>NW_026991713.1:87600055-88246305 GCF_029215605.1 Mirounga angustirostris | reverse complement strand
TTGGAAAGTTAGACCAAGGCACACTCACATAGGGATTTATATCATTTAGTCTAGGTGTCATTGATGGACTTTGTCCTATAGTCTATACGTGAATGAAAGGGAACTATTTGATGATTTAATGCAAGAGAGTTAGTTAAGTGATACACATTATTGATGATGTTTAGAAATATCATATTGGGTGATAAATTGAAAAGCCTGTAGCAGGGCAAAAACAGGAAATCCTCTTGGATAGGAGTGATGGTCATTTAGATGAGAGAGGAAGGTGTCTCAGTCTAGGTGGTATCAAAGGAGGTGATGAGAAATGATTGGATAGAGAATAGATTTTAAAGCGGAGTCAGAAGGATTTGTTGATAGATTGCTTGTAAATGTATAAGAAGGAGAAGCCAGTAATGACTTCAATGTTTTTGGCTTGAGCAAGTGAGTTAAAGATGATGTCATGCATAGAGACAGAAAATGATGAAGTAGGGGCAGGCTTAAGTAAAAAGATTAAATGCTTGGTTTGGGGCATGTTATGTATGAGATATTTGTTAGACATCCAAGTGGAGTTGAGGTGCAAATAAATACTAAATAAATTAGTATGGAGTTCAGGGTAGAGCTCAGGGATGGAGATATGAATCTGTATTTGGAAGTCAACAATAGGGGTGATACGTAAAGTAATGCAAAATGATATGATCATCTAAGTGCTTAGCATAGACAAAGAAGAAAAGAGGTATGAAGATGAGAGCTGGTGTGGCTGATTGATTGCATTGAAGGCTCCACATCTGTTCTCTTCCCTTTACCCATGCTCTTTGCCATGTAATTGGGGTATCACATCCTTACTCTGGGCCTAAAACTTTCTTTGACCCATGGGATGCTGGCAGTTGTGATAGAAGCAGAAGCTTGAGAAAGTACTTGTACATTTCTGTTCTGCTATTACATTCTACCCTCACCATGAGAAGATATGCCCAGATACCTCTTGTCCCAGCAGGAGGATGGGAGATACAGGATCAACCCAAGGTGCATGAGTGAGCCTAGCTGAGTGCAGTATAGATCAGTTGAACCTCACAGACAAGTGAAGTGTAGGTGTTTATTGCTGACTGACACTGAATTTTAGGGTGGTATTTTATGAGCATTATCATAGCAATATATAACCAACACAATATTTAGAGGTCTGAATAAGAAGGCAAGATTCACAAAGGATACTGAAGAAACCATCAGTGAAAAAAATAGGATCAAATGGTATCCAGAAACTCAAGAGATGAAAGTGTTTCAATAAGGAGGAAGTGATCGGCTATGACAAATGCAATGAAAGTTCATGTAAAATGGAAACTAAAAATTGATCAGCACATTTGGCAAAAGGATTTTATTAATGTCTTTGATGAGAGTGGTAGGAAGAATAGCCTAATTTAAGTAAGTTCTAGGGAGAATGGTAGGTGAGCAAGTTGAGATAACTGAAATTAGAGATTCTGCTCCAAAGGGCAATGGAGAGATGGGGTTATGGTTGGAAGGGAATGTGAGTTAGAAGAGAGGTTTTATTTATAGATGGGCCACATTATAGATTGTTTATACATGGATAGGAGGATTTAGTTCATTGGGGGAATAAAATAGATGACACAGGAGAGAAAGGAAATAATCAGAATAGTAAAGACTTTTTGTAGGTAGGTTTGGATAAGGTCTAGTGTACAAAAGGTGGAGTTTCCCTTAGATAGGGAAATGGGCAATTCTTCTGTAGTTTTAGGCATGAATACAAAGTATAGAGAGGGCTTTAGATAAAGGGAGGTTGGTAAGCTTCCCAGTAGAAGGGTAAAGTTTTCTTCTGTTTATTATTTTTTTATTAATGAATTAAGAAGTAAAACTGTTACCTGGAGTGAGAAAGAGGAGTGTAGTAGACAGAATTCTAAGATGATTCCCAATGACCATTACTCATATAATATGCTCCCCTTTGAGCATGGGTGGAACCTATGATATGAAGAAATACCACTCCTGTGATTATATTGTTTATTGTTATATGAAAAAAAAGAGAGATTATCCTGAGTGGACCTGACCTAATAAGGTTAGCCCTGTAAAAAACAAACAAACAAACAAAACCCCAAAAAACATCTCATTTTGTCTCAGAAAAGAAAATCAGAGGGTTATACCTGGCTGACCTCAAAGAAAGCAAATATCCATTTTGTGAACTGCCCTATGGGGCACTTGGCAAGGAACTGTGGGTGGCCTCTAGGAGCTGAGAGTGGTCCCTGGCCAACAATTGGCGCTAAAATGGGGACCTCCATCCTACAATTGCAGAAATGAATTCTGTCACCATCCAGCAAGTTTGGCAGATGCCCCCAGCCTCGGGAGAGAGCTGTAGCCCTGGCTAATACCCTGATATCAGTCTGGTGAGATCCTGAACTAGAGCATCCAGCCAAACCACACCTGAACTTTTAATTAC
The DNA here is from genome assembly GCF_029215605.1 of Mirounga angustirostris. Lineage (NCBI taxonomy): Eukaryota > Metazoa > Chordata > Mammalia > Carnivora > Phocidae > Mirounga > Mirounga angustirostris. The sequence goes on along the minus strand of NW_026991713.1, from coordinate 88,243,895 downwards.
AAAACAGTGAGATGATAACTTTATGTTGCTTTAAGTCACTAAGTTTGTGGTCCATAGGCTGTCAGAAGTTGGGATGCAAAGAAAAGGGCATCTCAGAGAATGAAGAGTGAACTGAGTGCAGAATATAGAAGTGTTACTAGACAGCATGAAGAACTCATTTTGAGGTTTGCAGTCATAAATTTAAAGTAGGATTTGCCAGAATTAGAAACTTGGATGAAGGCAAAGAATGGTTTAGGCATTAAATTTAACTCAGATTTTGGTTGGGCCAGTTAAACACATGGAAGGAGAAAGGGGCAAGGGAAAGAAAATTATATGCAGAAGAATGATCATTATGTTAGGCCACACAACTCAAACAGGCAGAGCAAGGGAGTGAGGACAGGAAGAGGGTAACACGGAAAACTCAAGTCCAATGGGCTGGATGTCTCAATTGGGTTAAAGATCTGAAGAAGGGGATACTTGTGGAAGCAAGCTGAAAAGGAGGAGTCTTCAATTATAAATTGGCCCTTAGATTTTATTTGGATTAGAGCCCTTGTCCAACCTTGCATTATTTTGCTGTGTCCTGAGTTTTGACCAAACTGTGCACTAAGCTGACCTATTTTCTCCTGAGTCTCCCCTGTTTGAATGCTAGTCCAACATTTATGAGTCCCTTCTCCCAACGTTTGGGGATACATTTCTCTGAGATTTATCCTCTTCTCAAACACGGAAGTCTTCTTTGAGAAAAGGCTTGATCATTAGTCACAGTACCATACTGGGATATTAGCAATTCAAATATTCTCCACTATTTTGGAATAAAGCTTTTGTCTTTGGTTTAAAAAAAACTGATTTCAAATATTTAGAGTAAGAAGATATTTTTTGTTTGTTTGTTTCTGAAAACCACAGCACTTTCTGGCTCCTCTAAAACAGACCTGCAGACTAGGGTGTATGGGCTAAATCTTTCCCATCATCTGTTTTGTAAATAATTTTTAACCAGTCACACCCATTTGTTTACCTATTGTCCAAGCGTGCTTTTGTACAATAATGGCAGAGTTGAGTAGTCCCAATGAAGACTATATAGCACACAGAATCTAAAATATTTACAAACTGTCTTTTTCAGGAAAAGTTGCTGACCCTTGCCCTAATATCACCTTGCTCATGCCCTTTGGGTTTCATTATTCCTTCTCACCTCTGTGTTATAAATTCTTAGAAATGGAGGAATAGGAATTGGGAAGATAAAAAATAAGAAATAAAGATGTAGTATAGAAGTACTAAATATTTTTGCCTATAACCTTGGAAAAGGGGAGGGAATCTAAAGCAAAGTACGTGTGAGCAAATGAACAATCATACTCTTGCCTCTATGCTTTTTGTTTTATGAGAAGAGAGGGAATTGGACTTTCTTAAGAAAGAGTAATGCAATCACAACACTCTGGTATGTTTTGTCATGTCTTTATGGTGTGGGATACTGCTAAAGTTTGTTAACCCTTTGTGCCAGAGAGACAGAATTTTGTTTTTTTGGAAATTTACTTTTCTCTGGTAACTCAGTGAGTGGCAGAATATACTTCTGTATTTCTACCTTATAGATTTAGTTTTTTTCTATATCCTTTGGACCCTGGGTTCTGGATCAAGATGAGCTAATATTGTTTCCTATGATAAGAATATAAACACTAGAGAGACTCTTCCCTTAAGCTGGCCTGAGGCCAGTCTGACACTATGCAGAAAAACTTCAAAGTCATATCACAGAAGAATTACAATGACCATCACCTTTTCTAAAATAAAGCAAAAGAGGGGCACCTGGATGGCTCAGTTGGTTAAGCATCTGCTTTTGGCTCATGATTCCGGGGTCCTGGGATCTAGCCCCTGCTCAGTGGGGAGCCTGCTTCTCCCTCTCCCTTTATAGCTCCGCCTGCTTGTACTCTCTCTCTCACTCTCTCTCTAAAATAAAATAAAACAATAAAATAAAATAAATTAAAATAATAAAATAAAACAAAAGATAGAAACATATAATTATTGTTAACATTAGTCTGGTTTTCTATAACAGTCTTAGAGGTTTTTCAGTATTGTATTAGTATCTTCAAAGAAATACCTTTTAGTTTTGATAATCAACTCCATTGGTTTTTGGTTACTTAGATGTTTACTTTTCATTTTATGAATTTTTGATCTGAGTCTTTATGATTTTCTTTCTTCAACTTTGGGTTTACTATGCTATCTCTTTGAATTTATCGTGTTGAGTATTTTGTTGAATTTACATAGCAGATGGTCAATTTTTGTGAATGTTCTATGTATGCCTGAAAGGAATATATAGCCTCTTTTTCTTGGTGAGAGTGTAAAAAAAAATCTAACAATTTTGATTATATATAAATTGTGGCTTGAAACGTAATCATTATATTTACATTATTTTAATGATTCTTTTCAAAATTTTTGACATGTTTGAAGTCTACAATTATTTATTTTCTCTCTATTCCCCAATAATGTAAAATACTCAAATGTTTTAACTCCAATATTCCTCCCTTCCATCTTCTCTGTTTTTGTCTGGCATTTCAGTTTCATCTTATTTTCTGAACTCCACAAAACTAACTTCTGTTTTACAGTCAAATGTAGAAGCTTCTGTTTTCTTCTATAGTTTCTTATTCTGTGACAGTTGGGAATCTTCTGTGCTTTCTCTCTCTGTCTCTCTCTTTTTCATTTATTCCCATGTAAAGTCAAAATTACTCTGATTTCATTTCTTCATATCTGTTAAATACAGGTCTTTTTCCCAACTGTCACTTCTCTTTTCTCCACACCAGTAAATGCTACCATTAATCTCTACTCTGGACCACAGTTGAGATTCCTAATTGGTCTTCCTGCCTCCAGTCTTGCTCTTTTCTCACCCACTCTACTCACACAACAGCCAGGATGATTTCTCATCAAAATGTGATTTCTTGCAGAGATTCCCATTGTTTTTTAGAAAAATCTAAATTCCTTAACGTGACATAACATGATGTTAGCTCTACTTCTACAGCCTTGTTTCTACCCACTTCTTCTGTTAGTAGTCTTTGGCTGACTTCACTATAATTGCTTTTTAAAATTTTCTGTCTTTCCTGGTAGACACTAAAATCTGTGATGGCAAGAATAACATCTGTAGTGTTTGTCATATAAAACCACTTAATAAATATTTGGTTAATTAATACTGAATGGATTTCTGAAAGCATGAATTATTAAACAAAGGTGTTATTATATTGGAAAAATTTTTTTGAGAAATACATTGGGAATTACCCAAAATGGGGATTTGATTAAGAGTGGGTTTATCTTACATCCCCCAAAGGCGAAATATGGAGACTTTATGAGCCAACAAGGTGGCCAGGTAATCCTGCAATTTAGATAATGACAGTAAATAGAGAACACGGCATATTTTCTATAGCGATACAATAGGCAAGAGAAGATTGAGCATTATAGCAAAAGATATGGAAAATTGTAGGCAACTCTTTTCTCTAGAACTCAAGGAATGTATGATCTTGAGATAAATTACTTCATCTCTTGATGTCTCAATTTAACTATTGAGTATATAATGAATGATTATTCTTAACTACTGCATGGGGTATTGTGAGACTTAATTTGCTAATGTTTATAGAGTGCTTCAGATTGTCTGATTAAAATTATGAAGTATCATCATTATACTATAAAAGAGTATGTGAAATTTTATTTTAATTTCATAAATATGAAATTACACCTTTCTACTTTCACTTAAAATGGTCTGAAATTCATACACATAGATTGGTGCATGTTTAAATCTAAGCCTCTAGGCACTTAGGTTAACTGTTCTTACAACTATCTTTAGACTTGTCTGCATTTCTATTATTCAGAAATTTCACAAGACTTTGATACAATGTTGTGAAAGGGCACAACTCTTTTTTTATTGATTTATTGGCCAAATAAGTCAAGAGTAGTGTATTATGATTACTTTTCCTTTCTTTTCAACCTTTCATTTTTTGGGGAATGATTCCCTCATTGCTAAATGTGATTAGCTTTCTATATATGACAATTTTCTCCTCACATTCTTAAATATCCTCTCAAGTACAATTTTGTGCTCAATGACTGGAAGTCTACAGGTTCAATTATTTCTTCCTGAGACACCTTTCTGGAGCTCCATGCCCTAGCTTCTCTCTATCCAGGTGCTCTCCATCCATGCCTGTTGCAGACCTTAAGAATTCAGTGTGACACTCCAGTGGTGCTTCCCTTATTATCTGAACGCATTATCTTAAGGTTCTTAGTTTTCTACCTGTTCTTCTAGAATCCTTCTTGGAAATGTGTATGGGAGGTGAAAATTTGGTAATATTGCCTTTACGAAATGTTTCTTTCTTTTCTTTTTTTCTTTTCTTCTTTCTTTCTTTCTTTCTTTCTTCTTTCTTTTTCTTTCTTTCTTTTTTTCTTTTAGAGAGAGAGTGAGTGGGAGTGAGGAGAGGGACAGAGGGAGAGGGATAGAATCCCAAGCAGACCCCATGCCAAGTGCAAAGCCCAACTTGGAGCTTAATCTCACCACCCTGAGATTAAGCTGAAACCTGAGCTGAAACCAAGAGTTGGACGCTTAACTGACTGAGCCACCCAGATGCCTTCAAAATGTCATTATTTTATGTAAACACTTAATTGATAGTTTGAATATAGAATTCCTGCATGAAGTATTCTTTACTCAAAATGTTACAGAATTGCTCCATTTTCTTTTAGTTTCAATGTTGCCATTTTTATTTCTGATTTTTCAATTATTTTTCTTGCCAAGTTTAGGATCTTCTTTTTACCCTCAGTTTTATGAAATTGCATGATGATGCATATTAGTGATCTTTTTTTCATTTATTATATTTGGGACTTAATATTATATCTTTTAGTTCTGTGAGTTTTATATATTGTTTCTTTGAATTATTGCACCATTTATTTATTTATTTATTTATTTCTGAATTTTTCTACTGGATATTGGAACTTTTAAATCTATTCTCTAATTTTCTTATCTCTCTTCTCATATTTTCATCATTTTGTCTTTTGCTATTCATTCTGAATGGTTTACTCAATTACATTTTCCAACTCTAACTTATTTTTAAAATTTTAGCTACTCTATCTTGAATATACAAGGAATATACAAGTTTTCTTTGGTTGTTTCTCTATAAGTTTGTTATTTCATGATTGCATGATCTTGTGTTTTGATATTAAATGGATATGCATGTATATATTATATATATTCACATATATGTGTGAGGTATATATGTGTATATACACAAGTATCTGTGATATATGCTTTATACGGTGTATATCAATGGTCCTTAAACTTTTTGGCCTCAGGAACCCTTTTCATTATTAAAAAATACTGAGGACCCCAAGGAGCTTTTATTTAGGTAGGTTATACTTTAATATTTAATGTATTAGAAATTAAACCTGAGCAATAATTAAAATATTAATTTATTTAAAAACATCATTAATAAGCCAATGTTAACACCAATATTACTTATAAAGCATAGCTATATTTTCTAAAATAAAAATAATGTACTGAGAAGGGTAGCTACATATATACATATATTTGCAAATTTCTTTACTTTCTGGTTTATTATAAGATAGTTGGATTCTCATAACTGCTTCTATATTTGTGTTGTGATATCTCATATTATGTAACCTCTGAAAAAGAGTATGAGAGTGAATAAGGAAAATAGTGTTTTACTATAATTATGAAAATGACTCTGACCTTGCAGACTCCTAAAAAGGCCGTGGGACTCCCTGGGGCCTCCAGACCACACAGTTTAACTGCTGCTGTATGTACAAACACATACACGTGCATACACACAAACCCTTTTAAAATATTATCTTGTTTTCTTTGTCTTGTTTTATTTTTTTCTTTTCTTACTTGTTTTATTTTGTTTTGGTCTGTCTTTTTTATGCTAGAGTCTTTCTCTTTTTTTTTCTTTTATTATGTTCAATTAGCCACTGTATAGTACTTTCTTCAAACATTTGATAACAGTTGACTGACAGTCCATTAAGTATAAAATACTGAAATCCTGATTGGACACTATTGGGGAAAGAATTTTCAACTAATGAGTTTATCCTAGGGCAGTGGCTCTCAATCCTATTAGAAGCAATGACCACTTTTTTTTAAAGCAAATATTTTATAAATCTCCATTTACTACCCTGAAATGAAAAGCATAGTAGTACAACCTACCCTATCAATGCATATAACTTCACCAAAAACAATGTAATGTCATAACTCCAATGTAAAAAGGAAATAGCAAAAAATATTTAATAATAAAATTATATGCATTTCATTGTGTAAACCATCAGACATGGCTACTCTACATTTACTGTGGACATGATAAGGTAATTATATGCTTGCACTTACTTGTAGAATCTCTAAAGGTGATAGCTGTGAATACAAACTGATACAGTTGTGTTGGTGAGTAGTACTGACATCGTCAATATCATGAGCAGCATTGGTCTTGGTGATGTGATCTTATGAAACGATTAAAAACTCTTGGCTAAAGTCCAAACCAAACAATATTCCACCTAGCTTCAATTTATAATTGCATCCCTGAAAAATTGTCTTTGTTAAGGTTATGTCAAAATACATTATTTTTATATGTAAAAATAGTGTTGTTTTTGTAGAAAATGTGGTTAGGTCCTAGATTCACACAGATTTAAACATTTTTTCTTTATCCTAATTGATTTGTCTACTATGATATCAGAGTCTTCAGGGATGTGGGGTAATTCTCCACTGTGAAGGAGTTTCATACATGAGAAGATGTCTGGAATCTGGAATCTGAGACTCCTAACCATTAAATCCCATTAAATCCCAATCACTGCAATAACCTACAAATTTGCAACTCACTACTCCAAGAATCCCTGCTCTGGCATGGTCATAGCAAGATCCTGAATTTTGCATGGAGAACCTTAAAGGCTGATTAAACCATCAGTTGCTTACTTTGTTTATAAATCAGCCCCTCACCCTCTGAGACTTCTGTGCATGGCCCTGAAACTCTCTGGTTCTGAGTCTTCGGAGAGAGGGAGGTCAGAGTGGGCTGCTTGGCTGGGTTGGAGGCTAATGTTTGAGAAGGCTCGACTGCAGAGAGTGGTCAGGATTTACCTAAATGCCCAACTGCTTATTACATAAACTCTTAGCCATCTCTGGTTACAAGCCCTGTGACTCCTGTCTTTTGTTACACTAGGTACTTCCAGTGTCCTTTAGGGAAAACTGGCTTCTTTCTCCTCACTCTCCCTTCTATAGGCATAATAGTCTTAGCTTCCTCTGGTCTTCTTGGTCAGTTAGCTCTCCTCCATTTATTTTCATTTTCTAAAAATTTGTTGACCTCTCTTATCGGTTATTGTCTTTTCCTTGGGTCTCCTCCTTTGAGGCTGTAAAGATTTTTATTGCCTTACACTTTTGGAAGATAATAAAGTTTAAGAAACAGTATTTAATCAACAATATTGAATTGGAAGTCCCCTGTATTAATTTTGTAATTAGAAAAATCAATATCGTTTAAGGCATGGCCGACACAAATGATTTATGAAAAGGGAAGCCTAAGAGACTTCTAAACTATTACTTACATTCTCTCAATTTTAACATCACAAAGCTATATGTCTGGACCACATCATCACAATCTCTATTCTATTAGAACTGCCTTTCTAACAAAACTATGCCTTAACATTACTGTTTAAGTTTTCACACACAGCAGATAAAAGACAACAGCCCTCTGTGGAATGTCTCTGCATTGTCATAAAAACTGCTATCATGGCACTAATTTATTACATTGAGTGTTGTCTCCTCATTTTAAAATTTTTATTTATTTATTTCTACTCAGGGACAAAAAAAAACTTTGTACTGGTAAGATTTTCCTTGTTTTTGTTTTTTTGTTCTGGAGAAAGAACATTTAAAGATTATAGAACTTAGTTTCTATATTTTTCTTAAATCAGGGTATTTTGAAATGGGTGGGGTATTTCCCTGACTACCCTTTATGTTTTATGAACGGTCTTTTATCTTTTTTCCATACATTCGGTAAATTGCAGGGAATTCCATCTTCAGGAGTAGGAGGTAATTCAAACAAATCAATAAAAAAAATAAGTAAACTTCTGAAATAGTTGTGCAATGTTAAAAGACAAGTATATAGTCTGAATTTAAAGTAAAAATAAGCCTGGGTGGCTCAGATGGTTAAGAGTCTGCCTTTGGCTCAGGTCATGATCCCAGCGTCCTGGGATCGAGCCCCACATCGGGCTCCTGGCTCAGCGGGGAGCCTGCTTCTCCCTCTGCCTCTGCCTGTCCCTGTGCTCATGCTCTCTCTCTATCTCTGTGTCTCAAATGAACAAATAAAATCTTTAAAAAAAAAAAGTAAAAATAAAACAAAATTTTAAAAATTAAAAAAATTAAAAAGTAAAGCAAAAATAAAATTATTCATATCATTATGATTACTAATTACACACAAATGGGATACAATACTTATCCCACTGATACTTAGAAATACTGTTATTTGTTGAGGGTCTCTTCCGCTATTATCTCCCTTTACCTCTCTAAATCACTTTCTGCTCACATTAGGAATGAAGTAGCTGCAATAAGTTGTGACCTCAGCAACTGCCTCCTCTTCTCCAGGCCCAGACATTGCTTCTCTCCGTCTCTGGCTACTGCTCCCTATTTCAAACATCTGGACATTTTGTGAAATCAGTGGGGAAGTAAGTATATTTTACTACATGACTCTCATGAAAAATAGAAGAATAAAGTATTTTTGTGAAAATATGTGAAAAAAAAATCCAGTCAAATTTAAGAAGAAAATAACAGAGAGCATAAAAGCTTTGCTGATCTTGAAACCAGTAGAAGTTTGGGATAGTACAAATGTTCTTCCAGTTAATGGAAGATCTTTGGCCAAAAGAGTTACTGTCTCTTTAATTCTTTTGTACTTGATCAAGAAACAAAATATGAAATTATATACATATTTCATACCTATATCTTTATCTAAAATCAAGAAAATGTGCTTCCTTTATGGGGAAGCACATTTAGTAATGTATATACCTTGCTGTTTCATAGGACATTATTATTTTTTATTAACGTAATACCAATACAGCTTAGAATAACATTCTAAATATTAGTTAACAAGTTATTTGGCCTATGTTATGTCAAAAAATGAAGAACGTAATGCTTTCATCAAATTGGCTACAATTATAAAACAAAAGGAAGCATACAATTCAAAAGCAAAAGCAAAAAAAAAAAACCCAAAGAACAATCTGATTAAAAAATGGGCAGAAGATCTGAGTAGACATTTTTCCAAAGAAGACATACAGATGGCCTACAGATACATGAAAAGATGCTTTACATCATTTTTTAAAAGATTTATTTATTTCTTTTAGAGGGGAGAGGGGCAGAGGAAGAGAATATCTTAAGCAGGCCCTGTGCTAAGCGGAGCTCGGACACGGGGCTCAATCCCACACCATGAGATCATGACCGGAGCTGAAACCAAGAGTCAGTCGCTCAACAGATTGTGCCGCCCAAGATGCTCTACATTTTTAATCATTGGGGAAATGCAAATCAAAACCACAATGAGATATCATCTCACACCTATGAGAATGACTCTTATCAAAAAGACTAGAAATAACACGTATTGGCAAAAATGTGGAAAAAAGCAAACACTGGTGCCCTATTGGTCAGAATGGATATTGGTACAACCACAATGGAAAAAATCATGGAGGCTTATCAAAAAATTAAAAGTAGAACTACCATATGACCCAACAATTCCATTTCTGAGTATGTGTATGAAGAAAATAAAAATACTGGGGTGCCTGGGTGGCTCAGTTGGTTAAGCATCTGCCTTCGGTTCAGGTCCTGATCCCAGGGTCCTGGGATTGAGTCCCACATCCGGCTCCCTGCTCAGAAGGGAGTGTGCTTCTCCCTCCCCACTGCTTGTGCTCTCTCTCAAATAAATAAATAAAATCTTTAAAAAAAAGAAAAAAAATATACTAACTCAAAAAGCTATATGCATCCCCATGTTCACTGCATGATTATTTGCAATAGCTAAGATATGTATATAATCTGTGTCCACTGATAAATGAATGGATAAAGAAATTGTGGTATTTATATATAATGGAATATTACTTGGCTAAAAAAAGAATGAAATCTTGCTATTTGTGACAACATGGATGGAACTTGAGGGCATTATGCTAAGTGAAATAAGTTAGAGAAAGACAAATACCACATAATTTCACTTAAATATGTGGAATCTAAATAAAAGCAAAAAACAAAAACAAAAAACAAGAAACAAAACAAAACAAACAAAAATAAGGTCATAGATACAGAGAACATATTGATGGTTGCAAGAGGGAGGGGTGGAAGAAATGGGTGAACTGTTTTAGTTTAGTTTAATTTAGTTTAAATACATTGAGTTTTAAAATCTTATAGCTATGTGAAAGCTAAAAACCATTGAAAAGCATAAAAACCATTACTTAAGAAATTTGCCAGAATAAAATCTTGCTTGATTGTGACGCCAGAATATTCACCCCCAAAACACTGACATGAATGATTTTATAATTTAAAAATTTTAGCAATCTTTAAAAAATAAATATTTAGCACCATACCACTTTTTTATTTGAAAGCTAAATGTTTGTGTTAGTTCTACATAACAAAGCTAATTTACATTGTTATTTTTTGTGTCATCTAGGGAAATGTATTAAAGAAAAAAGTCTCCAAAGATTTTTGCATTTATTAAAGGGACATTTAAAGGATGTCAAAGGATGATGAAACCATCATTCAGTATCCAATATAAAAAGGCAAAGTTGAATTTTTTCCTCACTATTGTAAGGGAGTTATGCTGGAATTATGTAAAATCTTTCTAGTTCAGCAAACTACTAATTTTATATAAAGTTTTAGGGAAACATGGAGTTCAGGGATCGGCAGATGTTCAAAAGCATGAATGGGATGGTGTCATCTGTAAAAGTATGGTTACTTGGGTGTGACTACTGTTGTTTGGTTGGTCCTCAGAGGTATATTAATTGGGCTAGATTTGTTCCTAATTGGCTACTTCAAAAATAAGGACATTGTTGATTGGCTGGTTTTTAAAGTGTGTTTAATAAAGTAAGTTATTTATTGATTGAATGAACTTAAAAACAGTTCTGATGGCTTCTTATTACCATAGTTAAAGAATATTAGTGTTTTCCTAGGAGTGTGGGAACTTTCAAAACTCTCAATCCTTATTTTTTTCTTCACTCAGTCAAAGCTGCAAGATATCATTAAGAATTGTCCAGACTTTCACCTCTGTTGCTGATTCTTCTTGAAGATGGGATTTCATTTGTGAAAATCTGATCTTCAATTTGTGCCAATCGACATAACTTCATTTCTTTTTTTGAATCATTTATTGGAACATCTGCCAGGACAGTGGCTGTGTTGAAGAATTTGAGACACTGGACAATAAACATTAAATGACTGTGAGACAAGCAAGAATAATTAGAAATACTATAAGAAGGGACTAGAATCACTTTGCTATCATAACCTAAGACTTTTCAGGCATGACCAAGAAAACAAGTCCTAATGTTCCCTAAGCTGCCTTTTCTATTAACTTAGATATAGATTGTTTTATTCCACCAGTCATGTTAATTCAGGTGTAACATGAAGGTTAGTGATGGTTTTGGTTGGCCAAAAATAATCCAATACCATTCTATTATCTATAACCATAACTATGATTATGATGGTCCTGGGTGGAAGCTGTCTACTTTGTGTCATCTCTTTGTAATGTTCATCTTACATTTCTGCTTTAATCATTGTAGCTATAACCATTTAATGATACCTTTCTAAATCTTGTAGCCTGCCTAAAATGTTAGGAATCATTTTTATTTCAAGAAAATGAAATTATAAGATGTAAAGTAATATTTCATCAGTTTTTCTTACATTTACCCTCAGTCCAAGAACTCTTTCCTGTTACACTGTGAACGTCATTGCTGGGTATCAAAATATTTCATCAATGGCTATTTATCCATGAGAAGTCTCTCCAGGAAAGCAGAAATCACCTCAATTATTATAACACAAAAAAATGTAATGGAGTGAAGTGATTACACAGGTGAGGACAGAGCTGAGAAGCCAAATGTGAAATGGTAAGACAACCCACAGATCAGGAACAGAAGGAAGCCACTACTACAAGGTCAAAGGGAGCCTAGCGGCCAGTTTCACCTTCAAATACTTCATCAGTGGGACAGTCTGGTATGAGCAGAAGCTGCTGAGGGGGAGAATGTTGCTGCCAGAGACAACATTTTAGGCAGACAGGGAGGAAGAAAACCCTGGCTTTTCTTTTCCTTTCACCAGCCAATATTTTGCCAAGGATGCCCACTGGTTGAACTTAAGGAGAAGCCAGCTAACATAGAATCTTGGGAAATGAAACCCGTGGATATCAGCTTTCCTGTTGAGGGGAGAGTGAGAAACGCATTTTACTGAAAATAGGCCCAGGATCAGCCAGTGTTCCTCCTGTTACTCAGCATCCACTTCCACCTTTCTACTTGCATTTACATCTCATACAACTTCAAAACTTAGCATGAGTGAATTGTCTTAAAAAATGAATCAACTTTCTATCACAAGTAGAAACATACTGGCAATCTCTCCTAAAAATAAAAGACCCCACTACATACTTTTTGATCTTCTAATCTCATTCCTAAGGACAGCTCAAGTCACTCAGTGTTTCATGGTTAATCTTCAAAAAGGGATACTAAAAGCCAGAAGCCTTCCTAAAAGGAGGGCATTTATAACCAAAGGAAGCCATGAATTTACTCCAGAATCTTAGCATTATGATTCTCCTTTTGGGACTTTCTAGATGCTCCCTATAAGTTTTTATTTACTGCCAACACTTTGAGTATCATTGGTATCTGCTACATCGTAAATCTTAGGCAGCAAGGCAGTTTGGACCTGCTGGAGAGTCTTCTGCTCTGGACTCCATTTAAAAGTAGAAGCCATATAGCTTTTCAGTAAATGGAGTAGAGAAACACACAAATGTGTGATATGTATTGTTCATAACCAGCAAAATATCATAACAAAGAACATTTGAAACCCTTGTTCTTTTAGGAACTATATTTATCAACCTTGGATACTGGGTGATGATAAATTGCATTAGTCTTCCCAGTTCCTTACCTTTTCTATAGGCTTGTCCTTTGCCATTGACTTTACAGGTTTTACAACAAATACAGAATGTACTTCTAAAGGAAGATCCAATTTCCGTTACTCCTCCAGAAGTGTTCATTCTGTAGTAAATTCTCTGCATCTCCAGTAAAGTCTCTGAATGCAAATCCCCAACACAGATTTTGTCTTTCTAGGAAGTCAATCTAAAATGGCTGGTGCCTGGAGTGGTTCAAATAAGGAAACTATAAAATGAGATTTTGGAACTGGAACACTGGAGATAGGTAAAGCACATGCTGTAGCAGTACAATTGCTGAAAATTTCACTGGTGAGATAAGTGTCAGGGGATTCACTGGTGGGTGCAGTATCTCAAGATTTTGAGAAATTGAGGGGAGGACTAGTTATAAGGACAATGGAATCAGAGGCCCTTTTGGAAGCCTGGTGAGGCATTCATGAAAGATAGGGAAGGGTGAGAGTAATTATTCATCAAGAAAGAAGTATCATAGTCAGAGGGCCTCCTTAGTAGCATATAAAGGGACTCATCTTCTGCAGCTGGAGTACAGAAAATGATAGCAATAAACCCAGGAATTAACTGTAACAGTAACAAAGCTTCTGAGAAGGTTGAATTCTCAGTCCTGGATAGGCTGCTAACTCTTGTGGAGAAAAAAGTGAGCACCTGCAAATTGGAATTGGGACTATCTCGGTCAACGCACTCATAAAACTTGGCTCTCCAGATCCTCCGAACTTTGTGCTTTAGAAGTAGCCCAATACTTCATGCTAAAGGTCACTGCTTTCTTCTCAATGTCCCTTGCTTGACATAGGTGCAGAGGACTGCTTTGCAAGGAAACAAATACTACCCATCTCAAAATTTAGCCTTACCTGCCTCTCTCCTGGCTACCAAACCAATAACTAGGGTTATGGTCCAATATATTCAGCTGAGAAAATGCTGTGCTTACTAAGGGGAAAGGAATTCCAAAGCAGCGGTAGAAACTAGTCAACGTGTATTAGCAGAAGTTGGGAGGCTTTATATATATATATATATATATATATATAGAGCCTAAGAGTGCAGGACCAAGGGAGCATGGAAAGAAACACTTAAACTGTGTGGCAGTGTTTTGGGTCAAGTGGCAAGCAGTGTGGAAGTTGTTAGAGGACTCTGGAAATGGTGAGAAAACTGTTGTAGGAGTTAGGAAATGTGTTGTAACATTTGGAATACTGTGGCCTATTATAATCTAGAATATGGAAAATGGAGTTGATGTACAAGTAGAGTTGGGGGAGATCTCTTGAAACTAAATGTTGAAAGCATGACTCTGATCCATGATAAGTTACTGAGAAATGTATGAGTCCAGAACACAAATAATTAGTTTTATGCCCTATATGTACAGGGGCATATAAAGAAAGATAAAAAATAGGACTGAAAAATGAAATTGTTTCTCATCTATTCAAAGGTGAGACTATTAAGATGCAGTTTTTAGGAAAAGATCAAATTCAGTGATTTGTGACTTCAAAATAAAGACCCAGTCATGGTTGTGGTTATGAACTGGGAGAAAAAGGAAGCTAAGAGAGTATGTATGAGGTAAAAAAATTTGTGTGGTTAGAATGAGTGAGAACTGAAAGGTCACAAAGTTTGGTTCTCTCCTCCTTGCCCTCACGATCAAGTCCACATTTCCTAATATCACTTACAATGCCCTTCATCAACTTGTTTTAGTTCTCTAGCCTCATCTCTCACCATTCTTTCTTTAAACTTTATGCTCCAGTCAAACTGAGCTCTCTGCACCTTCCCCTATAACCATTCCTTTTCTTTCATAGTGACATTCTCCATCTCTTTTTTTCTCCCACTCTCACTTTTTTCCATCACAATTTGTTCTCGTCCTACATATCCACTTAAACCAGTGATTTTATAACCAATAATTCTGATAGACTGACTACGGATTCCTGAAGGACTAGGTTAAGGAGCATAAGGAATGTAAGGACAAGTCTAGGGTTCATTGGATAAGCAATGTCCATCATATTGAAAGAATGGTGTCATATATACTATGCATTTTCCTTGTATTATTGCCTAAACATTACTCCTTCTCATAACCTTCCATGATGTTTTATTAAGAATTGGTAAGTGGTGTCCTACATGCTTCTGTATTATTTTTTGCTTAGCTCTATCACAGCCCACTTGTGTTGCATTTTATTTTCCTGTTACTGTGTATATTTTCCCATTAGTTAGCATTTTACTTGATAAAGAGCTAGCATCTTGTTTATTGTCATATTCTCAGTGCCTGACACAGTGCTTTGCCCACAGGAATCAATACATAAATACTTGTTAACTTGAGTTAACTTGTTAAATGAGTAAATTGAATTTGAGAGTTAAATAATGAGGCTTCGTTGTTGGATGTGTTGTTCATGGTATCTTCTAGGTAATCAGGAAGTGTACTTATAGATATCTTGTAGCAATTTAACATGTAGAATTTAAGCACAAAAAACCACGAATAGGCCATTGGATCTTTTTGTGTCTTTAATTGTATTTCTCTATCATCTTGAGAGGAACAAACATAATTGTTTAGAGATCCCTTTTGAGTATTATTTTCTCTAACTCATGTCTGTAAGACCCTTAGAAGGCCAGTTCTGGTGAGAGTCATATAAGTAACATCATCCTGCGAGAGCTAAACAAAGTGTCAGCTTTCTAATTATTAATTGACTTACTCCCCTTCTCTCTTCTTATCCACCTTTATAGCATAACGCTAAGTAACTAGCAATAATTTAGGTCATGATGTCATTTCATTTTTTTCCTATCTGATAAACTGGAAAAAAAATGCCCACAGGCTTTATTAAGTTAATTATATTAAAATTAATTACTAATATATATTATATGATTATTTTATATAATTTTATTTTAATATAATTATACATTTTTATAAAATTATAATTTTATAGTTAAATAAATAATTAATTTAAACAAGTTAAAAATTGAATTCACACTAGGAACTGGTTGGCATTTGGCATTCCTAGCTAGAAAAATTATCTAGATGACTTAGTAATTGCCATCTTGATTTTTTCTTTTTTTTTTGTATTAAAATTACAGTGTCTTGAATCATTCTTCAGTATCATATCTATCAAAAAACCATATATGCAGATATCATTATTTTCAATGATTCATTAATTCATAATTTTTAAAATGATACTTTTTGAATGTTTATCACAATCCAGGCACTCTTCTAAATGCAAGGGATACAGAGACAAACAAAACAAAGTTTGCTCTCATGGAGTTACACTCTAGAGGTAAGAGATAAAAAATAAACAGATAAACCTGTATCGTAGGTGGTGAAATGATATGAAAATGCTGTGGTCCAGGTGATCCCAGAAGACCTCTCAGAGGAGGTAACCTGAGCATAGACCCCCTGAATATGAAGAAGTGAGGGAGAAACCAGAAAAATGCATCAGCAAAATAAATGAGGTTTAGGCTTTGTTATTTTAACCTTGAATAATTTGATCATTCACTTGTTCTGATAGAACAAGTAAAAATGATGTTAGCATCATTACTGCACGGTATCCTGCATAACAAGATACATCAGGGAAACCAAGAGTTTTTGTAGTTATTCATGCTTCTTACTATGATGTTGATTACAAAGGAAGTCACAGTTTCTCTTATATCCTATTTTAATTATATACTAGATATTTATATTGTTCAATTCAACACATATTTATTGAATTTCTTGTGTGTGAGGAAGTGGGGAGGATTATTTAAAAGACAGATTAAAACACAGTCCCTAATGTCAAGAAAGTTACAAAATGAGCAGAGAGGCTGACTCGTGTATACAAATAATTGGAAAAATATACATAATTAGATAGAAAATTCTGAGAACTTAAAAGAAAATAAGCACATCAAATAATAATAATAGCAGTAACTGTGTTAATAATATTACCTAACTAATAATAACCACCATCTATTATTCTATTATTATGTGTCAGGCACTTTACTAACCACTACCTCTAAGTCTCAAGGCTATAAAATTTTTCATAATTTCGTGTGATGTATAATATTAAAATCTTTGCAAATTTTTTTTTCTTTCTTTTGTAAAATTACAATTTACTCATGGAAATGGGATGCTATAAACCAATCATAGGCATAGATTACCAATTCCACATGTTCATAGATGGAAGAAATATTGCCATTTGGTACATGGGCGAAAGTATCCATGACCTATTGAGGTAAGATTGTCGAAGGGTACAATTAAGCATTGTTATTGACCATTTTATAAAAAAAGAATCTAAAGTCTAGAGAATTTGTGACTTCACCCACTTTCCAGTGGCAGAGTTAGGATATAAACCTGCATCTGTCTAAAATCAGAACAAAAACTTTGTATTTTGAAATATAATAATGAAATAAAGTTTTATATTTGATATGGTAGTGATGATGAAAGGTGGAAAATCTGAACCAAGTTATAGAGAGAAGGAGAAAATCAGGGTGTATGAGATTACAAAGCATGAGAAGTGCTCATGGACTATAAAATGTCTTTGTTTGGTTGGAATGAAGCAAAGGAGTGGTAGAAGATGACATTGAGAAGCTTTGAAAAAAAGATACTTTTAAACCTAATTTAGTAGGTTTGGGGGAAGCACTGAGAGATTTTGAGATAGAATATTGACGAAACAAGAGATTTCTTTTTGTGGAAATGAACTGTGTATAGGATAGTTTGTGAAAGAAGAACATAAAATTAGGAAACTATGCTTTGGTCCTGGTGTAAGTAGATTACTAATAGGGACACCTCTTAAATATAAAAACAGGTTGCCAACATCTCTGTGCTGATTTTGTAATGTGTGACTTTACTCAAACTATATTGAAATGATTTTTCAGTCTGATCCAAGGCTGATGGTTAGATGGTTCCATTAGTTTAACTGGGTGAAATAATTCTAAAAGTTTCTTATCCAACTCTCAAATATTTCAGAGTTTTATGACCAAGTCCCTGGTAACTACATTCTTATCTTCCATGATTTAAGAAATATTGCTCAATTATTGCTTGCCTCAGTCCCCTTCTTTTTCGTTACTCTTGCATGCTGAGAGAATCTTGTTTACTTTCTTTCTTTCTTCCTTTCTTTTTTTTCTTTTACTTTTTGTTTTGTTTTACTATTCCTACTTTTGGTTAATTAGAGCTTTAAATCCCAAACTCTGATTGTATTGTCATCTTGCAATTTTAACACCAAGAAAAATCCAATGCCATCTCGAACTATGCAGATATTAATATTAAATAACATTCCTCAGCTTGGGGACCAGTTTCTGAGGTAAAAACATCAATCTATCCATTGTTTTAATCAAACAACATTTATTGAGTGCCTATTATATTATCAATTGTATTGCAATACAAAGGTAAATAAAAATATCCCCAAGGCAGAAAGTTATAATGTAGAGGAGACAGACACATAAATTATTGTAATATGCCATAAATATTATGATAAGAGATGAAGAAAATGCTGAGGAAATATAGGAATGGAAATGCCAAAGTCTCCCAGAGGATGCCAACAGAAACTTCTCAAAGGAGGTGATCTTATCTTAAAATATGAGGGCAAATTCATGAAGCAGAAATGTAAGGTAGGATACACACAGGGGAAATAGGATATGCAAATTTGTATAGGTCCTTGGGAAAAAGACATGTGTTGGAGAATTGGGGAAATGGTAGAAAGTTCAGTGTGAAGGCAACATGGAGAACCTGGAAAGGATTGCCCAGAAGAGAAGCTGAAGGAGAAGCTATGGCTAGATGGAGAAGGGTCTTTTAATTGACCTTGAACTTAATCCTAATTGATGCAGAATTAATAGAAATTTGAATGGCTGAGTAACAAGATCATATTTTTTTTAAAGGAAGAAAACTTTGGAATCTATTTGGAAACTTAATTATGATATTAATGAAAGTATATCAATTAAGAAGCTATAGGAACACAGCAGGTAAAAAATCATGAGGACTTAGGGAGATGGTTAAAATGAGAGAGGTGTGTGGAAAAGAAAAAAAAATACATTGATAGGATTGCATCACCACTTGGAAAAAGAGGGAACAAAAGGATAAAATTTCTAGGATGCTGCTGGCATTTTTAGATTAAAGCAGACTATTTGGATGGTAGTGCTTTGGGGTAAGTGTAAATGTGACATGGGTAGAAAAAGTACACTTTTACTGAGACATGTATTTGCATGGTTTGCAAATTAAGTAGTCAGAAATGCATCTCTAAGTTGGAGCAAGATTTTAAAGCTGTCAGTGTCATGGTTGAAGCAGGAAACTTGGTTGAGAGCACTGATGGAAAGCAGTATTTATCTAGCTTTTATTATTTTGTTTCATAGTTAATGCCAACTCTATGACTAAAATCTTTCCTAAATAGCTTTGGTGACTTTATTAAGGAATTATCAATTAGTAGTAACATTAGGAAATAGTTTTTAAATGTCTAAATAAATTAGTTCACTGGGTTTTCTTCATTTCCAGACATTCTTCCTCAAAGGTTCCAGCATTAGACATGATTTCCCCTTACAGAACTATGAAAGCCTCTCTTTTGAATGAAATTTCCTGCTTTTGCACTCAGTTATGGTACCCTTGAATCCCTAAATTTCTACTTTCAGCACATTTCCTACCTATACTGTGAAACTTCCAATTTATAATTTGCACTGTTTTCTGAAATTCTTTTTATACATGGCCTACAGAAAAAGGTATGTCTTTCACAGTGGATTATTTTTAGTGGCAGTTTTGTACTTTATACTAATCCACACTCATAGTCTAACTTGATTGCTCTTAGAACAATGATACCCACCACATAGTTGGCTTGATTTAAGGGTTCTGACCACGGCACTAAACAAACTTAAACTAACAAGCTCATGTGGAGATTATAAACATCACTTTACTTTTATTAGTATCTTCCTCCAAACAATTGACTTTATTCATCTCAATATAGTCAGTAATATACTGATTAAGAACCACAGACTTGAGATTGAATTCTGACTTCACCATTTACTACTTATGTGATTTGGGATAGTCACTCAGTCAGTATTTTTAAGCATGAATTTATTATATGCAAGTGTGTATATTATATAACATCCATAAAAAAAGGAATTTTATTTAGAAGTTAATTTTGGTATTTAGAAGTAAATTATTTTGAAACCTACATTTTTGTCTTTTTCTTATTGATTGCTAGTTTAATTCCACTGTGGGCTTGTTTTATGGTCCAGCATATTGTCAGTTTTAGTAAATGTCTTATGTATACCTGAAAAGAACATATATTCTGTCATTTTGGGCTCAAGGTTTCACATTTGTCTCTTAAATTCAATAGCTTGTTTCAGACCTTTTACTATTGAGGTAAAAGTCACATAACATACAATTAACCCTTCTAAAGTGTATAATTCAGCTGCATTTAGTGCATTCACAATGTTGTGCAACCATCACCTCTCTCTAGTTTCAAAACTTTTTCATCACTTAAGAAAAACATGCTGTATCCATTAAATAATCACTCTCTATTCCCAACTCCCCTTATCTTATGGTAACCACTAATCTCCTGTCTCTATAGATTTGCCTATTCTGGATATTTCATAAAAATGGATTCATACAAAATGTAACCTTTTCTGTTTGACTTCTTTCACTTAGCACAATGTTTTTAAGGTTCATCCAAGTGGTAGCATTTCAATATTTCATTCCTTTTGTGGCTTAATAAAGTTCTATTTTACATATATACTACAATTCATTTATTCATTCATCCATTGATGGGTGCTTTGGTTGCTTCTACCTTTTGGCTATTATAAATAATGCTGCCAAAAATATGTAAGTATAGTGTTGAAAAAATGTGAAATTTCAATGAAGAGAGAAATTATAAAAAATGAACTAAACATAAATTCTAGAGGTAAAAAGTACAATAGTGGAGAAATTCACTAGAAAAATTCAATGATAGATTTAAACAGGCAGAAGGAAGAATCAGTGAGTTTGAAGAAAAGCAATTGAGTTTATCCAGTTTGAGGGGGAGAAAGAAAGAAAGAATAAAGAGAAATGAACAGAGCCCACTGGACCTGTGGGACACCATCAAGTGTGCACATATATGCACCATGGGGGTTCCAGAAGAAGAGAGCTAGAAAGAGGCAAAAAAAAATATTTGTAAAAAACAATGGCCAAAAATTACCCAAATTTGATCAAAGATATGAATATGCACAATCAAGAAGCACAATAAACTCCAAGAAGGATAAACTCAGGAAAGCTACACTGTGACAAATTACAGTGAAATTGTCAAAAGATAAAGACAAAGAAAAAATCTTGAAGGCAGCAAGAGAGAAGTGACTCATATCATACAAGAGCTTCTCAATAAGACTAAAAAGTGATTTTTTTTAATCACTAAAAATGGAGGCCAGAAGGCAGTGGGATGACATATTTCAAGTCCTGGAAGAAAAACAGTCAACTAATAATTCTATATCTGCAAAACTATTCTTCAAGAATGAAGATGAAATTAAGACATTTCAAGGTAAACATAACCTGATGGAGTTTATTACTAGAAGAGCTGTTCTATAAGAAATTCTAAAGGCAGTCCATGAGAGTGAAAAGAAAGAACATGGAGAGTAACTTGAAGCCATATGCAAAAATATAGGGCATTGGTAAAGTGACTACCTAAGTAAATATAAAAGCCAGTATTACTATACTTTTGATTTGGAACTCCATTTTCCCCTATTTAATTAAAAAGGTAAATGTAATAAAAAATAAATAAAAAATTAAAAAAATAAAAAACAAACAAATAAAAAGGTAACTGTATAAAACAATAAGTCTATGTTAATGGGTACACTATGAATAAAAATGTAATCTGTGACAACATAAAGGGGGAGGGTCAGAAATGCATAAGAGCCAAGCTTTTGTATTCTATTGAAATTAAGTTTGTATTATTTAAACTAGGTTGTTATAAGTTTAAGATGTTAATTATAATAGCCCAAATAACCATTAAAGAAATATCTATAAAACATACAGAAAATGAAAGGAGACCAAAATGGTATACTACAAAACAATACAACAACAACAACAAAAAAACCCTACAAAAAACTAGATATGAAAAGAAGGCAGTAATGGAGAAATTGAGGAACAAAAAACTTGACATACAGAAAAGAAATAGCTGAAAGGCATAAGTAAGTCATTCCTTACCAAATATTTTTTTTAAAGATTTTATTTATTTATTTGACAGAGAGAGACACAGCGAGAGAGGGAACACAAGCAGGGGGAGTGGGAGAGGGAGAAGCAGGCTTCCCGTGGAGCAGGGAGCCTGATGTGGGGTTCAATCCCAGGACCCTGGGATCATGACCTGAGCCAAAGGCAGATGCTTAACAACTGAGCCCCCCAGGCGCCCCTCCTTAGCAATTATTTTAAGTGTAGATGGATTAAACTCTTCAATGCAGAGATTGGCATAATGGATTAAAAAAAACCCCCATGATCCATCTATATGCTATACAACATATATATGTTGTGTATGTAAATACAAAGACACAAAAAGATTGAAAATAAAAAGATGGAACTATTTCCTTGTAAATAGTAACCAAAAGTGAGCTGGACTGGCTATACTATTATGAAACAAAATAGCCTTAAGTCAAAAAGTTTATAAGAGATAGAGAAGGATATTATAGATTGATAAAGATTCAAGATATAACAATTATATATTCATCTACCAATAGAGCCCAAAAATATATGAAGAAAACTGACAGAATTAAAGATAGAAATGAACAGTTCTACAATAATACTTGAGAATTTCAATATCTCACTTTAAATAATGACTAGGGGAATCAGACAGATGATTAATAAGTATATAGAAAACTCCAATAATAGTATAAATCAATTCAACCTAACAGATATAGACAGTAGAGTCCCTCTAACAACAGCAGAATATACATTTTTTTTTCTCAGGTGGACATATAACCTTCTCTAGAATAAATTATATCTTGGGCCACAAAATATCTTAATAATTTAAATAAGTTTGAAATCATACAAAGCATATTTTACAACCACAATGGAATAAAAGTAGAAATCAATAAAGAACAAATACTGGAAAATTTACAAACACCTAGAAATTAAAGAACATACTTTAAACTACCAGTGGATGAATAAAAAATCACAAGGGAAATAGGAAAATACCCAAGACACCTGAAAATGAAAACACAACATACCAAAACTTACAGGATGCAGTGAAAACAGAACTACAAGGGGGAATTTATAAATATAACATCTAAATTATATGAGAAAAAAATCAAATCAATAACTAAACTCTACACTTAAAAGGAGTAGGAAAGCCAGAGTGAGCTAAACCCAAAGCTAGCAGAAGGAAATAAATAATAAAGATTAGATCAGAAATCAATGAAAGAGAGAATAAAAAAGCAATAGAGGAAACAAAACTGTAAGTTGAATCTTTGAAAAGATCAACAACATTGGCAAAACTTGAGTTAAATTGACTATGATAAAAAGAAGGAAGACTCAGATTTCTAAAATCATAAATGAGACATTACTACCAATTTCACTGAAATAAAAGGATTATAAGAGAATATTACAGATAATTATATGCCAATAAATTAGGCAACCTGGATAAAACAGAAACATTTCTAGAAAGACACAAATTATCAGAATGACTCAAGGAGACAGAAAATCTGAATAGACTTATAACATGTAAGGATATTGAATCAATAATCAGAAACATCCCAACAACAACAACAACAAAGGCCTAGAGCCAAATGGTCTCACTGGCAAATTATATCATAAAAAAAAAATTAACAACATTTCTTCTCAAACTCTTCAAAAACTTTGAAGAGGAGGAAAGCTTCCTAACTCATTCTCTGATACCAGCATTACCCTGATATCAAAGCCAGACAAAATACAAGAAAAGAAAACTAAAGGCCAATATTTCTTATGAATATATATGGAAAAGTCCTCAATAAGATACTAGCAAACCGAGTTCAGCAACATATTCAAGGGATTATACACCATCACCAAGTGAGAATTACATCAGGAGTGCAAGAATGGTTCAACATGCAAAAATAGATTGAAGGACCACATAATTATGCCAACTGATGCAGAAAAAGCATTTGAAAGAATCCAACACTCTTTCATGATAAAACAACTCACAAACTAGGAAGAGAAGGAGGCGTACTCAAAAATAAAGGTCACATGTAAGAAACCCATAGCAAATCATATTCAAAGGTGAAAGACTCAAAGCTTTCCCCCTAAGATTAGGAACAAGAGTATCTTCATCACTTCTATTCAACATAGTACTAGAAGTTCTAGCCAGAGGTATTAGGCATGAAAAATAAAAACTGTTCAAATCACGGGCCTAGAGCTGCTCTGGCAGATCTAGGAGAGGCTTCTGGCTATCCTGCACATTCCACCTAGGACTTCTGGGTTGGTCTTGTCAGAGGCCCAAGAGGTGAAAGGATCTAAGTACCCAGCAATCAGCCCCAGGGTTCCTCAAGGATGGAGGAGAAGGAGGAGGAGGAGACAGATGAAGAGGAGGAAGATGATGAGGATGATATACCCAAATGGCAGCAGGAAGAGTTTGATAAGGAGCTGGACAATGATAGTTTCTCTTAGGAGGAGGAGTCTGAGAACCTGAACCAAAATACTTTCTTCTTTGGTGACAAGGAGGAGGATGATGAGGCCTATGACTGAGGGGAAGGATGCAAGGAACATGTGGAGCCACCGCAGAGTCATGGGGGCTGCAGGGGTGAGGAGGTCACCCCTTCCCACCATTGCTGGGGGAGGCAATTCCCAGTGTCTACAGTACTTTCTGCTTACTGAATAAACTTTTTTTTCACATTAAAAAAAAAAAAAAGCTGTGCAAATCAGAAGGAAGAAATAAAATTATCTCTATTTGTAGATAACATGATCTTATATGTAAGAAAGCCCTAAGAAAATCTGCAAAACCACCAACACCAATATTAACAACAACAAAACAAGACAACAAAGCACTAGAGCTAGTAAAAACGTTCAGCAATGTTGTAGGATACAAGATTAACATAAAAATTAGCTGTATTTCTTTTTTTGTTGTTTTGTTTTTGAACTCCATTTGAATTTATTGACTTTTTATTTAGATCTATTTTAAATATTTTTCTGTTGCAGTATTTTACAGGAAACATAAGACTCAATGAAAATTTCTGGCAGTGCTTCTCTGCACAGTTCCCTTCTTTCTTGTATATTGCCTTGCAAATTCTAGCTGCCATATCAGCTCTGATATTTTTTTTTACTTTTTTATTGTTATGTTAATCACCATACATCATTAGTTTTTGATGTAGTGTTCCATGATTCATTGTTTGTGCATAACACCAGGGGCTCCATACAGAACATGCCCTCTTTAACACTCATCACCAGGCTAACCCATCCTCCCACCCCCCTCCCCTCTAGAACTCTCAGTTTGTTTTTCGGAGTCCATCGTCTATCATGGTTCATCTCCCCCTCCGATTTTCCCCCCTTCATTCTTCCCCTCCTGCTATCTTCTTTTTTTTTTCTTAACATAGATTGCATTATTTGTTTCAGAGGTACAGATCTGTGATTCAACAGTCTTGCACAATTCACAGTGCTCACCATAGTACATACCCTCCAAAGTGTCTATCATCCAGCCACCCCATCCCTCCCACCCCACCCTCCACTCCAGCAACCCTCAGTTTGTTTCCTGAGATTAAGAATTTCTCATATCAGTGAGGTCATATGATACATGTCTTTCTCTGTTTCACATATTTCGCTCAGCATAACACCCTCCAGTTCCATCCATGTCATTGCAAATGGCAAGATCTCATTCCTTTTGATGGCTGCATAATATTCCATTGTATATATATATACCACATCTTCTTTATCCATTCATCTGTCGATGAACATCTTCGCTCTTCCGAAAGATTGGCTTTTGTGGACATTTCTCCTATAAGCTTCTGGGTGCATGTATCTCTGGGGTAAATACCCAGTAGTGCAATTGCTGGATCATATGGTAGCTCTATTATCAACTTTTGGAGGAACCTCCATACTTTTTTCCAGAGTGGCTGCACCAGCTTGCAGTATAGGAGGGTTCCCCTTTCTCCACATCCCCGCCAACATCTGTCATTTCCTGACTTGTTAATTTTAGCCATTGTGAGTGGTGTGAGGTGGTATCTCATTGAGGTTTTGATTTGGATTTCCCTAATGCCGAGCGATGTTGAGCACTTTTTCATGTGTCTGTTGGCCATTTGGATGTCTTCTTTGGAAAAATGTCTGTTCATGTCTTCTGCCCATTTCTTGATTGAGTTATTTGTTCTTTCAGTGTTGAGTTTGATAAGTTCTTTATAGATTTTGGATACTAGCCCTTTATCTGATATGTCATTTGCAAATATCTTCTCCCATTCTGTCGGTTGTCTTTTGGTTTTGTTGACTGTTTCTTTTGCTGTGCAAAAATTTTTTATCTTGATGAAGTCCCAATAGTTCATTTTTGCCCTTGCTTCCCTTGCCTTTGGTGATGTTTCTAGGAAGAAGTTGGTGCGGCTGAGGTCGAAGAGGTTGCTGCCTGTGTTCTCCTTTAGGATTTTGATGGACTCTTGTCTCACATTTAGGTCTTTCAACCATTTCGAGTCTATTGTTGTGTGTGGTGTAAGGAAATGGTCCAGTTTCATGCTTCTGCATGTGGCTGTTCAATTTTCCCAACACCATTTGTTGAAGAGACTGTCTTTTTTTCCACTGGACATTCTTTCCTTCTTTGTCAAAGATTAGTTGACCATAGAGTTGAGGGTCCATTTCTGGGCTCTCTATTCTGTTCCATTGATCTATGAGTCTGTTTTTGTGCCAGTACCCTACTGTCTTGATGATGACAGCTTTGTAATAGAGCTGGAAGTCCGGAATTGGGATGCTGCCGGCTTTGCTTTTCTTTTTCAACATTCCTCTGGCTATTCAGAGTCTTTTCTGGTTCCATACAGATTTTAGGATTATTTGTTCCATTTCTTTGAAAAAAGTGGATGGTATTTTGATGGGGATTGCATTGAATGTGTAGATTGCTCTAGGTAGCATTGACATCTTCACAATAATTGTTCTTCCAAGTCATGAGCATGGAATGTTTTTCCATTTCTTTGTGTCTTCCTAAATTTCTTTCATGAGTATTTTATAGTTTTCTGAGTACAGATTCTTTGCATCTTTGCTTAGATTTATTCCTAGGTATCTTATGGTTTTGGGTGCAATTGTAAATGGGATCGACTCCTTAATTTCTCTTTCTTCTGTCTTGTTGTTGGTGTATAGGAATGCCACTGATTTCTGTGCATTGATTTTACATCCTGCCACTTTACTGAATTCCTGTAT
The DNA here is from genome assembly GCF_029215605.1 of Mirounga angustirostris. Lineage (NCBI taxonomy): Eukaryota > Metazoa > Chordata > Mammalia > Carnivora > Phocidae > Mirounga > Mirounga angustirostris. The sequence continues at coordinate 88,216,571 of NW_026991713.1, read as the reverse complement.
GAGTTCTAGCAGTTTTGGGGTGGAGTCTTTTGGGTTTTCCACATAAAGTATCATATCATCTGCAAAGAGTGAGAGTTTGAGTTCTTCTTTGCCAATCTGGATGCCTTTGATTTCTTTTTGTTGTCTGATTGCTGTGGCTAGGACTTCCAATACTACGTTGAATAGCAGTGGTGATAGTGGACATCCCTGCCATGTTCCTGACCTTAGGGGCAAAGCTCTCAGTTTTTCCCCATTGAGAATGATATTCACTGTAGGTTTTTCATAGAGGCTTTATGATATTGAGGTAGGTACCCTCTATCCCTATACTCTGAAGAGTTTTGATCAAGAAAGGATGCTGTACTTTGTCAAATGCTTTTTCTGCATCTATTGAGAGGATCATATGGTTCTTGTTCTTTCTTTTGTTAATGTATTGTATCATGTTGATTGATTTGTGGATGTTGAACCAACCTTGCAGCCCAGGGATAAATCTCACTTGGTCATGGTGAATAATCCTTTTAATGTACTGTTGGATCCTATTGGCTAGTATTTTGGTGAGAATTTTTGCATCCATGTTCATCAAGGATATTGGTCTGTAATTCTCCTTTTGGATGGGGTCTTTGTCTGGTTTGGGGATCAAGGTAATGGTGGCCTCATAAAACGAGTTTGGAAGTTTTCCTTCCATTTCTATTTTTTGGAACAGTTTCAGAAGAATAGGTATTAATTCTTCTTTTTTTTTTTTTAAGATTTTTTTATTTATTTGAGAGAGAGAATGAGATAGAGCATGAGAGGGTCAGAGGGAGAAGCAGACTCCCTGCCGAGCAGGGAGCCCGATGTGGGACTCGATCCCGGGACTCCAGGATCATGACCTGAGCCAAAGGCAGTCACTTAACCAACTGAGCCACCCAGGTGCCCGGTATTAATTCTTCTTTAAATGTTTGGTAGAATTCCCCTGGGAAGCCAACTGGCCCTGGGCTTTTGTTTGTTGGGAGATTTATGATGACTGCTTCAATTTCTTAATGGTTATATGTCTGTTCAGGTTTTCTATTTCTTCCTGGTTCAGGTTTGTCAGTTGATACATCTCTAGGAATGCATCCATTTCTTCCAGGTTATCTAATTTGCAGGCATAGAGTTGCTCATAATATGTTCTTATAATTGTTTGTATTTCTTTGGTGTTGGTTGTGATCTCTCCTCTTTCATTCATGATTTTCTTGATTTGGGTAATTTCTCTTTACTTTTTGATAAGTCTGGCCAGGGGTTTATCAATCTTGTTAATTCTTTCAAAGAACCAGCTCCTAGTTTCATTGATCTGTTCTACTGTTTTCTTAGTTTCTATTTCATTGATTTCTGCTCTGATCTTTATTATTCCTCTTTTCCTTCTGGGTTTAGGCTTTATTTGCTGTTCTTTCTCCAGCTCCTTTAGGTGTAGGGTTAGGTTGTGTATTAGAGACCTTTCTTGTTTCTTGAGAAAGGCTTGTATTGCTATATACTTTCCTCTTAGGACTGCCTTTGCTGCATCCCAAAGATTTTGAACAGTTGTGTTTTTATTTTCATTGGTTTCCATGAATTTTTTAAATTCTTCTTTAATTTCCCGGTTGACCCATTCATTCTTTAGTAGGATGCTCTTTAGCCTCCATGTATGTGAATTCTTTCCGACTTTCCTCTTGTGATTGAGTTCTAGTTTCAAAGCATTGTGGTCTGAGAATAGGCAGGGAATGATTCCAATCTTTGGGTACTGGTTGAGACCTGATTTGTGACCTAGGATGTGATCTATTCTGGAGAATGTTCCATGGGCACTAGAGAAGAATGTGTATTCCGTTGCTTTGGGATGGAATGATCTGAATATGTCTGTGAAATCCATTTGGTCCAGTGTGTCATTTAAAGTCTTTATTTCCTTGTTGATCTTTTGCTTAGATGATCTGTCCATTTCAGTGAGGGGGGTGTTAAAGTCCCCCACTATTATTGTATTGTTGTCAATGTGTTTCTTTGCTGTTGTTATTCATTGCCTTATATAATTGGCTGCTCCCATGTTAGGGGCATAGATATTTACAATTGTTAGATCTTCTTGTTGGATAGACCCTTTAAGTAGGATATAGTGTCCTTCCTCATCTCTTATTACAGTCTTTGGTTTAAAATCTAATTTGTCTGATAGAAGGATTGCCACCCCAGCTTTCTTTTGGTGTCCATTAGCATGGTGAATGGTTTTCCACCCCCTCACTTTCCATCTGGGGGTGTCTTTGGGTCTAAAATGAGTCTCTCGCAGACAGCATGTCAATGGGTCTTGTTTTTTAATCCAATCTGATAGCCTGTGTCTTTTGATTGGGGCATTTAGCCCATTTACATTCAGGGTAACTATTGAAAGATATGAATTTAGTGTCATTGTATTGCCTGTAAGGTGACTGTTACTGTATATTGTCTGTGTTCCTTTCTGGTCTATGTTGTTTTTAGTCTCTCTCTTTGCTTAGAGGACCCCTTTCAAGATTTCTTGTAGGGCTGGTTTCGTGTTTGCAAATTCCTTTAGTTTTTGTTTGTCCTGGAAGATTTTTATCTCTCCTTCTATTTTCAATGACAGCCTAGCTGGATATAGTATTCTTGGCTGCATATTTTTCTCATTTAGTGCTCTGAATATATCCTGCCAGTCCTTTCCGGCCTGCCAGGTCTCTGTAGATAGGTCTGTTGCCAATCTAATGTTGCTACCATTGTAGGTTATAGATCTCTTCTCCCGAGCTGCTTTCAGGATTTTCTCTTTGTCTCTGAGACTCGTAAGTTTTACTATTAGATGTCGAGGTGTTGACCTATTTTTATTGATTTTGAGAGGGGTTCTCTGTGCCTCCTGGATTTTGATGCCTGTTTCCTTCCCCAAATTAGGGAAGTTCTCTGCTATAATTTGCTCCAATATACCTTCTGCCCCTCTCTCTCTTTCTTCTTCTTCTGGGATCCCAATTATTCTAATGTTGTTTCAGCTTATGGTATCACTTATCTCTCGAATTCTGCCCTCGTGATCCAGTAGTTGTTTATCTGTCTTTTCCTCAGCTTCCTTATTTTCCATCATTTGGTCTTCTGTATCACTGATTCCCTCTTCTGCCTCATTTATCCTAGCTGTTAGTGCCCCCATTTTTCATTGCAACTCATTAATAGCCTTTTTGATTTTGACTTGGTTAGATTTTAGTTCTTTTATTTCTCCAGAAAAGGTTTCTCTAATAACTTCCATGCTTTTTCAAGCCCAGCTAGTATCTTTAAAGTCATGATTCTGAACTCTAGATCCGATAGTGTACTAATGTCCTTATTGAGCAGGTCCCTGGCAGTCGGTACTATCTCTTGTTCTTTTCATTGAGATGATTTTTTCCATCTTGTCATTTTGTCCAGAGAAGAATAGATGAATGAGAGAACAAAATGCTAACAGGGTAACAACGTCCCCAGAAAATATACTCTAAACAAATCAGAAAAGACCTGAAACCAGGGGAAAAGAAAGGGAAAGAAAGAAAACAGAAAATGAAAAAAAAAAAAAAAGAAAGAAAAAGATAAAAACAAACAAAAATAGAACAAAACAAAAAAAACCAGAATATGATCAAATATGATCAGCTGGTGCATAGATCAGTGCCACACACTAGATTTTGGGTGTATTTTGGTCCGTTAGAAGAAAGTGCCTCCCAAAATTTTAAAGAAAGAAAAACTTATATATGTACAAAAATAAGGGTTGATATGATGAAGGGATGGGATATGACTATAAAGATGAAAATTATAAATAATTTTATAAAAGAAATTGATAAGAAGTTGTTTAAAAAAAGAAAGAAGAGGATTAAAAAAAGAAAAAAAAGAAAAGGGAGAGAATGTGTTCAGGCAGGAGAGTGGAACAAAGCCATATACTAGAGATTTAGGGTATATTTTGATCTGTTAGAAGAAACTGTATCTCAAAATTTTAAAGAGAGAAAAACATATATATGCCAAAAATAAGGGTAACTACTATGAAGGGATAGAATATGACTCTAAAAATGAAAAATAAAAAATGTTTTTTAGAAAAGGGACTGATAAAATGTTGGTTGAAAAGGGAAAAATAAAAATTCAAAAAAAAAAGATAGTTAATAAAAACATTAACTTTTAAAGACTAAAGAATCATGGTAAAAAAGCCATGGAGTCTATGTGCAGTATTCCCCTAGCACTGGAGTTCTGCCGTTGTCATTGATCAATAAACTTGGTCTTGGCCAGCTGTCCTTGCTGATCTTCTAGGGGAGGGGCCTGTTGCCGTGGTTCCCAAATGTCTTTGCCTGAGGTGGAATTGCCCTGCCCTTGCTGGTCCGGGCTAAGTAATCTGCTCGGGTTTGCTCTCAGGAGCTTTTGTTCCCTGCAAGCTTTCCCTATAGCTTTGCAGGATGAGAGTGAAAATGGCGGCCTCCCAATCTCCACCCCAGAAGAGCCGAGTACTTGGGTCCCTGCTCCTCAGTGCACCCCAAGAGAAAAGCAGTCAGTCACTCCCGTCTCCCCCATACTCCATGCTCACCCAGCCTGTGACCAAGCATTTCTGTCTCTGGCACCTGACCCCGTGTGGAGTCTCCAAACCCAGCAGATCCCTGCGGAGCATTCCCGCATCACTCCTCCCGGGGGAGGAAGGGGAGTCTCCCCGGATCTGCCGCTTGTTGGGTCCCTGCTGGAGGAGCAGTGGCCCGACTGTGCTGCAGATCACAGTTTATTGCAACCCGGAGATGAGAGCCTGCTCTTCAGCTCCATCTCTGTTGCCGGCATCCCTGCTCCAATACCTGGGAGCTCTGCCCCACTCAGGCACCCCTGGTCTTTCTGTGACCCCGAGGGTCCTGAGACCACACTGTTCCATGAGGGTTCCACCCCCCACTTAGCCCCTGGAGTGACGTCCCTCAGTGGAGCAGACTTCTAAAAGTTCTGATTTTGTGCTCTGTTGCTTTATCACTTGCCAGAGGCGGCCGCTGGAGGCCCCCTCCCCCGCTGTCTATCCTCCGGAATATTGCCTCAGAATCACATCTCCGCATGTCCTACCTTCCAGAAAGTGGTCGCTTTTCTGTTCAGAGAGGTGTTGCTATTCTTTTCTTTGATCTCCTGTTGAGTTTGTAGGTGTTCAGAATGGTTTGATCCCTATCCAGCTGAATTCCTGAGACCAGACGAAATCCAGGTCTCCTATTCCTCTGCCCTCTTGCTCCGCCTCCTTACCTGTATTTCTATACAGTAGTAATGAACTATTCAAAAAGGAAATTAAGAAGCAATTTCATTTACAGTAGCATCAAAAAAGAGAATGCTGAGCGAAATAAGTGAAACAGAGAAAGACATGTATCATATGACCTCACTGATATGAGGAATTCTTAATCTCAGGAAACAAAGTGAGGGTTGCTGGAGTGGGGGGTGGGGTGGATGGGGTGACTGGGTGATAGACACTGGGGAGGGTATGTGCTCTGCTAAGCGCTGTGAATTGTGCAAGACTGTTGAATCTCAGATTTGTATCTCTGAAACAAATAATGCAATATATGTTAAGAAAGAAAAAAAAAAAAGAAGAAGATAGCAGGAGGGGAAGAATGAAGGCGGGAAATCAGAGGGGGAGATGAGCCGTGAGAGACTATGGACTCTGAAAAACAAACTGAGGGTTCTAGAGGGGAGGGGGGTAGGAGGATGGGTTAGCCTGGTGATGGGTATCAAAGAGGGCACGTTCTGCATGGAGAACTGGGTGTTATGCACAAACAATGAATCATGGAACACTACACCTAAAACTAATGATGTAATGAATGGTTATTAACATAACAATAAAAATTAAAAATAAATAAATAAAAAAAGAAACAACTTTAACCAAGATTATATAAAACCTGTACAGTGAAAACTACAAAACTCTATAGAAAAAACTAAAGAAGACTTAAATAAGTGGAAAGACATTGCATGTTTATGTATTAGAAGACTTAATACTGTCAAGATGACAATATTACCCAAAGTGATCTACAGATTAAATGCAATCCCTACAAAAATCCTACTGTCATTTTTTTTCAGAAATAGAAATATCCATCCTAACTTGCATACAAAAATTCAATGGAATTGAGATAACAAAACGATCTTGAACAAGAAGTACAAAATTGGAAACTCACCCTTACCAATTTTATACCTACTACAAAGCTACAGTAATAAAAACAGTGTGGTACTCACATAAGGAGAGACATATTGACAAAGGAATAGAATTGGAAGCCCAGAAATTAGCCCTTACCTGCATGATCAATTACTTTTCACCAAGCATGCCAAGACGATTCAATGGGGAAGGAATAGTTTCTTTAACTAATGATGCTATTAGAAGCTGGATATGCACATGAAAAAGAATTAAGTTAGACTCTTGCCTTATACCATATAAAAATATTAATTGAAAATGGATTTAAGACTTAAGTTTGAAGGCTAAAACTGTAAAACTCCTAGAAGAAAACACGGGGTAGGGGGTAAACTTTATGACCTTGGATTTATCAATGGTTCCTAAAATATGACATGAAAACCACAGGTGGTAAAAGATAAAATACATAAACTAAATTTTATCAAAATTTAAAACTTATGTGCATCAAAGGAAATTGTAAATATAACTAATGCTACTGACTTGTGCACTTAAAAATGGTTGAAATTGCCAACTTTATATTATGTATATTTTAGCACAATAAAAAATACTATATAATTTCACGTGATATTTTTTCTTTTTACCCATGGTTATTAAGATTTTTTTGTTGACTTCCCAAATATTAAGGCTTTCTAAAATACATTTTTGTTACTGATTTTTAATTTAGTCCTTTTTTGGTCAGAGTACAAATTCTATGTTTTCAATCCTTACATATTTATTGAGAATTATTTTATGGTCTAGCATATGATCTATCTTGATTCACATGTCCATGGACACTTGGCAAAGATATTCTTCAAGTGTTGGATATAGTGTTATATAAATGTCAAATTAGTGCATGGTATGTTCAAATCTTCTACATATTTAACTACTTTTTTTGGTATCTACTTATTCTATAATTATGTGAGTTAAAATCTTCAGCTACAGCTGTAACTGTAAGTTTGATTGTTGTCATCTTTAATCTGTTGATGTCTATCTTACATATTTTGAAGTTTCACTGTTAGGCTTTTAGGGTTGATAATTTTTTGGATGCTTCAACCCTCTTTTGATTATTCCATAACCCCTTTATCTGCTAGTACTCCCGTTTTGAGGACAACTTTATCTAATATTAATGTGAGTATAACTCCCTTATGATTAGTATTTATATATTGTATTTATATCCATCCTTTAATGTTACTGATCTGTGTCTACAGCTAAAGTATGTTTCTTATAACCAGTATGTAGTTGGGTCTTATTTGTTTATTACTTTTCAATCTAGTCTGACAATCTCTACTTTTTAATTGGGATATTCAGTCCTTGTATACAGAGGGCAATTATTGAGATGATTGACTTTATCTTATTGTTTTCTATTTGTCTCATATGTTCTTTTTTCGTTCTTTCTTTGATGTGATTATTTTTTGTATTTTGTTTTATTTCCTCTATTGGCTTTTTAGCTATACTTCTTTGTTTTAATTTTTTAATTGTTAGTCTAGAATTACAATATGTATCCTTATCACAGTTTACCTTGAATTAGCATTTAACACTCCATATTGAAAGTAAGGAATTTAAAACAGTATAATTACTTTCCCCTGTCCTTTCCCTGTGCTAGTCTTGCCACATATTTTACTTCTGCATATGTTTGTTGTTAATTTTTATTAGGAATTGGGGTTGGATTTTGTTAAAATCTATTTATGAATCTTTTGATATGATTCTATAGATTTTCTACTTTATTTTAATTATGTGATGTATTATGTTAATTGGGTTTTCCATAATAAACCAACTTAGCATTACGGGGATAAATTCCAGAGAGTCATGGTGTATTGTTGAATTTGATATTATTTTGTTAAATATTTTTGCATCTATGCTTATAAGAGAGTCTGTTGGGCATTTTCATTGCTTCTGATGTTTTTGTCCTGCTTTGGTATCAAGGTAATATTGGCCCCCAAGAATGTTTTGGCACATCTTCCCTTCTTTATTTTTGAAAAAGTTTATGTATGACTGGTATAATTTATTTCTTAAATGTTTGATGGCATTCACTAGTTAAGCCATCTGGGCCTAGACTCTTCTTGGGAATATGTATAATTACTAATTTATTTTTTTATTTTATATAGTTACAGTAGTGTTTGTAAATATGAGTTTTAAAATTTAAGTTACAAATATTAAAGCACTGAAAAACTAGTATAAAAGTGAATTTTGGCACGTAAGTGAGCTCTTCTGTCATTAGTAGATTTTCTATTTTTTTGGTGTCAGTTGGTCATTAATGCTTTTTTGGACTTTATTTCTCTATGTTGTTAAACTTGTTGGCATAGACTTATTTATAATATTACCTTAAAGTCCTTTTTAATTTCTGTTGAATCTGTTGTAAAGTCAGACCTTTTGTTCCTGATATTGGTAATCTGCGTCTTTTCTTTTTCATCTTGATGAGTCTAGTTAAAGTTTTGCAAAATTTGTTGATCATTTCAAAGATATAACTTTGGGTCCCATTGTTTTCTTTGTTATATTTCCCATTTCATTAATTATTGTTCGGATTGCTATTATTTCTTTTTTTCTATTTCCCTTGCTTCTTTTCCTAATTTCTTAGATTGAAAGGTTAGATAATTCATTTGAGACCTTCCATAAATCTCCCTCTAAGCATTGCTTTAGCTTCTTTCCATAAATTCTGATTTATTGTGTTTTCATTTTCAACCAATTCAAGATATTTTCTAACTTCCCTTGTTATTTCTTATTGGAACCATGGATGATTCAGAGTGGATTTTTTTAAATGTGTGTCTGTTTAATTTTTGAATACATACATGTAGACATATCTGTTATCTTAGACTGGGTTTTCTGATGCAAAAATTAGATGTTTTATTTTAGAGATGAAACCAAGAGAAACAAGGGTGAGAAAAAGAGAAATAAGGGCTATTTGGGCCTGAGGGAGAGGCCACAGGGTATGATTGATGGCTGCCACAGAGTACATGGTTACGCATACACGAGATGGGTAGCACTGAGGAAATTAAGAGCTGGTGAGTGAAATTCATGTCAGATCTATTGACATATAATTATAAACTTAGAAAATCATTGGGAAAAATCCACACAAAAAATTAACTTCTGGGAAGAGTATGGCATGAGCAGAAGAGGGGACTAATATTGTTTTGCATGACTTTTAGTAGTGGCATTGTGGATTATTTTGACATTTTTGGTGTGTGTTTGCAAAATTAGGAAAAAGGATTCTTAGTATGAAGAAATTATTGTACGGACATATGATGGAATTCTTGATAGCTATTAAAATGCAAGTTGAAAAATATTACTTAATTATATAAAACAACTTTTTTTTCCCATGATATATTAAGTGAAAATATATATTAAGTGGAAATACATAAACAATATATAAAGAAAATAATAGAGAACATAGTAGATATTTAAGGATTTTAAATAGAGATTTCTTTTTTTTTAAGATTTTATTTATTTATTTATTTGACAGAGAGAGAGAGAGAACAAACAGGGAGAGTGGCAGGCAGAGGAAGAGGGAGAAGCAGGCTCCCTGCTGAACAAGGAGCCTGATGTGGGACTTGATCCCAGGACCTGAGATCATGATCTGAGCAGAAGGTAGTCATTTAACCAACTGAGCCACCCAGGCGCCCTAAATAGGGATTTCTTAAATATCTCCTATCAGTGTCTGACCATTTAGATGAAGTATTGAAAGATATGACTAGAAATAAATAACATAAGGAAAAATATACAAGTTATATGAGACTGAATGAGTAGTTATCATAAACAATAAGTAGATTTTAGAGAAATAATTCTGTATGTATAAAACTTGTGGAAGAAGCAGTAGTTTAGGGCACTGACAAATATAGTTTTGAATCTTACCACTGCCATATTAGAATTAATCCTGTTTGAATTCCCATTTTCTTACCTGTTAATAAAAAAAAGCAATATCTTGTTTTTATAGGATTTTCATTATGATGAGTAACAAGGATATATTTAGAAGAGTTTGAATAAATGGAAGGGGTAAGGATTTAGTAATAATGGAGAAAGTGTAAACAACTTCCTTTGATGGTAGGAAATGAAGGAAATTTGCTTACAATGCTCTTGTCTTTTCCCATTTTAATTTCTTTATTGTTTTGGTAATTGGTTAGTTACTAGCACTCTCTAAAAACTCAAAAAAGAATCCCAGGATTCAAAGCTAAGCCTCAATATTTACAAAGGTAATGAGTCTGTCAGCCATGGGAAGTCAAGTGCTCTTACTGTTTGGTATTGCTAACCTCAAACCTAACCTAAAGGGACACCTTTCTTGGGGGATAACAGTTCATTTGTCTTCATGCTAACTCCATCAAGGAATTTTCCTGTGCAGAAAACAGCTAGTTTCACTAAGCTCTGTGTGTGCAGTGTTTTTTATGTAGTGCACTGACAGCTAGTAACCAAACCTAATCCGTCAAACTCATTTCACCTAAGACCTCAAGTATAACTCCAATTCTGATCCTTAAGGTAAAGGCGTCACTGAAGTACTTAGTTCCTGACCTTTTGTTTTTTGAACACATAGTACCCTGGGGTTTGGGGTATGGGAAATGTATATTTCTTTTTTTGTCCTGAGAAATACAGTCATTATTTTTGGGTGTTGCATTTAAAAGTATTATGTTTGCCCTAAAATTTTCTTATAATAGCTGCAATGTTGTTCAAGTAGCCTTTGACAGAGTTGCTTCTTTGCACTAGTAGGTTTACAGTTTAGTAAGCTGCATGCTTTTTATTCACTCTTCATTGAATGGTTGAATCTTTGGGGAATATTACATTATTTTTGGTAAGAGAAAAATATCAGGTATTTTAGGTTTGTCTGAGTTTCTGAAACTAACCATTCAAATTTGGTTGTATAGCATTGATCTGTAAAAAATATCAACCCTTCTCATTACACCATGTATTTTTTTTTATCCCCTTTATCTTTTTTTCTCCATCCCTCCCCATCCACCTCCCCCCTGGCAGCCGCCATTTCTCTTCTATTGTGCCATGTATTTTTAAAGCATTTCTGTATGTGTGCAATAGATGTATGGTCACACTGGCTCAGCATTATTTCTGCCACCTGTTCAAATCCCTAACTCCTGAGGAGGCCCTAAAACAGGCATTTGGGAACTATTTCTGCACCACAGAGTGGTTGTCCTTTGCTTTTTCATATGTTTATGGGATGACTTGGTGTTTTCTGGGGAACAGAAATCGTTTACAAATATAGAAATATTCAGTAATATTTACTCTGTAGATAGGTGCTATCGAACAGCAAAAGGAATGAATTAAAAAAAACACACATTAAAACCTATGCATTATTTCTGTCAATAAGTTAGTTGAAGTTATTCTGCTGTTTATGATCCTACCTCAGAACAGTAAGACTCCTACTATATAACTGACTACTATTTTATGTGGGGGGAGTTAATAACTTAGGAAGGAAACTTAAGACTTTTGGTCAATGTCTTTTAAAAATAAAGACCAGCATTATATTATGACAGAATCTTTACTTACATTAGTTTTAATTTTTAAGTGGGTGGAGGGGCAAAGGGAGAGAGGGAGAGAGAGAATCTTAAGTAGGTTCCACACCCAGTATGTGAGCCCGATACAGGGCTCGATCTCACAACCCTAAGATCATGACCTGAGCCAAAATCAAGAGTCAGATGCTTAACTGACTGAGCCACCCAGGCACATCACATTGGTTTTACTTTTAACACTCAAAACCACATGATGGACCAACTTTGACATTCAAAATTAGTCTCTAATATTACTTCAAAGCAAACGAGAACAGCAAATATTCCCAGACTCAAACAAGTTTTAGAATTTTCTTAAAAAAAAAAAAAAAAAAAAAAGACAAGATAGGGTGCCTGGGTGGCTCAGTCTGTTAAGCGTCTGCCTTCAGCTCAGGTCATGATCCCAGAGTCCTGATCCCAGAGTCCTGGGATCGAGCCTGCATAGGGTTCTTTGCTCAGTGGGGAGCCTGCTTCTCCCTCTCCCTCTGTCTGCCACTCCCCCTGCTTGTGCGTTCTCTTTCTCTCTGTCAAATAAATAAATAAAATCTTAAAAAACTGACATGATTATTATAACTAGCATAAGTCATATTACAAAATGCTGTTTAAATTTCTCAGATCTTTAAGGGAAATAAGATATTTTATTAAGTTTTATGAAAAAAGGAGAGTATTCTTGAGTCTTGATAATGCTTCAATCTCTAAAAAAACCCGAAATTTATATAGATGTCAAAACTCTGGCATAATAATTACAAGAATAGAAGTAATTATTTGGATAATAATATTTGACCATAGTTGCAACTTTCCAACAAATTATAATTATTACTTTCATCAATTTCAACTAGAATTTAATATCTTTGATATAAGTTGAAATAAGTATTTGCAGAAGGTCAAATCTGAATTGAGAACATACAAGTTCTTAATCTTTTGTATTTCCAAGTTTAAGTGTCTCATTTAAAATAGGCTTGGGGTACCTGGGTGGCTCAGTCGGTTAAGTGTTCACTCTTGATTTCGGCTCAGGTCATGATCTCAGAGTCGTGAGATTGAGCTTGAGTGGGGTTCCCTGCTCAGTGGGGAGTCTGCTTGAGGTTCTTTCTTTCCCTCTCCCTCTGCCCCATCTCCTGCTCTTTCTCGCTCACCCACTCTCTCTCTCAAATAAATAAATAAAATCTTTAAAAAAATAAATAAAATAAAAATAGGCTTAAAGATAATAAAACATATGTGTAAGTTTTATCCAATATGTGGGTCACTTTGGAAAACTGTAGGGATTTTTTAAAAAGGTTTTATTTATTTATTTGACAAAGAAAGACACAGTGAGAGAGGGAACACAAGCGGGGGGGTGGGAGAGGGAGAAGCAGACTTCCCGCAGAGCAGGAAGCCCGATGAGGGGCTTGATCCCAGGACCCTGGGATCATGACCTAAGCCAAAGGCAGACGCTTAACGACTGAACCACCCAGGCGCCCCTGTAGGGATTTATTTTTTTAAGTAAACATCTACTGTTTAATGAAACACATGAGATTAAAACATTAACAATCTTTGAACACAATCACTTATTTGGGGGGCCCAAAAGATGGGGACATTTGCAATTCAGTTTTATAAGAAAGATGAAAAAGTTTGTACTGGGCTAAATCATCTGGTAAATTTTTCCCAAATCATGGCTCAGTAAAATTTTCTTTCTTTTTTTTTAAAATTGATGTTCAAATGCCATCTCGACAATTATTATGTTGTTCCTCATTGTTCCTAGACAACACCATTTTTTTTTTTTTTTGTGCCAGTCTCTGCATCACAAGAGAATAAAAGTACCTGCCTCCCTAAATAAGGAAACTCAGGCATTGGTTTCTTTGTGGCTCTTCAAGAGAATTCAAAAATGAATAATTTTGTCAATTAGCTGTGTTTTTTTCTTTTTGATAAAATATTAGTTTAAGTGATCTTTTATAGATAAATAGGATATTATTTCAATTGAATAAACTCATTATTTTGGCCTCACGTTCAATATATCCTTAGAGTTCCATATATATATATATATATATATATATATATATATATATATATATACCTTTAAACTCCTCCTCAATACTAGTTTTCTAATTGGCAGATTTCAGATTTTTTTCACTGTGGTTTTGCCTGGCTAGGTATAGTCTCAACTTTTACTCCAGGTCAGCCTTATTCACAGACGAATTAAATGATCAAAGATATTTTGAAGGCAGTGGGGAAAGACCTTGTTGACCTAAAATATCTTGTTTCCCACTAGCTATGATCCTCAGTTTTTCATTCACAGATCCCTTTTTGTAGGTCACAGCTAGGTTCTCTGAGAACTATTTATTATCAAGTACGTATCGGTAATATAATAAACGTGTTGAGAGACTTTTTTTTTTTTTTTTTTAGCAAACAGAGCACTGGGGGAACAAAGAATAACAGTGTTTCTCCTCTCAAAGACCTCACAACATAATGAGGAAGAAAAACTTTAAGTGGATAACTTAAATATTTACCCATGTACTGTAGGAACATAGAGGAGACTCACTTATTATAACCTGTGCCTGGGGGCTGCATCGGAGAAGACTGGAGGATCTGACCCATGATATCTAGGCTCCTAAAGATAAGCAAAAGCTTGCCTGGTGTCAAGGTGTGTATGTATGTGTGAGAGTGCGTTGTGGGCAGGGAAGTTGGGACAGATGGATGGTAGAGGGATGAAATGCATTCCAGCCAAATTCTAGTAACACATATTAATATGTTTTAAAAAGGCATGAAGTAATATTGTATCTGAGGGATTGAATGAAAAAGTCATAGAATTCTAAGAAGAAAGTAGTAGGAAAAGAAACTAAGGTGAGTGGGTGAGGGTATAGCAGGCTTTCTATTTCATGCTAGGGATTATGGCCTTTATCCTTTAGATGATAGACTAACATTAAAGCAGTATAATGACAAGGTTAGATCTGAAGTTCAGATCAGTCATTTCAGCAAAAATGCAGAGAAATGAATTTCAGGAGCCAAGTCTAGAGTGTGGTAGGTATTGTCTATGAGGCTATGGTGACACTCCCGCTTGAATAATGGCAATGGTAAAATGTAAAGAGAGAGGATGACAAATTTGAGGGGCAAAAGCCAGCCATGTTTTCTTTCCACCATTAACCTTTTAGTGTAAATTGATTTGTTAGATTAGAGGAGCACAGGACATGGAGAAGTTAAACAGTGTGTGTGTGTGATGGAGTAGTGGTGAAGATTAAATGTGTTAATACACATGGACAGTGCCCTTAATTGTTGGCTATTGTTATTCTTATTATCATAGAGCAGGGAAGAGTAAAAATCTGAATGAGTTATTGACCTCAACAGACAAGCATCAGTGAGAGCTGCACTCATGGTCTGGATCCTGGGGACATGGATCTCTTAGAAGGACATGTGCTAAAAAGGAAGGGATGTAAGAGAAGTAGTCTTAGTATCTATGGACAAATGGAAACTGTCTTGCAGGATAAAACTAGTGCTTTAAGGAAACACAGCAGAAGTAGGGAGTGCTTTGAGTCATTTCATGTAGAGATAAAAAAAGATGTTTGGATAAGTCACTGCTTCTGCCTCTTCCCTAAATTGCAGCAGGATGCTTTCAGAACCCCCTTAAAGTAAGTGTCATTGCATTCTGTCTTCTCCTGCCATGCTCTGAAAGTACACAACAGAGATGCAAGAGCATGTGGATAGAAATCCATAGATGGGCCACGTGTACATTCCATCAGCATTTTGCTTTGCTCAAGGATTTTTGTTGGACCTAAAAAAAAACTCTGATCTGTTTGGAAAGAGGATTTGCATTTGCAAATAGATTTGCAGGCAGATCCAACAGGCAGCATTTTGCCATTTGCAAATCCACTTGAAACATCTGGGTCCCTGTCTAGCCCCCAAATTTTTATATAAGTGGATGACCCTAGGATCTTAGTTTTGGACCTTATTTTAAAAATCAAGATAAATGCTAAGTAATTTGCATAATTTTCATTTTGAAAGCACACCCTGTGCTGTTAACAAAAAAAAAGAACCTACAGAAACTAAGCTTTTTCTGTTAAAGAAGAATTAAATAAGTGAAATCAATAAAGAAACAACAATAAAAGTGCCTTGACTTTGCTAACTGGAGAAAACTGTGTGTCATTTCAGTGAAATAAGCTTGCTAATGAGAGTTTTAATTTAGACTAAAATTCTACCTATTCTCTTAATGATAAAAGGCATTAAAAGAACTGTATTGACTACTTATTTATTATGGATCTGAAGCTATATCCTCTATATAACTTTTTTACATAAAAATAAAGCAGGTTCTTCTCTAGTTTTAAAAAGAGTATTATAATATAGTCAATATAAAATTTACTCAGACTAAATTTATACTGTACCAATAGACTATAAGAATTCCATTAATGCTCCATTGATAACATCAATGAAGAAAAAGGCAAAATGGATGCATCGCTTCTGCTCCACTGGGTCTGTAATGAAGCAACTGATGTCTTTTTAAACAGCTTTGGGTTTTTGTTGTTGTTGTTGTTTGTTTTGTTTTGTTTTTTTTTTCCCCCAAGGCATCACTTGGTATATTGCAAGAATCTCCAGAAAAATATCTTTTGACCGTCTGGCCCTTCCCTTTTATTATTTGTGTTTTTTTCAAGAACCATGGCCTTCTATTTGCCACTGTGGCACTGTGCAGTAATTTGAAATGTACAATGGAAATTTCAAATAGAAAAGCAGAGTTTGAGATTGATCCTGTCAAAAGCATCTGTGCCAATGAATCCTAATATTTTAGGAATGTTATCCTTTAGAACGTCTCACTGCCTTTAATGATATCATGGAGAACTTGCTAAAGGAGTAGAAATCTCAATCTTTTTTTTTTCTTGGTAAAAAAAGTATATGGAGCTTTCTACAATGGCACAATTAATATTTTGCTAAACTGTCAAACCATGGTGATAAGCTGGATTCCTAGCCAGTTAACCTGTTCATTTCAGCTATTGGCATGACACTGTATTACCAAATCTATCAGGCAGCAATTTACTCTCCTAAGGTGGCGTAAGTGAATGGCCAGGTCTTTTGTAGTTAGTTCAGTGTGTGTGTGTGTGTGTGTGTGTGTGAGAGAGAGAGAGAGAGAGAGAGAGAGAGAGAGAGATTTGACAACTTCCACACATCCACCCCAAAAGATAGGAAATATTTCAAGGCTAGGATTTTTAAATAAGAGAATTTACATTTCTGAAATTATGATGCCATGGATGACCACATTAATAAGAATGGGCAACACATGTAAAGAAGCAAAAGAAAAATATAATGAATACACTAAATTAGCTGCAAAAAAAAAAAGGAATAAAAAACACTGCTTGAACAATGATCACATTTAAGCTACCTTTCTAAAATGTAATCTCTAAAAGATGAAGTTTTAGTTTCTCATGATGTAAAAATACTTGGCACACTGTAGATACTCAAAGCATACTCTCATGATTTTCAACCATAATTCTCCTGAATTCCCAAATGTTGCATTGATTCCTTATGGGATATTACTCTTAAATGATCTACTTTAGAATTAGGATGTCCAATAATTATTCTTCCTTGATTCTTTTATCCATTAAAACCCCTGCTGCACTCCCATGTGAACTCTGACAATAAAGACATTATTTCAGTGAATGGTACCACCATTTATCTATTGCCAACATCAGCCACTTGGATATCATCCTGGATTCCTTCTTTGTACTCTACATCAAATCAGTCACCCTGACCTATTAATTTTCCATCTAACACAGCTCTCAATTCCATCCATTATCCCTCACCATTCTGTCACCCTTTATGTTTTAGGTTCTCAGTACTTTTCCCTTTGATTCTTGATTATTCCATTTGACTATACATCAAAAGTTTACCTTTCTTAGTCTTGCTCATTTTCTTCTAATTCATTCTTTACACCATTGTCAATGACCTTTCTAAAATGTCAAACTGAATATGTCACTTATTTACTTTAAAAGGTATCAATGGTTTTCCATTATGTTAAAGATAAAATCAGAATTCTAGCTTATGCCAGGCTCTTCATGATCTGCCTTCTGGCTCCCTCCCAGAATTATCTTTTCTCTGTTCTTATTGGTTCCAATTTTATTTGGAACCTTATTGGTTCCAAACTACTTGCAGTTTCTCAAATGTGCCATATTTTTCTTGCCTCTTTGCATTTGTATGTACTATTCCTTATGCATGGAATGTTTTTTTTTTTGTCCTCCATGATCAGTTCCAACACTCTACTACTCAACACAGGCATCATCTCTTTATGAAGTGTTCCCTGATCTTCATGCTCTAGGTTTGGTTTCTACATAGCATCCACTGTATACTTTTGGCTTAGCATTCTTCATATAATACTTATTTGCTTGTTTCTTCTACTGAAAAATGAGCTTGCTGGTCATGGTGAATGTGTCTTAAATTTATCTCCAGCAGCTTTTGTTATACTTGATTTGTGGAATTAATTCATCATTCATTCATTCGCTCATTCAACAAATATTAATTGAGAAGTTACTATTTGTCAGCAATTGTTCTAGTCATTGGAATAGGCAATGCACGAGCTCTTACGTTATGGGTTGACTTCTGTTTCCCAAATCTAAGCTTTTCTGGTTGGCGATACATTATGTATATTGTCACACATCATTTTTGGGAAAAGTCAGAGTTATCCATGATTCCACTGGAAAAGGACAACTAGAGGATTTGCATGTGGAACTCTCCTGGACTCTGCACCATGCTCCTATGCTTCATGCTTTGTTGATTTTAATCTGTATCCTTTCATTGTAATAAATTGTAAACATGAGGACAACTTTAAATCAGTTCTGTGAGTCCTTTCAGCAAATTATTGAATCTGAGGGTGGTCTCAGGAACTTCCAAACTTCCAGATCATGTCAGAGGTGAGGGTGGTTTTGGAAACTCCTCAACTTTTCAAATGTTGAGAAGTGTAGAAGGTACATTAAATATTTATGAACATTACTCTGCCTGCCACTACCCTCCATTGCCTATTTTCCATACAGTCACTGCATCCTTTAAAAATGTAAATCATTTTGCTTATCTGCTCAAAACTCTCCAATGACTTCTAGTTTATATAAGATGAATTATAATGTGTTAATACAGATTACAAAGGACATATTTAATATGACCTCTTCCAAATTGTTTGATATCAGAGCCAATTGCTTTCTTTGATCACGTAATGGTTATAGCCCAACTGGCCTTCCTTGACCATGCTCTGTCTTAGGGATTTTGAACTTGCTGCTCCCTTTGCCCTTAATATTCTTTTCACTGTTTTCCCATGTATCACTTTTCTGGTACTTTCTCCAGTACCTCCTACTTTAATGTGCTCCTTAAATTCCCATAATAATTTCCATAGGGCCATGCCCCATACAAGCATCATTTTATTAGTGCAACTTTCCATTGCCCATCTGCCTGACCATATGGTCAAACCATTGGCCATCACTTGTGAATCAGTAAAAACCTAAACATAGTGGGCTTTATAATTATTCAATTCTCCCATCACTACAAGGAAAACAGCATGTAAATCATCCCATTGAACTGATTTTATCTTACCTTCTTTAATCAGTCTTTGCACCCATTGGTCTTAGTGCCACAGTATTCCAAGTAGGATGCTCTTTTTCCACTTTGGAACTGCCATCTATAAACCAAGCAGCTTGTTGTTGGTCAATAGAGATCTGTTAATAGGGTACCACCCACATGATTATAGGATCCAGCAGATGCTCATGTGGTTCCAAAGTCAGTCCAAGGGAAAAAGAGACTACCTATCTGAGAATATAATGAGCACCTACTTGCATTCCCTTGGGAGATTGTTTCTGCACAAAACATTTCTATTTTATTAAGAAATTCTAGGTACTGTCCTCTCCATGAAAGCCTTTCTCCAACAGTAGCTAAGACATTATGGTTATTTCAGTTTTTGAGATTATTTTATGTCTTTCAGTCATAGGAGCAGTTTCAATTAATGTCCAACAGCAAGCTCAGATTTGTTTTCCAAATAACTATATTGCATAGTTATATAATCATAAGAAGGAAGGAAAATATCATCAGAAAAAAACATAAGAAAATTCACCTTGGCAGAAAGGTCTAAAAAGGCTTCCCTGAGAAATTGAAACATATGTTGATGTCAGATTATCTTAGCTAGATAAGGAAGACTGTCTCAGGCAGAAGAAATACTGTGTGCAGAGACCCTGAGTTGGGAAAAAACTTGGCACATTTAAGCATCTGAAACAACAGCTTTAGCATAGTGAATTTGGGAGAATGGGTCAAAATGAAGCCAAAGAGATACAGAAAGCTATAGGTTTTCGGAAGCTAATTCTTATTTTTCCTTATTTTATGAACATTATAATTAATTTTTTAAAAACCCCATATACTTTGAGAGAGAAAAAGGCAAATTAGGGAGTTCATACCCATGAACAGAAGGAAATATTATTTCTTAGATGTTATTTATCTTCTCCATAGTAGACACGTTTATACATAACCTTAATCAGAGAGAGAGAAAATTTTGCAAAACCAAGGATATTGCAGATTCTCCTGGTGGTTAATGTGACTCTAGAAACTTTGTAGACTCAAGGAAGGGCTACCTTTTCAAAACATGAGCTGGAAGACATCTTCCAAATGTGTCTCTTGAAGGACAAAAAAAATTTGAGACAAAAATGTGATATAAAATGGATAATGTGGGTTTATTACTCCTGTTTTTTTCCTTTGAACTTCCCTGTGAGTGAAAAACGCATGGGAAAAAATAAGGAATAAAAGGGAAAAAAAGAAAAAAAAGAAAAAATGTCAGGTCTACTTCAACTTTGTAAATCTAAACCTTTCTTTTTTCTTTTTTTTTCTTTTTTCTTTTTCTTTTTTTTAAATTTTATTATATTATGTTAGTCACCAAACAATACATCATTTGTTTTTGATGTGGTGATCCACGATCCATTGCTTTTGTATAACACCCAGTGCGCCATGCAGTACGTGCCCTCCTTAATACCCATCACCGGGATAATCAATTCCCCCTCCCCTCTAAAACCCTGTTTGTTTCTCAGAGTCCATAGTCTCTCATGGTTCATCTCTCCCTCCAATTCCCCCCCTCATTTTTCCCTTCCTTATCCTAATGTTCTCCATGCTATTCCTCATGTTCCACAAATAAGTGAAACCATATGATAATTGACTTTCTCTGCTTGACTTATTTCACTTAGCATAATCTCCTCCAGTCCCATCCATGTTGATGTAAAAGCTGGGTATTCATCCTTTCTGATGGCTGAGTAATATTCCATTGTATATATGGACCACATCTTCTTTATCCATTCATCTGTTGAAGGGCATCTAGGCTCTTTCCACAGTTTGGCTATTGCGGACATTGCTGCTATGAACACTAGGGTGCATATGGCCCTTCTTTTCACTATATCTGTGTCTTTGGGGTAAATACCCAGTAGTGCAACTGCTGGGTCATAGGGTAGCTCTATTTTTAAATTTTTGAGCGACCTCCACACTGTTTTCCAAAGTGACTGTACCAACTTGCATTCCCACCAACAGTGTAAGAGAGTTCCCCTTTCTCCACAACCTCTCCAACATTTGTTGTTTCTTTCCCTGTCCATTTTTGCCATTCTAACTGGTGTAAAGTGGTATCTCAGTGTGATTTTGATTTGGATTTCCCTGATGGCTAATGATGATGAACATTTTTTCATGTGTCTGTTAGCCATTTGTATGTCTTCTTCAGAGAGGTATCTGTTCATCTCTTCTGCCCACTTTTTGACTTGATTATTTGTTTTTTGGGTGTTGAGTTTGAGAAGTTCTTTATAGATCTTGGATACCAGCCCTTTATCTGTAGTGTCATTTGCAAATATCTTCTCCCATTCCGTGGGTTGCCTCTTTGTTTTGTTGACTGTTTCCTTTGCTGTGCAGAAGCTTTTTATCTTGATGAAATCCCAAAAGTTCATTTTTGCTTTTGTTTCACTAGCTTTTGGAGATGTATCTTGAAAAAAGTTGCTGTGGGCGATGTCAAAGAGGTTACTGCCTATGTTCTCCTCTAGGATTTTGATGGCTTCCTGTCTCACATTGAGGTCTTTCATCCACTTTGAGTTTATCTTTGTGAATGGTGTTAGAGAATGGTCGAGTTTCATTCTTCTGCATGTGGCTGTCCAATTTTCCCAGCACCATTTATTGAAGAGACTGTCTTTTTTCCATTGCATGTTTTTTCCTGCTTTGTCAAAGATTATTTGACCATAGAGTTGAGGGTCCATATCTGGGTTCTCTATTCTGTTCCATTGGTCTACATGTCTGTTTTTGTGCCAGTACCATGCTCTGTTGGTGATCACAGCTTTGTAATATAGCTTGAAATCGGGCAACGTGATGCCCCCAGCTTTGTTTTTCTTTTTCAACATTTCCTTGGCGATTCGGGATCTTTTCTGATTCCAAACAAATTTTAGGATTGTTTGTTCCGGCACTTTGAAAAATGTCATTGGAATTTTGATTGGGATGGCATTGAAGGTATAGATTTCTCTGCGTAGCATAGACATTTTAACAATGTTTATTCTTCCAATCCATGAGCATGGAATATTTTTCCATCTTTTTGTGTCTTCTTAATTTCTTTCATGAGTGTTTTGTAGTTCTTACAGTATAAATCCTTTACCTCTTTGGTTAGGTTTATTCCGATGTATCTTATGGTTTTTGGTGCTATTGTAAATGGAATCATTTCTCTAATTTCTCTTTCTACAGTTGCGTTGTTAGTGTATAAGAAAGCAACTGATTTCTGTGCATTGATTTTGTATCCTGCCACATTACTGAATTGCTGGATGAGTTCTAGTAATTTGGGGGTGGAGTCTTTTGGGTTTTCCACATAAAGTATCATGTCGTCTGCAAAAAGAGAGAGTTTGATTTCTTCTTTGCCAATTTGAATACCTTTTATTTCTTTTTGTTGTCTGTTTGCTGTTGCTAGGACTTCTAGTACTATGTTGAACAATAGTGGCGAGAGTGGACATCCTTGATGTGTTCCTGATCTTAAGAGAAAGGCTCTCAGCTTTTCCCCATTGAGGATGATATTTGCTGTGGGTTTTTCATAGATGGATTTTATGAACTTGAGGAATGTTCCCTCTATCCCTATACTCTGAAGAGTTTTAATCAGGAAAGGATGTTGTATTTTGTCAAATGCTTTTTCTGCATCAATTGAGAGGACCATATGGTTCTTCTCCCTCCTCTTATTAATATGTTCTATCACATTGATTGATTTGCGAATGTTGAACCACACTTGCATCCCAGGGATAAATCCCCCTTGGTCGTGGTGGATGATCCTTTTAACATATTGTTGGATCCTATTAGCTAGGATTTTGTTGAGGATTTTGGAATCCATATTCATCAGGGATATCAGTCTGAAATTCTCCTTTTTTGATGGGGTCTTTGCGTGGCTTGGGGACTAAGGTAATGCTGGCCTCATAGAATGAGTTTGGGAACTTTCCTTCTGTTTCTATATTATTTCTTCTTTGAATGTTTGGTAGAATTCCCCAGGGAATCCATCAGGCCCTGGACTCTTGCTTTTTGGGAGGTTTTTGATCACTGCTTCAATCTCGTTACTGGTTATTGGCCTCTTCAGGTTGTCAATTTCTTCCTGTTTCAGTCTTGGCAGCTTATAGGTTTCCAGAAAGGCCTCCATTTCATCTAGATTGCTCAGTTTAGTGGCATATAGTTGTTGATAATAATTGTTTCTATTTCCTTGGTGTTAGTCATGATTTCTCCTCTTTCATTCATAATTTTATTAATTTGGGTCCTTTATTTTTTCTTTTGGATAAATCTGGCCAGTGATTTATTGATCTTATTAATTCTTTCAAAGAACCAACTTTTAGTTTCGTTGATCTGATCTACTGTGTTTCTGCTTTCTAATTCATTGATTTCTGCTCTAATTTTATTTCTCTTCTAATGTGTGTCTTAGGCATCGTTTGTTGCTTTTTCTCTAGTTCTTGAAGGTGTAGAGTTAGTTGGTGAATTCAGGATTTTTCTATTTTTTTGAGTGAGGCTTAGGATCGCCTTTGCAGTATCCCATAGGTTTTGGACCAATGTGTTTTAGTTCTTATTGATTTCCATGAATTGTTTAAGTTCTTCTTTGATTTCTTGGTTGACCCAAACGTTCTTGAGCAGGGTGATCTTTAGCTTCCAAGTGTTTGAATTTCTGCCAAATTTTTTCTTGTGATTGAGTTCCAGTTTTAGAGCATTGTGGTCTGAGAATATGCAGGGAATAATCTCAATCTCTTGGTATCAGTTGAGACCTGATTTGTGACCCAGTATGTGTTCTATTCTGGAGAAAGTTCCATGTGCGCTCGAGAAGAAAGAGCATTCTGTTGTTTTAGGGTGGAATGGTCTGTAAATATCTATGAGATCCATCTGATCCAATCTATTATTCAAAGCTCTTGTTTCCTTGTTGATTTTCTGCTTAGATGATCTGTCCATTGCTGAGAGTGGAGTATTGAGGTCTCCTACAATTAACGTATTGTTATCAATATGACTCTTTATTTTGGTTAACAGTTGGCTTATGTAGATGGCTGCTCCCATGTTGGAGGCATAGATATTTACAATTGTTAGATCTTCTTGTTGGATAGACCCTTTAAGAATGATACAGTGTCCTCTGTGTGTCTAATTACAGAATTTTAGTTTAAAATCTAATTTGTCTGATATAAGAATTGCTATCCCAGCTTTCTTTTGAGGTCCGCTGGCATGGAAGATGGATCTCCATCCTTTCACTTTCAGTCTGGATGTATCTTTACATTCAAAATGAGTCTCTTGTAGGCAGCATATGGATGGGTCCTATCTTTTTATCCAATCTGCAACCCTGTGCCGTTTTATGGGAGTGTTTAGGCCATTCATATTGAGAGTGATTATTGAAAGATATGAATTAATTGTCATCATGTTGCCTGTGAAGACGTTTTTATAGATTGTCCCTGTAAATTTCTGTTGTGTATCACTCTTGGGGTCTTTCTCCTTTTATAGAACCCCCCTTAATATTTCTTGCAATGCTGGCTTAGTGGTCACATATTCTTTCAGTTTCTGCCAGTTGTGGAAGCTCTGCATCTCTCCATCCATTCTAAATGAAAGCCTTGCCAGATAAAGTATTCTTGGCTGCATGTTCTTCTCATTTAGTACCCTGAATATGTCTTGCCAGGCCTTTCTGGCTTGCCAGGTCTCTGTGGATAGGTCTGACGTTATTCTGATGTTCCTCCCTCTGTACATAAGGAATCTCTTCCCCCTAACTGCCCTTAAGATGGTTTCCTTGGTTCTAAGATTTGCAAGTTTTACTATTACATGCCAGGGTGTTGGCCTGTTTTCCTTGATCTTGGGAGGGGTCCTCTCTGCCTCTAGGACATGAATGTTTCTTTCATTTCCCAGATTAGGGAAGTTCTCAGCTACGATTTGCTCAAATACATCTTCTAGTCCTCTCTCTCTCTCCACTCCTTCTGGGATTCCAATTATTCTGACATTGGAACGCTTCATGGTGTCACTTATTTCTCTGATTCTATTTTCATGGATTCTGAGTTGTTTTTCCCTGGCCTCCTCTTTTCCCTTTTTATCTATTATATTGTCTTCCAGGTCGCTTATTCTCTCTTCTGCCTCAGTTACCCTAGCTGTTAGATTATCTAGATTGGATTGGATCTCATTGATAGCATTTTTAAGTTCTGCCAATTCACCTTTCATTTCTGCCCTTAGAGACTCTATGTTACCATTAATTGATTTCTCCATTCTCTAGCTATTGTCTTCACAATTGCTAGCCTGAATTCCATCTCCGACATCTTGGTTATATCTGCATCCATTTGTAAATCTGCAGCATAAGTCATAATCTCTGAGTCTTTTCTATTTTGGGGGCTCCTCCTCCTAGTCATTCTGTTGATGGGTGTTTGAGGGAATGTATAGAGTCCAAATTATTGACCAGAACCCAAGCAAGATGCACCTGTTTTCTTCGGACCTTAGGGTTGTTGGCCTCTAGTTTTCCCAGCCTGTCTTCTGTGGGAGGGGCCTGCCACACTGTTACTCAGGCAACCCTGTTTGGGCGGAGCTGCCCTGCCCCCCTGTGGTGGGGGATGGGCTCAGCGGGAATCAGTTTTTGGGGCTTTTGTTCTCTGGTGGCTTTCCACATCTCTTCCGCGAGTCAACAGAGCAGAAGAGACCGTTTCCAACCCTCTGCCTCAGAGCAGAGAGACCTCAGTCTGTTCTTCAGTGAGCTCTCCAGGCCACACCGTCTCCGTTTCTGTCCGTGCTGCTATAAACTGTGTTGGCCTGGGTTGTGCGCCCCTCCGCAGCGCTCCCAGTCCTGCCTCCAGGTTGGGGTGTGTCTCTGCCCTTTGTGCTTCTAAAACCGCCAGCCGCTCCCAGTTTGCCCGAGCAACCCTGCTGCTCCAGGTTTCTGCCCTGGGGGCGGCCCTAGAGTCCTTTCCCCGCTGCTACCGGTCTGTGAGTCTGTGCCCGTCCCCAGCACGCGAGGCTGTTGCTCACCAGCAGTGTAGGATCCCCACGGCCAGGCGCCCTCGCGCTGCCATTTATCCTTTGATATCTGTCCACAGAATCACGGCTCCCTGTTTCGAACCTCAAAACCAACTGCCCGTGATATTCTTTTATTTATTTATTTATTTATTTATTTATTTATTTATTTATTATTTATTTATTTATTTTTTGTTTATTTATTTTAAAGATTTTATTTATTTATTTGAGAGAGAGAATGAGAGAGAGAGCATGAGAGGGGTGAGGGTCAGAGGGAGAAGCAGACTCCCTGTTGAGCAGGGAGCCCTATGCGGGACTCGATCCCGGGACTCCAGGATCATGACCTGAGCCGAAGGCAGTCGCTTAACCAACTGAGCCACCCAGGTGCCCCGTCCATGATATTCTGTTTGTAGAGATCCAGATCTTCTTACATCTCATGCTGGTTTCATGGGTGCTCAGAGTGGCCTGGTAGATATCCAGCTCAATTCCGGGGACCAGTTGAAATAGGGTCCCCTATTCCTCTGCCATCTTCCCCCTCCCCAAGCCTTTCTATATATTTCACCTTTAGCTATTACAATACTCAGTAGCCAAAATGAATTATCATTTTGTCAGATTGTCACTATTTAAATCAATTTGATAAATTTATTATGTGTTGGAAGTTAAGCTATATATCATTCTTGAAACAAACTGAAATTCTGTAAAATGATGGCTTTGAAAACATAGGTCTCTTATGCATGGTTACCTTGGCAAGTCCATGGCTGTTTTCCTCTCAAACTCTCTCTATTACCCAAGAAACCTAATTCCCTAATTCATATACGCATCAAGTGATTGCATATAGCTTAATTTCTCTCCTCTAATAAACTAGTTAATAAAGTTTCCCTTAAAAAGTAGAAATATTTCCCCTAAAAAGTAGAAAGATTACAAAAGCAAAAAAAAAAAAATTAGATAATATCTGCCTAAAAATAGAGAATTATAGAATAAGGTGAAGGACACAAAAAGAAGATAATGTAAAATATAGTACTTTTATATGTATTACATTTAATAACTCAAGCAGTGATTAGCAGAACAATAGCCTAAATGTATTCATTTATTCCACAAATGTTTATTGAATAACTACTACTTGCCAGATACTGATCTAGGCACATGAGTTCAATCAGAGACCCATAAACAAAGATTCCTGTCTTTGTGGAGATTACATTCTAGTGGGCAGGGAGAATCAATAAATTAATAGATACATTTTAAAAAGTAAGTTATATATTATGTTACAGTAATACATGCTATGGGAAAAAAGAGAGAGAGCATAATACAAGGATATGGAATGTCAGAAAAGGAATGTGTCAGGTAGAATTTTAAATACTTGATAAGGGTAGACTACATTGAGAGGGTGACATTGGAGCAAATATTTGAAGGAGGGAATTCCAATGATGGAATGAATAAATCACAGGAATAAAAGGCACAGCATAGGGAATACAATCAATGGTATTATGATAGTGCTCTATGGTGACAAACAGGAGCTACACTTGTGACCATAGTATAATGTATAAACTTATTGAATCACTATGCTGTATACCTAAAACTAATGTAACATCATGTGTCAACTATACTTCAAAATAAATAAACAAACAAACTGATATATAAATAATTGGAAGAGGAAGAAATCAGTCATATTTATATCTTGGGAGAAGAATATTTCATACTATTAGAATAAACAGTCCAAAGGCCCTAGGATGGGAATGTGTCTGGTTAAGTTGGGGAACATAAGACAGGGCGTATGACCAGGATGAGAACAGTAGGGGATGAAGACAGGTCATAGAGGTCCAAATCATTCAAGTTCTTGGATCTCTTTGGAAGCACCCTGGACTTAACTGAGAGTGATTTAAAGAGCTAATGGAAAGTTTGAAGGAGAATGACAAGACATGGCTTATGCCTTAAGGAATCACTGTGGCTGCTATGTTAAAAATAAATTGTGGGAGTACAACATAGGAGGAAGCAAAAAAACTAGTCAGGATGTGTGATGGTTATTGTTATGTGTAAACTTGGTTAGGCTATAGCACCCAGTTATTTACCCAAATATAAGTCTAGATGCTACTGTGAAGGTATTTTGTAGATGTGATTAGCATCTACAGTTCATTGACTTTAAGTAAAGGAGATTACCCTCAATAATATGGGTGGGCCTCATCCATACAGTTGATGGCCTTAAGAGCAAAGATTGAAATTTCCCAGAGTAGAAGAAATTCTACCTTGAGACTGCAGCATCAACTTCTGCCTGAGTTTATAGCTCACTGGTCTGTCCTACAGATTTTTTAATTTGCCAGCCCCAAAATTGTGTGAGCCAGTTCCTTAAAATAAATCATAGATATATATGGTTATGGATATAGATATAGATAGACGAGAAAGAAAAAGGAAAGAAAGAAAGTCAATAGTATATATAAATTTATGTATGATATACACATGCATATGTTTATATATGCATACACACATATGTCCTATTTGTTGTTTTTCTAGACAATCCTGACTGAGAAGGAGGCTATTGGCAATAATCTTTGCAAGATAAAATGGTGGCTGGGAGCAGGATAGTAATGGTGTTGGTGGTGAAATCATCCCATTCTAAATTTACATACTGACACTGATGTCTACAAAAGTACTCTAAGTATCATCTTCAGAAGTAATTCAGCTGAAGTCTGGGAATAATTTGCTATGACATACAATTCCATTTTTTTTTTCCTGGAAGGTGAAAGTTAGACAGTCTGGCATTTTCTAGACTATCCTTTGAAAGGCATTCGACATCTACACAGAACTGGTAGTGCTCCTCCCAAACCCCCACCACTGTTGTGTGAAAAGGAAGGGGATGGGGCCAAAGGTATAACTTAAGGGTGTCAACTGTTACTTATTGAACAAGAACCTGCATACACGATGTCAGTGATGTGATTAATCATTCTCTGGTACAAAAAGAAGGTCGTTCATGTTGAAATTTTGATTTATGTGTGCTCTTGCATTATCTCCTAAACCCTAGCCACTTGCCAGCATGCACACTGTAATGAGTTTGGCATTTGTGTAGGACTTTAGAAACATTAAATAATGAATCCCTCTAGAACATCTCCTTGTATTACTATATCCTATTCAATTTTTTAAGTGAGAAAATAGAGATGGTGTATAATTTGACTAAATCCGCATATCAAGTTACTAAAGTAGAGGGGTAGAAATAATTAAATGTGTTCAAATATTATATTTTGGGATCATTTAACATGCCTCACAGAGCCCAAGTAGACACCATAGATCTAAATAACAGAAGATTCCAAATTTGTCAAGGAAATTGGGAGGGTAGGGTGATCTTCAGAGGAGTTTCTCTTTTTATTTACTAGCATTAATATTATCCGGTGTTCCTGGTGGCTTAGCTATAACCCTCCAAGTATTATCATACTCACTCAGGAATTGATAACTTTTTAATGGATCATAACTTACATATAAATTTTGACCTCTTTCTTTAAAATGCTAATGTACTAAATTTGACAATTTTTTGGTCATTTAAAAAAATGTATCTTTGATATGGAATTAAAATTCTTTGCTCTACTAACATGGTAAAATGCCTTGTAGCTCTTGTGTTTGGCTTTGATCACCAAATACTAGTAAACATATCTGTGTGTCTGAAACTTTACAAAGCTATGTTGTAAATCAAAATGTTATACTAATAATATATGAAAACAATGAATCATGGATCACTACATCAAAAACTAATGATGTATTGTATGGTGACTAACATAACATAATAAAATTAAATAAAATTAAAAAAATAATCTGTGTGAGGTTGGCAGCTGCTGAGATATTAAAATAGATTTTCTTTAAAAAGCACCAAGTTCTTTCAATCTGCTAAAGTGCCTTATAGTGTAGAGAAAAGAAATTTACATAACCATAACAGGTCAGGTAAAGAACATAAGATTTTTACTGGAAAAAAAAAAAAAAGGATCCTGGAGCATATGGATCAACTAGATCAACTTGGGTTTTGGTTTTAGCTACTACTCAAGTTTGGTGGTGAACAAATCAAGGTCCAGTACTTTTGTAAGGTAGACAGTCATTAATATAACAGTTTACCACACTAAGCAGGGACCTTGGAGGACTTTGTTCTTAGGATAACTGTGAACAAAATAAAAACAAGAAAAATAAAACAACAGATCTACCCCCCCCACCCTTTTAAGATGACTGTAAAAAAAGGTTACCATGGCACTAAATAGAGTATGAGAAAAATATATTTTTAAAAATGTCCTGGAGAAGTTGTAGCTTTGTGCTGGACTTCACATAGATTTGACCCTTGTTCACATCAGCTAGAGGGCCAGGAAACTTCAAGCTTTATCTTGGTTTGTGATGCTCTAGATTGGAAGTGCCCCTGGTGCCCAGCAGAAGCAAATGCAAATCCACCAGAGTAAGGCTCTATCTATATTTTAGGCCTTCAAATAATTTCAGCAGTGCAGTAATGATGGAAAGTAAAAACTAACTAGGCACCAAGGAAACAAATCATCCAAATGAGAAATAAGAGAAACAGACTTGAAAAGATCTCAGGTATAGGAAGTATCAAACATAAACAAGCATTAAAAAATTATATTTAAAGGTTTAAAGAAGAAAAAGATAAGCTTTAAAATATCTTTAGGGTGAAGGAACAAAAATTAACAGAATTGAAAAAGAGTCACATATAATACTAGAGATGAAAAGAAAAATGATTAAAATTAATCTCTCAACAAGAGCAGCTGCACCAGATGAAGCACAGCTAGAGAGATAATCAGTGACTGGGAAGATGGGAAATAGCATCCAGAATGCAGAGTAGAGAGATCCATAGCCCCCACACCAAAAAAAAAGGAAACCATCTTGAAAAAATAGGAAACATGGTAGCTAGAATGAGTATGCTTAATATGTATTTAATGAAACTCCACAAGGAGACAAGATAAAGAATGAGATAGAGGCAACATTGGCAGTGATAACAGATTAGAATTTCTGGGATTAATCATAGACTAATAAACTAATCCAGATTTAAAAAGGTCCAACACATCTGCAACAGGATACTGACACAGACTGCAGTGAAACTGGAAAACATTAAGACAAATAAAACAAAATTAAAAACAGCTAGAGAAAAAGAACAGTTACCTTCTAAAGACTGTTAACTGACTTCTCAAGAGAAAATGGAAGCCCAAAGACAGGAGAATCATATCGTCAACATGTTTAAAAAAAAAAAAAAGAAAGAAGATGTATGGAATAATAACATGGATCAACTGAAATAGAACAGAAACAAACAGATCAGGTGTAGAACAAAAAAAGGACAAAATAGAATTGTAGATCAGCATTTACATCACATTTAAAGAAATCCAGTGTCTATTTAAAAAATGAGGATTGCATGACTGAATTAAAAAAGATTGTATGATATTAACTAGAGTCACATGTAAAGCATGGATACAGAAAGAGTGAGAGAAAAAGGATAAAGAACATATGCTGTGAAAATACTAATCAAAGAAAACTGATATGGTTATATAAATATCAGAACTAAACAGACCTGAAGGTAAAAATTTTTTGATTGACCCATCTATAATCAATATTAATTGTGAAAATATGTGATGTAAAACATGACAGGAACAAAGGGAAACAGACAAATCATTAATCATAGGGAGATTTTTAAATATGTTTTTCAATAAATAGGAAAAAATAGACAAATCATTAAAGATATAGAAACCTTGAATAAGAAATCTAGAAAAACATATCATAGACTGGATATCTCTATCTTTCTAGCTACATACATGCACACACAAATAATGCACATATATACATACATATAATATATACATTATATATTTATATTAAAAATGCCATTTCTAGTAACTGGAAAATACAGGCTTTTTAAGCATTGTTGGAACCGTTATGAGAACTAACCTTTTTCTGGGCAAATTTTATCTAATAACTAAGAGCTGAAATAGTAACAATTAAGCTAGAATTAAGTAGAGAAAAGATAGCTAGAGAAATGTCCTTTTATTTGTTAAGTAAGAATTAGACTTCTAAGTGATCTTTGTGTCAAAGAAGAAAATAGGAAAACATTTTAGCTGAGTGACAATGACAATGGAGATTTTAGCTTATATCCAACTTTGTAGAATGCAGCTGAAGTCACACATAGAGGAAAAATCATATGTAAAATTTTATATATATATAAACTTTATATATACTTATATAAATTTAATATATATAAGCTATATATATATAAGTTATATATACATATATAAAGAGAGAGAGAAGTGTTGAAAATTAGTGTGAGAAATATCCATCTCATATAGTAGAAACAGAATAGGTAAAATGAAAAATAGAAGCGGAAATTAATACCATAGCAACCATACAATAAAGAGGATCAAAAAAGCCAAAAATTGTTTTTTAAAACTATTGCTTAAATTGATTACCCCTCAGATTTGACTAATTATGACAAAAGAGAGAATGCCCAGTAAAGTCACTCTCTCTCAGTCCCTCTATGTATATATTATATACATATATAGAGAGAATAATATATAATAGTAAATAAATATATATAGTGAGAACATTTCTTCAGATCCTAAGGATATTAAATAGATATTAATAGATATTAAGATTAATATGAACAACTTTATGGTAATGTTTACACTTTTAGATAATGTAGATAAAGTTTTGGAAAAATATAATCATTCAAAAGTGATTCCAGAAAGAAGAGAAAAGGTAAATAGTATATACATAGACATTAAGAAATTAAATCATTAATCAAAAACTTTTCTACAATGAAACCAGATGGCTTCATTAATGGATTCTACCAACATTCAAAGAAGAAATAATTCTATCTTCTCAAACTCTTTCAGAAAATAGAAAAAAAGATAAAATGCTCCAACTCATTCTAATAGGCCAATATAAACTTGACAAAAAACTTGACAAAGATATTTTAGGAAAAGTAAGATAATGCTACTTTCACTCATGAATATAAATGCAAAACCAAATATTTGCAAACAAAATTCAGAAATATCTGAAAAAATAATACTGCATTATCTTCTGGTAAGAACCCAAGGATGGGGGGCGCCTCGGTGGCTCAGTCATTAAGTGTCTGCCTTCGGCTCAGGTCCTGATCTCAGAGTCCTGGGATCGAGCCCCGCATCCTGCTCCCTGCTCAGCGGGAAGCCTGCTTCTCCCTCTCCCACTCCCCCTGCTTGTGTTCCCTCTCTCGCTGTCTCTGTCAAATAATAAATAAATAAAAATCTTAAAAAAACCCCCAAAACAAAAACCCAAGGATGTACTGCAATTCAGTTGTGGTACTAACTACCTAGAGCTAACACAGACTACAAGCTTTAAAGACCATTGTTCCCCAACAATACTGCCCCTACTCCAGACACCAGCAATATTTACAGGATTCTGGGTCTCCCAACCCACGCTTCAGACTGACCAGCTATAAATTTGGAGGTTTCCACAACCCTCTCAGGTTTGATAATTTGCTAGAATGTCTCAAAGAATCCAAGAAAGTGCTATACTTAAAATTACCATTTTATTATGAAGTACACAGATCAGGTGGCCCAGCTAAGTGAAGAGGCACAGAACAGGAAAGGAGGTTGGTTTATCATTAAATCAATCAACATAATTTACGACATGGTAGACTAAAAGAGAAAAATACAATTCTCTCAATGGATGCAAAAGGAAATGCATCTACCATTCAACTTCCCTTCATGATATAACTTCCCTTCATGAATAAATTCAACTTCCCTTCATGATAAAACTCTCAGTAAATCAAAACTTAATGAAAGTCATTGAAAGATGCCTCCTTGTCCCATGCTCAGTGTATACAATTGATTATTAAGTCCTATCATTTCCCCTCAGCTTTATTAAGATATCATTGACATACAGTATATGTAGCTTTAAGGTGTTCAATGTGATGATTTGATATATATATACATTTATCATATATGCAACTAGGCTGCATGCCAGACATTTATATGATAAATATATATCAAATATATATATTCATAATGTATATATGTATATAATATATATACAAATATATATACATAATGTATATATGTACATACAAATACATATATATATATATGATTATTATAATAAGGTTACAAAACAACTCCATCCCCTCACATAATTAACATTATTTTTTCATGTGTGGTGATAACTTTTAAGATCTTCTCTTTTAACACTTTCAAGTGTATAATACAATATTATTAATTATAGTCACTATGTTGTACATATATCAGAACTTATGATAAGTCATTCTAAGTGCCTTTTTTATTGGTCTTTTCTTTCTGTTTCTGGCTTTTGTTATCTTCCATCAGAACTACTCGAATTGCCTTTTTGTTGATCTAATTTATTTTAATATTGCTCATCTTTAATTCATCCCCCAAACTTTCTAATATTTGAGTCTGGTCACTTTGTACCCTTGCTCAATATTTTTCATCAAATTTCCATAATTTAAAACATAAACTTTGATACTTTGGGGCTTCCTATACCACTGGAAAGATAATCTTCCCTCATATTAATTATAATTTAGAAGCATCAAACTTCCAACTTCAAAAAGCATACTTACCCACATGTTAGGAAGTTTTAACAGTTAATAGAAATAAAAAAAATGGTTTCCATTTCTAAAGTACTTAGTCTGTCAAGTGTTTATATTTGTATTATGATATTTTACTTTATAATAGTAAGTACTATTTTAATCCCTAAAGACTTTATTTTTTAGAGCAGTTTTTAAGTTCACAGCAAATTTCAGAGGAATGTACAGAGATTTCCCAACTGATGAACCTACTGTGACACATCATGATCATCCAAAATCCATATTTTACATTAGAATTCACTCTTGGTGCTGTACATCAATTATATGGATCTGGAAAAATGTATAATTACATTTTCTTTATAGTATCACACAGAATATTTTTACTGCCCCCAAAACTTCTGTGTTCTGCTTATTTATCTCTCCCCTGCCCCCCAATCCCTGGCAACCACTGATCTTTTTACTGTCCACAGTTTTGCCTTTCTCAGAATGCCGTATAGTTAAAATCATACAGTATGTATCATTTTCATACTGGCTTATTTCACTTAGTTGCATGCCTTTAAGTTTCCTCCATGTCTTTCCATGGCTCGATACCTCATTTCTTTTTAGTTCTGAATAATATTCCATTGCCTGGATGTACCACAATTTATTTATTCATCCACCTACTGAAGGACATTTTGGTTACTTCCAAGTTTTGGCAATTCTGAATAAAGCTGTCATAACATCTGTGTGCATGTTGATATGTGAACATAAGTTTTCAACTTTTTTGGGTAAATATCAAAAAGCACAATTGCTGGATCCTATGGTAGGAGTATGTTTAGTTTTGTAGGAAATGGCCAAACTGCCTTCCAAAGTAGCTGTATCTCCTCTTTCCTGACGAGGTAACTGGAGACACAACATACATCACTTTTTCTAATTAAACAGCAGAACTGGGAGTGGAACTCAGCTCTTGTGATTGCTAGTTTAATGCTCTAAATCTGAGTAACTTCTCTGTAAATTTTGTCTTACAAAGCCATTTTTCAATATATCATAACTACTGATACTGTGGCCACTCTCTGACAGTTTTTTTCTTAAACATTATATTTACCCTCTGCCCCGGTTCTGCTGTCCTGTCATCCCAGTTACTAGATATTTTCTCTTGCTTGTCTTTATTGTCTAGGCATGTGCCAGAAGGTGGAAGACAGGAGTGTGCTGTGCTCTTTCTCCTCTTAATCTGGCACCTAACATGGAACATTTTATTTTTATCTACCCTGAAGAAACTATATAACCTATATAATTATGCTTATGACTAATTGGTAACTAACTTAGTTTTATAGTTAAAAAAAAGGGAGGAAACTTTTTTACCAATACATTAGATTAGGTTTAAAATAGTCTCATCAAGTAATATCCCTGAAAGACATTTATTATTTCTATTTTATTCATACTATACTTAAGTAAAACTTTTTTAATATAAGAAGAGTTTATAACATATGCATAGTAAATACACGCAAGAGAATTAAGTTCATACTTTAAGTTATTGTGTGCTGTGTCACTTTTCTAAACCAGCCATTCTCACAGCATATTAATTTGTTCTATTCTAACATATTAATAATGAATTGACAGAACTCCCTTGCATTGTTACTGAAATTTTCAAACATGTACTTAACATTTGAATTTTGATTGATTGATTATTGCCTGATGTATGCATTTCAAAAACTTAAGACTATTTATTTAAATGATCTTTAGTATTTTCAATGGTTTGCTGCCAAGCATTTATACTGCATGTTGTTGTAAGTTCAAGTAAGAAAATAAGAACAGACATATTAAGTGTAAACCTACAACTTTGTTAATATACAACTAACACATTGAATCATCAAGGAAGAACATTAAGTAAATCTGGATTGCACATATTTTAAAATTGAGAATATGAGAATTAATTTACCGAAAACCCCCATGGGAAGTAACTATATGTCACAGGTGCCAAATTAGAAATCTCCAGGTTATAAGACCATAACCCCTAGAGGAATATTTATCTGTATGTTTACTTAATATCTAACAGCATGTGAAATTTATTTATTAATATGCCTGCAGGTTTCTCTCTAATCCCACTTCTCAAAGATGCACACACTTAGATAGAAAACCAGGAGGGGGTGAATTGCCCTGGAACTGTTTCCATCTAAGCTGAAAAATATAGTTTTAATGGGAAAAGTAAAAGTTGCACTCTCCTTCTAACCTTGAACATTTATACACATCCAAAGTAAAATATGTGGACAAATTCAAAGGCTATCTTCTCCATGGCATCTTCTTGTCAATACACTTATTCCAATCTAAGTTAGCATTGATCTCACTCTCTTTGATTATAATTTACCTATAGGCCTTATTTTATCATCCCTTCAATTATAGTTTATATGTATCCTTCTATTTCCTTTGAATGCTCTACATTGATAGAGATCTTGCTGTGACAATTTGTTTTAATACATGGTGCAAAGCAAAGTGACTTTGCACACCAGAATCTACCAGATATTTGTTGAAAGCATTTGGTTTTAATTATATTTATATATGGGAAAACTTAAATATGTAAACCACTTATTAAGGATAATGATATTAAAAAGGAAGAACAAGGTTTTTTAAACTGGCATAGAAATAACTTTTAGAATGAAATTTTCCAGAGTCCTTTCATTTTTCAAGGGAAGCTTTGATACATGATTGTATTAAATACGGTTATCTAACATAATTTTTTCTACACAAAATAAAGCATAGAATTGAAGCAACTGCCTGAATAATTTAAACCAAAACACTTTTGCTTCAATTTTCTATCTATTTAGGGTATAATTATTGATTGGCTTGGAACATCCAATCATTGCCCCAGTGCTATACTTCATTTAGCATGTATGGACTTAGCCATAATGAAAGAAATCTGCTCGAGGCCATAGCAGCTAGGCTTCATGTACTGCTGATGCCAGACATTTGTATAATGTCTTATTCTTATCATAATGGTGCTTTTACATCAATTATTTCATTTAGTCTTCAGGTAGAATGAGTGGGGGCAGGGAAAGGTAGGAAAGTTATTATAACTCACATTTTGCAGGTATAAAAGAGGATTATATTTGGTATGTTTCTTGCAAATTCTTGAATATCTTGTATAACATTCTCTTGCCTGTATTGTTTTTAAATGAAGGTAAAGTTACTATATGTAAAACTTCCTTGTATACATATGGGACTTGCTGTTTACCTAACATTGTAAAGTAGTAGAGAGTACAAATTAGACCTTTATAATTGCTAGTTTATAGGTATTTGTAAATGTACCACAGGAATATATAAAAAAGTTATTTGTTCTAACAAAAGAATTGAGGTAGTATACACAGAAGAGATGACATTGTGAGATAGGTCTTAGAGGCTGAATTCAACAGTTGGAGAAATGCGTAAAGCCATAAGCAACAGCTCTCAAATGTAAAACTGCCCTTCAGAGTTGACAGTCTGCAGTATACTACTGCTTGATAGCAAGTTACATGGGAGAACATTACGGAGAATAAAACTAGAAAAACAGAATTGGGGCCAGTTATAAGCAACTCGAATTCCAAGTTGAGAATTTTGGCAACAAATTCTTTTATAGCCAATGAGGAAGTTTTTTCGGCTTTTGGGTTTCTTGTTTGTTTTTAAGGAAAGAAGATAGGAAATATTACTCTGACAAGATGTGAAGAGTATTGAGAATAGAATCTTAGGGCACTATTTTCCCAACACCACACAGTATGCATGCAAAATGTTAACATTTACACTGCACACAGGGCCGAACTGACAAGGCTGGTCCTGGCTGTGGGCTACCAGCTCCTCTCGGCCTCCCTGAAAGCCAAGAGACTCAATATCATTTCTCTCACTTGACCCCATAGATCCATCAGCAAAATGCCTTGTATCCCTGCTGGGAAAGCCTATCTTTGGCAAAGGAAAGAGGAAGAAGAACTAATGAAGAAGGGTGAGCAAAGGGGAAAAAAAGAAGACAATATTAGCAAGAAAGCAGGAGTGCGGTATCATTAAGTCAAGAGAGGAAAAACTTTTTAAAATGGGAGTGAACCAAACAGACTTGCCTACTATTGAAAAATCATATGGTGGTTCAATTTTTACAGCGACTAAGTAAAACAGTATGACAGTTCTTCAAAAAGTTAAAAACTAAACTGCCATATGATCAAGCAATCCCATTCCTGGGTGTATATCTAGAGGAGTTTAAATCAGTATCTTGAAAGGATATCTGCACACCCATATTTATTGCCACACTATTCACAATAGCCAAGATATGGAAACAACCCAAGTGTCCATCAGAACATAAATGGATAAAGAAGATGTGGTATACACACACACGGGCGCACACGTGCACACACATACAATGGAAAGCTATTTAGCCATGAGAAAGAAGGAAATCCTGCCATTTGCCACAACATGGATAAACCTTGAAGGTGTTAGGCTAAGTGAGGTAGACAGAGAAAGACAAATACTGTATAATCTCACTTACATGTAGAATTTAAAAAGAAACAAAATTGAACTGATAAAAACAGAGTAGAATGGTGGTTACCAGGAGCTAGGGGGCTGAGGGGGATTGGGGAGATGTTGTTTAAGGATACAAACTTACAACTAGTAGATAAATAAGTTCTAGAGATCTAATGCACAACACAGTGAATAGAGACAGCAATAGTAATACTGTATTATAAACTTTAAAGTTGCTAAGCTGGGTGGGGGAGGAAGGAAAGTGATGGGCTGGAAAGAGAGGCGAGGGCCCTTTGGGAAGTTGAAGCCTGAGTATGTATGTAAGTCAAGGGAAAGAAGTCAAAAGAGAGAAAAGGACTAAAAACATAAGAGAGAAAAGGGAAAAATAAACCGATGAAGCAAAATTGGGGCAAATGAGTAATAATGGAATCAAATGCATGAATAGAGGGGTTAATTTTGGCATTTGTTAAAAATATACCTTTCTTTTAACAGACAGAATGGAGGGAAGTACTGGTGAAGAGAAAGAGAGATTTAGAAAGGTGTTGAAGAAATGTGAGAGTATTCTCGCTCAATAGCTTTTGTTTTCTCCGTAAAATAGCATGTGAGAAGGATGGTAATCATTCAACAATTCCTTTTGGGGAAAAGGACAGGTGACAAGGTTGGAGTGAAGTTAGGGTCAGATGAATCTATCAGTCATGTTCTCAACACTGTGCTCAACAATGTGCTAGGTGCTGTAGGGGATATAAAATATGTATGATGTGATTCCTGTCCTCAAGTGGAAACATACACACAAATAACTAAAAGATAAGGAAGTCTTTATAAGCTAAATTATTATTCACTGAAAAGCATTAAAAAGTCCTATGGATGAATTGGGGGGTATAGAAACCAAAAAAGCTTCATGCATTATTTGAATAAACAGAGGATCAGATCATAGAAAAAAGCAGAGACCAGCTTAAGATGGCATATGCATACCAGTTAGTCGGGAGATGGTCGGGTAGTAAAGAAAGTGACTGATGGGGAGAAGTAGGCAACATGACTGAACGAATAGAAAAGAACGAGAGTATATGTTAACCAGATTGGGAATAAAATAAATAAAGTAAAGAAAGAAAATTAAAAAAGAGAAAGGAACCAGTGGATAGAGTGTCTATAGAGAGGACAGAGATGCATGAAGATTAATTGGGTATTTACATGCAGGATGGTGGACAGTACAGGGATAATAGAAGGAGAAACATAATAATCCAGGAAACTTGTAGCAAACCAGATGTGAGGCTTTGAAAGAATAATGCCAGTGCCAGAATTGAGAGAAAGGGATGAATATGAGAGATATTTTGAAGGCAGATTTGCTAAAATAATGTGACAGATTTGGTACTGATTGGGAGAAAGAAAAGAATAAACTGGGCTCTTAAGTTTTTACTTTTGTGGATAAAAACAAACAAACAATATTAGTGCTGGAATGGAACATTGGGGAAAGCAAGGCGGTTCTGAGGGGACAGTAATGTTTGGGGCTTTTTGAAGTTTCAGGAGGATAGCAGCGAAGAGATGGTTGGTAGGTTTTTGGCATTCCCAGTCTTTGGTGGGATAGTATAAAGGATTATAATTTGAATTACCACCAAGAGGTCATAAATGAAGTTTTGGGAAAAGATCAGCTCATTTAAAAAGTGTATGCAGAGACAGGATCAAAGAATTAAGATTTGAATCTCAAGGGACATTTCTAGTTAGAAACGAAGAGCAGGAAGTCGGGCCTGATATGGAGGCAGAGTAAATGGTCAGAGAGTAGGGAGACTAATGAATTGACATATTCTGAAACAGAGTGAGAAGAAAACTTCAAGGAGCAAAGGATTTAACTGCAGCAAAGGTTGTGAAGAAATAGAAATGTAATTGATAAAAGTCCACTGAATTTGACCAAAAGGAGACAATTTTAAACATTTCAGATATCAGTTTTAGTGAAACGATACAAGAAGAGAATAAAGGCACCAGGCAAAGAGACAATTGGTATATAAATATGCTCACCTCTTTCCAAAGGAGAACATATTAGAATTTCTAAGAGAGTCCTAAGGAAATGCTTTAGAGATCACCGCTGAAATTGATGGAGTGTTGCACTAGACCCTGCGGGCCCCTCACCCCTCAGTCATCCAGAGCAGCTCCGTTTATATTGTGTGTGTTTGTATGTATGTGTGTATGAGCACGTGTGCCTTTGTGTATGTGTGTTCACAAGGATATAGATTTAGGAGTACCATTTGAAGAGGTGCTTGATGCTAAAATAAAATATAAAATTTAATAATCTGCTCTAGAAACTTGACAATTAAGGAGAAAAATACTACAGGAGTGTTAGAAAGGATAGCAGGGTAATTTTAAAACAGGATATTAATAACTCCCAATATGTTAGAGGAAATTGGTTGTAGATTCATATATCTTTCATTTTAATTTTTGGATCTATTCACTAGCTATGTGTATGAGTTACTGACCCTCTGTTAATCTCAGTTTTCTTCCATCTAAAATGTACACAAAGGCATTCTCTTCAAAGTGTGGTTGGATGAGACAGAAATAGGCAAGAATAGTCTCTTTTGTCTCTAATTTCCATTTCAGTGAGTGTGGTTTACAAACACTCAAGTGTACAGGAAATGAAACTTCATGTTCTATAATTAAACTTAATGTCTATCTTGAGCTCCTATTCCTATTGGCAGAAAACTTAGTAATTTGAATATTTAGTTAGGTGAACTCAACAGTTTTGTGTTTTTTCAGATATTTCAGTTTTAAGCCTAAATAAATGCATGGTTTACCTGTCCACATATTCTCTCCAGTGTGGCATCTAAGATTTCAGGGATGCTTCCTGGCTTCCATGCCAGGCTTTTAGTCCTTGGTCAGCTTGTTGTCACTGGTATCCATTGGGGTTTGCCCTCTGACCTCCTCCTGAAGCCCTTGTCGCCCTCTATGCAGGCACTGGCAGATGTGCGAACCTGTCCTATTCCTTTTTTTGATGCTGATATATAAACATACCATACTATATCTACTGTTGAGTGGCAGGTTCTCACACTGACCAAAGTCTCCTATTTGTTCATAAACTATTTTTACTGCTAAACATATATGCCTTTTCAGAGTCATATAAAAATGTGTCTCTCTTGACAATATACTGAGGTTTGTATCTGTTTGGGGGTAGAGAGGGCCTTGAGACACTCCTGACCTGGCACCTCATGTCTAGCCATTGCTATGCCACTTCTCAGTTTCCCTATTTGACACTTTTCTTTAAGACATAATGTCCTTCCAGATTACACTTTGGGAATTTAGGAAACAACATGGAAGAGGAGGCAGCTTACACAGTCCTCTTAGAAATCCACACCAATGCTCAAAAGCTATTGTTCTTGCTCTTCTCCGCATGCCCTGCACCTGCTCCTTCCCTCCTGACTATAGCCCTAATGTAGATCAGGGCAGAACCCTGCTTGCTCCTGGTTGTGCATATTTTTACAAAATCTCTTTACCCTCAGCCGGATCTGTGGTAGGGGAAATGTCCTTGGATGTTTTGCTACCTTAGCAATCTACATGTAACCTGGCCTTTGATGGCGCTG
The DNA here is from genome assembly GCF_029215605.1 of Mirounga angustirostris. Lineage (NCBI taxonomy): Eukaryota > Metazoa > Chordata > Mammalia > Carnivora > Phocidae > Mirounga > Mirounga angustirostris. Next base: position 88,174,058 of record NW_026991713.1, on the reverse strand, counting down.
GATGTGTCAGCTTAACAAAGGCCTGTTAAGCTTCTCTAGAGAGGCTGAAGCCAAGTTTAATGTCCAGTAATGGCTCTGAAGTTTTTGTCCCTGAATATTGGATTATGTTTTGTTTTGTTTGTTTTTACATCAAGCTACTCACACAAGCATGGCTCAAGAAGGAAATGAATTAACTCAGATCTTGGAGATTTGAAAGGTAATTAATTACAGGTCACCATAAGGGCAGTATAGGTCATCCTGTCCAACTGGTCTGGACATCCCAGTATTTTTTGGTCCTTTATTCAATCTTTTAGGCATAGATATGCTAATTAGGTGGCTTAGTACTCATTCAAATGGAATATCCCTATTGGATTGCTTTTAATTCAGGCATGGTCTCCTGATATAGTACTTATTTGATATCAGAATAGCTGAGAAAACAGCCTTAGAAGTTTCCCTCAGAAAAGGGCATGAAGACAGATAGTTATTCTGAAGCTTCCTGGCCTACACCCCAAAACTGAGATGGTGAGTTTCTTATTTGGTTTGTGGAAACCCTATACACACACACATGCATACACACACACTCCTTTGCATGTATTTAAGCAACATAGAGTCATCACCTCTCATGGTGGTAGAGCCCTGGGAGCAACTCACTCTTGTGTTCAGCCTTCCAGGTGACTGTCTGAGAATCAAATTCCCCTCTGTATCACAAGTTTCCTAAATTGCCCTGCTTACTGGATTGCTCTCTGTCTCTGTCTCTGTCTCTGTGTCCGTCCTTCTGTCTCTCTCTCTTTCTGTTAGAGGAGGTCATTGAGAGGATGTGACCTCTGGTTGACCCCACAAGCTGGACCTGGGCAGTGAGAAACTCCTTCCCTCCTTTCCTGTCCTTGGGATTTATGTTCTGCCCATTGTTCCCACACTAGGAGCCGTTTCAAGGACACAGCCTTGAAAGAACAATGTGGTGTTGAGACCATCTTGACTGTGTACATGACTGAACCCCATTAGGGTTTGATACAAACTTTTAAGATTCTGGCAAGTGTGTGCAAATATCTACTCATTTTGTGGCTGCCCAAGACAAACCTCACATGTAAATTCCCTTGTTTATTAAAGCTACCACTTACTAATCTGGAGTGGGATGACTTTTTGTTCAGTCTCTCCTTGCCCTCTGTGTGGGGGCCAATTTCACATTTCACCCCGGGAACTCTCTCTCTCCCTCTGTTTCTTTTGGAACTGGCTCAAAGACTAACTCAATAGGATTCATATTGGCTCATAACTCTATAATTGTCTAGAATTCATACCAACTAAACTAATTTTATGATTCCTTATTACTTAGTAGTCCTTTTTCATGAAATAGTCATCTTTCTCCACTATCCAAATGCAGTTTTGTAACTAGTAGGGATATTGCTCTTAAAAAAGACTTTCAGTATTCACTTTCCTTATTGTTCCAGATTTGGGGGAAAATATTGTCATGGACTCCCTAAGTTTTTTTCTCCTGGAGCACCAGTGCATTTAAACTCATATGTTTCAATGCCTTTGGATTGTGTAAGGTTTGTTTTAAGTCATTGTTGTAAAGAGCACAAGCTTAAGTATGTTTAAACATTGAGGATAAGCAATAGAGGAATGAGAAAATGAAAGGCACTGGGTATAAGCCTCATCCCAAAGGAATTATGAAGACACACAATCTAGTCTTCAGGTAAGTAGGCTAATTTTCACAAAAAGGAATATTTTCCCTTCTATAACTGGAAGAAAGAGTGAAGGCCCACAAAAATGGAAAATCAAGATTGAGGTAAAGCCAGGGTGTTGAGGGCTCACTCACTGGATAGTTTTGCTTTCCTTAGGCGTGAGAGATCAAATCAGCATGGGCTTAGGTGTCAAACTGAAATACTTTGTATTTGGCATGACACAAATGATAGCTAAAACCATCACAATTTCCTGCCCTGTGCTAAACAATAAGTAAAAGTAACTTAATTATGTGCTCTAAAAAATTCTTTCTACTGGAAGATCAATGAAAATAGCTGACTTAAGTTTGTTCATCAAGGCTCAATTTGGGAATTTGTTCTTGCTTTTTCCACTAATTCAAATATACTATGTCATAAATTCAACCCAATCCCAAACAGTTCTCCACCTTTTAATATCTGCCTTAACATCACCCAATCCAAACCCTAAAAACCTTTAACTATCCTTCTTTAAATCATTTGGAGGTGCAAATGAATTTCTGTCAAAGTGATGTTAACCTTTTCTGCCTTTTCTAGATCCTGGAAAACCTAGCTTTGCTTTATCAACAGGGTCATCTCGTGGTCTTTTAGGTGATTGGTGGTCAACCCAAACTGAATTTCAATTGTTCCTTTATATTATTAAAAGTAACTCATTTTACTAATTTCACATATCAAATGTTTCTAGACTCAAGGTTTTCTCCAATAATACCTACATATATGGATTTTATACTGACACAAATAGGACTCATGAATGAAACGGCAATGCATTTACGGATAATGTTCAAATTCTGAATTTCCTCATAAGTCCTGCAAGGTGTTTATTATGATCTATCTCTAGGCTTCATACATATAAAAACTTAGACATGTGCCTAGGTCTCCTTATTGGGATGCTATCTGTTCTATACTTACTTTCTTTATAACCTTGGATAATTTCCTTATCTTCTAATTTCTTCATTAGTAAAATGGGGATAATTACTATATCACAGTTATTGGGAGGATTAAAGGGATTCATGTAGGGAATGATCCTGGAATAGAATGCTAGCAAAATGTACAAATATAATCAGTGTTGGTTCCATTCTTCCATTTGTATCTTTCTTTCTTTAAACCTGGAGGTGTGCCATATGCTGAAAATAAGCAGAACCAGTCCTCATTTTTTCCATATTGCTGGCAGAGAATCTAGGGAAGTTAAGTCTCTGCTCATCCCTACCATCCAGCAAACATCCACTGTTCTTAAGGTCATTCTCACTGTGGGAGAGAAAGGCAGAATTTCAGCAGTGACTGAGGGAAAAGCAATAAAATGTTCTATGGTTCTTTAACTACTAGAGAATAACACCTCTACCTTTCTAATTTAATTAGAAGCTACAGAATTTAACACTCTTTTCTGGTAGTTGATATTTCCTATCACATGTAGTATTATTTGTAAATATTAAGAATTTGGAGTACAAATGACTTGTAAATTTTCCAAATTCAAGTTAAGAATTTTTAAAGATTCAAATTAAGAATTTATGAGCATAGGGGCACCTGGTTGGTGCAGTTGGTTAAGTGTCCGACTCTTGGTTTCGGCTCAGGTCCTGATCTCATGCGTCATGAGATAGAGTCCCATGTCGGGCTCTGCACTCAGTGTGAAGTCTGCTTGAGATTCTCTCTCCCTCTCTCTCTGCCCCTCCCACTTGTGCTCTCTCTGTCTCTCTCTCTGCTAAATAAATAAACCTTTAAAAATAATTTATGAGCTCATATTGACATATACTAGAATAGCAAATAAAATATTCTAAACCCGTAAAAAAAATAATTTATGAGCATAAATTCTAATAGCTCTTACATTTGACATATGATGGTGTTAATAGCCAGTGGGAAAAATTGTTGCCATATGTGTATCCAAGTTTTAGAATGTTTTTGTAGCTGGATTTTCTCTTTCTTTCCTCTCTCTGTCCATTTGTATCCATCTGCTCTTTTTCCCAAACACACATCTGTGTCTGTATACACACACACACACACACACACCTGTCTTTCTTCCCTTCCATGCTTACATGTCACTGACTTTTACAGAACCTATGCTCAGGCAGCCTGGACAGCAGCAATCTAAAGACAGATTCCATCAAGCTCCTATCTGTTAGAACCTGCAGTGCTTGCATTTGGATTTGATATCTAACAATAATGTGGCATTTTATAAACATTAGTGAGGATGATTTTGCACTGGTCAGCAAAGGTAAAAAAAATAGGTGCTTCGGGAAAACAAATAAAAAAGGAATTGGATCTGTCTCAATAAATTGCACAAATTATAAATATCCCAAAGATGCAGCCGCTTACTCTGGCATAGGAAAATAAAGCTGACAATTACGCTTTAGAATGAATAGGTGAGTAATATGATAGCTAAAATTTTTCCTTACAATCTTTCTTTTTATTGAGTGTAGCACTGTATTTGTTTATTAAACAAGGTTTCTGTTTCATCTGACTGATTCTTCAGATATTATTTTAATAATGCCAATTAAGATTTACATTCAAGTCATGAATCTTTTCTATTCTGGTTTGTGTCTGCAGATACACTTGTTTCATCAATTTAAGCATAATTATAGAATAATCTTTAACAAATATTCTAGTTAATAACATTAGGGCATTTATAAATTCTGGTCCTTAATTTATCCACATTAAAATTTCATTTGAAATTAAAGAACTTTTAATATTTGAGTATATTTTTAAGACATCCTATAGGGTTCCTAGCACAGTGTGTACCAAAGCCTTAGAACTGGCCATGTTTGATTGGGATTAGATGGCCTGGTTAAAGTCAGAAGAAACTTGAAAGGAATTATTTCTGGCTTTAGCAAGGCAAAACTCAGTTTGATTATGCGCTACACATTCTTCTTTGGTTTTAGAGATCAGAACCTGACATTTTACTCAGGCTAGGGTCTGAAGAGAGTTTTGTCTAATGGGAAAAGTGACAGTCCTTTTAAGTTTTACAAGTACATGTTGTACTGCAGAAACTCTATGTACAGAAATTTGCAGTTACAAAACTGATAATTCAGGGCATTGTTTTGACATGGATTAATGGAATTATCACATCAGAGGATTTTTATGTACCCCATTGGATAGAGGGTCCTAAAAATCTGCTGCTTAAATCAACATTCAGGGAAAATGTAATCTCCCATTACTTTCTTTACAGTTGTATAAGTTCCAACAAATGTGAATGTGCAAAGTAAATTTATTGATGCATTTGAGGGACTGTCTCTTATTTTTGAATCTTTTCCAATATTTAATCTACATCAGTCTTTTTTCTTTATGTCAGCATTTTTTATAAACTCTTATTAAACAAGGTCTCATAAACCAAAGGGAAGATATGTTGTTCTGTTGTATAATATTGGGTAAGAAAGTTAGTAGACCTTACTGTTTGGAACAATGTGGTCTGTTTGATTAAAATGCTATTTCTTTTTTTTGTGTGTGCCTCTGAAGTAGTGTCCAAAACATTAAAACAAAACTTAAGAAACTTTGCACAATGTTGATTGTTAATGTTAGTTTGGTTAAATTATCAGTGGATATATCATTTTTAAATATTTTGGCACTTATAGAAGTAATTTTATTAAACGTGTGGGACTACACACTTTTGAAGATTCACATCTACTTTCATAATTAAAATCAAGAGATAATTAAATTCAATAAATGTTCACTTCATCAATGTCATTTTAGAAACACATTTATTTCTACAAAACAAGATTCAACTATATTTCTCTAAAAATATCCTATAGTAACTTTTCAGCTTGGTCAATGTATTTTAACTTCATATGCTATGACTTTGATCTTTTGGAATATTTAAATGCATAATTAGGTTTATTTTTACTAATCATCTTTCTGAACTACATTTCCATATTCTCAGTTTATTCCCATTCCATAGTCTTAGTTCATACTTTTTGTCTGCCCTTAATGATCAATTATGTACCTTCTACCCATTCACAAATGTCCTAGTTTCAATGATAGGATCAATTATAGGATCATCTATTTTGGATGTTAGGACCTTATTAAGATGGGTAAGATTTATACATTATAACAGAAATCCTCCCTATTCCTCCTTCTGATTTTTTTCTCATTTTTTTCCTTTATACCTATACCTCTTGCCTACTTCCAGCTGTGAATAAACATAGACATAGATAAACACTGTTGATGCATGACCTTTGCCCAGATGTGCTGGTAGGTAGATGACACTGCATTGAGCAAATGAAGAAACTGCTGCTTGGATCAGCACTCACTTAAGAGGAAAGATCATTTCTCCTTTCTTGCTATTTAGCCAAGAATTTACTGTGGGGATTTCCAAAGACCTAGTATTAGGGTTTCTGTCAGAAAGTTGATGGTCATACACACATATCTAGAAAGCAAATAGTTTTAAGTCAAAGGGCATAACTCATTGCATCTATTCCATACATGTTGTTAATTTAAGGTGTGTTTTCTATTTTAAAAGGTCAGGAAATATCAATTTGATAGCTCATTCTTGTTATACCTAATATTTTCTTTACTTTACATGCAAACATATCCAAGAGCCCAAAAGGGGCAAAGGAAAATCATGTAAATTGTCTGATCTTTGTTCAGTGCAAAAGCTGAATTTAGTAGCTCTGCTCATCCAACTTCACAGGGAAATCAAACATCACAGAAAGTTTTGCCTTGCTGAATGGCCTTTCTGACCTTCCTATTGGACAACAGAAAGATATAAAGAAGCCATGAGGACTGAGAGCAGAGGTCATATGACCCAAGTAAGAGCCCCTTTTCTTGTGGTTACCCACAATGGTGTGCTAGGGCTAGCTCCTCCTTGTTCAGGAGAGCAAAATGTGAACATCTTTTTCCAAATCTGAATTTAGTGATATTATGTTGGTAATGTGAAATCATTGTGATAGGAATATTTACACCAAAGATATTGGCAAATGCTATAAATCAAGGATTTTTTCTTAAGGTGCCAATTGTAAGCCATTTACCAGAATACCATGGGTTACCGCTTTCATTAATCTAAACTTACTGATTATCTTAATTCATGTGTGATATTCATGACTGATAATTTGAATTTAATAGTGGGAGAAGCTACCTATACATTGTTCCATAATGCTTATGAATATTTCCCTTTGCACAAGTAGGATCATTCTATTCTTATCTTTTTGTCTCTCACTTTTCTCACTTAATAATATGCTTGGTAGACCTACTACTGTAATATTTTAGAAATGTTTTAGAGTGGATGTTTCTTCATTTGTTTTGCAGAGCATTTGGTAGATCATTTCAATCTGGAAGCATATCTTTTAGTTCTAGGAGCTAGATTACCAAAAGTTGGCCAGTGGAGCAGTCTTCTTCAGTGCAAGCAATAAGGAGCATCTAAAGGGAATTTAAAAATAGTATTAAAACTGACTAAAAGATGTCCTGGTTTGATGGCCCTGTGCCAGCAATCTCCCCAAATCCATTGTTTTTCTTAGTTATTAACAATCGTTGGTACTGTTAAGTTTAAATATATATATATATATATATATATATATATATATATATGCTTCAAATTGGCACATTTGCACTACTTATCCTATATTAAATATTGTATTCGGCATGGAGATTAATGTGGAGAATGTCTAGTTGTAGAGTTAGCTCCCTCCCTCCCAATAGGTGCAGACGTAGCTACACTTACTAATTTTGAGAGTAAGTTTACAAGGGTTCAGAATTCTTTGAGCTCTCTTTGGGTGTAGTTTCTATTTTCAGCCCCTACTGTACTACATACTCCTGTATTTAAATAGTAGACTCAAAATAAATAATGATAGCGTAGTGATTGTAAAGGTTAAGAAATGGAATTTGGATTACTTCAATCCTGTCATTCTACGTGACCGCTGGAATTTTTAATTTGGAGTTTAGTTTAAAAAATGAAGCAGAGTGTCACCTGTGAGGTATCATATTTTTGTTTTGTAAATGCAGATTTTAATTCATATGATTTACTAGCTTTCAATAATATCTGGTAAGTTGACATTTATTCTTCTTTTTAAATTGTTATTTACCTTAAAGCAAAATGAATCAAGAAAATGATTACTGATTATTTTAGGATTCTTAGAAAATATAAATATATTAATGACAGGAAGGTGGTATTAAAATGATGTGTTCCAGGTATCAGATAAACTAGGTATGCCAATGATTCTAGGAAACAGTTTTGTATTATTTTCTTTGATATTTTCTTCACTTTTCTTTTTGTAAGTCTTCTTATTTAGATGTAGGTTTATCCTCTTTTTTATCTTTCCTGTCTTACATGTTCTTTCTCTCTCTGTCTTCTTTCATTTTCAGAGAGATTTCTTAAACTCTTTATTCATACTCTTGATTGATTTTTAAAATTTCTACTATCACATATTTAATTTCCAAGAACTCCTTCTCTAACCTTACTTTCTTGATAGCATACTGTTCTCATTTTCTGGAAGCTATATATGTCTAATATAATATAATATAATATAATATAATATAATATTTATTTATTTATTTATTTATTTACCACTCTAAGGATAGTAATTATAGTTTTTGTTTGTTTGTTTCAGTTTTCTTCTACTCCCTACATTGCATCTATTTCATTAGTAATTGTTTCAAACAATTTGTTTGACCTTTTTTTCCCCCTGTTCATGTTTGAGGTTTGGCTAAACTGTGTAGTGATCCCTGTCTCTCCATTCATGGTTAAGATCAAAGTACTAAAAAACTAATGTTAAAGTTAGTATGCATAGGTGGAGCTTACTTTTTGGTGGTCCCACTGCAGGGTAATGGAATAAGAACCTAGCTGTTTCATCAGTGACCTCAAATTGTCCTGTCTGTGACCATTTCTCCTTAGCTGGTCAGTTTCCCAAAGAGGAGTCTTTTAATCCTTTGTTAGTAGGTATGAGAAATAGAGAAACGAGATGTAATACGAGGTCATCCAGCTTTCTGAAAGCTTCAGGTATAAAAAGGTGGGTGATCTTTTTGCCTGATGTCCCTAGAGTCAAGAAACTCACTCATTCCAGCTCTCCAGAAACATCCTGTCTTCTGCCAGGCTGTGCCATCTCGGGAAGAGCAGATCTGAGGTCTAACTGCTTATACACATTTCTAATAATCCATCTATTTTTAGCTTCATTTTCAATTGTTCCTCTAGTTGCTGAGTTCTGTGGTGTGGATGACCTTGCTTCTCATTGGCTTCCCTTCCTGAAGGTATTTAGGTTTTAGCACCCTTGACTCTAATTTGATGATGGCTCATCTATCCTCTCAACATCTTTAAAATTTTGTTGACACCGTTCCACTGAAATCTCTTTTCCTTTTCCCTAGGCTGTGTGTGTGTGTGTGTGTATGATTCTATTGCTGTCATTTTATGGGTTATTATCACATAGGAATGATAAATATCTTATTAAATTAGCTATGTTTAACCACTGAGCTGCCTGATGATAAACCCAGGCAGACAGAGCACAACTTTCAGTGAACATGGCCAGGTTTTGGGAATGACAGAGTAGGTGCAGCTATGGGAAATGTGGCTTGAAGAACATGTATACATATCCTTTACAGCACTGCAACTGAGAGACACCTTCTATTCTCTTAAAATTCCCTATAATAGAAAACATTTTCCACTTAACTGGAGAAAATCTTTTTAACTTTTTAGATTTACTTGTTTTTGTTATGAGTTAACTTACTTTAGAAAAGTTGACAAGTGAAAAATATAATCATGTATAGATTCTTATATGCTTTGTTCTAAGCTATTTTTTTATAAATGACTGCATGATAGACTGTCTTTCATAATAATTTTCTCATGCCCACTATATTTTAGTATAAGTTGTATTTATTGTGAAATAAATACAAGTGGGGGGAGGGGCAGAGGCCTAGAACCTTCAAGCAGACTCCCTGTTGAGTGCACAGCCTGAAAGGGGGCTCAATCTCATGACCCATGAGATCATGACATGAGCCAAAACCAAGAGTCAGATGCTCAACTGACTGAGCCACGCAGGCGCCCCTGCATATGTATACAATTACAAACAAATACGAAAATAAACCTTCATGTACCTACTCTACAGCTTATGATTTAGAACATATTTGTATTATCTTACTGGCCAGAATATAAACCCCTTGAGCTGTATTATATTGAATACTTAAGTTTGCCAGGTATTTTACACTTGTGTAATTTATTATTTAATTTATTATTTTGTTTAAAATGTATTATTTAATTTAAACCTCATAACAGTAGGTACTAGCTAATATTACCCCATTTTACATATTAGGAAACTGAGGCTTAAGGAGGTTAAGATTTGGGGGCAGTTAATAAGTGGAAGATATGTAGAAAAATACATATATACACACAAACATACACAGATACATCCAAGACGCAAAAGACAAAGCTAAAACCCAGTTATTTGAAGACAGAGAATTTAATATAAAGAACTGTTACGTACATATAGTTGTTAACTAGAGAATTGAAAGAATAAAAAAAATTCTAAGGTGTAAGCAACAGCTACCACTCCTAGAACTGAAGGAATGGAAAGATATTGGAATTATTATAACCTAGAAACTTAAAGAAAGGTCTTTGTGGTCCCCAAAACCAGATCTCTGAGGAAGAAGCACTGCTTGGCTGGTTTTAGTGTCTCTGACCATAAAGAAGGGGTCCCATTGGCCTGGGACTCAGAACTCTGAGAAGCAGGTTCTTGCCAGGTGCTGGTGTCTCAAGGGAATATTGATGAGCTTGACTCTCCAAGTGCTGAAAAAAATGCAAATTGGATTCAGCTGCTGCAGTGGGGGGTGGCACTGCTACTCTGGGGGTGAAAAAGTATTGCTGGAGTGATGTTCACAAGAACTACATACACAGGACAGAAAGTGAATAATAAGAGGCAAGGAAATGTCCCTTCTTCCTCCTCCAGGCTCCTAACCTCCCTCTACCACCATTTACTAGCGGGATCTAGCATGAATCTACCTGGCAACACGGATGTGTAGCTGGCAGAATCTCAGCTTCAGTGTCACAAAGTTGACAATAGAAGGATGGAGTAGGGGATGATGGAAAATAACATAGCAACTGACATATTGGTACAAAAGCCTAATTTGTAATTGAGGTAAAATTTGTATAAGGTGATATGTGTGATGCTCAGATCAACGAGTTTTGGCAAATATATGTAGAGTATAGGCATACCTCAGAGATACTGTGGGTTCAGTTACAGACCATTGCTATACAGTGGTCTAATAATAAAGAGAGTCAAGTGAGTTTTTTGGTTTCTCAGAGCATATAAATTTTGTGTTTACACTATACTATAGTTTATTAACTGTGCAATAGCATTATGTCTAAAAAATGTACATTAATTTAAAAATATTTTATTGCTAAAAATGCTAGCAGTCATCTGAGATTTCAGCCAATCGTCACTCTTTTGCTGGTGGAGGGTCTTATCTTGATGTTGACTGCTGACTGATTAGGGTGGCGGTTGCTAAAGGCTGACGGGGGTGGGGGCTGTGGCAATTTCTTAAAATAAGGCAACAAGGAAGTTTGCCACAACTGACTCATCTTTCATGAATGATTTCTCTAGTATGAAGTGCTGCTTGTTAGCATTTTATCTACAGTAGAATTTCTTTCAAAACTGATGTCAATCCTCTCAAACTGTGCCACTGCTCTATCAACTTAGTTGATGCAACGTTCTAAATCCTTTGTTGTTATTTCAACAATCTTCACAAGAATCTTCAGCAGGAGTAGATTCCGTCTCAAGAAACTGCTTTATTTGCTCATCCATAAGAAGCAACTCCTCTTTCTTTAGTGTTTTATCATGAGATTGCAGCAATAGGGTCACATCTTCGGGTTCCATTTCTAATTCTGGTTCTCTTGCTATATCCACCACATCTACAGTTACTTTCTCCACTGAAGTCTTGAACCCCTCAAAGTCATACATGAGGGTTGGAATAACTTCTCCAAACTCCTGTTAATGTTGATACTTTGACTTCCTCTCATGAACCAGGAATGTTCTTAATGGCATCTAGAATGCTGAATGCTTTCTAGGTTTTCAATTGAACTTTACCCAGATACATCAGAGGAATCATTATCTATGGCAGCTTTGGCCTTATGAAATGTATTTCTTAATAAGACCTGAAGGTTTAAATTAATCCCTGCTCCATGGGCTGCAGAATGCATGTTGTGTTAGCACGCACGAAAATAACGTTAATCTCATTGTATATATCCATCAGAACTCTTGAGTGACCAGGTGCCTTGTCAATGAACAGTGATATTTTGAAAGGAATATTTTTTTTTTCTGAGCAGTAGGATTCAACAATGGGCTGAAAATATTCAGTAAACCATATTGCAAACAGATGTGTTATCATCCAAGCTTTGTTGTTTAATTTAAAGGGTAGGCAGAGTAGATTTAGTATAATTCCTAAGGACCCTAGGATTTTTAGAATCATCAAGGAGCATTGGCTTCAACTTAGAGTAACCAGCTGCATTAGGTGCATAACACCAACAGCAGAGTCAGCTTGTCCTTTGAAGCTTTGAAGCCAGGCACTGACTTCTCTCTAGCTATATATAGAAGTCCTAGGTGGCATCTTCTTCCAATAGAAGGCTATTTATCTAAATTGAAAATCTGTTGTTTAGTGTAACCACCTTCATGAATTATCTTACCTAAATCATCTGGATAACTTGTAGCTTCTACATCAACACCTGCTGCTTTACTTTGCACCTTTATTTTATGGAGATGGCTTCTTTGCTTAAATCTTGTGAATGAACCAACCTCCCCTAGCTTCAAACTTTTCTTCTGCAGCTTCTTCACTTCTCTCAGCCTTCACAGAATTGAAGAGTTAGGGCCTTTCCTGAATTAGGCTTTGACTTAAGGGGATGTTGTAGCTGGGGTGAACTTCTATCCAGACCACTAAAACTTTCTCCATATCAGCAATAAGGCTATTCTGCTTTTTTATCATTCATGTGTTCACTGGAGTAGCACTTTAAATTTCCTTCAAGAATGTTTCTTTTGCACTCACAACTTGACTAACTGGTGCAAGGCCTACCTTTCCACCTATCTTGGCTTTTGACATGTCTTCCTCACTAAACTTGATCATTTCTAGCTTTTGATGTATAGTGAGAGATGTTCAGCTCTTCCTTTCACTTGAACTCTTGGAAGTCATTGTAGGGTTATTAATTGGCCTAATTTCAATATTGTGGTGTCTCAGGGAATAGGCAGACCCAAAGGGGGGGGGGAGAGAGAGAGAGAGAGAGAGAGAGAGAGAGAGAGAGAGAGATGGGAATGGCCAGTCAGTGGAGCAGTCAGAACATACAAAGCATCTACTGAGTATGTTCACTGTCTCATATGGGTATAGTTTGTGGTGCCTCAAAACAATTACAATGGCAATGTCAAAAATCACTCATCACAGATCGCCATAACAAATATAATAGTGATGAAAAAGTTTGAAAATGTGACACAGATATGAAGTGAGCAAATACTGTTGGAAAATGGCACAAATAGATTTGCTCAATGCAGTGTTATCATAAACATTCAACTTGTAAAATAAATAAATAGAAATAAATAAATAAATAAATAAAATGCGGTATTTGTGAAGTGCAATAAAGCCATGTGCAATAAAATGAGGTATGCCTGTATACTCATGTAACCAATACTCCAAACAAAATACAGACTATTCCCATTATCCCACAAAGTTCCTTTGTACCTCCTTTCAGTTATTCTCATCTCTCTCACAGGTAATTGCTATTTTGATTTGTATTGCCATAGATCAGTTTTACCTACTTTTGTACTTATAATAAACTGTGAAATATATACTGTTTTTAGACTCTTGGTAAATATAATCAAATTGCTTTATAGAAAGGCTAAACCAATTGAATATGTTTGGATATTTTTTTTTTCAATCAGAAGATTAACACTTATTAATCTATTGAAAAAAGTAAGCTAATATTATTATTCAAGAATGCACAGCAGATGGGGTGCCTGGGTGGCTCAGTTGGTTAAGCGGCTGCCTTCGGCTCAGGTCATGATCCCAGGGTCCTGGGATCGAGCCCAGTGTCATCGGGTTCCCTGCTCAGCAGGGAGCCTGCTGCTCCCTCTCCCAGTCTCCCTGCTTGTGTTCCCTCTCTCGTTGCATCTCTCTGTCAAATAAATAAAATCTTAAAAAAAAAAAGAGGGGTGCCCGGGTGGCTCAGTCAGTTAAGCATCTGCCTTCGGCTCAGGTCATGATCCCAGGGTCCTGGGGTCAAGCCCCACATTGGGCTCCCTGCTCAGTGGAGAGCCTGCTTCTCCCACTCCCTCTGCCTGCCTCTCTGCCTACTTGTGCTCTCTCTCTCTCTCTCTATTAAATAAATAAAATCTTTAAAAAAAAAAAAAGAATGCACAGCAGAGTAAAGCTGGCAAATTTTAAGTTGTAGTGATGGAGAACATACAGAAGATAAAAGGAGAAAGTCAGGGACCTGAAGTTCTGTTTATTGGGTGCTCTGTGAAAATGCTGAATGGCTATTTAGTGAGAGGACCATCTAAAAAATATAGGTGAGTCTATCTTTTGAATTGTGTTACGGGAAGCATTTAAATAAAAGGTATTGGAAATCGCAAGACCAATACTGAAAAACAGGTTCACAATAGTTAGGAAGAGGTCTTCAGATCCTCTGACCTGCCCAGAAAATGCTCAAATAGTTTTCCTGAGTGACTAAAGTAAGTGGCTTTGAATTTGCTGGCTCCTATTTCTTGCTATTTACTAAATTAACACATTATTGTCTGAATGCAGTCTGTGCTTATTCAACTGCCCCACATTGTTGTGTTTAAGAGTTGTTTACTGATGAAATAATTAGATGTACAGAAGATTCTGCTTATTGGAAACCCTTTGGGATATGGTAACTTGAATCTATTAACTAATTCATAGAGTGACAAAAAGCCCTGGGGGGAACAAAAAACATATTAAAGGAGCTTCTTTCACTTTTTATTTCCTCATCCAATTCAAATTTTGAATCTGTGATAAGGTACAATCTGAGACTCTAGATAAAGAGATTATTTTATATATAAAGATCTTGGCCAAAAAAAAACCAAAACAACCCACAAAAAACGATCTTGGCTAACCTTCAGTAAGTGCTTTTTGTTGATTTAGCAGAAGCATTCCTTTGACTTTTTGTTTGGTCTCTTGGGACTAAGTGTTACAGGGATTACTTGGACTCTCAAGTTCAGAGCTCAAGTGGATGTTGCGTGTAAATGCAGTATCACATGGAACAATGGGGTCTTGGAGTCTACCGAGGAAGAGCCATGAGCTCAGAATTAGTTCCTTCCAAAATAGCCCCCTAAATACAAGGCACCTAAATCAACCTCCAAAGAGACCTCCTATGGCACAGTGACCCAATGCTGTGACTTGTAGAGTGGAGGTACTGGTTCACTGTTCAAAAGGAAATAATTATAGATGGTTACTAAACAGTACAAAAACTCTAGGAAACAGCTTTCCCTGAAGAGATCTGAATACCATGGTTTATATAATACCAGGTTCTAAATAATGTCTTTCATCTTTAAAACTAAAAATAATGCTTCTTACAAAGATTATTTACATGAAAAAAATATATATCCACAGTTCATATGGGTGAAATAAAATTAATAAACACATTTTATAATTTGGAATTTATAATTTTATTTTCCCCTTTTTGTACTTGTTGTTTCACTAATGCACAGAACTGGATCAATGCCAGCCTCAAGGTTGGCACCTAATAAATAATGATTGATAGGTGGATTGATTGCTTCTGCCAACCAAGGAAAACAATGGCTGATATGGCTTTATGTAAGATGCCTTTCAAATAAGACAATCTATCCATATAATATCAGTTTTGCCTCCAATTAAAAAAATAAATATCAAGGTGACTGGAGAGTAAGATTATTTCTGGTTCAAAATATGTCATAATTTTATAAATAATACATCATTTCAAAAATTATTCAAAGAAAAGTGGAGTGATTTGGTCTGCCCTATTCATTAAGTAACAATCAAGATAAATTCTACATTGGCCCAATAGATAAATTGTTATTTGCTATAAAGTTTCCTTTAAAAGAAAATTGAGGTTGAAGGGGGAATTCTATATATAAATAAAGCTTTTTTATTATGACACATATATTTAGGACAAATAGCTAGCATAGCCCATACAAATCTACATCAGAGAACTGTTTTGTTCAGTGTTTTCATAAATCATCAGGAATTGGAAGTTAAAATTAAACTTAATAATTTAACAAATAGTATAAAATAAGAACGTATAACAAGCACAAAGAATGATAGAGAGAAAATGAAAGCAGTATTTCTATGATGAAAAAATACATGCATAAATTGATTGGATCTGCTTGGTCTATTCCAGCTGGTGCCAGCACATTTCATATTATGATGATGTTCTGTAATAAAAACTTTGAAATATTTGGATTGTTCACCTAGGGCTCTTTCTTCTTCTTTGCATGATTCTAATTTTGACTTGGTCTGCATCAGTCCCCTGGACTTGTTTTGGTAGTAGTATAAACAAGATGTTCATTTTGTAGGAGTGAAGATTCACTGAAAGATTTTAATCTAGTGGAGGATCATGACAAGATTTGCATTTTAGAATGATTCACCTTGTATTTTCGGAGATGGATTGTAGGATAACCTAGGGGCATATTGACAAATTAAAAAGTTATTTTAATGCTAGAAATGATAAGGACTTGAACTAAGGCCGGTAGAGAAGGAGTGGAGAAAATGGAATAAATTAAGAGTTTGTAAGTACAAGTATTTACAAAACTGGGTTAACAACTAGAGATAAGTGATTTAAAAAAAAGGGATTCTAAGATGAATGTAGATATTTTTTTTGGTGTGTGTGTGTGTGTGTGTGTGTGCCTGTTTTATATACCAATGTACCTATTCCAAGTTCCCAGAATAGTGACTGGCACATAGAAATCACTCAATAAATATTTACTGGAAAAAATGAATAAATGAATAGATGACTTAGGTAACTAGATGGAGGGTGGTGCCATGGAGATATAAAAGCATAAACAGCATTGGGATATGAGGAAAACTGAATGTATATTTTTGGAAATATTAAGTTTTAGAAAACCTAGAAATAATAAATTTAGAATACTGGGCATCTGGATAAACAACTTTAAACCACATGATGGAGAAAGGCAGTTATTAGCATATAGCATTAGTTAATCTCGTGACCATAGTTCACATTATCTTAGAAACATAGGATGACTGGAAAGAGTAAAAGGCTAAAGGTAAATTTCCAAAAAATGCTAATATTTAAGGAATGTCTAGGAGGAAAGGGGATTGCAAATGACAGTAAGTGTTCCAAGAAGCAAGAATACCAGTAATACATGATATTGCAGAAATCTAAGGTAAAAAGGCTTCAAGAAGAAAAACATAGAACAATATTGTTAAATGCTCAAGATAGAATCAGCAAAATGAATACTGTGTATTTGGGAATTATCAGGCTCATTTGTTCATTCTTTCATCTTCATTCATTTAATGAGCTGGCATTTTGGATTATGTACCAGGTGTTTAGTTAGGCATTTTGCTAGGGACTGGTGCTACAGTGTTACAAAAGGCAGACATGGTTTCTTCCCCAAAGATTTTACCATCTAGTGAGAAAGAAAAAATGAGTAGTAAAATACATTAATGACATTGTTTTATTTATGAAATTTACTATGAAATAATACATTTTACTAAGAAAAATACATGTCATAATAGAGCTATGGAGGGATGGAGAGGTCATGTATATCAAATTGAGTAATAAAGAAAATTTTCTCTAGAGAGGTAGCCTTCAAGCTGGGAGCTGAAACATGAGAAAGAGCCAACCATATGAAGATCAGATGGAAGGGTGTTCTGGGTTGAGGGAAAAATCAGTGCAAAGTCCTTAAGGCAAGAATGTGCTTGGTGAGCTCTGGAAAATGAAAGATCAGTGTGTCTGGGAGCATTGTAGGCAAGGGAGTGAATGGTGGGAGAAGGGGTCTGGGACAGGTGGGTGCTCTGCCCTATAGGGATTTATATGTCAGATTAAGAAATAATACATTATATGTTAGAAAAAAAAAAAAGATAGTAGGAAGGGAAAAATGAAGGGGGGAAATTCGGAGGGGGAGACAAACCATGAGAGACTATGGACTCTGAGAAACAAACTGAGGGTTCTAGAGGGGAGAGGGGTGGGGGGATGGGTTAGCCTGGTGATGGGTATTAAAGAGGGCATGTATTGAATGGAGCACTGGGTGTTATACGCAAACAATGAATCATGGAACACTACATCAAAAACTAATGATGTAATGTATGGTGATTAACATAACAAAAAAGTTGACACACACACACACACAAAAAAGAAATTTGGGTTTATTCTAAGTGCAAAAGATCTAGGGATAAAACATCATTTTTATAACATTTCAAATGTGATCACTAGTATGTTAAGAAAGGGTTAAAAAGAGACAAGTTTGGGTGTGGGGAGACTGTTTAGAAAATGGTGGCCATCATCTAGATAAGCCAATGGTGGCTTGAATTAATGTGATTCTAGTGGGGAGAGAAGAATGAATAGATGTTTGATGATACTCTGTTTTGGAGTAGAGCTTACAGGGTGTATAAATGTGGACTGAAGGCCATATTCAATTACAATTTGCCAGGCTTTTGAAAGCACCTTTCCAAACGCCCAATTTATAATACCTTAGAGAAGTAGTTAGCAGAGCCAGAGTGCATGGCTGCCTTGGGCAAGAGTGCAGGATGGAGAGCAGGGCAACACAATGCAGGTCACTATCAAGTAGTGGTAAAGAGGTGAACTTGCTGCTCTTCAGGCTAAGCTGAATTTAAGGGTTACCCTCACAAATGGCTGAGTGGATGACTACCTCCCTGCCACATCTGCCCAGCAAATTCCAGCACAAATTAAATACTCTAGCGGGCTTTCTTAGACCTTATATGTGAATATTTGAGGTCTGTTTCATAATAATATGAAACTTACTAATACTGCAAATCTATGCTTTGAAAAATTTGCTTGACCTCCTTGTCTGCTCATCAGTGTTTTATTTGACCAGCTCCCTTATTTTCTTTAAAGATTATTCCAAAATTTCACCCTTTTTCCCAATCTCCCACCCAACTTTCTTTTCTTTCACTGTTGGTGATCCACATCTGAGGACTTCAGGAATGATGCTAATCAATTTCTCACCTTACTAACTATAAAATCATCTGTGCCATATCCATTCTCTCATCCTTCCCTATAGTCTCAGAGACTGTCTTCCTCCTCTTGTTCAAGACAAGCAATTTCCTCTTTGCCCTTAATTCTATCACCTTATCTAAAATTTTGGATATTGTTCCAACTGTCATGTCCTCTCTCTTCTTTAAAGGCCATACCCCACCTGGCCCTGTTCTTCAAATGATAATTGCCTCAAGTCTTTCTCATCAACTATAATAGCCTCTCCCCTTAATCCAAATTAAAATATTAGTTCCTTCAATATTCATTTAAAATTTCTGAGAGACACATTATACTCACAAGTTCAAATATATTGATCCACAATCTGATACCATTTGTTACTTGCCTATACCCATTTCTAACATCTGGTTTTTCTACAATCAATAAGGGTTCCCAGCTGCCAAATGTACTAAATGGTTTGTAGTCTTAATTTCAACAATTTCTTTTTTCTGCAAATTCTTGACTCTGAAGATCATCTCTTTCTATTTGAAATTGTTGAAGTCCTTGTATTCTAGGATACCATTATCAGATTTTTCAGTCTCGGGGCACCTGGGTGGTTCAGTTGTTAAGCGTCTGCCTTCAGCTCAGGTCATGATCCCAGGGTCCTGGGATCAAGCCCCACATCAGGCTCCTGCTAAGTGGGGAGCCTGCTTCTCCCTCTCCCACTCCCCCTGCTTGTGTTCCCTCTCTCACTGTGTCTCTCTGTGTCAAATAAATAAATAAAAATCTTAAAAAAAAAAAAAGATTTTTCAGTCTCCTTCTTAGGCATCTCATTTTCAGTATGTTCTTTAAATGTTGGTGTCCCCAACCTTGGACCATGAACTTTTATGTTGTACATACTATTTTAGGTTACTTTATATAATCTCAGAGTTCTGATTATCACCTACATATGCCTGACCTCCTAATTATATATAATCTCCTTTCAGCCCCTTTAGATACTTACTGAGTGTATCTTAATAACACATTTGGCACATCTGAACTTAATATCTCCCATAAACCTGCTTTCTCCTTTATATAGATACTATCTTTTTGTGTGTCTTTTTTTAAATAATTTTTTTATTATGTTATGTTAGTTTTTGATGTAGTGTTCCATGATTCATTGTTTGCATATAACACCCAATGCTCCATGCAATACGTGCCCTCCTTAATACCTATCACCAGGCTCACCCATTCCCCCACTCCCTCCCCTCTAAAACCCTCAGTTTGATTCCCTGAGTCCATAGTCTCTCATGGTTTGTCTCCCCCTCTGATTCCCCCCCCTTCATTTTCCCCTTCCTTCTCCTAATGACCTCCATGCTATTCCTTATGTTCCACAAATAAGTGAAACCATATGATAATTGTCTTTCTCTGTTTCACTTATTTCACTTAGCATAATCTCCTCCAGTTCCATCCATGTTGATGTGAATATTGGGTATTCATTCTTTCTGATGGTTGAGTAATATTCCATTGTATATATGGACCACATCTTCTTTATCCATTCATCTGTTGAAGGGCATCTTGGCTCCTTCCACAGTTTCACTATTGTGGACATTGCTGCTATGAACATTGGGGTGCATATGGCCCTTGTTTTCACTACATCTGTATCTTTGGGGTATATACCCAGTAGTGCAATTGCTGGGTCATAGGGTAGCTCTATATTTAACTTTTTGAGGAATCTCTGCGCTGTTTTCCAAAGTGGTTGTACCAATTTGCATTCCCACCAAGAGTGTAAGAGGGTTCCCCTTTCTCCACAACCTCTCCAACATTTGTTGTTTCTTGCCTTGTCAATTTTTGCCATTCTAACTGGTGTAAGGTGGTATCTCAATGTGGTTTTGATTTGAATTTCCCTGATCGCTACTGATGTTGAACATTTTTTCATGTGTCTGTTAGCCATTTGTATGTCTTCTTTGGAGAAGTGTCTGTTCATGTCCTCTGCCCATTTTTTGACTTGATTATTTGTTTTTTGGGTGTTGAGTTTGAGAAGTTCTTTATAGATCTTGGATACCAGCCCTTTATCTGTAGTGTCATTTGCAAATATCTTCTCCCATTCCGTGGGTTGTCTCTTTGTTTTGTTGACTGTTTCCTTTGCTGTGCAGAAGATTTTTATCTTGATGAAGTCCCAAAAGTTCATTTTTGCTTTTGTTTCCCTTGCCTTTGGGGACATGTTTTGAAAGAAGTTGCTGTGGCTGATGTCGAAAAGGTTACTGCTTATATTCTCCTTTGATTACCTGTCCAGTGGCCAATATTTCTTATAGAAAGTAACTCATGGTTTCTACCTCATTCTTATCACTCAACAATTGCAGGAATTTCTACTACAGATGCCTTGGCTTTGTTGTCTCTTTACTACCATCATGGCCACAGCTCTAGACCAGACCTCCATTACCTCTGAACTACAGTAAAGTCTACTACTTTCCTCCTTTTCCTTTTCCCAGACTGTCATTCCATTGCCAGCCCCCACCACCACTAGCACATACCTACTTCATGCCCTACACAGTAGGGCATCCAAGGCTCTCTCTGATTTGACATGGGCCTTCAATTACACCTTCATTCTTTGCTATTCTCTGTCTTGCTCTCCATGCTTCTACAACCTAAACGGCTTATGTTCCTCACAGAGGCTGGTCTACAGTTGCTGCTTATGGTTTCTCTGTTTGTAAAATCCACTTCCTATTCTTCACATAGGTCAGAGTGCAGGTATAATCTCCAAGATGATTTTCTGACCCTTCCTATCACATCCCAGGTTTGTTGGTGCTCTTTCAATGTAATTCCTGCACCACCCTCTGTAGAACTGTATTTCTTTATTCACCATATTCATATTTGTGTGCGTGCACGCATGTGCATGCACACACACACACACACCTTTCACCCATTGGAGTGTAAGGACCTTGAGGGTAGGAGGTTGTGCATTTTCTCCAGAAGTTTGCATAATGCCTAAGATATAAAAATGCTCAAAAATATTAAATGAATAAACACATTAATAAATGAATATATACCTGTGACTGCTAGGGCTTTGGGTAAATACTCCGTCAAAAATACCAACAAAACAAATATGTTTTGGGAGTACTCTCTGATCTCTGACCTTTCACAATTCAAGGCTCTTTCCTTAGGCTTATGCTTTTATTTCACTTTAAGAGCCTTCTGGGTGCCACAAGCTCTTTGGGTCAGAAGGAAGAGTTAGCTGGGGAAAAAAAGATGCGTATGTGGAAGGCTATGATTTCTAGGGATGTATATCAGCCCTAAAACAACACTGAAGGAAGGAAATATTTGTTAAATCCTAGTGAATGTGGAAGTGTGTTAAGTAATGTATTTTTCATTGGGTCAATTGAGAGGACTGCAGGATCACAATCACACCCCTCCTAGACTATTGCCTTTCTGACTATTTTATCCAGGCAACACGGTTCAAGGATATTATTTGTTTCCTTTTGATTGTTAGCCATGTGCATTAAATTTTAAGCAGCCCAAAAGGAACACAATGCCCTACTTCTTTTGTCACTTTTTGTAGGACTTTCTATAGAACTGTGGATTCAATGATAGGTCAACAAAAGATGTGTTACAGACAGATGCAGACTGACTGACCAACTGACAGCAGGATCAGACTGTGCAAGTTTGAAGGAGGGGATAAGAAGGTATGAAACTAAGAAAAATAAAAACCAGAGCTGAGTACCTGCACATAAGAAATATATGCATATATATCTAGGGTGAAAAAGAGATCCTCAATATAAAAACATTTAGTCTTAAGTGTCTACACAAATCAATAAAAAATGTAGAGCTTGTGCTAACTAATGTCTTCACAGTGGCTCCAGTGCCCCTCCCTTCCTGAGTCCCAAACCCCACCATTAATGGCACTAATGTCATGTATTCTGTCTATTAAATTTAGAAAAGAATTGTTCTGTCTACCTGCATGAAAAATTCATGGCTCCCTGTACTGTAAGCGGCTTTGTGTTTAATATAGGTATATCTTACTTGTCAAATTGCTTTTTGGGTTAAGAAATTTTTTTAATTCTCTGCTTTTATTTATTATCTTATTACATTTTTAACTGTTGATGTTTATTTTTTATTTGACATTCAATGAATTTTCTCTGGGTCTGCCTTTTTAGTACTGGCTGATGTTTTATAACATATTGATTCCCAATATTTTAAACTGACCCACTGTTGATATGAGGATCACACTGGGAAGTAAGATGTTTACATCTTGCTATGAATAGCAGATAAATGAAATAATAAAGGTTGTCAAAAGCTGAGGTATAAAGTAAGCCAGTTCTTGTTTGCTCTCAAGGATATATTGCTATGGAGCTTAGAACCAGCTAACTTCATAATACACAAAGAGTGAAGTGGTTCTGGGCAGCAGGCTACTATTTTAGACATTTGAGATATTAAAGAAAAATTTTACAAAAAATACTATTCAAAATAGAGTGCTTAATATTGGTCCATCTTAAAGTACTTTACTGAAAATAAAAACCTTACTATATTGGGCTCAGGAGACTTAATGCTTAAGTTTATAGCCTCCCTCTGCTTTCTAGTTCTGTGACTTGACCTTGAACAAGTCATTTAGTCTGTCAGTGTCTTAGGTTTCTCACATATAAGATGCAAATAGTAACAATACATCCATGATTGTTACGAGAAGCAATAGAGTTAATGCGAGTAAGCATTTAGAATTATTGCCTGGTGCATAAAAAGTGTATAATAAATGTTAGCTATTGTTATTACTACTACTACTACTAAGTCACAAGGGAATTACCTATATCCAAATTCTTTAGTAGAAACATAGTCCTTTAAACTTATTTCTGTATTTTTCTTTTGAAATAAGCACCACCTTTAACCCATAGGATATCAATAATTATCTACTTCTACTGATTCAACATGACATACCTATTTCATCAAACTAGCCTCAATTTTCCAGGAGAGTTGAATAATTCCTTCCTTTGGTTTCTCAAATAACTTAGCTCATACTCTCTTGTGGCATTTTCCATGATGTACCATAATTTGCTCATATATCTATTTCTCCAAGTAGAATGTTGATTTCTTTTTTTTTTTTTTTAAAGATTTTATTTATTTATTTGAGACAGAGAGAATGAGAGACAGAGAGCATGAGAGGGAGGAGGGTCAGAGGGAGAAGCAGACTCCCTGCCGAGCAGGGAGCCTGATGCGGGACTCGATCCAGGGACTCCAGGATCATGACCTGAGCCGAAGGCAGTCGCTTAACCGACTGAGCCACCCAGGCGCCCCTAGAATGTTGATTTCTTAAGGGCAAGAGAAATATATTATTCTTATTTTTACCTCCAGGATTGAGAAGATGGCTTGGTAAATAGTGATAGCTGAACAAGGTATGACTATCCCTAAATGAAATGAGTTCTAATATCATGTTTACTTGGACTTCCATTTTTCCTGACCCCTTTGCCTCTCTTAGGCATTGGTTTCAAGTGCTCTGTGCCAACAGGTGTTAGGTTTTTAAAATTTGGTTTAATACAATAACAAAGTTTAGGATTAAAAGAATGACTGCATAGGTATATTCTGTAGTTCTCTTAAAGTACATACTGATTCTGACCCCAATCCTTGCCTGGACTGTGTAATCTTCCTGCCAAAGATCTTGTATTATGCTCTTTACAGTGAGTCTATTTTTATACCCTTCAAAATGCTACCAAAATTCAGCTTAAAAAATTACTTAAAAATAATTACTTTCCCTCACAAAATTCAGGCAGTCTAGTTATATGATTACAGAATTTTAGGATCTCAGAATTCAAAAGAATAGTAAAGGTCACATACTCTAGCCTCATCTCTACCCTCTTTCTAGGATAATCTCACCAGCTGGCCTCTGTTCTCTGTTTAGACATCTCCAGTGGCAGAGAGTTCACTCTCTCCCAAAGCAGCCCATTCCATCTCTGCATGGTTTTGACAGTCTCTAAGTTCTACTTTATACTGAGCTAAGACTTTCTCCCTTGTAACCTTTAGTCAGTGGCCCAACCTCTATCTCTTGAGGGATACAAAGGAAATCTAATCTCTCTTCCACAAAATAAGTCTTTAAATTCTAGAAGGTGACAATAATCATGTCCTTGAAAAAAAGAAAGAATTGAACATAGCCTTTACTTCTCTAAATCTGTATGTCAAAGAGTACTTTTTGTTTCTAAAGATTCTTCTGATTTTAATATTATGTGACATACACTAACTTAGGATAAATGTCAATGAAAAACTTGTCTGAAATGCAGGCTATTTCCAAGGTATCAAAAATGGTAAGTGAGAGGAGCAGATGAAGTGAGTGACCTTCCTAGAGAGATAGTAATGGGCAATTTCAGCCAGAGACCACTCTACGCTATGATGAACCAGAAAAACTATGACATTGAACATAATCTCATATAAGAATTAGCTGATGCTAACCCTAAGAAATTACAATTTAGATACATTATGTATTAATTTCTTGGGCATATGGCATTAGCTTAAAGCTCAAATATCCTCTTTCTATTTTGAAGGTGTTGGGGGCATCATGTTCACATATGGGAGGAAGAAAACATGTGTTATAGCTCTGCCTAAATTCCTTCTTGGAGCTGTTTTTTTTAAAGTACATGTTAAATTTATTTCATTTCAAAAATGAAATGTCTGAACCAGAAGATACAGAATCTAACAACAACCAAGTTTTAATGAGACCTGATCTTCAAAAAGAGGCAAGCTATATGTGTATTATGCTTAGTTGAATTTCATATGCTATAAAGAAGTAATAATAAAAGTGATTTTGAGGCAATAGAGGAAATCTGTACACATACAAATAAAAAGACATTGATACTGATTGTGCCTTGCTTAAGTATATATAGATGTGCATAATATGTACATATTCTATACACTGAGATTGATGTATATTTGGCTTTATTCGGTGTTTGTCAAGTGCTTTTTTTTTTTTTTTTTTTACATTGTGATTCATTTCGTTGTCTACTAGATTTTAGGTTTCTGAAATAGTCTTTTACTGAACCTAGTCAGAAACCAGGAAGGGAACTAGGAATCCAAATTGTTGGAGCAGTTTCTATTGTAGTCTAATCTACTCAAATGCTGTGGTCAGATAAAAACCATGAAAGAAGAATAAAAATAATGACAGCATTTTTTGCTTTTCAAATGGTACTTCTTATAATAGTGCTGCAGTTTTGAAACATTTTATTTGTTCTGTATTAATATATATTTCCAAGCCCTTAAACTTCTGAGAAAATGAATTAAAAGGGATATGCTTTCTTGATTGGTATGTGAGAAACCCCATGGAATGTGTAATACAAAAAGCTACATAGGCAAAATGTTTTATAAGCATGTTTAAAAGGGGAATCTATCAAGCCATTTCTATATGCTCCTGATTGCTGGCTTGTGTGCTGTGAAGAACAAAACTTCAACTCAAAATGCAAATCATACAGGAATCGTAAAAAGGCACAACCCAACCCTGCTATCACAGTAATTAAGATTTTCAAAGTAAAATTATTTTCTTCTTTTTCTCTCTCTCTCTTAAAAAAAAAAAAAGGCAATTTAATGGGCCTAACAATTTTGGGATGCTTTTAGTAAAGGATGTTGCAGGTAAAATTTATGCCACATTTATAAAAAAAAAAAAATCCCCTTTTTGGTACATATTAAGTCCCTCCCTTAATTAAGCCTTCTGGGGTTTCAGTGTGTTGATCTCATTTTAGACCAAGCTCAGCACAATTAGACACACTGAAGAGATGGGAGATAAGCAGTGTATACAAAAACATTTCAGACACAAATGTTTCATCCTGCAAGGCCCCAATTTTCCCTTTCCATTTTTAAAAATCTGGGCTCAAATAAAGAAAAGAAAAATTGATTATTTTCAGCTTGTCATACATCTCATTTGGAGTGGGTCAGACCTCCCCATTCACAATTACCACTCGTTAATCTTATCAAAGAAAAATTCAATTACATTTATCAAGGTTATTCCATAGACTCAAGCTATTGCTTTAAAAAAAAAAATGGATTTCAGTGTTAAGGAGTTAGCATTGTATGTTCCCTCAACTTTAAAATAAAAATAAAAAATAAATAATTAAATCTTGCTTTTGCACCCATATTATTAATACAGGCTTGTAATAAAGTAATATATGACAGCTTTGTAAAAAGGATTATTAATACGTAGATTATGGAAGTTTAGGAGGGAGGCTCATAACTGTTAATAGACTTCAATTCTCAGCCTACACTGACATTTTAAAAAATCTAGTTTCAAATTTGATAACAGATTACCAGCTAGGCTGGAAGCCAACCACCTGATTAAGGCAATTTAAATGCTTGCAAAGTGGTGAGATTAAAATCAAATAAGTGCCGATTTTTTTTCCTGCTTCACTTATCTTTCCCTGGATTCGTTCCTTAACTACCAGGTGGTGGAGGACTCTGGGTAATTTTCCTCTGCGCCAATTACCCCAGGATGGTTTTTAGGGTGAAGCAGAATAATTACTGCACTATCAATCCAAAATGGGCTGCTTAATGTGTTTAAGAGAGATTCTGAGCCTTAGCAGGGAGGCTGCCTGAAGCGTGCTCTGCTCGCGGTGCCAAAGCCCACTCGGCCTACTCGGATAGTTAACCGTTCAGTGAGAAGGCAGCACACACCCAAGGTGAAAGAAAACAAGGAAAACTCCTGGGAAGCTGTGGGAAAGTTAATGAGCTGCTTCCAACGTGTGGCAGGCTGCAGTCGCAGGTGGCTGACAAAGCTAGGCAGGTTAAGAAAATAATATTTATCATCCAGCTGCCAGGACTGTCTTTATCAAAACTCTTTCTAAAATCCATACAAGAAGAAGAAAAACGGGCTTAAAAAAAAAATTGAAGAGAAACAAAAACAAAAAGCCCAAAGCAGCTGTGATTCAAATGCTCTTTGGGTTGCTGATGGGTTAGAAAGAAAGCGCGAGAGAGCGATTGAATCTGACAGCAATTTTTAAACATTTTCCTGCAAATAAATGGAAAACAACAAACAACTAAATCTGATTATTTATTTAAAAATTAAAATTAAGCTGCAACTTTGAAACGACACTACTAAATTCTATTTTGTAGCAACCTCAAATTAACATCTTCCATCTGTTGAGCATGCTCTGAATTTCCTTAATTATCATTATTTGAATGTAAATTTTGAGTTTTAGCCAGGTTGTCCAAAGAAGCCCGATGTTAATTTAAAAGAAAAATAAAGAAATCGTTATCTGTAAAGGGGCTGCTGCTGTTTCTTCCATTTAGTTATTTCTTTATATTGGTCTTTAAATGATCTGTGCCTTCTCTGTTTTCAGTGTGGCGAGGGTTTTTCTTTTTTTAATGATTTAATCAAAGATTGATTTATGATTTAGCTTAACAGATGGTTCGTGATAATGTGAGTCAAAGCGTTTTCAGAGAAATTCTGCATTTGAAATTGTGTGTGTGTGTGTGTGTGTGTAAATGTTTCTGTTTTTCTGGATCCACATTCCTATCTGTGTATGTATCTGGAAGTCAGAGCTTCTGAATGCTGATCCCAATAGGGCAGTATTCCATATGAAACCGATTTATCAATGCAACCATTCCTGGTTCCTTACCTTGGTAATCAGTTTCATCTGCAGGGGGAAAAAAGATAAATGAGGATTGAGGGAAACACATGCTGTCCTGTGTTCTAAGTACACATGTTAAACTACGTGTTGGAAAGAATATCATGAACTTCGTATTGGTAGGAAATGAACTCCTATCCGTTCTGACAGATGCTCTGGTTTATATGGAAAAGTATTTTGTAAGGCTCACACACAATCCATTTAAGATTATCACATTAAACCATATTTACTTCAGAGGTCTGTAATAATTACATATGCACTTGAAAATCCCCAGGACTTTGGCTGCTGTGTCACAGATTTATACTCAAACATTTTCATTTGATGTGCAAAGTGAGAAGTACTCTTTAGTGGCAAGACAATTATCTGATTCTACTAATAAATGACTGCACTAGTAGTCATTTTTAATTGAACAATTATAGGATATTGCACTGTCAGTTGATTATAGAAGTCATTTCATAAATGTCAAAAATCTCTTTAAATGAATTATGAAGCTCCAAAATAACTCCGGCAATCAGCCAGCAATAACACAATAATCTGTTTACCCTGTTGTCAGCTGAACTCTTACCATTTTGTTGAGGGGGAGATGCTAAGAGGAAAAGCAGAGCACCGTGTAGGGGAACCTTTTCTTAGGGATTAAGCTTAGCTGGAGCTGAAGCAACCACCTAGGCTTTGATTAACATAGATTTTGAGTGTTCTTAAGAGTGTGTCCATGTAGAAAATGTATCACAAAATTAAGTCATTCAGCACATGCACACGTTACAAATGTAGATGTGTGTTCCATTGAAATGTAGATGTGTGTTCCATACATGCGTGTTCCACTGAGAAATATTCAAGGTGAGTTGATCCATGGACACTGTGTTAGAAACTCTAGGTCTGGCCCACTGCTTACTAGAACTCTGCGCCTCACATTCTTTTGCCTTGGTTCCTTCACCTTAGTCCTTTCTGCCAATTATACTTGAGTTGAATCTTCTGAATGCTTCTTCAATATCCATCATATTTTATTTAAAAAATATATCCCAGAAGAAGTGTTATTCTTAATATCACACAACAGATAGAATGCTGCCCTGCTGTTTTCAGTTTCTTGTACTTTTCTATTGGCACAGAATGTGTGTGGACGCCTCTCTGGATATAATAATGTCACATTTTCAGCTGGCAAGGGTGAAGCCAGAGTAAACTAATTTTCACTTTAAAAAAAGCTGTACTGACAATACAAGTTTCTAAGATTTAAAATGCAATTTTATTACTAAATATACTTTTATAATACATGGCATGTATTTCCTTAAAAAGTATACTCTAATTTTGCAAAAAAATAGTTATTTAATATATAATTTTGACTTGCCATCTTTTCATATTTTTTTTGAGAGAGAGAGAGGAGGGTGGGGACGAGAAGAGGGAGAGGAAGAGAGAGAATCCTAAGCAGGCACCATGCACAGCGCAGGGCCCAAAATGGGGTTCGATCTCACAGCCCTGAGATCATGACCTGAGCTGAAATCAAGAGTCTGACGCTTAGCCAACTGAGCCACTCAGGAGCCCCCATCTTTTCATATTTATTTTTTTCCACTTAATAGCACTCTTTAATATATTAGCTGTGCCTTTATTTTTCTATGGATGTCAACAATGTAACTTATAAGCAAAAATGTCAGTGTTTTCAGATGAAGATATCTTTATAAAGTTTTTTGTGGAATACAATTTTCAAAAACAAGAAATAAAACCTTGATTTGTTATTCTATTAGTTTGGGATTATTTACTTCAAGCTCTTTTTAACTGAATTCATTCATAAATTTTACCTTAGAGCCATCTGAATAATCATCATTTTACTGTCCCTCACTTAACACATATGGAGGACACAGAATAATGCCTCATTTTGTTTTTTTTTAGGTTGCACATTCATCAGTGAATGAAAACACAGCAGACAAATTTCTTGGTTACTAAAATATTCTCTTGAGTTGTCTTCCCTACTTTCCTTAGCATTTCTCAAGATTATGCAATATACATTTCCAAATTTCTAACAGAGAATAAAATGAGTCTATCAAGAAGTAAATTGTCATGCATTGAGAAAACCCCAAGAATAGAGAAAGGAAAATTACTCAAAAGCCTAGATAAGTGCTACAGTACGTATGTATGGATAGGATTGGATGACCCTTATTTCTAAAAAGACGAGACCAACTATACCTGTGGTCCTATAGTTCTCTTACCATGTTTACCACTGGCAATGGAAGCAAAGAAAACTCAAAGGAGCAAAGAAAAGCATCTGTAGATCACACATGGTGTCTGGAGAGAGCTAAAAGAAAAAGAAAAAACAAAAACATATGTGGGTGCGTGGCAGATTAAAAAATGGCTTGAATGGCTTTGCTGGTAACATGGGTAATAACCTTAGATGACATGTTACTCATCTGACCTGTCCCTACATTTTTATCCAATGTTATGCAAACTATTGCCTTAGAAAAACCTTTTGAAATTGGTTGCTTAAATAGTTCTTCAAGGTTTACACAAACTTAAATGAAAACCATTACACTTAAACTCCTATTTACTGATAGTAAAAGATGGATACTCTGTTAACTGTTACTATACCACATTGTTTTCTCTATTTTTAAAGAAATGAAATATACTAATACAGTATTCTATTGAATTTGACAGCAATATTGTTAGATACACTATCATTTTATGTATCACTAAGGAAAAAATTCTGTTAAACATGCCAGTTGTAACACATCTCGATATAAAAGATGTTAGAATCTGAAAAAAAAAGTACCCCTTAGTTTTACTACAATAAGGTAGCAGTATCATAACACAATCAATGACTTAAAAGGCATTTCAGTGTCTTAGAATGTGGTAAAATCACAATTTTCACAAAAAAATATTCTTGGAAAATAGAGTAAAAATACATTGTTTTTATATATTTTTAATAAGTAATGCTTTACCAAAAAAATTGGATTTTATCATAAGTTATGTTTCTAGTCTTAAATTATAAACTACATTTTTCTTTATTGCTGTTAGGCAACACACACGTATGCACACATGAACCTATATACATGGAAGTATACAGTTCAAACATATATATACACACAAGTCTACATACTTTGTCACAGATGTTTTGTAAGTCTTAATGAAATAAATCAGGAGTCAGATTTTGATAAATCTCTATTGATAAATAAATTGTAAATCTAAGAATAGAAAGTAATTTGCATACAAAGCAATGAGGAGGTAAAATTGAAAAAATAGAAATTTTATTCTCATTAATATTTGTCTGATTTTTCCTTTACAGGATTACTTTTCTTTAGTATTTTCCTACTTTACCCCCTCAATGTAGTAACCTCAAACAAAGGTCAAAAGTATGCTTATTTTTACCAATATTATATTTTTAGTCCTGCCAATGGAAGAAAGCATTTTAAGCCTGGAGGGTAGTAAAAAAAAACAAAAACAACTTTTTTTTTTTTTTTTAATGCAATCACATAGAGTGTTGCCTTACAATTTGAGCATTAAAATATATGTCAGGGATTCAGGAAACATAGACTGATGTAATCAAATAGTTACTATATAAACCTTTCCTAATCTTTTAAGGGCTGAAGAAAATGCATATATAGAAAAAGTTATTAAGAAAAAATAGCTAGGATAGATGGGATTTTAAAGCATTTGTAAGAAGCTAAAATGCAATGAATTGTGTATTATAGGCAATATTTAGAGATCCTTCGGTATTATTTAAAGCTGCAAAGAACATTTTCCTTCTAAAAGTCCATTTTTTAAATATTTTTGTCATAAAACTGAAAGAATAATTAAGAGAATTGAGCTGGTTAGTTTTCAATTTCTGAATGTTTAATTGAAACTCAAGTGTATCATGTGCTGTCATTCTAAGGCTTTTTAAGACAGGAGCAATAATTAAAACAGAAACAAAATGCAAGAACATGTGATACATTCAGAGAACCAGTCCAACTGGGAAATAAGTAGTCTTTGCCCTTCTTTGCTTTCTACTTTCACTTTTCTCTGACTTCTTCCTATTTTTTTGCTCCTCTTCTCCTTTCTTTGACCACACCCAGCCTCTCTGCTTTGGTGTGCCACCATATTCATTCATATTGTCTACTAGTACCTCCTGTCTCTGACTTTTCTCTTTGTGCATCATGCTCTGTGCTCTATATTCTGTTTTTAAAGCTTTCTCTAAATAACTAAAGTCTATCAGTAAAATAATTTGAGATAACATATTGGTGTGAATCAACATTTAGTATTTACTCTTATAACAGCTTAGCATTTTGACAGAGAATCTGTTAAGAATATGTGCTTTATCTAAAAAAATAAATACTTAAGCTAGCTTTTCAGAAACAGGGACAATCTAGTGGTTGGTTAAGTTTGTCCTCAAATTTGTTGCCTAAAATTTTTCAGGCTATAGGTATGTTTCCTTACTTTTCATTCTAGCATTTTCAATTGTTTCCTGGACATTTTTGTAGGTCATCTTGATTGTCTTGTAGGCATTTCAGTTTTTGTTTTTTTTTTAAAGATTTTATTTATTTTTTTGACAGAGAGAGACATAGCGAGAGCAGGAACACAAGCAGGGGGAGTGGGAGAGGGAGGAGCAGGCTTCCCGCAGAGCAAGGAGCCCGATGTGGGACTCGATCCCAGGACCCTGGGATCATGACCCGAGCTGAAGGCAGACGCTTAACGACTGAGCCACCCAGGCGCCCGGCATTTCAGTTTTAACATAGAACCAAACAAGCTCATTCTCTTACCTACTGAAATCTTTTCTTCCTTCTGTGGAAGGTTAATTTCTTGCTCTGTCAGCTTTGTTAGAACTGTCTGATTTGCCCTCTACCCATCTTCCTCTCCTTCAGCCCCTACTCCCTTTCAGCTCAGCAGACCACAAGTCCTATAGATTCATCTCAGAATTATTTCTTGAATTTGACTCCTTCTATCTGCTTCTACTGACATTGACTTAATTTAAACAAGTAACTCCTCTTAATAGATTACTGCACTGGGTTCCTAAATTTTGTCTGTTTTTTCCTCACTGTGTGACATGCTTACCATCTAATCTGTCACTATAAATTGCTTTTATAAATGCCAATAATATGTTTCTCTTTTGTTTGAGAATTAGGCTTCTCATCATTTTTATTTTGAAGTCTAATTACTTACACATGGAGTTAAAAAAAAACGAACAAACAACTTTCATATCCAGGCTTAGATGTCCTTTTCAGTCTAGATTTTTGCAAATAGCCCATTCAACCCTTATTCCAATCTAGCAGAATGCTTGCTATTTTCCAAAAAAAATATGTTGCTCTTCCTTTAATTCTAGCCTTCTTAGGCTACTTGCTTGCCTAAAATGTACCACACTTACTGACAAATTCTTTCTCATCTTTTAAAATTTATTTCAGATGCCACTTCTTCTGCAAAGGTTTTCTTTACTCTCCCAGGCAGTTGATATCCCTAATTTAGGCATTAATCTTACTGTATTTGCTATGGGAGTATATCCCCCCACAGCCAACTCCCATCCCCCAGTACAGACACGGGCTTTCCCATTTTTTAGAAGATAAATAGGAATGGTATTAATCAGAGCTTGGTGATCAGGGTGATGTGAGGTGAAGGAAAGAGCAGCTAGAATGATTCCCAGATTTCCCAGTAAGAGAAAAAGTAAAGGGGAGGAGATTGAACATCTGGATTTAGCTAATCTCAGTACATCAAAGTATATTTCCTTCACATAATTAGATACAGTTGACTGAAAATTTCATTTTAAGGGCTAGATCAGATGTTGGCAGTTTGTTTGCTTGTTTGTTTGCTTGTTTAAAGTTTGTAAAGGGCCAAACAGTAAGTATTTTTAGCTTTGAGGGCCATATGTTCTTGGTTGCAACAGTTCACATCTTCCTTTTTGGCATAAAAGCAGCCATAGAAAATGGCTTTTGTAAAGTATTTACAAAAACAAGTGGCAAGCCAAAGGCGGCCTACAGGCTATAGTTTGCTGACCCCTGATTTGGATAATTGAAGTTCTCAGTGTATATGGGAAGTGTCATCAGAGTGGATGAGATTACTCAGGGAAAGGATGGAGAGAGAGAAGATCAGTGTGTCATTGGATCAGGAAGAGTGGAATCCATGAAGAAACCAGAAAGTAAATGGTCAGAAGATGCCAGAAGTGTTGGAAAACAAGAAAAAGGATTGTTATGGAAATTGGATAATGGGATTTTCAGATTAATTGTGTTAAATGAGGTAGAAAGCTTTAGTAAATATGGGCAAAAAGAAAGAAAAATAGATCATTGACTTGATTTTGCAATGAAGTAATTATAAGTCACCTTAGAATGAGAAGTTTCAATAGAGGGTGGGGGTAGATGTCTCTTTGTAGGACGAGGGGCAAATGAAAATATAAAAGGGAAACCAACGACTATTCATTACACTCTGAAGAAGCTTGGCTTAAGTAAAAGACTGGGTCAAGGTAGGGAGTTTTTGTTTGTCCTAGCTTTGCATGGTCCTTTGACCATCTGTATAGATTTGGGCAGGGGATGAGGTATATATTAATAATTATTCATTGTTACTGCTGGCAAAGTCTTTAAAATCTATAATTAACATCTGTGTTACTTCCCATGCTGGCAAATTGAATGTTTTAGAATTTTAAGGGTCTAGATTAAGAATTCTTTATTAAAGCTTGTTCACTGCTAGTCTTTACTTCTCTTTCCTGGTTGCCCTGAGTCTGTCAGCTTTTCTTCAAGCATAGCTGATATCTTTTAAAACTCTTTTTCCAGAATTGATGTGACTCCTTCCTTCCATGACATCCTTTGCATGATCTGCTTCTGTTCTTGTATTTTCTTGAGTTATGTTAATGAGAATTCATAGAGGTGCCCTATCTGAGATGCCAGTTTCTTAAACTTTGATATTTGATAAAAGGACTATATATTTTTTATTATTATGTTATGTTAATCACCATACATTACATCATTAGTTTTTGATGTAGTATTTCATGATTCATTGTTCGCGTATAACACCCTGTGCTCCATTCAGTACATGCCCTCTTTAATATCTATCACCAGGCTAACCCATCCTCCCACCCCCCCTTCCCTCTAGAACCCTCAGTTTGTTTCTCAGAGTCCATAATCTCTCATGGTTCGTCTCCCCCTCCTACTTCCCCCCCTTCATTTTTCCCTTCCTGCTATCTTCTTCTTCTTCTTCTTTTTTTTTTTTTTTTAACATATAATGTATTATTTGTTTCAGAGGTACAGGTCTGTGATTCAGCAGTCTTACATAATTCACAGCGCTCACCATAGCACATACCCTCCCCAATGTCTATCACCCAGCCACCCCATCCCTCCCACCCCACCCCCCACTCCAGCAACCCTCAGTTTGTTTCCTGAGATTAAGAATTCCTCATATCAGTGAGGTCATATGATACATGTCTTTCTCTGATTGACTTATTTTGCTCAGCATAATACCCTCCAGTTCCACCCACATTGTTGCAAATGGCAAGATTTCATTCCTTTTGATGGCTGCATTAATATTCCATTGTATATATATACACCACATCTTCTTTATCCATTCATCTGTCGATGAACATCTTGGCTCCTTCCATAGTTTGGCTATTGTGGACATTACTGCTATAAACATTGGGGTGCACGTACCCCTTCGGATCACTACATTTGTATCTTTGGGGTAAATACCCAGTAGCGTGATTGCTGGATCGTATGGTAGCTCTATTTTCAACTTTTTGAGGAACCTCCATACTGTTTTCCAGAGTGGCTGCACCAGCTTGCATTCCCACTAACAGTGTAGAAGGGTTCCCGTTTCTCCGC
The DNA here is from genome assembly GCF_029215605.1 of Mirounga angustirostris. Taxonomy (NCBI): domain Eukaryota; kingdom Metazoa; phylum Chordata; class Mammalia; order Carnivora; family Phocidae; genus Mirounga; species Mirounga angustirostris. The sequence goes on along the minus strand of NW_026991713.1, from coordinate 88,138,000 downwards.
ATCCCTGCCAACATCTGTCGTTTCCTGACTTGTTAATTTTAGCCATTGTGAGTGGTGTGAGGTGGTATCTCATTGAGGTTTTGATTTGGATTTCCCTGATGCCGAACGATGTTGAGCACTTTTCATGTGTCTGTTGGCCATTTGGATGTCTTCTTTGGAAAAATGTCTGTTCATGTCTTCTGCCCATTTTAAAAGGACTATACTTATTGGGCGCCTGGGTGGCTCAGTTGGTTAAGCGACTGCCTTCGGCTCAGATCATGATCCCAGGGTCCTGGGATCGAGTCCCGCATCGGGCTCCCTGCTCAGCGGGGAGTCTGCTTCTCCCTCTGACCCTCCTCCCTCTCATGCTCTCTCTCTATCTCATTCTCTCTCAAATAAATAAATAAAATCTTAAAAAAATAAAAAATAAAAAAATAAAAGGACTATACTTATCTATGAGAGTTAGGCCATATACTCATAATCAATATAAATGTGAACTTGTATGTAACAACATCCTCAAAAATGTACTAGAATCTTACAAAGAAAGGTTTAACATGTTGAAATACTCTGGAATAAAATGATTATATATTTAATAGTCAAAATATACTTATGACATAAATATTCCCACCGTCCCACCATTCTGCCCTGTCCAAATACAAATTGAAGTTCAGAAAAAGTTGTATGTTGAAGATAGCAGTGTGGTACCAACATGTGTTCTGTACCTATCTTATGGAGAGATAATATATTTATTATTTTTGAATTATTTATTATCTATGAATGGAAAACTATAATGAACAATTATTGAGTAGTTAACCTTATGTCAGGTTCTATTCTAAGCTCTTAATAGGTGTTAACTTATATAATTTTCATAATAGACTTAAGAAGCAAGTGAAAACACTGAGGTCCAGAGAGGTCTGTAATTGACCCCAGGTTACACAGGAAGACAGTAGTGTTGCCAGGATTCAAATCCAGGGAGATGGCTCTAGAACCTTACCTCTTGACAATATGATAGTGTTAACATGGGGATGAATATCTACTGGAATATTATTAATTCATTTGAGAGGAAGAATCAAAAGTGACTCTTAAATTCCTTTTCTGGGGCGCCTGGGTGGCTCAGTTGTTAAGCATCTGCCTTCAGCTCAGGTCGTGATCCCAGGGTCTTGGGATCGAGCCCCACGTCGGGCTCCCTGCTCCGCAGGAAGGCTGCTTCTCCCTCTCCCACTCCCCCCTGCTTGTGTTCCCTCTCTCGCTGTGTCTCTCTCTGTCAAATAAATAAATCTTTAAAAAAAAAAATTCCTTTTCTAATGATATAATGTTCCCTGTAGTAATAAAGGTCCAGGCTGTTCTCTTCAATTTCCCCTGAGTCTCTGAGACACTATCCCTAAAAGCCTAGTCAGTATTTCTTACTACACTGTTAAAGTAGCAAGAGGCTTTCAAAATTTCTCAATCACACTTGAATCAGAATTCTTATTAGAAAGTACACTTAATGCTCCAGGACATTGTAACCCTGGTGGGGATTTTCTGGCTTATCAAATTTCAGAACAAACAGATTCCATTTGAAAATTACAGAGAAAGTGTGACAAAGTGACCTCCCCACAGTCCCTACTCCTCTAGTTCTTCCCCATCCCACTTAAATTCTCCCTTTTCCGTAAAGTCCTCTTGTTGCTGTTGTTTTTAATTGCATTATCTATAGTCCAGAAGATTGGGAGGAAGTTTAAAATACCATGAACCAACCAGCAGGGCTCAAGAATAAGGAGGGACCAAGTATCAAGATGATTCCAGTGAGATCACCATTAAAGGTGGATAAGAGGTAGAGGCCGTTCTCCTAAGGCCTGAAAAGTGCATCTGCTAGTCTTCATCTTTCTGTCTTGTTTCTAAAATAATGCACTAATGACATACAAATACCTCTCCCAACCCTTTTCTCTTTCTCATCTATAAGTATACATACATACATCTACTACAAAATGTTCTGTTGAGGGGCAGCTGGGTGGCTCAGTCGGTTAAGCGTCTGCCTTTGGCTCAGGTCATGATCACAGGGTCCTGGGATCAAGCCCTGCATCGAGCCCCCTGCTTACCAGGGAGTCTGCTTCTCCCTCTCCCTCTGTCTGCCACTCTCCCTGCTTCTGCTCTCTCTCTCTCTCTGTCAAATAAATAAATAAAATCTTAAAAGAAAATGTTCTGTTGAGATTTCCTCTAGGTTGCGGCCTCACAGCTACAGTTGATTAATTCATTCAGAAAAAAAAATATATGATACCTTTGTTAAAGAGTACATCTAAGCTACTCATATAATGACGTCCTTGTGAAAATACCCTAGTCATTTGGAATACTGCCTTTCTAGGACATTTTTTTTCCCTATCATTCAAGAAAATATCTGTTACATGAAACCAACCCCTCTACTCATATTATTTTAGAAAGAAATTTAATTAACAGAAAAAAATCAAAATAACATATAATTAACATTAAGCAAGTAAGCAGTCAGTGATACTGAGAATCCTTGGGTTCATATCAGTCTTTAAATGTCCATTCACCTCATCTATGTCATTGATTACAGGAAAGATAATCCTCATTACCTTAACAGTGGTCTTAGCCATGTTCGTTATTTCCTAGTTTAGACATGCATCACCAGACTTTTCTGTGCACTCCTCTGAATAAGTGACACTAATGTGGGTCTAAGGTGAGGTGTGAGGTGTGAGGTATGAGGTGAATTGCCCACCTGGGTGTGCAATCTGCTGTTTGTGCCTACTCACTTCTATGGCCTCTGCTGACATGAAGTACATGTTTAATATGAAGAAAGTAGAGAAAACTTGCTCCCAGACAAATCCCAGTGATGCTGTCTCTATTTTTTTCTTCCTTAGTATATAAAGACATTTTTTTGGTAAGAGTCTTTACATACTAAAGAAGAAAAACTACATTCTGGGTATCACAACCCCTCCCCCCAAAAAAGACCTAGTAAATTATGCTTTTTTTTTTTTTTTTTTGGAGAGAGAGAGAGATGGAGAGAGGGCACAAGCAGGGGAGAAGGCAGCAAGAGAGGGAGAAGCAGGCTCCCCACTGTGCAGGGAGCTGCATGTGGGGCTATCTCAGGACCCTGAGATCACGGCCTGAGCTGAAGGCAGACACGTAACCTACTGAGCCACCCAGAGACCCCTATGCTGCATTTCTTACAGATTACCTCAAAAACAATAATACAGGTTTGCAGTCTTTATATTCTAACATAAGTTTATATTCTGGCTGATGATTGCAGGAAACTGGTGGAGAAAAACAGAATGACCTGTTCAAGGAGGTGGGCAAGAAGAACCAAAACATTGGTTGATGAATGAAAGATTAGCAAGAAAGATAAGAGAGACCAGAATGGTGGTCAGTTAAGTGGCTGTTATAATGAGAAGAATGGAAATCAATAAGAAATTTATTATAAACAAAGAGACCAAATCACATTCTCAATATTAGTAGCTGCAAAACCAAAGCAAATGACAGCACTGAGATATTTCTTCTGTATATTGATGCTAAAACAGAAATGCCAGAGTGAATACTTGAATTTTATATAAGTGTTTAAAATTCATAAAATTCATAAAATTTAAAACATTTAACACTAAATGTTTACATATTCTAATTTAAAATGTATGACATATGGGGCACCTGGGTGGCTCAGTCAGTTAAGCATCTGCCTTTGGCTCAGGTTACGATCTCACGGTCCTGGGATCAAACCCCATATCAGGCTCCCTGCTCAGAGGGGAGTCTGCTTCTCTCTCTCTCTTTGCTGCTCCCTCCACCACCCGCTCATGCTCTCTGTCTCTCTCTCTTTCAAATAAATAATAAATAAAATCTTAAAAAAATGTATGACATATTACAACGCCTCAAGGAACAATGTAAAGATACAAGAATATGTGATAAAGACATATTATTATTATACTATAAACTTTTAGCAAATACTGAACATGATGCTCCTTTTGTCTTCAGTCCTTTCCACTGAGTGATGTCTTCAGAGTGGTCCTACTGATGTTGTTGGTTAGGTTCAGCTTCAGCTGCGTCCAAATCCTGCTGAGCATCATTAATGGAGCATTCAGGTCCATGAACTCTGGCTTTGACCTGTGGTAATTTATATTTCACAACCTTCAATCTGGAAAGAGGATAACTCTGTTCTCCATCTAATTTTGGTGTGGTTCCTCCCTCCATCTCTAAGTGCATCATGGAATTTTCTCCCCAAATCTGAGATCAGCCTTTAATTGAATGAGAGAAGAGAAGCAAAATGAGTATGAGGAGGATGGTAGTAGTAGGAACTGAATAGCAATAATGGGTTGGGAGGGTATGTGGAGAGGTGTTTTGAAAGTGGACTGGGTGATATTCAGCAAAGGGGAAGGGTGTAGGGAAATGAAGCTGAAGCAAGAAGGGTGAATAAAGCTGTTGCCTGATGGCTGAATGTCTGGAATAGCATTGCAACATGCATAAACATATACATATTGGTATCTTGATCCTAAAAAATGGCAAGTTATATCTGAATATTGGAAGCTGGTAATGCAATACTAGCCACAATATTTTGGGACAGAAAACCCAAAAATGCCAAAAATTATCTGAGGTTTTAGATTTTAAGGATGCATGTGATAATGTAATATTTGATGATCTTGATCCTAGAGAGAACTTAATGCTTTGGGGCCAGCATGCATTTGAGAATTTTTCTTTCAGTCAAAGGATAGCTTCAAGTAACAGTGAATCTTTCCATGTAATAATTACTTTAAAAACAATTTCTCAGTAACAAAAACATTTTTAAAGGGGAGAGAGAGAGTATGAGTACACGAGGAGCACATGGTTAATTGGCATTCATATTCCTGAGCAAACTTGTAAATAGTACCATTCTCACAGGAATTAAATCAGTTGCACTGTGGGTAACTTCAGAATTCAAAGGTGCCACAGTTCCTCACTCTGTGTTGATGGAACCGAACGGCATTAACCTTTTCACTTGCACTAACAAAGACAAGTGAAGACAAGATGTGCTATGACTCCTGCACATCTATGTTTTGTTTTTTGCCCAGGGCCCTCTACAATTATCCCACACTTCAGAACTAATTTCTCTATGCGTTTACCTACATTGTTTTTGCACTACTCTTGAAACATCACAATCTCATTAACTCTTTTCTCTCTCTCTCTCTTTTTTTTTTTTTCCAAAAGGAGGATTTATAAGGACATAGAAGAAATAATTATTCAGTGATTCATTGTTGGGCAAATGTTTGTAGCTTTTGTAAATATGTTGGTCCTTATCCAAAGTAAATGTTTTGTTTTGTTTTTTGCTCTGTTTCCCCTTCAGTCTTAGAAATAAGATAACACTCTACTGCTTCAGTCAGTAACTCTGACTATTGTTTTCCTATACTGAATTAAAAATCAGACTTTTTATTTTTAGGTGGGGGCAAGAGGGAAAGAGAAAACCAAATTAAACTTTAGAACTTAAGTTTTCGCAATAGGACTCTCATTGCTTGTTTATTTCTTTCTTCTTGTTTAAAGTACAAAATATACATATGTATATATGCATACACACAAAAATACATATATCTATGCATATATGTATTTTGTTTTGTTTTACAAGTATAAAGTTGGCAAACAACAATTTAGCACCAAGAATAAACTATTTTAGCTTATGTGTCTGTCTTTTTGCAGCTCACAAATAATTTGATCATGGCAGAGGGATAGAAAGCTGCCTTTTAAGGCAATCTATATAGGGTATAGGGTTCTCTTGATTAAAATGAGAAAGGATTACCCACAAAACTTAGCTGCAAATAGTTAACTATGTAAGTACAGATGAGGAAATCTTGTTTGGCTATAGTCGTAATTTTCCTTAACCATAAGTAAGCTTGATAACAGCCAACGATATGCTTCTATAAAAAGTAGCATGGCCCAGATAAGAACTAACAAAATGAATGTCCAACTTAAGTAGGAAGAGTTGAACAATCACGTTTAGTTGCCCACTTCTAGTGCGCACAGGGAAAGACAGTTGATATAATGAGTGGTCTGATAACTATATGTCATACATTTGTAAGAATGAGGTTTGCTTATCTAGAAGAAGAAAGGATCTAGTAGAGGACACGTAAACTTTCTTCAAATTATTTGAAGAATTGTCATGTAGAAGAAGGAGCAAACAGAGTGAGGGGCAATGAGTCATATGTGGGCTTAATAAATGTTAGAACTTACCGAGAATAGATAGGATTGACACAGAATGTGGTACCATGACATAGAGCCTGAAAACCAAATCTGGAGGACCACTTGTCAGAGTTGCTGTTGAAATAATTTTTTGCATGGAAGTTGTAATAGACGGCCTCTGGGTTCACTTCCATCTCTAAATATTATGAGTTTGCTTTAAGAATTCTCCTAAAGAATTCTACAGAACACTTTTCAAGCCGTTTTTTGCAGAACACTAGGTCTGGTGGATGTTAATAGGTGCTTTGTACCTTACCCTCTTCTTGGAGAAAAAATGGACATTTGCATAGTAAAAGTCCTGAGCAGTCTTATACTAAAAATCTTTTTTAATTCGAAGTAACCCACACTCTCTGAACTTAATTGAATATAGAGCACTTTTACGGTACTTATTTGCAACCTGAAGGAACAGTGTTTCCTGGAATATTAGTTTTGGAAACAGCAATTAATATACAATAAAACCAATCCTTTAAATTGACGTGGAATATATTTTGAGCACATTTACAAATATTTAATGTACAAAGAGAATTTACATGTAGAAGAAATATTCTTTCCCAAAAGTTAGAGTTATTACAAAGTTCCCCCAAACATGTGCCTTTTAAATATAAACCAATCATATAATTCAAATGCTTTGCAGATGTTTTAAAATGTCCTTATTCCTCCTAATTTAATATTCAATTAATTAACCTAATTTTGGAGAGTTTCTAATTGAAGCTAATTGTTCTGTCTGCTGATTTCTACCTCTAAATCAGTTTTATTAAATTTGTAAGAATTATTCCTCTTTATGTGTGTATCATTATTTTCATGTCTCCATTGTAAATTCATCTTTATGAAAGAACAAAGATAAAATGTGTAAAATTTTCAAATAATTACATAAGCACTGTTGTAAAGATAAAATGGTGACTCTACTGACACTTTATAAACTGTTGTCTGGGAGACAGTGCCCCCATGTGATGGCTCAACATTCCCACTCATTAAAAATGCTAAACATCCAAATTTGGCTTATATAAAATGTGGTTTAAAGCTGTCAATGCACATAAGTAAATCTTAAATGTATCATTTCACTGGTATACCACTAGAATCATATTGTATTAATTACTTGAACTATAAACATGTACATTTAAAGCTGATCATATCGATGTGAAATAATGTAGATCAAGGAATTCATTGCTTCACTTATAATTTTCAATCTTTTCAACTCTGGCCTGTTTTTTCTGGATCCATTCTCAGAGCTTACACATGTGCTTAGGTTATTTCATCTCAAAAATAAGTAAAGAAATAGTCCTTCAATAATTCTCCCATAATCCCATAATTCTATAGAGACTCTTTTTCACCATTTTTAAACTCCAAAGGGAATTTTTGAAACTTACCATTCTTTTAAAAATTAAATTGTTTTCTCTATTATGCCCCATAACATTTCCATGTGCTATAATTCCAGCAGTTGTGTTGAATCTTGCCTGCTATATTACGAGAGTGTAAACTTTATTGAAGTAAGGATCATGTTTTATTTGTCTCATGTATCTCCCATTTCTAGCACTTAGTAATGTTTGTTGAATGATTGAATGTATGATTGAAGAAAGACCATGTTTTGCATTGAATCTCCAATGACTATCTCAGTCCCTGAAGCATTGTTGGGCATTCATGTTTTTTTATTAAGTTACTGAAAGTTAGAGTTCATCTATGATTCATTTTTCTATACCATCCTGTCATTCCTATTATTCTGATATGTACTTCATATACATTCATAATATTTGTTGAATGAAAGAATGAAAAAATTAATATTGTAATCTATATCTGGTGCTTCTACTCTCTATTATCTACTCATGTAGGAACTGTGGACCTTGGTTCTCTTCACATCCTATTACAAAACATTCCTTTTCTAAAAGTAACAATAATCTCTTAGTTCTCAAAACCATTGACATACAACATATAACAATGTTGAGTAAATCATTCTTTTTGCTTCCATGGAAACACACCTATCTGGTTCTAACTTTCTGATTACACTGTCTTCTTTCTAGTAGCTCATCTTCCTTACTCTTTTAGGTTTATTTGTCATGCTTTCTACATATCTTTGGAAATTTTATCAAAATCTAGATTTTAATGGGGTCTTCATATAACTTTTCAAAGTACATTATTCTTGACATTATATATTTTCTACTTTGTGTTATTCTTATGTGTGCATGTATGTGTTTGCACACCTGTGTTTTGTCTACCCTAAGACATATAGTATACTCCTTTATCTATTTATACCTTACTGAGAAGTTTGGGGTTTTTTAAATATCTATCTATTTTTAATGAAGTATAGTTAACACACAATGTTAATTTTGAGTATGCAACGTAGTGATATTTATATCTTATACTCCTTTAAGGAGGTATTATCAAAATAAGCCTCAAAGTCGCTGGCATTGTATGTTGTATGTAATGGGCAGTCCATTACTATTTTTAAAATAAATGGATCCCTCCCTTGAGTTGCTTTGATCATGAAAGATGTCCTAAAGAAAAGGAGCTTGATGGAGGGTTCTTACTAAAAGGAGGAACATAAAATAGTGGGAAAAGATGAGACTGGAATTCTTAATAGAAGGAGCTGCATGCTCAGATATGTATTTCCATGAATATATGCATAATCTGTGGAGGTATTAGACAGTTTGTCTAAACTGTATAGAGACATAAATCAGGGAGTCTGAGAAATGGGGTTAGTGGTACAGGTGTGAGTTGCTGAAAGGCTCAAAGGAAGGTCAAAATAGCTGGGTTTGATAAGGATAACATGGATCCTTTGTATGTGTTGGCACAGAGGCATGGCCTGATGAAAATAGGAATTGAGAAAGATTATGTTTTAATTTGAACATCTTTTAATATTATATTTATGATGATTATCACTTACAACTAAAAGGATAAGACTTACTGCCTTATTTTATATCTAAATTACTACCAGGTACTATATTACTACAATGCAGTGGTAAATATATACAACAAAGAAAGATATATATATATATATATATATATATATATATATATATATATATATAATGAAGATGATAGATAGACAGATACGAAATAAAGACCCAAAGTATTTTACTTTTCTGGTTACTTTTCCCACTACTGAAATACAGTCATCAGCCAGGAGAAAGAGAACTGCTGGTTTGTAGAACAGAGCATCTTGATAACACAATAAGTGATGAAAAGTTCTATGGAAAGAAAATCCTTGTGGGAGATACAGGCCCCAAAAAGGACATTTTAGGGAAATGGATTTCCTGGTGCTGGATCCCTTTTCCCAGAAGCACCCAGCTGAGGAAAAGTATGCCTCTGAAAGACTCTAAGTTCATATTTTAAGGATACTGGGTAACTATGAGGGCAGCAAGCACTTGTCACTCAGCTTCTTAAAACTTTTGAATTGAATCTAAAAGACTCTGAACATTTCTTAATACTTGTCATCTCCCTCCCTCACAGGATTGTAGGCAGGATTAATGAGATAATGTTTTAACAGAGATTGAGCTCCTTGGCAGACAGAGGCTAAATATAGAACAGTGTTTTTGTTATGATAAGCTATGTAAGACTTATCACGGAAAAGGTTTTGCAATTTAACCCATTTTGAAGAAAAATGATCCAGTAAAACTTGATTCTTTTTTGGTGACGTTATATATTGGTGTGAATACCTCAAAAAGAGTATATTGCATTTAATTTCCCTATATTCTGAAACAAAATTTAGTCATTCATGAAAATAATTTTAAATCAAACTATATAGTATTATGTGTTAGAGGTTTACACACTACAGCTTACAGTCAAGTCTGACCAGTCCTGAAAAATTTGGTCAGTAACTTGTTTTTGTAAATAAAGTTTTATTGAAACATAGGCATAACCATCTTTTTATCTATTGTCTTTGGCTGCTTTTACAGTACATTATGAACAGTTGATTAGTTGTTACAGAGAAAATATGGCCTATGAAACCTAAAACAGTTCCTATCTGATCCTTTACAGAAAAAGTTCACAGACCCCTGATTTATGGCAGGGTTTTTTTCATATACGTGTTAAGCATTTACATGTTCCCTCAGTAACAATATGACCTTCTGCAAGTTCCTTAGCATATGTAAGATTCAGTTTCCAGTTTATTAATCTGTAATAGCACTGCTTGATAAGATTCTGGTAAGGATCACATAATAGGAAAACACTTAGCACAGTGTTTGGCGCACAGTAAGACTGAAATAAAATAGGTATTATTGCCATTGTTCTATAACACTAATTTAGTAAGTTGGTCCAGCTCTAGCATTCCTAAACAAGTACTTGAAATACTTTTCATATGCATTCAGGTAATAGTTCATCTGAGTTCAGGTAATAGTTTCCCTGAGTTCATGTAGTGGTCCCAATGTTCCCTTAGGACTCTAGCATTCATGTATGAGCCTTGAGAGTTTCCTTTCCCAATCAAGCAAAGATGATGGCAGACCAGTTTTTGTGTGACCTGTTACACAGAGGAGGGTTAGATAAGAGAGGACCCAAACTGGCAATCAATTAAACAATCAATCAATTGCTTGAGTTTAGTGATAGTACCCAGAGATTTTATAGATAAACCAGATATCATGGAATCAAGAACTTCCTTCTTGTTATGGCAACTTCAAATAAAAGAAAAATTTTTGATAAAAGCTAATATGAAAAGGCAAGTCAATTCTGTACAATTCTGTTTACAATCCTGTAAACACCCACAAGTGTATATAGATTACTATGGTATATATGGAATGCATAAGAGACTGGAGTCTTAATGCTTGAGCATTGAGGCAGTGGATATGGCATGTGCAGTGAACTACAAAGATGCCAGGGATACAGATTTTGAGTCTACCTACAGGATTTTTGTCAAAAAAAAAAAAAAAGAGATTTTTTAACTCACGCTTATGCGCTCTTTGTACAATTTTAAAAAGTAATAAATACGAACATATCAAAACAAAAAAAAAGAGAGAGAGAAGTGTTTCTGGAGCTTTTGTTAGGCATTGGGAAATGGGATGAACTTTGAAACAACTGTGTAAGTTATACTCAAAGGAAATGTGACAGATGCTTGGTGAGTGTCCCTCAAGCATTATAATTTAAAGGAATAATAAAATGAGATGATGTGAGGCTTTAAGTTGTTAGAATTTTTGTTTTGTTTATGAAAGAACTAGGGGCTGTTGCTTAACAAATAAATAACTGGTCCTGTTTCATATATTGAATCCATACTGTTTAAAAGTGAGGAAGAGAGCATCAATGTGCTGGCTTGTTTTACACATATTCATCTATATTCAAATGTAGAGTTTATGTCAATAGAAGCTCCTGCTGTTACAATTCATTTTTCACAGCAAAATGACTGCTTTTATTTTTTCATCTCTATATTCCTAGTGCCTAGCACATAGGATATACTCAATACATATCTGTCAAATAAATGTCTGAGTGAATGTATAAAGTGGTAAGATATCTTTGAGAACTATCAAGTCTCAGAGATGATATGTCAGGATCTTTTGCCAAAGAAGAAGCCACAATCAAGGGTACCATTCAAAAGGACCAGAAAAGAAAAAAAACTCTTTTAGGAGAAGACATCACAAACCACCTCTAGGTTTATATGACACACAAGACCAGTTCTTGTGAGGGGTAGTTAGAAGAAAATAGTCTGAACTGAGAAGATAAATGACATAATAAGAATAAATAATGGACTAAACACTGACTATACAGTGTACAGGGGCACTGAGGCAGGCCCTCTATATATATTGAAGGGATTAAGTCGGGAGGATGAAATCTGGTGCTTACTGACCAATTAAAGCCCAGTAATACACATTTGGCACAGAGCAATGAATTATTTTTATTCCCACTATATCAGTAGAGAGAAATTCATTACACTCTCAGGTAGTTTTTGTTGGACTTACAGTAAAGTCGAGCATGTTCTTGGCAGATTTTGTGCAGTTAAAACTGAACAGGGGCAGGCATATGGCACAACAGAAACTAGGACCAATATTTTATCTTACATGTTTATTCTAAGACTTAAAACAACATTAGTATAATCTATTAGTAAAAATGCAAAAAGGTAGTCATATTGAAACATGAAAAAAATCACAAGTTTGTTTCCATTTCTCTGAAAAAAATAATTTTCCACACTAAATATGCTAAATATTAATGCTATGTGTAATTATTCAGAAAAAAAAAATATTTATTGAGCACCTCTTTTCTGCTGATTGTGGCTTATTACCAGGATATAAAAACAAATAAGATCCAGTGATGAGGGGTAATATTCTGAACTAGGATATTAAATCAACCTTCCTGCTGAGGACACCTACACTGTCAGGATTTCTTTTAAAAGAAATGAGCAGAAGATATGAACAGACACTTCTCCAAAGAAGACATACAAATGGCCAACAGACACATGAAAAAATGCTCCATATCACTTGTCCTCGAGGAAATACAAATCAAAACCACATTGAAATACCACTTTACACCAGTTAGAATGGCTAAAATAACAAGACAGGGAACAACAAATGTTGGTGAGAATGTGGAGAAAGGGGAGCCCTCTTACACTGTTGGTGGGAATGCAAGCTGGTACAGACACTCTGGAAAACAGTATGAAAGTTCCTCAGGAAGTTAAAAATAGAGCTACCCTACGACCCAGCAATTGAACTACTGGGTATTTACTCCAAAGATACAGATACAGTGAAAAGAAGGGATATCTGCACCCCAATGTTCATAGCAGCAATGTCCACAATAGCCAAACTGTGGAAGGAGCTGAGATGCCTTTCAACAGATGAATGGATAAAGAAGATGTGGTTCATATATACAATGGAATATTACTCAGCCATCAGAAAGGATGAATACCTACCATTTGCATTGACATGGATGGAACTGGAGGGTATTATGCTAAGTGAAGTAAGTCAATCAGAGAAAGACAATTATCATATGGTTTCACTCATATGTGGAATATAAGAAATAGCACAGAGGATCATAGGGGAAGGGAGGGAAAACTGAATGGGAAGAAATGAGAGAGGGAGAAAAACCGTAAGAGACTCTTGACTCCAGGAAACAAACTGAGGGTTGTGGAAAGGGAGGTGGGTGGGGGGATAGGGTAACTGGGTGATGGGCATTAAGGAGGGCATGTGTGGTGATGAGCACTGGGTGTTATATGCAACTAATGAATCATTGAACACTAAACCAAAAACTACTGATGTACTATATGTTGGCTAATTGAATTTAAATTTAAAAAAAAATAATCTTAAATAATTAACATCAGAGAGTAACAAATCAGTTAGAAAATATCAAACCAATATTTGAAGAGAAAGGAATGCAGGAAAAAAGCTAGCATTTGAAGCCCTTCCTACCATAGAGGTCGTTAGTTGCTAAAACTGGAATGAATAACTGAAAGATTGAGAAGCTGAGTAGAAATTTTTGACAGATGCATCACACTGGGAGACCAGGGGTAAGAGTAAGGCTAAACATGATATATATAAGCATTTGAAGAAATGAAGTATATTTTAAAATGACTCAGTTTTGGAAATTGGAATGAAGTAATCCTGGATTGCTAGTCTCTAATTGCTCAAGTGCAGAGAATACAGAACCTTTCTGAAAGGACAAAACATCACCCAAGGCCTCCAAATGTTATTTGAAATAAATAAATAAATAAATAAATAAATAAATAAATAAATAAATAAATAAAATGTAATACTACAATATAAATAGAAATGAGTTAAATATTTATATAATTTATATATATTTGACACTCAGTCAAAAGTACCAAGCAAATGAAGAAACAAAATTACATGAATTGAATTCCAGTTTCTAGTCCTCCAAGTTTGGAAGTTGTCACTCAATTCTAACAACAACCAAAAAACTGAACAGATAGAAAAAGCAAAAATTTTTGAATCCATAAGAATTGGGAGGATACAGGGCAAACTGCTGCTCACAAAATTGGAAAGACAAGCAGATACAGGGAGTCATAGCTTACTGGAACAGAGACTCAGGAGCAGAAACCACTGAGGAAACGAGCACCATGGTAGGAAAACATGAACTATAATTAACAAACTGCTGGAGGCCCAGTGTGGACAATCCTAAGTGTAAAAAAATCCAGCGGTATGCAGTCAGTCATAGGAGGCCCCCAGAATATTGTGAGCTACACCTCTAGGAACTCAATCAGATTCCCACAGTCAATATCAGATAAATCCACTCAGACTTTGGGCAGGGGGAGAGGAAAGGAACTATTCTGAAATATATTAGAGCACTCAGTTCTTCTTAACAAGACCTATGCTCAAGGGAAACTGGTTAACTACAGCTTAAGCTGCTGGGTATTATCAGAGCCTAACTGATCTAGAAGGAGAAACCCCAAGTCCAACTGACTTTAGCCTTCTTGCTTCACCTAACAGGAGAGAGAAAAAACAAAGAAGTTTACAGTCCAGAGGCATAGGCTAACTAGAAGACTGAGACAATCATAGAATATTTCCCCTCCCCTGATAACTGATAACCACATTACTAAAGGCCTCTTTACAGCAGTTCCTCTTTATCAGTACATCACATCCAGCTATCAAGAAAACAAAACAAAACAAAACAAAACCAAAGCTACAGGGCATACCAAAAGGGCAAAAAACACAATTTGAAGACATGGAGCAAGCATCAGAAATCACACATGAAGGAATTATCAGACTACAAGTTGAAAACAACTATGAATAATATGCTGAGGGTTTTAATTAAAGAAGATAGCATTCAAGAATAGACAGCCAATGTAAGCAGGGAGATGGAAATCCTAAGAAATAATAAAAAAGAAAAGCTAAAGATCCAAAATATTGTAACAGCAATGAAGAATGGTTTGTTTGTTTTAAAGATTTTATTTATTTACTTGAGATTGAACAAGAGAGAGAGTGAGATCAAGAGCACAAAAGGAGAGGGAGAAGCAGGGAGCCTGACATGGGGTTCGATCCCAGGACCCTGAGATCATGCCCTGAGTCAAAGGCAGCCACTTAACTGAATGAGCCACCCAGCCACCCCTGAAGAATTGTTTTGATGGGCTTATTGACAAATTTAACATGGCTGAGGAAAGAACCTCTGAGCTAAAGGATATATCAATAGAATCCTCAAAAACCAAAAGACAAAGACAACAGACACTGAAGAAACCAGAATAAAATATCCAAAGACTGTGGGACAACTACAAAAGGTATATACATACAATAGTAATACCAGAAAGAGAAAAGAAAAAGAAACAGAAATATTTAATACAGTATAACTGATATTTTCCCCAAATTAATTTCAGATGCCAAATCACAAATTCAGGAAGTTCAGAGAACACTAACCAGGATAAATGACAAAATAACTAAGGCATATCATCTTCAAACTATAGAAAATCAAAAACAAAAAATCCTAAAAGAAGCCATGGGGGGGAAATACCTTACCTATAGAGGAACAGAGATAATTACATCAGAGTTCTCAGAAACCATGTAAACAAGAACAGAGTGGAGTGAAATATTTAAAGTGTTGAGAGACTAAAATACCAACCTAGAATTTTATACCCTGAAAAATTATATTTCAAAAGTGAAGGAAAAATAAAGATCTTTTTCTAGAAAAACAAAAATTAAGGGAGTTTGTTGCCAGCAGATCTGCTTTGCAAGAAATGTTAAAAAGAAGTTTTTAAAGAGGAAAATAAAAATATAGGTCAGAAACATAGATCTACATAATGAAAGGAAGAATAATGAAGAAGGAATAAGTGAAGGCAAAATAAAACATTTTTTTTTAAATATTTATTTTAGGGTTGCCTGGGTGGCTCAGTCGTTAAGTGTCTGCCTTCGGCTCAGGTCATGATCCCAGGGACCTGGGATTGAGACCCGCATCAGGTTCTCTGTTCCACGGGGAATCTGCTTCTCCCTCTCCCACTCTCCCTGCTTGTGTTCCCTCTCTCGCTGTGTGTCTCTTTCTGTCAAAGAAATAAATAAATTCTTTTTTTAAAAAAATAAAATATTCATTTTAGAGAGAGAGTGAGAGAATGAGTGTGGGGTGGGGCAGAGGAAGAGCGAGAGAATCATCAAGCAGAAACCCCACTGAACACAGAGCTGGATGCAGGGATCGATCCCAGGACTCTGAGATCATGACCTGAGCCAAAACCAAGAGCCAGATGCTTAACCAACTGAGCCACCCAGGTGCCCCAAACCTTTATTTTTCTTATTCTCTTTCTATAAGTATGGTTTCATGTATTTATTTATTTAAAATTGTTTTGTATTTATTATTATTTTCTTTTTACTGAAGTATAGTTGACATACAATGTTATATTAGTTTCAGGTGTACAAAATAGTGATTGGACAAGTCTATACAATACACAGTACTCACCACGATAAGTGTAGTTACCTCCTGTCATCATACAAAGTTATTACAATATTATTGATTATATTCCTTATGCTGTAATTTTCATCCCTGTAACTCATTTATTTTATAACTCTATATTTGTACATCCTAATCCCCTTCACCTATTTTTTTATTGAGGTATAGGTGACATACAACATTATATTAGTTTCAAATGTACAACAGAGTGATTTCACAATTATATACATTATAAAATGCTCACTATAAGTGTAGTTGTCATGTGTCATCATATAAAGTTATTGCAATATTGCTGAACTCAAAAACACCATCTATCAAGTGAATATAATTGACATCTAAAGTGCTTCATGCAACAGAAGCAGAATACATTTTTATATGATACAACCAAGTAGGATTTGTCCTAAATATGCAAGGCTGGTTAATATTTGAAAATCAATTAATGTAGAGGAATCTGGGTGTCTCAGTCTCTTGGTTTCAGCTCAGGTCATGATCTCATGGGTCGTGGGATCAAATCCCACATCCAGGTCTGTGCTCAGTGGGGTCTGCTTGAAAATTCTCTCTCTCTACTCCTCCCCCCACTCATGCTCTCTCTCTAAAGTAAGTAAATAAATCTTAAAAAAAAAAAAAAATCAGGGGCACCTGGGTGGCTCAGTCAGTTAAGCATCCAATTCTTGATTTTGGCTCAGGCCATGACTTCAGGGTTGTTAGATTGAGCCCCACATCAGGCTCCACACTTGGTCTGCTTGAGATTCTTTCCCTCTGCCCCTCCCCCTGCTCACATGCTCTCTCTCTCTCTCAAATAAATAAATAAATGGACTAGGTGAGGGGGGGTAAAATGAAGAGTCAATGCTAATGGGTACCTGATTTGTTTTTGTAGTGATGAAAATGTTCTAATTTTGGTTGTGATGCTAGTTGCACAAGTCTGTAAATATACTTAAAATCAGGGAGCTGTATATTTTAGATGGGTGAATTATATTGTATAAATTATATCTTAATAAATCTATTTTAAAAAGATAACCTAAAAAATAAGTTGAAATCTAAAATTAACAAAGTAATGAGCAAAATTAAGAATGGGTATATTTAGGAGGAGATTAGACACAGCTAAAACAATAATTAGTGAATTAAAAGGTCACAATCCATGAAAGACATACACCACAGAATCTTAAGCAGGACAAATAAAAACACTTAGTACCTCAGTAAAACCACTGAAAGCCAAAGATAAAAAAATAAACTGCAAAAACATAGAGGAACAGGGAAAGGAGGATACTTACAAAGGGGCAATGATAAGATGGACAGCTGACTTAGAAACAATAAAACAGATCCTTTGGAAGGTTATCTTCAAGGTGCTAAAGTAACTATCAACCAAGAATTCTATACCCAATGAAAATATCCCTCAGAAAATAAAACTTAAACTATCCTTTCAATGATCTCATCATCTAATTAAACATTTTAGAGTAAGCATTTAAATATAATGGAGTGATTTCCACGCAAATGTAACTTTAAGAGCCCTGAGAATGGAGTAATAAATTAAATTATAAATGACAACCTCATAATAGTGGCACATAAGTAGAATCTGACAAAAGTATACACTTTCAAGGCGGCCAAGAGAAGACAGGAAGGTGTGTGTGTGGGGGGGTAGTAGGGGTTGAAGAAGAAATAAATTATGTATAATTAATAGATGTTGGTAAATATAATTTTTATTTCAATTAGCATTGATTATTTACTATGTGCCAGTGCAATAGACCCTGTTGGTGTCTTGTTCAGATTCCTTTTGCCAGGCTAGATCCCTCATCATTTGTATGTTATGAGTATTTGCTGCTAATTTCTCATATTTACTCCTCTCTCTAGCCAATTATACTATTAGCTCTCGGCCAATAAGAGCTTCCTCACTTTTGGTGCTCCCCAAGTTATGACTGACAAATGTGATAAAAAGTTGTCCTCATTTTCCTCAAAGAGGAACAACTCTGTAGTGTGATTTATGCTACACGGAATCTTGTGAATCAAGAAATGTTCAGATGTTACCTAAGACTCAAACCTTACTTTTTAAAAAAAAATTCTTTCATTTCTTTATAGGTTTTTTTTGAAGAATATTCCTTTAATAAATCATGTGCATGTGAATCCTTGTCTAATGCTTGCTTCTAGAGAATTCAACCTAAGATAATTAGTACCAGGGAAGGTCCTAAGAAGTAAGTAGTAAGGATGGAATTCTGAAGTTGGATCACCCACCAGTGGCTGAAAATTATGTCCCATCACTAGTGAAAAGTGGAGCAATATCAGTGCCATTATTGAGAATTTCAACTGTGGTAAACTTGGTGAGATGCACTGGACAGAGATATACTGATTGTGTAATCTCTGTGTATTAATAGGCATGGGGATAATTAGAAGGCTTATGAAATTGGGTTCCTGTGGATTAGTAGAATTAATGATTTGAAGAAAAAAACAGATTCAGAATAATTATGAAATTAAAGCAAAATGTGAGTTAGATAGTGTACCTGGAGGTATTTAAAGAGACATTTACCTCCAATAGCTGAATGGCAGAGTAGAAGTCTGACCCCAGGACTTCATTATTAGGTTGGAATAAAAAGCTGAAATATTAGCCCTGGAAGATCTCCAATGCCAAATTCAGGTTCATAATATGAAAGGAGTTAGACTCTAACATGTGAAATGGAGATACGTGAATAAATACACTGACGAAACTTGATCCCAAGATCTCCCTAACTCCTGAGGCCTGTAGGAATAAACTACTCCATCTTGTTGGAAGATGGATATCTTCCCTTCTTTGAATACTATGTAGAAACACCAAATGTGTCAGGCACCCTAAAAGATAATGCTTGCTTTCCTCTGAATCTGCCTTCAATCCCTCTTTATGGTCATGAGAGTCATAAATGTTAAATCTTAGCATGATTCATATGCAGAAGTGCTGGCTCTGCTAAAGGAATATAAGGAGTATATATCAAAGGAGTTATAATAGCTGGCTAATACATACTGTCAAGTATAAGGAGAGTATTCCTGGTGGTGGATCCTGAGGGTACTGGATCTAGAGGGATGGAATATAAAATTGGATAAGGAAGACTTTGTTGATATGCAGGTACTCTCTCCTGACCAGTGCCAGGGACATGGTTCTAATCTGAATTTTGAGATAATTTTTGGAACCTTTGAAAAAATAATGGCCCATATTACATAAAATAAATTACCAAATTGTTATGTAAAACTGTGGAAAATGGATCTGCAGACTTAGGGAAATGGGCATGGTTCAATGGGTCTACTAAATACTAAAGAAACCTACCAACTAACTACATTGAACTACTGGCCTAGGTCCGTCTTACACTGGGGTCCACCAAATCTTCCAAGTGGTTGTATCCCTATTTCTAAAGTGTATAACGGAAATACTAAGCAGTGGGCAGATCCCTCACATTTGTTCCTTACCATATGGTGTAAAGGCTATTTTAGTAGGAAAGGCCAAGTGGAATCTCCTAAAACTGTTCCCTCTCTGGAAAAGAGAAGTAAGAAATGATGTTGTATTCCAAGGGAAATGGTAAAATTAGTACCATCAAAGACGTAAATAATGAAAGGATAATGCAATCCATCATATATGCCCATTTAATTTAGCAATATAGCTCCTGCAAAAACTAGTTAGATCATGGCAGATGACAACCGAATACCGTAAGTTTAACTAAGTAGTAGCTCTGATAGTATTTGCTGTGCTGGATATATTTTCTAAAGCAAACTGCCACAGCCTCAGGTACATGGTATGTGGCTTTTGATCTGGTATATGTGTTCTTTTCTATATCTATCAGAAGGATTAAAGCAATTTGCATTCACATAGAATATACAAGAATTTGTATCCACAATCTTGTTCTAGGGCTCTCTGTCACAACAAAATGAAAAAAAAAAAAAAAAAAAAAAAGAAAAATAAATTGTCAACTTTGTTAGCTTCTTCTTTTTAGGACCTGGAGTCTAACTTGCGTCCTAGTGACAATTCCCTCTCATTCCTTTGCTTGCCAACGCTCCCAACAAGGCCAATGGAATTTTGATTGATGCCTTCACCTTGATTTTATACACACACATACCAACACCCATACATACATGCGGTCATTCACATCCCCTGTCCATCCACCCACTATATGTGTGTGTGTGTGTGTGTATTTTACATTTTATGGTGTTTTACATTTTAAAGCAATTCTGTGTATTTTTTTCCCCGTGGACAACTTTGAAGATTGGAAAATTTTCATCATTGTATATAAATAGAATATAAAACTTAGAGGAAATTGTAACTTGCCAAGGCTTACATATATATAAAACTATTACTTTTGGGGTGCCTGGGTGGCTCAGTTGGTTAAGCGACTGCCCTCGGCTCAGGTCATGATCCTGGAGTCCCGGGATCGAGTCCCGCATCGGGCTCCCTGCTGAGCAGGGAGTCTGCTTCTCCCTCTGACCCTCCCCCCTCTCATGTGCTCTCTCTCTCTCATTCTGTCTCTCTCAAATAAATAAACAAAATCTTTAAAAAAAAAAAAAACTATTACTTTTGTATAACTACTTTATGCCAAACTATGCTCTTTCCATTATGTTAGTATAGATAACCAAGGGCCTCTAGTCATCAAAGAAACTTGAAGTTTACATATATCTAACTATATCTGAGTAGGCCTATATACAGTCAGTCTATAAGAGCAAGTTACAAATTATATTAAAAAAAAGAAACTGGGGAGGGCGCCTGGGTGGCTCAGTTGGTTAAGTGACTGCCTTCGGCTCAGGTCATGATCCTGGAGTCCCGGGATCGAGTCTGGCATCGAGATCCCTGCTCGGCAGGGAGTCTGCTTCTCCCTCTGACCCTCCCCCCTCTCTTGCTCTCTGTCTCTCACTCTCTCTCTCTCAAATAAATAAATGAAATCTTTAAAAAAAAAAAAGAAACTGGGGAAAATCCACATTATTTCATACATCTGTAAAATAAAAGAAAGTGAAAGCTTTTATCATTTTTGAAAAACAGAAGGTTACCTAGTTATGGGTATGAATTAAACAGAGGTAAAAAAAAAAAAAAAAAAAAAGGAATAGCCCTGGTTGCAGAGTTGGAAGCTGCAAATAACATGAAAGGATGCCTATTTAAATTATTCTAAAATATTATTTATTAATATTTCTTCTTCTAAGACCATTTTTCTTCAAAGTTCACATCAAATTTCCATGAATAAGTTAGATCTGCTGAGCATTTCCTAAAGACTAGATCTCCGTTTACAATCCCTCCTTTCCTCCCCCACTCATTGAGGCTGTTCTTAACACCTCTGAGCAATATACTTCTCTAAGGGATTCTGAACTATAAGTATGGGCATTTTCATACAGTATTACACTCTAGTATTCTGGAAAAAGTGGAAAATATTATTTGTTTTCCTCTCTCACTTATATTCACCTTCCACTTTGTTTGGGATAATACTTGATTTTCCTCAACTCTTTGGTTCATTGTTTTCCCAACCATATGCCTCTGTTTTTGCATAGTTAGAGGGTGAAGTTAGATCCAATCATGATTAATCTGTTAAAGCAACACCTATGTTGGAGAGTGCTACTCATAGGAGGCTACTTATTTAGTGACTCTGTACATGGGGTTCAATTGTGGAGACTCTTTTTTAGTTAGTTTATGAAAAAAAGGCACAAAATACAGCCAAGAAATAGCTCACAGAATTGTTGGATGACCTAAAGAAACAGGCCCTAGATGGAGCTTCCTAGATCAACTGAAAGCCACACATAGGGCGCCTGGGTGGCTCAGATGGTTAAGTGTCTGCCTTCGGCTCAGGTCATGATCTCAGGGTCCTGGGATCGAGTCCCGCATTGGGTTCCCTGCTCAGTACAGAGCCTGCTTCTCCCTCTCCCTCTGCCACTCCCTCTGCTTGTGCTCTTCTGTCTATCTCTCTCTCAAATAAATAAATAAAATCTTAAAAAAAAAGAAAGAAAGAAAGAAAGCCACACAAACTGCTACTCCTATCAAAATTGTGAAGTTTCCGGTCTCATTTGAAAATTGTCTCTATAGCTGCTACATTCAGACCCATCTTCCAAACATGCAAAAATGGTGCCTTTCACCCTTCTGCTGTATCCTGAGGAATAGTTTTTCTTATCAGTACACAATCAAACCAATGGGCTCTTGCATACACAAAAAGAGAAAGATTTTCTAACCTAGTTTTACACATATGCTAAAAAAGTTTATTGCAGGTTATATCCAGAAATTGTCAGTGATCTCTCAGGGATAAAGAATTCCTCAATGGGGTATGAAACCCTTCTTTTCAGTCAGTAGCTGAACTTTCTTGCTGTGACCAGATCAGTTTCATCACGATTTTAAGCTATTCCATGTGAGTTTGTCAGCAAATGTGACTGGAAAATGAATAATTTATTCCCTTCCATAAGAAACCTTCATCAAGTAATGTCTTAATTCCTCTTCAAGAAGGAAACAATACATTCTTAACAAGCAAGGGAAGAAAAAAGTGCTTCCTCAGGTAATGGAAGAATAATACATGTTTTAGTGTGCTGTAGGGGATTAGTATGCTCTGAATACTCTAATTCCTCT
Source organism: Mirounga angustirostris (assembly GCF_029215605.1). Taxonomy (NCBI): domain Eukaryota; kingdom Metazoa; phylum Chordata; class Mammalia; order Carnivora; family Phocidae; genus Mirounga; species Mirounga angustirostris. The sequence continues at coordinate 88,115,001 of NW_026991713.1, read as the reverse complement.
CAGATATTCCCAAATTGTTGGGCTCACCCTCTTTCCCAGTCAATGCACATAAGGCAAACCTGTAAATTCTACTGTGATTAGAATTCAGCAATCTCAAAAATCAGTCCCTGGATTTTCTTCCCCCAGCAATCTGGAAGAAAGCTTACAGTTACAAAAATAAAATTTCTTAATGTCGAAAACTTCCTGAACTGCACTCTTTGCTTTGATGTTAAAATCTAGAAATTTAACCATGTTCAGTTATTAACATATCTAATGTCATCGATAGCAACATCCCTATCCTACTGTCTTGAGATATTTCACACATTTCATATTTTCAATGGTAGAAATTATCCAAGCCCTTTATCCAGATTCTTACACTCAATAGGTACACAAAGAGTCATAAACAAGCTTAATTAGAAGTTTTGTCTGTTCATTCCACTCAAAACTACCTAGAATATGAATAGGAATTTCTTTGCTTTCTATCCCATCTTGACCAGATAACTAACTCCAAATACTCTACATTTTTCTATGTGTTGGTTTCCTACAACCCAGTCAATAAGAGCAGAAAGGAAAATACATAGGTAATTTTGAGAGGAGTGAAGAGTTTCTGTTGAAAAGGTATTCTCTTCTCTTCTCAAGAGGGCATTTTCCTACCCAGAGCCATATAAGGTGAGCTCCAGTAGAAATACTGGGAGATTAGTATTGTCTTTGCAAATGGACATATCACTATCTGTCTGCCTACCTGAAGAGTTGCACAACAGTTAAGTTTCTCTTGGTTTGCCCCAGAAGCTGAGTATGGTCTGGAAAATCCTACAAAAGCATTCTTGGAATCTAAGAATCTCTTTGCCATTTTCAGTCTACCATGAGCATTTTGGAGAATAGATGTGCTTAATATGTGTCTCCTAAACTTTAGACATAGTTGAACAGAGTTTGATGCCCAGTTTTGTGCTTATGATTATGACAGATAATTTAAAGGTATCATGGTTGTATTAATCAGAGCTCTGCAGAGAAAGAACCAATATAAGATATATATACTCATATGATTTATTATAAGATGTTGTCTCAACAATTATGGAAGCTAAGAAGTCTCACATCTGCTCTCTATAAGCTGAAGACACAGGAAAACAAGTAGTATATTTTTTAGAACTGTTGGATCAATGGTGTAAGTCTCAGGGGAGAAGAAGCTTGATGTCCCAGATTAATAGTCAGGTAGAGAATGAGTTCCTCCTTCTGCTACTTTTTTGTTTGATTCAGGTCCTTAATGGACTGGATGATGGATACAATACTGAGGAGGTCAATCTGCTTTACTCAGTTCACTAATTCAAATACTAATCTCCCATCCAAGTACTAACCAGGCCCGACCCTGCTTAGCTTCCGAGATCAGACGTTCAGGGTGGTATGGCCATAGACTCAAATGCTAATCTCATCTGAAACACCATTGCAGACACATCTGAAATATTGTTTAATTTGGGTGCCCCATGTCCAGTCAAGTTGATACATAATATTAACCATCATAATCACAAAGCCATGTGCATGGGAAGGAGGAGTTAACCACCAAACAAGCTTTCCAATATTTTAGGCATATGGAAGAATTCTGCAGTTACCATGGACACAACTGAAAGAGTTCAGATGTTAGCGGAGGGTCAGAAGCCATTGGACTGACTGAATGTTGGGTTAAAAAAATATGATGCTCAGTCCGGTGAAAGTTTTGGGGAATAGTACCAGTGGTAGGGCCAAAAAGGAATAGATGATCTTCTAGAGGGATCTTCAGTTTTGGAGGCCATTAGGATGAATCTGAACATTACTTCAAGGAACCCAAGCACAATATGTGCATCAATATCTCCATATGAGGAGTAAATATAAATGTCAGACAAGACCAGACTGAACAAAAATGAGTTCATGAAGAACCCAACAAACCAACTACAGTGGGATAAAGTTAGGAGACCTGTACCTCCCTATGTTCCTCCTCTCTTTTACCAATAGAAAAGGAGTTGGTTTCTAGAAAAAGAGAGAAGCAGTCACACCTCATATCACACCTCTAAAGAGAAAGCCACATGACACTTTATGTTATCCATTTCAAATAGTCAAGTCCACAGCTCTAGCCTGCACTGGGGGAGGGGAAGACAATATTTTTGAATCACATTTGAGAGTAAAGTTTTAAAAGTGAATAGAACTGAATATTCAATGCCATATACAGTCTGGTTACAAACATTTTCTTAAAAGTTATAGAACCTGATTAAGATGTTATTAAGGGACCTACTATGAGAAAGGAGATTAGGCACAATACAGTTGGGGGTGGCATTTATTGTTGAGTAATAAAACCAGTCATGTTTATTTTCCAGTGAGTTTAAATTCCACAATAAACTAGTTAAGTAAATAATCTATTCAAAAGTTGTGTTATCTCACTGAAATTGTGTTATCTCACTGGACTGATGGAAAGTCAAGAGAATTAGATATAGAAGAGATAGAGAATCATGATAGGATAGGAACACCACCACTTTCAGGATACCACCACAGAAATGAATGGTCTCCAATTATTTATTTTCTGTGTGATTCAGCTCAAGATTCAAGTACTGACAAGTCATTGGCTAAAGTTAGGTCTAAGCCCTACCTATTGACCATATGAGGGGTCTCCAAGGAAGGTTTTGTTAGAATCTTTGAGGATTATTTGTTTTTGTAGCAGAAGAATATGGTATTTGAATTTACTGAGCTACCAGCATTGCACTAAATGGCACAGTTTTCTAAAATGAAATCAGTTTGCTATCAGAAAGGGAGAAGTGAGAAGGAAAAAAAAAAAAGGAAAAAAAGGAAGGAAGGAAATATCCACTATCTAGAATTAGAACTGGATGCAAAAAAGGGATCGGGTCTTAGCAATAAGGCAGAAATTTTTCAATACAAGATGACTTGATCTGAAATAGAAAACACTGAGTCTAGTTACTGAGTCTACTGTGTTTACAAGGTGGCTTTGATGGGAGATAGACATAGCTGGAAGAGTGGTAAAACCAATAGGGCATGCCAGCAATAATGTGGCCAAACTCAAGATGAAAAATAATGTGTTGATAGTTCAGTTTATTTTCTCATATAATCTAAACTTGCTCTCTAACTTCAGGTTTACCTTTAATTTTTTTACTTCACATTCACACAATTGTACACTCAAATGAATAAGACATAGATGGTAGTATAATATCAGCTATGGGTCAAATTTTATAATAGCATTTGATTTGGTGAAAGTTTTTATTCTTTTTGAAATTTTCATCAACTATATATAGCCCATGGAATTCTTTTGGAGCTCAAAGTCAGAAGTACTTGCTCATTTAAATACATATTTTCAGAGAATTAATCATGCATAACTGAAATTTTGCCAAATACTGAGTGGATAAGTATAACTCAAGTTGACTCCCACAGACATTTAATTTTCATATTGGCCAATTCTTACATTTTAAAAAGATTTTCACAATTTCCATACCTTATTTTACATAGATTTGTTTCAAAGAGATTTTTAGTAATGTACTTTACATTGCTATTAACACTTAAGGCATTTCCTGGTGTAATAATATTATGTCTACATCATATATTGATCTTATGTGGCAGGATATGATATGTGCACTGAATTAGCTCATGTAAATTTAAGCAGGCAGGTGATGGGGAAAGGCATTCAGTGGGCTTTGATAAGATATGGGGAACTATATTAGTCAGGGTTCTCCAGAGAAAGATACCTAAGAGAAGTCTGTGTGTGTGTGTGTGTGAGTGTGTGTGTAGAATAAGAGGGAGCAACTAACTGAAAGAAGTGACTCTTTATACAACTGTGGAGGCTGGCAAGCCCAAACCACAGGGAGGGCTGTCAGGTTGGAAAATCAGGGAAGAGTTGATGTTGTAGGCAGACTACAGCCTGAATTCACTCTTTGGGAATGTCAGTCTTTTTTCTCTTAAAGCCTTCAACTGATTGGCTCATACACATTATGGAGGGTGATCTACTTTATTCAAAGTCCACTGATTGAAATGTTAATCTCATCTAAAAAAATATCCTTGCAGCAACATCAAGACAAGTGTTTGACCAAGTATCCAGGTAATATGGCCTAGCCAAGTTGACATATAGAATTAACCATTCCAACAACCCTTTCCCATAAAAAAGACTTGCCCCAAGAGATCCTCTGACACCTCTCTAAAATATTAGCACATCAGAATTAGGAGAAGATTCATTCAGAATCCCAGTTTACTGTGATGATTTTAGGGAGTTTATTTTCTAAGTTTCTGTTTCATCATCTTTAAATTCTATAAAATATATCCTTTTAGATTTAAATATTATGGAGATAATATGTATACAATAATGACTTCCTTAAAAATAATATCTACTATGATTTCCTTTGAACTTGTTCCTCCCTTCACATTTCAACCATAATAATTTACCAAAGTATACCAGATTAAAAAAACAATCAAAATAATCTATTCAAGAAAATTTATTTCATATACTCTGCTTCCAACAACACAAAAATCATTGCTAAAACATTCTGAGGACATAAAGTATTTATTAAGAATTTATTACTTTGCATTCAAACTGTGTTATAAAAAAGGCTAAGCAAAGGTATTTTTTCAAGACGTATATATAAACTATACTATTTTGCAAAACAGTCTTCCTTCTTTATACTATATTGCTAAGTAAATATTTTATGAAGTGATTAAATTCCTGATATGTTCTGAATTTGCTTGAAATATCATCTTTTCTTTCAAAAGAGTACAACATACCACATTTGTATAGTAACGAGATGTCAATGATATTTAGGTAACAATTTGGCTACCCCTGTAAATGCATTAAAGAGCATTTTACCCATATAAATTATCTATCTTAAACACTGCATTGAAAGCCTACAATACGTCTTTTATCCATACCTTGCGATTTGGCTTTTTATTCCTTTAATATCTTAGTTTCAGTATTGGTCTTGGGTGTGTTTTACATTCCATTCTTGTCAGCCATTGCTTGGGATCCATGATTTTTCAACTTTGAAAATGTGTGAGGTAGGTGTAATTTGACTGCTGAAAGACTTGTTGCATTTGACAGAAAACTACAAATCTGCCCCAGGGACTGCTCTAAATCTAAGGAGTAAGTTTGTGATTTCCCAGGATGTGCTTAGAGATATGTTTTATAATGTTAGCTTTGCCTATTCCCAATTGAATCATGTTTTGACGAATATAAGAGGCAGCATGGCATTGTTAAAGGAACATTCTGAAGGATGGCTGGGTGGCTCAGTCGGTTAGGCTTCCAACTCTTGAATTTGGCTCAGGTCATGATCTCAGGATTGTGAGATCAAGCCTCACATCGGTCTCCAAGCTGGAGATTTCTCTTTCTCCCTCTGCTCCTCCCCCCGTCGTGCTCTCTCTCAAAAAAACAAAACAAACAAAAAACACATAAAAAACCAAAAAAACAAAAAACCCATTCTGATAAGAACCTATTTCTGGCTTCATATCTGGGCTCTGCCATACTGTGGGTTTAGGTAACTGAATATACATTTCTGAATTTTCATTTTATAGTCTGTAAAAGAAGTGGGTAGAAGTGATGGTGATGTTTGCAAAGGATCGTGTCTAAATGGCTTTCCTTTAAAGGATTATATATATATTTTTTTCTATTATAATATTAGCTATTTCTGACTTTGTTTGCCATATGGAGGTTTTGACTGCAGTGCCCAAGTTTGGAAAATCTCATATTTGTGAGAGATATTTTATCAGTATCACTTTACTATAAATATAGCTAAATTGGTATTTTGGGAAACTGTATTTCCCCAAATGAAATAGTAGCATGCTGAATTATTTTAGTATTAGAAATTTTGGTCATAAGTGAAGCAAAATTCCTTTTCTCCACCTTCCTCTGAGCATAGATAATGAACTTGCTTGAATCTTAGACACAAAATTCCTTTTCTCCGCCTTCATCTGAACACGGAAAATGAACTTGGTTTGATCAATAAAATTGTTTTTCCAGCTCTTTCATATAAATAATTGGACATACATTTATAAAAGGTATCTTAGTATGTGTAACTCCAAATTACGACATCAGAACTACACATATTTTTATTGTTTTCTGATTATGAAGCAACTACTGTTGATTGCTCCTACTGTGCTTATATATTCTCAATTATTCATTCACTCTAACATTCATTTATTCATACTTTCACTTACTCATTTATCCAGGATTATATACTTTTAGGAAATGTTAAGGTAGATTTGTCTTGTCAAATCCCTACCACATCAACATTCTTAAATTTTGTATCAAATTCAGTCTCCTCAAACAAATTTTATTCAATTATTATTTTATTGACAATATTCCCTGTGCTGTACTTTTCATCTCTGTGACTTATTTGTATTATAACTAGAAGTTTGCACCTCTTAATCCCCTTCACCTATTTTGCCCATTCTCCCACCTCCCCCTCTCTGGCAACCATTTTTTTGTTTGTTTGTTCATTTGTTTTGTTTTTTAGATGCCACATGTAAGTGAAATCATACAGTATTTGTCTTTCTCGGTTTGATTTATTTCACTTAGCATAATATCCTCTAGTTCATCCGTGTTGTTGCATTAAGTGGCAAGATCACATTCTTTTTTATGGCTGAGTAATATTCCATTGTATTTGTCTTCCACATCTGCTTTATCCATTCATGTATTGATGGACATTGGGGTTGCTTCCATTATCTTGGCTATTGTAGATAATGCTGCAATAAATATGGGGTACATGTATCTTTTCAAATTAGTGCTTTCATTTTCTTGGGTAAATACCCAGTAGTGGAATTACTGGGTCATATGGTAGTTCTATTTTTAATTTTTTTGAGGAACCTCCATGCTTTTTCCACACCAGCTGTGCCAATTTACATTCCCAATAAGCACAATTCCCTATTTTCTACATTCTTGCCAACATTTGTTATTTCTTGTCTTTTTGGTTCTAGCCATTCTTATTGGTGTGAGATGATATCTCATTGTGCTTTTGATTTTTGATTCCCTGATGATTGGTGATGTTCAGCTTTCTGTGTCTGTTGGCCATTTGTATGTCTTCTTTGGAAAAATGTCTGTTCAGGTCTTCTGCCCATATTTATTTATTTATTTACTTATTTATTTATTTTTAATTTTTTTTAGTATTGAGTTATAAAATTTCTTTACATATTTTGGATGTTAACCCCTTCTCAAGTATATCATTTGCAAATATCTTCTCCCATTTAGTAGGTTGCCTTTTCATTTTGTTCATTTTCATTTTTCCTTTGCCATGAAAAAGCTCTTTATTTTGGTGTAGTCCCAATAGTTTATGTTTCCCTTGTCTGAGACACATCCATAAGTATGCAGCTCAGGCCATGTTCAAGAGATTACTGGCTATGTTTCTTTTAGGAGTTTTATGGTTAAGGGTCTCACATTTAGGTTTCTTATCCATTTTGAATTTATTTTTGTATATGGTGTAAGAAAGTTGTCTAGTGTCATTCTTTTGCATGTAGCTGTCCAATTTCCCAGCATGATTTATTGAAAAGACTGTCTTTTCCCCATTGTGTATTATATTCAAATTATTTTTAATCAGCTTTATTGAAGTATATTAACATAATATAAATTTACTTATTTTACATGTACAAGTCAATAAATTTTACAAATATGCATGGTTGTTTAATCAACAAAATCATGATATGGAACATTACTATCTCCCCAAAGGTTCATCCAGGCTCACTTGTAATCAATCCCATCCTCCTGACCTCCATCCTTTAAAACCACTGGTATGCTTTCAGTTACTATATTTTTGTTCTTCTCTAGAACTTTATGTAAAAAGAATCATTCATGGTTTCTCTGTGTGTTTTGTCAATTAGCATATTTTGAGATTCATCCATGATTCCATGAATACTGGAGTAATTGGTGACTAGTTCAGGTTTTTTGCATTTCTAAATAAATGATATAACCAACTTGCCAAATTTCCTAAAAGATAATTCTGGGAATTAATTGGGTTTGCATTGAATCCACAAATCAAATTAGAGATAACTGACATCTTGAGATTATTTTATCTTCCAATTCATGAATATGGAATTTCTCTTCATTTAAGTTTTCTTTAATATCTGTCAGCAGTGAATTATAGTCTTCAGTGGCTTGATCTTGTGTTATTACAATTGAGCTCCCGAAATTTCATGATTTTTGATGCTATTGTACATGGTATATTTTTATTTCAATTTTCAGTTGTTCATTGGCACTATATAAAATGTAGTTTAATTTTGCATATTAACCTTGTTTACTGTGATATTGATAAATTCACTTATAATTTCTCATAGCTTTCTTCTGTAGATTTCTTAGGATTTTTGAATATTCATTTTATCTATCAATAAGGATATTATTTATTTCTAATTTATATGCTTTCATTTCTTTATTCCCTTATTGATCTGATGAGAATCTCCACTACAATTTTCTCTACAAGTGGTGGCAATGGATATTATTGACTTACTTATGATCTTAGAGGGAAAATATTTAGTCATTCACCATTTTTTTTTTTCTTTTTTTAGAGAGGGAGAGAGAGAGAGGGAATGGGGAGGAGCAGCAGGAGAGGGAGAGAGAATCTTAAGCAGACTCCATGCCCAGCACAGAGCCTGACGCAGGGCTCAATCTCACAACCTTGAGATCATGACCTGAGCTGAAATCAAGAGTCAGTCGCTACCTGACTGAGCCACCTGGTGTCCCTAGTCATTCACCTTTAAGTGTGATGAAAATTGTACAGATGCTTTTTTTTTTTAAAGATTTTATTTATTTACTTGACAGAGACAGACACAGCAAGAGAGGGAACACAAGCAGGGGGAGTAGGAGAGGGAGAAGCAGGCTTCCCACCTAGCAGGGAGCCTGATGTGGGGCTCGATCCCAGGACCCTGGAATCATGACCTGAGCCAAAGGCAGATGCTTAATGACTGAGCCACCCAGGCGCACCCAGATGCTTATTCCCTCTAAGATTTTATTTATTTATTTGACAGAGAGAGAGACAGCGAGAGAGGGAACACAAGCAGCGGGAGTTGGAGAGGGAGAAGTAGGCCTCCCGCTGAGCAGGGAGCCTGATGTGGGGCTCAATCCCAGGATCCTGAGATCATGACCTGAGCCGAAGGCAGTCACTTAACCAACTGAGCCACCCGTGCGCCTGAGTACAGATGCTTTTTATCAATCTAGTTTGCTGAGAGTTTTTTTTTTTTAACATGAATGTATGTTGAATTTTGATAAATGCTATTTCTGTATCTAGTCTCAATCTATTGACATAGTTATATGTTTTTCATTTTTTAGTCTATTAACACAGCAAATTATAATGATTATTATTTGAATGTTAAACCATCCTTCTATTCCCAGGATAAACTCAACTTGATTATGATATATGATCTTTTCTATATATGGCTAAATTGAGTTTTCTAAATTTGGGATAATTGTTTTAGAATCTATGTTCAGAAGGCGCCTGGGTGGCTCAGTTGGTTAAGTGACTGCCTTCGGCTCAGGTCATGATCCTGGAGTCCCTGGATCGAGTCCCGCATCGGGCTGCATGCTCGGTGCGGAGTCTGCTTCTCCCTCTGACCCTCCCCCCTCTCATGCTCTCTATCTCATTCTCTCTCAAATAAATAAATAAAATCTTTAAAAAAAAAAGGAATCTATGTTCAGAGACATTTGTCTTTCATTTTATTGTAATAACTTTTTCTAATTTTGTTATCAAATTAATGCTCCTTCATAAAATAAGCTTAAGTGTATCCTTTTATTTCCCAGAAAAGTTTGTGGAATTGCATATATATATATATATATATATATATATATTTTTTTTTTTTTTTTTTTTTTTTAAGAGAGCATGAGCTGGGGGGAGGGGCAGAGGGAGAGGGAGAGAAGCTGACTCCCTGCTGAGCAGGGAACCTAACACAGAGCTCAGATCATGACCTGAGCCAAAATCAAGAGCCAGATGCTCAACTAACTGAGCCACCCAGGTGCCAAAGGGAGAGGGAGAGAATCTTAAGCAGGCTCTATGCTCAGTGTGGAGCCTATGCTGGGCTTGATCTCAAGACTCTTAGATCATAACCTAAGCAGAAATCAAGAGTCAAATGCTTAACCAACTAGCCACCCAGGTTTCCTGGTATTGTATTACTTTTTAAAATGCTTGTTAGGGGGTGCTTGGTGGCTCAGTTGGTTGAGTGTCCACTCTTGTGTTTGGATGGTATCATGACCTCAGGGTCCTGGCATGGAGCCCTAGGTCAGGCTCCGTGCTCAGTGGGGAGTCTGCTGGAGATTCTCTCTTACTTTCTCTCTCCCTCTGCCCCTCCCCCTGCTCATGCAGCATGTGCTTTCTCTCTCAAATAAATAAATAAATCTTTAAAATGCTTGTTAGAATTCACCAGTTAAGTCCTATGGGCTTAGATTTTCTTTGTGGTAAGGTTTTTAGCTGCTAATTCAGTTAAGATTATTTAGGTTATGTGTTTTTTCTTCTAAGTGAGCTTTAGTAGATTATTTTGAGGGCCTTGCATATTTTATCTCAATATTAAATTGGCATAAACTTGCTCAAAGTTGCTAAATATGGCGGGATCTGTAGTACCTTTTAAAATTGTTATTGGTCACTTGTGTCTTTATTTTTCTCATTAGTTTAATAGAAGTTTATAAATATTATTGAACTTAAAAAAATCAAGTTGGGGGTTCTTTGACTTTCTCCATTGTTTTTCTGTTTTCTTTTATTTACTCTTGCCCTTATCCTTGGTAGTTCCTTCCTTCTGATTATTTTTGGATTAATTTATCTTATTTTCTAGTGACTTAAAGAAAATTATTAGGTCAATGATTTGAGAACTTTCTTGCTTTAAATACTATATATTTTCCTTTAAAATTGCTTTAGCTTCATCCCACATTTAAAATGCTATGTATTCATTTTTATTCAATTAAATGTACTATTTTCCCTTATGATTTTCTCATTGACCACTTTGTTACTTAAAATGTATTGTTTAATTTTTTTTTAAAGATTTTATTTATTTATTTGACAGAGAGAGACATAGCGAGAGAGGGAACACAAGCAGGGGGAGAAGCAGGCTTCCGGCTGAGCAGGGAGCCCGATGTGGGGCTCAATCCCAGAACTCTGGGATCACGACCCGAGCTGAAGGCAGACACCCAACAACTGAGCCACTCAGGTGCCCCTGTATTGTTTAATTTCTAAATATTTGATTTCTAGATATTGTTATTGATTGTAGTTTAATTTTACTTGGGTCAGAGTATTTACTTTGCACATTTTTTTTCTTTTAAACTTATAACTACTTTTATTGTTCAGAATACATGTGTGTCCATTTGCACTTGAAAATAATGTGTATTCTTCTGCTGTTTAGTAGAGTGTTCTATGAATACATTTGGTAAAAAATATTGCATTTTTGAATTATATTATATACTATTGATTTTCTGTCCAATTGCAATTCTCTGAATTACTCATAAAGAAGTGTTAAAAACCTTCAACTATAATTTTGGGTTGTCCATTTTTCCCTTCAGTTCTACAAGTTTTTTTTTTTTTTAAAGATTTTTATTTATTTATTTGACAGAGAGAGACAGCGAGAGAGGGAACACAAGCAGAGGGAGTGGGAAAGGGAGAAGCAGGCTTCCCTCTGAGCAGGGAGCCTGATGCGGGGCTCGATCCCAGGACCCTGGGATCATGACCTGAGCTGAAGGCAGACGCTTAACTGACTGAGCCACCCAGGTGCCCCAGTTCTACAAGTTTTTGCTTCATGTATTTTGAAGTTCAGTTACCAGGTACATAAGCCTTTATGACAGTTTCATCCTCTTGATAAACTTTTTATCATCAAATTTTTTTCTCTTTACCCCTTTTATTCTTCCTCTGAAATCTACTTTGATATTTATATCACAACTCCAGCTTTCTTATAATTAGTCTTAATAAAGTATATTTTTCCATCTTTTTATTTTTAATTTACCCATGCCTTTATATATAAAGTGGCTTTTCTCTTTGTTGTTGTTAGACATATGGTTGTGCTTTTTTTATATAGAATGGCAAATCTGATTTTTAATTAGAAGGCTTAGAGTATTTCCACTTAATGTAATTATCAAAATGGTTGTGTTTACTATGTCACATTGTTATTTTCTATTTTTATTTGTTTGTTATTTGTAGTTTTTTCTCTTTACTTGCCTTCTTTTGATAGGATTGAGGGTTTTTTTTTAATGATTCTATTCTATCTCTAGTATTTACTTATTTACTATCCTCTAATTTTTTTAGCAGTTGTCTTAGTGCTAACAGTATATATCTTTAACTTAACACAGTGTACTTTCAAATAATAATAGATCAATTCACGAATAATGTAAGAAACTTACAACTGAATCTTTCCATTTCTTTCCTCCCCCATCCTTCATGCTACTGTTTTCAGGCACTTTACTTCTACATATTTTATTAATGTTACTGAATTGGTTTTCTAATGCTGTTGTAACAAATTATTACACATCTGGTGGCTTAAAACAACAGAAATTTATTCTCTTATAGTTTGGGAGGTTAGAACTTCAAAGTGAGTCTTCAGGGTTTTGTTTTATCTGGAGACATCAGAGAGAATTTGTTTCCTTGCCTTTCCAAGATTCTACATTGTTTGGCTCATGACCTCTTCCTCCACCTTCTAAGTATAGCTCCTCCCTCCAACTTCTGTTGCTCTCATCTGATCTTTTTTTAACCTCTACCTCTCTCTTATAAGGAGTCTTATGATTATACGAACCCTACAGAGATCCAGAGTAATCTTCCTATTTGAAGTTCATTAACTTAATAAGAACTGATAAGTCTCTTTTGAATGTAAAGTAGAATACACACAGTTTCCTCAGATTAGGACATTAACATCTTTAAGGATCCAATATTCAGCTTACTACAGTCAACCCTCTAGCCCTTAAAGGTTCACATCCATTCCAAATACAAAATACATCTCTAACCCAAGTTCTTCAAAAGCATCTACCCATAGCATCATCATCTCTCAAATCTGCAATCTCACTTAAGTCACATCGGTTCAAAAGTCCCAAATCTCATTATCTCATTCAACTAAATTAGGTATGGATTTGGTATAATCCATCCTGGAGCAGAATTTCTTTCCAACTATTAACCTGTGAAACTCAAAAAACAAGAAATCAGTTCCCAAAATACAATGTTGGTACAGACATAGGTTAACAGTTATAGATATTCAGATAGAGTTTTATTTTTAATTTCAGTACTTAAAAAATGTTGCTCTATTTTCATCTCATTTGAATAATCTCTGACAAGTATTCTCTACTCACTGTCTATGTAAAATATTTTCTTTTTCTGATTGATTAAAATTTTTTTCTCTTTATGATTGGGTTTTCAGCAATTTAACCATGACGTGCTTTGGTATTATTTTCAACTCTCTTCTGTTTTGAGTTTAATAAAAGCTTATTAAAGGTTTTATAGTCTCTATGAAATTGGGTGTGTGTGTGGGTAAAATAGCCATTTCTTCAAATATATTTTCTGCCACTCTTCGTTCTCAGACTTCTATTGTACATATGTTAGATGCTTGATACTACGACAAAATTTAGTGATATTTTTTGGTTTATATTCAGTTTTTTTTCTCCCTGTACTTCATTTTTAGGTAGTTGTTTGTTTTGTTTTTGTTACGTCTTGAATTCACCTATCTTATTTTTTTTAAGATTTTATTTATTTGACAAAGAGAGACAGCGAAAGAGGGAACATAAGCGGGGGAGTGGGAGAGGGAGAAGCAGGCTTCCTGCCAAGCAGGGAGCCCAATGTGGGACTCAATCCCAGGATCCTGGCTACCATGACCTGAGCCGAAGGCAGACGCTTAACGACTGACCACCCAGGCACCCCATTAAATTCACATATCTTTTACTCTGCAGGGATTAATATGCTGACCTGTTGTTAATTCTATTAATGAATTTTTGCAGGTATTTCATTTCTCAATCTCTAAAAGTACTATTTGTATTTTTTTTTTAACATTTTACATTGCTCTAGTCATTATGGCCATATTCCTATAGCTTTTTAAAGATATAAACATATGGAAAATACTTATTTTAACTACCTTGTCTTATAATTCTATCATCTCTGTCATTTTTCAGTCAGTTTGTATTAATTGATTTACTCCTGGTATGGTTCATATTTTTATGCTTTGCATGTTGGGAATTTATTAATGGCTAAGGGACAATGTGGATTTTATACTGTCAAGTGCTGGACTTTGTTATGTTCCTTTAAACAATGTTTGCTTTGGTTCTGGAATAAAAAATCTATCACATTCTTTTGAGGCTTCCCCAACAATAATTTATTATGGTAAACTCAGAGCAGCCTTTACTCTAGGACTAATTTAACCCCACTACTTATGCATTACCTTTTTAAGGTCTCTTCTGATCCTTCTTGTGTTATTAGTTCTTTTCTCTCTGGTTGGTAAGAAAACAAATTATTCTTGCCTTCTGTGAACTCTAATAATTATTCAGCCTAATGCTTTTGAGTCTTTTTTTTTTTTCCCCAAAAAAATCTCAGGTAAATTCATGATCCTTCTCATAAATTCCCAAAGAAGCACTAGCCAAAGATTAAAGTGGACTCTTCTGTTTGTCTTTCCTCCAGTATATATTCTTTAGTATGATGTTCACAAATTATAGCCACCTTGGCCTTCCCAATTCCCAGTCTGTCTCCCCAACTTAGAGAGTCTCCTGGCTTTGCTGGGAATCCCCTTCCTTATATTGTATACAGGAAATCTCCTTTAGGCAAGAAGCTAGGACAATTGGGAAGGCTCACCTCATTGGTTTCTCTTTTCCCAGGGATTAACAGCTCATGCTGCTTATTCCCAATGTTTAAATATTGTCATTTGATATATTTTGTTTCATTTTTTAGTTGTTGAAGATAGGAAGGCAAATCCAGTCCCTTACTTTATCATGGGAAAAGCAGACGTCACCTACAAAAATTCTGAATGTACTTTTTTATATAATTATATTTTTGCAGGGGTATTTTTTTTGTGTATCATCCCCAGTAGTAAGCATAAATGAATGTAACATTTGTTTTAGGAGTTACATTCTTAGGCCATATTAAAACAGATTTATCCAGAGAGTATATTTGTTCAAATAACTACACATTACGTTTTTATTCAAACTTACAATGTCATTTGGAATATCTTGTGCATTCCATTTTTCTAGTGATTTACAAAACCAATTTATGGAATCAATAAGTTGAAAAGAGTCCCTTGAAGTTTTAATTTAATACTTTAAAAAATATCTGGTGAGCAAATATTTTCACCCTGATTTTTTTAAAAAATTAGCTTAGGGATAGGGATAATCATATTAAGTATTTTTTTAACTTTGTAATATCTCGGAATTATATAGTAGCATGGAAAATAATACATTTAGCATCCAATAGTGATTTGTTTTTTTCTCACAAATGTGCTTTTTAGATAGATTCACTTATATTCACATTCATTCATTCATTCATTCTTCAATCACTATTCTTGCTTGCCTACTGAGTATTATATATCTCTAGAGAAAATCTAAGAATAATATAATTTCAAAAATTAACTCAGTTCAAAAATAAACTCAAAATGGATTAAAGATCTAAATGTGAGACCTGAGGCCATAAAATTCCTGGAAGAAAACATATGAAGTACTCTCTCTGACATCAGCTTTAGTAACATTTTTCTAGGTAGGCAACCTCAGACAAGGGAAACAAAAGGAGAAATAAACTATGGGACTACACCAAAATAAAAAGCTTTTGCACAACAAATAAACCATCAATAAAATGAAAAGGCAACCTACTGAATGAAAGATATTTGCAAATGATATTTCTGATAAAGGGTTAATATCCTAAATTTATAAAGAACTTATACAAATCAATACTAAAACCCCCCACAAATAATCCAACTAAAAATGGGCAGAGGACCTGAACAGACATTTTTCCAAACAATGGCCAATAGACACATGAAAAAATGGTGAACATTAGTAATCATCAGGGAAATGCTAATCAAAACCACAATGAGGTATCATTTCATATCAATCAGAATGGCTAGAATAAAAAAGACATGAAAAAACAATGTTGGCAAGGTTGTAGAAAAATAGGGAATTCTCATGCATTGTTGGGAATACAAATTGGTACAGCCACTGTGAAAAACAGTGTGGAGGTTCCTCAAAAATTTAAAAATGGAAATACCATTTAATCCAGTAATTCTACTACTGGGTATTTGCCCAAAGAAAATCAAACACTAATTTGAAAAGATATTCACCCCTATGTTTATTGCAGCATTATCTGTGTTAGCTAAGAAATGGAAGTGAACCCAGTATCCATCAATAGATGAATGGACAAAGAAGATGTGGTATGCATGTATGTATGTATGTATATAAAATATTACTCAGACATAAAAAACAAGGAGATTTTGTCATTTGCAACAATATGAATGGAACTAGAGAGTATTATGCTAGGTGAAATAAGTCAAAGACAAATACCATATGATTTCAATCATACGTAAAACAACAAAATCATCAGAAACAGACCCATAAAGAAAAGAAACTGAGGGATGCTCGAGGGGAGTGGGGTGGGGGAAAGGCCAAAATAGGTGAAGGGTAGAAGGAGGTACAGGCTTCCAGTTATGAAATTAATAATTCAAGGGAGTGAAAGGTACAATGTAGGTACAACGATAATATAGTAAATACTGTTTTGTAATAGCATTGTAAAAAAAAGAATATAATTTTAAAAATTTAATTATATCACATCATTCCCTTTTTATTTTAAATCTGTTGGTATCATCAATGATCTTGTAGTCCCATGAGACTTGAAAGCAGTGAAAAAAAATGTAAAGGTTTAAATCTCCCTTCCTAGCTACATGGCTGAATCTGATACCTGACTTGATGAAGCTTCACAACATGTTGCAAAATTTGGGGATGTTATGACCCTCCAGTTATATTATTTATGTTAAACTTTCTTACTTATAACTGTGGACTTAATCAGTGGTGGTCAGAGGTAGTGCCAAGATTTAGTACTGCCTGTAGAAATGTGAACAAACTCCATTTATGTTACCAACTCAGTGGACAGTTCCTTCATAACGGAATACTGATAGCATTTGAGGGAAGTATTCTCAGTATGTGTGATATTCTGGTTCTGCCAGGAAGCCAGTTTGAACAGTTGGTAGATTGAGAAGGCCATACCAAGTGAACCCTTCAACTGTCATTTCCTTATCCAAGGATGGAGGAAGCAGATATTGATTTGCTATCTCTAGTTAGAATTTCATAGTTTTTAATGGTTCTCCAAAGTTATTTTTTAATCTATAAAAGGATCTTTTCTCAGAAATGAATTTGTCTGTCCTCAGCACCTCCTTCTCTACTCTCTGACATTCTCCCAGATCATGACTCCTTAATCTCCCTTCCCCCGCTCTTTGTGAGATAATAGAGAAATCTCTTGATGTGGATTTCATCTAGGATCTTACTCTACTTTTAAACCATATTGTATATCATTTTGTTTACTTGAGTTCTAGGACAGTAACAGGATAATGGCGACTTTCATCCAGTTTATGGAAAATATATGTGCTTATTATCCATGTAAGTATGTTATGGCTTATATGATAATTTCCTATTAAAAAAAACCATGGAATTTGTTTTGTTTTTTGTTTTAATTACAGCTTTTGTTCTGCTATTGCTTAACGGTACCAAAAATTAATACTTTTGTTGTGTGCCTATTTTATGTCAGGCAAGGTGCTCAATGCTGGGCATATAAAAGTGAACAAACTATACACAGGCACGTAGAAAAAAGTTCATTTAGTGGGGCACCTGGGTCTCAGTTGGTTAAGTAGCTGCCTTCAGCTCAGGTCATGATCCTAGGGTCCGGGGATCGAGCCCCACATCAGGTTCCTTGCTCAGCGGGGAGCCTGCTTCTCCCATGCCTGCCACTCCCCCTGCTTATGCTCGCTCTCTCCTCCTCTCTCTGTGTCAAATAAATAAATAAGAAATCTTTAAAAAGAGTTCATTTTGGGTTTGGAAAACTGGCATCAGTGGTATTTGTGGAAAAATCTAGCTTCTATTCTGCTTCACATAAGAACACTTTAAATAATAGCACTTAGAAAAATAACATATGGAATACCTAAATTTGAAAATAATGTCACCCTGAGAAGCATATACAATTTAACTGATATGCAGTATTCGTGAGAGCCAGTTTTTTTTTCCTTTGAATATACTTTTATCAACATAAGGTTAATAAAATTTCAGAATTAAAAAAAGTACAAGCAACTGATAATTTGGTATTATAAAAAGATTATTGGCACTGGCTTACTAAGATCAATGATGTGGTTGAAGAAGTACTTTGCTATACCTCTAGTTAAGTATAATACTATAAAGTTTCCTGGAACAAAATTGATGTATCTGAGATGTTATCCAGGATGTACTCTTATGCTGTTTTTGCAAGCTGCTTTCATCATACTCAGAAGGATTTGTCAAGATGCTTACCTGTTGTGAAATTCAACATGATTTCTTGAGGGTGCAATCTAAGGCTGACTTATACCATCTCTTAGCACTGCTATATCAATGTCTATGTGATTGTAATTCTTTCTGGGCCCCTCTTTATTCAGTGGTTGCTGTACAAAATGTGGGACAAAACAAATGCATGTCACGCTCTAAGACTACTGTATATCATATGTATTTACCAAGAGTTAAAAAAAAGGAAATGTACAAAATGCATCTTTATATATAAACTCTTTTATCTTAAGCCTTAAATAAAACTTTCATGTTTGGCTGGTTTACATGAAATTGGGGCAAATAGACTGATCCCATCTATTATTTTTTACACATACTGAGGTGGTTCATCTCTTATTAAAAATTTTATTTAAATTCCAGTTAGTTAACATACCATGTAGTATTAGTTTCAAGTGTACAATATAGTGATTCAACACTTCCATACATCACCTGGTGCTCATAACATTGGAACTCCTTACTCCCCATCATCTATTTCACCCATCTCCCCATCCACCTCCCCTCTGATAACCACCAATTTGTTCCCTATAGTTAAGGGTCCATTTTCATTTCTTGGTTTACTCCTCTTTCTCTTTTTCCCTTTGCTTTTTGTTTTGTTTTGTTTCTTAAATCCCACATATGAGTGAAATCATATGGTATTTTTCTTTCTCTGAGTTATTTTACATTGCATAATACTAACTAGCTCCATCCACATTGATGCAAATGACAAGATTTCATTCTTTTTTTATGGCTAATATTCCATTGCATATATATACCACCTCTTCTTTAACCATTCATCGTCAGTGGATACTTAGGCTGTTACCATAATCTGGCTATTGCAGACAATGCTGCTATATAAACATTAGGGTGCATGTATCCCTTTGAATTAGTATTTTTTTGTATTCTTTGGGTAAATACCTAGTGGTGCAATTGTTGGATCAGAGGATAGGTCTATTTTTAACTTTCTGAGGAACCTTCATACTGTTTTCCAGAGTGGCTGCACCCGTTTGCATTCCCACCAACAGTGCAAGAGGGTTCCTCTTTTGCCACATCCTTGCCAACACCTGTTGTTTCTTATATTGTTGATTTTAGCCATTCTGATAGGTATGAGATAATATCTCATTGTAGTTTTGATTTGCATTTCCTTGATGATGAATGATGTTGAGCATCTTTTCATGTGTCTGTTGGCCATCTGCATGTCTTCTTTAGAAAAATGACTATTCATGTCTTCCGCCCATCTTTTAATTGGATTATCCATTTTTTGGTTGTTGAGCTTTATAAGTTCTTTATATATTTTGGATACTAACCCTTTATCTCATATGTCATTTGCAAGTATCTTCTCCCATTCCATAGGTTGCCACTTAGTTTTATTGTTTATTATACTCTTTTGTAAGTATGTCTGGAGTGCCAAGGAAGAAATGTTAAAAATACATATATATATACACATATATGTAATTATATATATTATGTTTATATATGTAAAATATATATATAATTGGATATCCATTACATACAAGTATAGCAAATTATTGGTCAAAGAGGAATGGCATTTAAAATATTATCTAAAAGCTATTATAGAGGTGTCAAAATTTTGCCTCTATTGCCATTTTGTGGAATAGTCACATGTTAATCAGGAAGTCAAATTGAAAATTCTTATTCCAGGTTTATGTAGAATTAAACTATGAAAGACTCTTGAATACTTGAGAATTTTGATTGCCTATTTTCAAAGAAGTCCCAAATTTCTAAAAGTAATTTTCTTTAATAGTGTATATTTTATTTCTAAGAAGGCCATGAGAAAACTGTGATATTCCAGCATTTATAAATAAGTGAGTGCATACACTTTGATATTATGTCATAACTATGTACATTTCCATTTCATTGACAGAATATAAAACATTTTATGATTGAGTTGTTCTCTGCACATAAGCAAGTACTGACTAATATTAGTTCACTGATATGCGAGTCTAAGAATAAAGTTCTCATGTTTCTCTATTTGAAATTAGACAGTATCTAAAAAAGGAAAGGGACAGGCAATTTAAGACATATTAAATACATTATCCCCATCCCAACTTTACTTTCATCAAACATATTCTGCTCCTTTCATCCTCTTTATTTTCCATTCCCCATCTTTGCTGCCTGTCTTTGCTTCTTTTTCTTAGCTTATTTCCCTCACTCCTTCCCTCTGCATTGAAGTACACTATTTGAAACATACCTTTTTCTTATCTTATATCTTTTTCTTTCTTACAGCTCTTTCCTATTACATTTTGACTAAGTTTCATGGGAATCTTTGTTAACAGCACGGTAACTATACCCGGCCATAGTATACAATCTCTCAGCATAAGTATACAAAAAGTAGAAGATATGAATGCCCAGTCCTGGTGTGCAAAGTGGGGTTGGTGAAAAGCGAAGGTATTGGTCAGCAGTTTTGTAAGCTAGCAGATGCAAGCTTTATTCACAATGAGCTTTCTTCCTTGTGGAATAAACCTAATGCGATGGTTTTCTTCTTCCTATTGCAAACCATTTAAAATACACACCTCAATATTGCCTGACTACCTCCATTCCACTGTTTACCCTTAGTTAAGCATGGCTACATACTTTCTCATTCAGCTGTGCGTGGGGTCAATGACCCAGATATTCTTCTTCTCGCTTTTGGCTCTGTGTGCTTTTTCATGTATGCTGTTATCAGTTTTATTCCCTTATTGTTTTTCTGTCTCCATTGTTGTCAGAGTGTTTTTATAAGAATGATTACATTAATCATACTTCTAAAATTTTAATGTTCCATACTGTGGTCCAAATATACTAATTTGGCCTCTTTGTTCACTCTTGACTTCCATATGGAACACTGACATGAGGAACTCAATGTGGAATCCACAATGTTAAAGTATAAAACTATTAACTTTTTGGTATCAACCATCTCATTATTTACTGTCATTTATTTTGTAATTATTGCTTAGGAAAAAAAAATCTATTATTGCGCCATGCCAGCTTTAACTGCAGCAGCGGATTTAAAGAAGAATTCAGACTTCAGCCTTCCCCGGAGGCTGATGGACTTCTCCTTTCAAAATAGGACACTTCTATCTGATGGCATTAACCATAAAATCCCCCATTTCAAGTCTATGATATCCTGAAGGACAACGGCTCATTTCATTTCTTATCAAGAAATCGAGCAGATCAGTCATATTTCCTGAATCAAATGACATTTCAGAAAATTCATTTGAACCAAAAATGAGGTTTCCTCTCTACAGACTCCAATTAGTTTAAAAGTGGTTTCTGATGACAATTTTCAAAATAACTAAGTGGTATATAAAAAAATCCATATTTGTATGTATATGACTATATCAACTCATGCTTTGCACACAGATATACAAGCACTGATACACACACACACACACCCCCACTCACACCCATTCATACACACATAGACACAGACACACAGGCTTCCCAGGAGCTACAGCTAGCCACCCTATCAAGCAGTATAAACCTTTAATTTTAGTGATCAGCATTAATAGTAAAGTACTTAAGATCTTTCTTCCCTTTTTTTCCCTCATCCCATTACCCTAGGTATTCCAGTGGGAGTCTGTTCACTCATTTGCTCCCTAAGTACACAAAATTAGCTGCTTATCGGTTGATCTTCTTACATGATCCTTTAAAAATCCTTTGTGTGTGTGCATAGGCACTTATGCAGCGTCCAAGTCTGCTTTTGCCTTTAGAGGAAGCCTAGACAAGCCACCCCCAGCCTTTTTCTTACCCACTCACAGGGGGCTCAGGCCTAATTAAATTGCTCTCAAAGACAAGAAGGGATGAATTTTCTTCTTTCCATCTCCCTTGTCACCCATTTAACTCAGCTGACATTCACTGACTCCTTTTTACTTATGTTCAAAAAAAAGAAAAGAAAAGAAAAGAAAAAAACCCACATGCACACACACACACAAAAGCCCTGTAAAGACAGGGTTTAGAAAGCCAGAGCTGGGAGAAATAGGGAGGGGCAGTGTTCGTGGATAAACTCTTGATCTGGTTACTCCCTGTGATTTATAATTTCAGAAACAAACAATGGAAACAAGATAGAGAGACAGTGCCAGAGGAGAGGTTTGATTTCTCTTGCTTCGATTTTATTCCATTAAACTTAACACTGAAGAAGACTGAAATACACACACACACACATGCACACACACGCACACACATCAGTGCTTCTGGTCAATCCTGTACCCCATCTTTTTTTTTTTTTGCCTGGGCTCAGATTAATGAGGGAGGTTGGGGAAAGTAGGATGAGCAGAGCCTGTTAATATAGCTCTGCCCAAGAGGGGCAGAGGGAAGCTGCAGCCACTTTGGCCGACCTGCTATTGATTGGACCGGAGGTGACAGGGGGAGGGGAGCCGCTGCCAGTGCTGCATTTCTGAAGCCGGGGTTCAGGGAGCGGCTGGAGAGCTTTGGCTAGACCAGACAACAGGAGCCCTGTGCAAGTCAAGCTCCTGTAAGGGCCTAGGAAGAGCCAGGCAATTAGCCTCTGAAGGTCATGGAAAGTTCCCTCCCCCTTTTCTCTGTTTTCACCACAGTATCCAGCCTTCCTTCCCTCCTTGGCCTTTCTTCATCACCCATACTCCAAACACATCTAAGGAATCCATTCAATTAAATCTCTCTCAGCTCCAGCTGGCTCCTGAGTGAAAGGTCAGTGGAGTTCAGGAAGGAGAAAAAGACCCAAGAAGGAGCTGGAGCTTGTGGCTGCCTTTAGTCCCCCTCTGCCTCCCCCACACCTTGCCCACACTCCCCACTTCCTTTCTACCTACCACCTTCAATGATACCCAATGGTCAATCACTCCCCAGCAGTAAGAGAGATGCCCTGAAGCATCATTGTGGTAGGGAGGGATCGATCAGATTAAAAAAAAAAAAAAAGATGATAATGATGACCTGTGGACATAATGCTGTGCTTCTTGGAGGCCTATCACTGCAGGCCTGGGCCAGCCCAGCCGCTTGGAGGGCTGTGTGAGTCCTTGGTATTCTTCCCTGCCTGCATTTTGTCTTACCTTAAAGAAACCTAATTAGACTGACAGATACTCTGCTGGCTTGCCTTTTTGCTGGCCTGTTTGGCTCCAGAGATAGACAAGAGAAAGTAAAGATGACTGATCCTATTTTTGTAAAGCATACAGTTCAAGTTAACCAAGAAGCAGCATATCTAAATATCTATGGTAATATAAGAAAATACTTTAGAAGATTCTGTTTGAAGGATTCAGCTAGGTATACAGAGATTTTAAAAATTATGACTCTATGGTTTAAATGACAGTTATTAACAAAAACAATTTAGTGAAAGAATTCATTGGACAAAAGTAGTTCAGATAGAGAAAGTTTTCAGAAATTATGTACATGTGCATACATGTATATACATACACTCATGCACACAAAGATATAGTATTTTTTTTAGAGAAGATAATGTCCTTAGAATAATTGTTTTTTTGCACAAGGCTTGGTCTTTCCCTCACACAACTTAGAATCTCTCTCATTGAATACTTAGGCATTAAATATTTTATATTATGTTGCCATTGTATTTTTTTTTTTAACTTGGTGATCTTCCTGTGTCCATACGCTTCTTTCCTGTTTATATTCTCAAGGCTCTGAATTTTCCTTTTTTCCTAAAGTGTGAGGGTACAGATTCTAGTACAACTAATATCTTATTTGCAATCAGATTTTTTTGTTGTCACATTATTTTCTGCATCATTTGATGAACCAAACTACATTTTCCTATATCCTTATTAAACTATTTGATGATGCTTTTTATTTTGTTGTATAATTGTGAGCAATCATGTGATAAACATAAGTTTGGTATGAAATCAAAGAAGAAATGTTAAAAACAATGAATATATTTTCAGAAAAGTTTCTAAGATGTTAAATCTGTTAGAATGGATTGTAGAAAAATATTACTTCTTTGTAGATTTTATGACTACAAAGATAAAACTCTGAAAGACTTGATGTATGTTTCATTTTATAATCTAGCATTATGCTTTTTGAAATGTGTATAAGAGGTGGAAAGTTATGTGTCCAGCTAAATTAAAAACGAGTATGGGAGTCAAAAGGTAAAAAGAAAAAATATATATATGTATACACCTCAAAAAAAAATTTGCAAGCCAACCAGAGAAGGTGGAACTTTGTGTTCTGGGCACACAGGAAAAAAAAAAAAAGTGTAAACATACCAGCGATAGTGTAGGATTTCCCCCAAGTAATAGGTTCTAATATAAAATTATCACACACAGATTTTATAATTCAACTCAGAAAACCATTTTTTTTTCAGGAGCCAAGGAAATATAGTTCATTATCATGATTCATCCTAAAGCAAGTATAACGCCTAGGATATACACTGATGTGTGTTTCTCTGTGTGTGTGCATGTGTTTTCCTGTCAAAATATAGAAAGCAGTATGAGCAAATTATAAGATTGATTGGCCTCCTGAACATGCAAAAAAGAGATTGCTTACATTTAAAGGTTCAATTAAAAAGAAATAGTACCTGGCACCCTGGAAGTGCTGAACAAATTTTAACAATAGTGATGATGACTGTTACTATTATTCCCTATAGAGTTTAGCTTGAGACTTAAAAGTCCTTTTTGATCATTCTGTTTAGAGCCTACAACATATACCGGATGGGCAAGAGTGGGTGCAAATTGACAGGAACTAGTTGGGGAAAGACTAAATTATGGTGAAGTTGCTTGAAATGGAAAGAAGTGGATGGACTTGAGAGATACTACAGAGATAAAATCAACAAGGCCTAATAATGAATTAGATATGGCAGGGGTGCGGATGTCAGAAGCCTTAAAATGACATGCTAATACAGCATGGAATAAATCCTTATTTTGCTTTTCTGCTCTCCCTGACACTCCCATCCCGTTTTTTCCCACTATGATACCCCTTTCCTTTCTTCTCATAATAAAGAAATATCAGATAAAATGAAAACAGGACCAAAAGGAAGTGACAAGTATAAGAACATGAACTATTTGCTAACATGTAGCAAAAACAAGACTTCTTTTACCCGAATTTTGGCTTTTTGGTGCCAGTATGTGAAAAAGCCACTACATAATTGGGTGAGGGGAAGAGGTGTAAGACAAAGGAAGAAGGAAAATTAAATAGAATTAAAATGTCTGAATTGATTTTAAAAAATAAGTGAATAGCATAAGCAAATGACTTTTTATTTTTAATGCCTATAATGAAGGTGGGGGTGGGGCAGCATAAGCAGCAGGTAGAAAATAGAGGAATCAGGACCATTGCGGCTGTCTAGGGTACAGGTTGGGGCAGGAACTAAGTAATGTGGAAGAGGGAAATGTTCTGGAGAGGGAATCAGGAGATATGGTTTCTAGCCCTGGCTGTACCACCAATGATCATTTGAGCATGGAGCCTACCTGCAAGGATTCTATGAGACAGCACTTG
Organism: Mirounga angustirostris; assembly: GCF_029215605.1. Taxonomy (NCBI): domain Eukaryota; kingdom Metazoa; phylum Chordata; class Mammalia; order Carnivora; family Phocidae; genus Mirounga; species Mirounga angustirostris. The sequence goes on along the minus strand of NW_026991713.1, from coordinate 88,089,203 downwards.
TGTTCATGGGCTCTGTAAAGTTATGCGGAGCTGTAAGAACAACAATAACAACAACAGCAACAAAAAGAGTATGATCCAAATTGGGGTTTTGTTCTTGTTAGTTGGGGAAAGATTTTAGAAGACACATGTGAAATGACATAGGTAATCCCATACTTTTAAGAGCTTTAAATTTAGTGTTCTTCTTTTAAAATTACACAAGACAATACTTAGCGCCATTTGGTATTTTATAAACAATCTGTCTAGAATTCTTCCATTTATATGTACATAAAATAATATGCAGCGTATCTTAAGGATGTAGATATTTGTTTACATGTGAATGCATGCCTCCCACCTGTACAGATTTACCTGATCCTGTCAACTAAGGAATGTGATTATCTATCTTGGTTGTGCCAACCCAACTTAGGTATGTCTTGGGAAAATTTTCAATAGTTAAAGGAATTCTTAAATCATTCATTCAACAAATATTTATAAAGCACCTATTATGTGTAAGCATTATGCCAGATGCTGAGCCTACACAAATGAAAAATGAAGAAAGAGAACACTTATGTCTCCTGCCTTAAAAAACTCAGAATCTAGCAGGGAAAGAAAGCATTGTACAAATATTTATGAGTGTACTAAGTCAACAGAGAAATTTGGGGTATTATAGAGGCATAAAACAGGCCAAACAAATCTAGTCAAAATATCTTATTCCTGCATCATCATCATCAGTCATTGGCTGAATGGCTAAATCACTCCTAAGACACTCTGGATTTCTGCACATTGGGCAAAATGGACTTAGTAGCCCAAGGAAGATTCTCTTAAGAGATGAAGGTGTGGGTCATTGGACACAGAAGCACAGGGAGCCTGGAAAAGGACACAAACAAAATCACAAAAGCAGGGATTTGAGGGGATCTGAACAGAGCACTGACAGTGTCTGCTATAGGCATCAAATAGGATTTTGCAGTTTATATCATTATATGGGTTATATAAATGGGTGGTCATTTCATTTGCTGATGGAGGGAAAATAGAAGAAGGAATATGTTGGGCAAAAATTGGGGGTGAGATAATGAATTAAGTTTTGGACTGGTTAAGTTTGAAGAATCTATGATTCACTATTTAAAAATGTTCAGTAAGCAGTTGATTTTGAATATGTAAATCTAACACTTAAAAGAGAAAAAGAGAAGTCTGGTATAGAGATACAAATTTCAGAGTTGTTCTATAAAGAGAGCAATTGAAACCTGGGGAGTAAAATTGTCTGGGGAGGATGAGTCAGATGAAATAAGAAGTAGGCTTAGAAAAATCTCTAAGTAATCCTAATATTTAATAGGATGAATAAAAGAAATTGCAAAGGAGATTGAGAAGGGATAGCAGAGAATAGGAAAACCAGACGAGTCTGGGATCAGAGAAAGTTAGGAAACAGAACCTAAACTATGCTGGATTCCAAAAAAATATGGACTTAAAATTATTCATTGGACTTAGTGATAATATATATTATTTTGGACCCTATTGAGCATAGTTTGGCGGAGAGGTGATGATGTTTAGAGGAAGGTGATGAGTAAGAGAAGAAAATATTAGAGTGCATTAAGGAATGAGAGGTAAGAAAATGAAAAATGAAACCTATATTCTGATACAAATGATATACAGATTAAAAATATGTACGTTAGGACAAATAATTGCATCAAATGGAATAAAATCTACCGATACTCTTTAACTAGGAGGAACTAAGGTAGAGTTACTGAACTCATCCTGGTCTTGGCCCAGGTAACACCTTCCTTTTGTTAGTTTTACATCTCAAAACACAGATTATATTTCTGCCATCCACCATAGCCCACTTTCTGGAATCACTAGGAGTAATGTTAATCATACAAAATACATGTTTTCCTAATTGCAATTTTTAGCACTATACCACTAGACTTTCTGCTTCTACTTAATTGCATTGCTAACATATACTTTTCTCTTGTTCTTCTTATGTCTATTTATGTCCCTAATTACTACTGCAATATTCAAGACAATGGGATCTGAAAATGGAAGCTGTTATTTCTTATATGGATTATTTTAAGTACAAATACTCTCTTCTACACGGTAAAAGAAGATCCCTATGAGGTGAGTAAGGATGCTACAGTTTTCTACAAACTTAGGTGAAGAAAACAAAAACAAAAACTTCTGTGTAGAGTAAAAAAAACTTCTATCTTCCAATGCCAAATGCCCTTTTTTAGTGACACTTTTATGAATCACATTCACAGATATTTTCCCTGCAAAGAAATAATCTGTACTCAAGAAAGTGAAATTTGTCTGGAAACTTCGAATTTGTTTTATTGTTTTGTTTTAGCTTTGGAGAACAATTACTTTAATATTTAATAGTTAATTTCTTTTTTATTGAGGTATAATTGGCACTTAACATTATATTCGTTTCAGGCATACCTAATGATTTGATATATTTATATATACTGCAAAATGATCACCACAATAAGTTAACATCCATCACCACACATAATTAAAAATTATCTTTTTTCTTGTGATAACTTTGAAGATCTACTCTTTCAGCAACTTTCAAAGACAAAATGCAGTGTTATATATATATGTACATTATATCCCGGTGACTTACTCATTTTATAACTGAAGTTTGTACCTTTTGACTGCCTTTACCCATTTCACCCTTGCTTTGTAAGTGTATAATGTCCTTTAATGAAGATGATATTTATGAGTTTAAATGTATTTCTGTTGAGTGGCTGGCTGGTTATCTTGTGGCTAACATTTAGGACAGAGTGGAAAAGAAACTGTTGGCAGGAAGCAACCTTCAAATGTAATGGTTCAATTCAAAACCAGCACTGAGCTTACGAAAAGTTGGGATAGAAAGATAGAGTCAGAGGTAATCTCAGTAATTACCATTAATATCCACTATCCCAAAGACAACAAATAGAAACAAAAGAGAATTTTATTAATATAAGAGCTTTTTAAGCGGGGCACCTGGGTGGTGCATGCAGTTGGTTAAGTGTCCGATTCTTGGTTTTGGCTCGGGTTGTGGTCTTGGGCTCTTGGGATCCAGTCCCCAATCAGGCTCCATGCTCAGAAGAGAGTGTCATTACACTGCTGAGGTATTCTTTAGTTACAAAAAGGTGACACTTTTTAAAATTTTTTATTTTTTTAAAGATTTTATTTGAGAGAGGAGAGAACGCAAGCGCATGAATGGGGGGAGGGGCAGAGGAAGAGGGAGAAGCAGGTTCCCAGCTGAGCAGGGAGCCCCACACGGGGCTTGATCCCAGAATTCTGGGATCATGACCTGAGTTTAAGGTAGATGCTTAACCGACTGATCCACCCAGATGCCCCAAGGTGACACTCTTTAAACCAATGTATTTTGGAGGGAGGGGCCCCTGCCCTTATTCTCTGTAGTACTGTAGTACATTACACAGTTAATAGCATCCCCTCTTTTCTTTTTCTGTTCTCTTTTTCTCTTTCTGCTTTCTTCATTCCCTCCCTCATTCTTCTTTCCTCCTTGTTTTATTTTCAACATCATCTTCATTATTGAAATCTGCTAATTTCTTAGTATCTTTATAATATTTAAGACACTTAACCTGAGCTTATGAATATATGACCATAACAATTCCTATGGACTTATGGGCCACTCCATAGCTGAGTAAAGGGGTTTTTGTTTTTTTGTTTTTTTTTTTCCCTAAAAACAATGTACTGGCAATAGTGATGAAAATCACAATACAGCAATATTATAAGGATAGTTTTTTTTATGTTATCATGAGAAACTAAGAGAATGCTAAAAATACCATTATAGTGCTGCTTTTCCAGACCATTGGGTAGGTAGTCATGTTGATGGAGATCAAAAACTGTTTGACTAGTATCTATTCCTTTATGTAGGAGGTCAAAAAATCTCCCGTTGGTGATACATATTAAGTATTTCTGGCTAGTAGATTGTATTGAGAATTTTTTTCTGTTAGTTTTAGTTATATTCAATCTCTTCCTAGAAAGAACATTTGTTAATAATAATAATAATAAAGATTAACATAGTCAACAATTATTAAGCATTTTCTATGGGTCAATAAATGCTTTTCATAAATGTTGTTATTAAATATAAAAACATGCCACAAATGTTTATGCAAAGATATATTTTTTCTTAAAATTACAAGAGTATATAGTAAAATTTATTCTAAGTAGAAAATGAGTATGTTTACAGATTTTTAGTATCTGTAATCATTATCCAAGAGAGTCTTAAGAGAAAATAAAATTCCCTTGATCAGGTTCAAGGCCTTGTTTTTCTATTTAAAAAGTGTCATTATAAATCTACTTAGGTTCCATTGTGGCAGGCGACAGGGGTAATTTAAGCATCCAGTGTTTGTGTAAAGTATTCCCTTATTTGATATTAATGGAATAAAGAGGACCTATTGTACTGAGAGTAGGGACTGATGCATGAACTCTATTCTTGGATTTAACCCTGGAGCTTCATGTAAGCCAAGTTATCTGATCTGACCATCTTTAGGACAGAAATATTTCTACAAATGAGTTTCACAGAATACTGTTAGGAAGTAACACAAAGATTGCTTAAATAGTAATACAAGAGTTAAGGATTCCAACCATGTTTTGTTTGGTTTACATATTATTATGAAATTATTTAACTTTGGCATATGGAAGTATAATTCCTCTAGAAGAAATAAATTAAAATGAACTTTTTTTTAGTGTTTTAGCATAACATATTCCTGTTTTTTGTTTACTATCTCTTAACAGCATTTTTTTTTTTTAAGATTTTATTTATTTATTTGACAGAGAGAGACAGCGAGAGCAGGAACACAAGCAGGGGGAGTGGGAGAGGGAATAGTGGGCTTCCTGCCGAGCAGGGAGCCCGATGTGGGACTCGATCCCAGGACCCTGGGATCATGACCTGAGCCGAAGGCAGACGCTTAACGACTGAGCCACCCAGGCGCCCCTCTTAACAGCATTTAAATTATCATCTTAAAAAGACTGAGTGAATAATTCTTTTCAAGAAACATTATCAGTGACTTCTATAGCAACGATAAAATTAAGTTTTAGAAACACAGAGTTTCTTTCAGTGATCACCCAGGCACACACAGGTTTTGACATCTTCATGTTGGAAAGATTAGTCTGAACATCTAGCAACTGCTGATCTGGCTTCTGCAGCCATCCCCTCTTGTTCTAATACCAGAACAAAAATTTTCTTTTGGGAAACCACTTTTCTCTATTCTCAGTCATGTAGTTTGGGGAGAACTTATTTATTCATTTAGTCACTCACTGAAAAATTATTAATTGAGTTATGTATATGTGCTAGGCACCATTCTAGAATCACAAAATATAGAAATAAACATCAGACCAAAAACAAAAAAACCAATTGCTTTACCTAAGGATGATAAAAGTTTATAAAGCAAAAGGTAATGTATATCAGAGCTTATGAGTTAAAGGAAAATCTTTATTGAATTTGAAAGTGTGGAGATGTGAACTCTGGGGCTTCTAGCAGCCATCTTACCACCACAGGGTAGTCAGCTCAGTAATAAAACCAACAGAAAAGAAGAAAGAGCTAAAGATTCAGATGAAAACAAACAAAAATGTTATAGCAGTTTTGAGATTTGGGATTAAGCCATGTTTGAAGTTAGAACTATTTCTGAAGTAATGTGAGCCAGTAAATTTCATGTTTAGGCCATTAAAAATTAGGTTTCTAACACCTGCAACTGAAAGAATCTTAACTGATACACTGAGATTTTCAAAATTCTAAGATAAAGATAAAAATATTGGTCAATAGTTTCCTTATTAATGTCTAAGAGTTTCTGACAAAAACTGATCTAGACTAAAATTATTTACATTACTGTCAATAATAATTTTAAAAATGTTATGCACATAACGATGATCTATTCAAAAGTCTACAACATTTTCTTTCCATTTTTCACATGTCAAAATTATGTGAACAGCATTCTTCTTGATGATTTATAAGCAATAGGTACAATTAGTAAAACTAGAATTTAACCCCTCAAAATTATAATAGACTTCTGTGTTTAAATTCTTATTGGGTTGCACAATTTCTGATTTTTCATTATAAATCTATGGTTTTGGTCTGGCAAAATTTAAAGCTTTTAGAACTTTAAAAATCCTCAATCTCTCCATGTCTTTATACCTAGAATAGAGCTAGATTCAAACTACACCTGTTATATTGATGCCCAAATTACTCTCAATAAAGGTGAATTTGTTAAACCCTTAATTTAACGTTGATTTCTACAATTCTCTGGGCTGTCTATAGCCTTTAGGCCTCATCAAATTCCTCTCTGATCCAAACCAAATTTAACCAAATATTCAAAAGCGTAGTCTGTCTGACATACCTCAGACGTCTATTGTGATCTACTTAAAATTAAACTTTGCACAGACTCTTCAAGCTCTCATAGATTTCACTAATTCTTTCCCCCAACATGGAATCATGTATTACTTTATATTTAAAACTCTGCTGACCTTCATGTCTTTAATTGAAAATTGCAGATTTCGGAAACTGAATTAGACATAAAATGGGACCAGTGGTGAAATCGTGGTTACGAAATTTTCTGACATACTGTTGTTTCCATTTACAACATAAGGTTCATTGAATAAACGTTCTGAATGCTTACCATAATATTTGCATCTTGCTTATAACAAATTGCTAACCGGTAAGTTTATGGGGTAACATATGGGTCTCAGTTCTTTAGTTGGCGGCAGTTAAACAAATCCTACATTTTTGCACACAAATAAATGCTTGAGAAAGAAACTACCCATTTTATGTAATCATATGTCCATTTGGATGTAGGTCAGGAAGGACTTGCTAGTATGCTAGCAGCCATAAAAAACCTGCCCCATGCTAATTACTATTTAGTTGCAGGGGTTGGTTCAGCTAGCTATGCATATGTTATGGCCCATATGTATAAACCTTTCCATTTGTAGAGAGGCCAGATGGGCCCTCCCTAAGTATGAACCTTCCCTGCTACATGGATTAACTATGAAAGGTTTAAATTGCTTGCTTTTGTCTTTTATGAAATGATTCACTCTAGTGCCCATATTTTTTATAGTTATTAGGGACTTTTAATTCGGAAAGAGTAGCAAACCCTATTTGTTCATGCACATTTCTGTAAATGGCCATCACTTTCACTTTGCAGTACACATGAAACCATCATTCTTATTATTTTACAGATTTTTTCTTTTTCATGTGGATTAGTTTAGCTTGTTCAAACTGGGTACCATGAAAGGGAGTCATATATACTGATTATTTGTATTTATTGTATCAAACAGAATATATGCATATAGGGGTTTGTCTCCTTCAAACACAATATTTGTAATTAAAGTTAATTTTTGTGGAATAGTAAAACATTGAAATTTCTATAAAAACAGAATTATAAACTATTGTTGGAGATGACTTATGTGGGAAAACATTTCAGACACTCAGATACATAATTTTTATTTATTTTTTGAAGCAAAAATTATGCTCACTATAAGTTATTCTGTGGCAAAATCAACATGAGGAGTATAACTCCTTGGCTTAATCTTTGCCATTATATTTAAATGTAATAAATTTCATATAAAATATTTTGAATTGTTTTTCAAAAATTTATATCAAACTATTATCTTAATTAGTGTTTAGTGAATAATAAATTTGATATTGTTCTTATAGTCATTTGGCTTATTATTGACTGTATCTGAAAGCCTATAATTAAATTCCAAGGGTGTGCTATACTATGTAATTACTGAAATGTCAATGTCCTTGGAATCTTTCATATTGTATACCCTAGTAGAAAACTGATATTAAATTATATTTTTAAATTAAGTGTTTCTATAGGGAAGCAGTTAAGTAAGCCAACTATCTTATCCAAAGTAGTTCCCCAAGCTAAAGAAAATAAGACCCTAAAAGTAAAGCTAGTTAAAATTTGTATGTTTACCAAAAATTCAGTCATCAAGTTTCTGAATTGTCAGATATGATAATTCACTGTTACTCACTACGTATTTTCATATTCGGTTCAAAAATGTAAATCAGAATTCATTAATTTTGATAGTTACAAAGAACCTTATTGATGGAATCAGGATATAAAATTTATAGGTTTCAAAAAAGCATGTGAAAATATAGACACTAGAAAAATTTTTAAAAACTGAGGAGAGGGAGCTCCAAAATTAACAAGATAAATTTAGAAACTTTAATAATTGTGTAGTAACCTGTTCTGAGAGTGGAATTGCCTTGCCTTTAATGGACCATGTAACTTTTTGACAATATTTTCTATCCTTTACAGCAAGGTTACTGTTTTTTTATTATTATTTTAGAGGATACATTAGTGAAATACCACAACCTTCTATAACTAAATAAGTTTTGCTGTAAGAAGAAAAAAAAGCAACAAGTGGTTCATAAATCAGTTATAGAAAATTCTGAGTGTTTAAAAGAACACCTCCTTTTTTGTAGTATTATGAAAGGTCCCTTATTGAGAATTGTATCTATAATTAGCTAAGCCTGATTATGAAGTTGTCATTGTAAATTCTATATTTATGTATCCTTTTGATGAAGAAAATTTTCAATTTCTTAAACAATAAATAATAATTTTAATTTAATAGATTTAATTTTATCAATACTTTCATAATTTCTGATTAAAACTGGAAAAACTAGTTTTTCTGTAATTTTATTAACCCATATGAAACAGAAGGAACATTTTACACAAATAATTTTTGAATCATCATATTATACTATCTTGGAGATAATAATAACCAGAATTCATCTAACAAAATGTTTCTCAACCTCAGTATTCTTCACATTTGGGGCCAGTAACTTGTTGCAGGGGGCTGTCCTGCACATTATAGGATGTTTAGTAATATCCTGGTCTCTAACCACTAGATGCCAGTAGCACCTCCTCAGTTGTTACACCTAAACCTATCTCCACACATTGCCATATGTCCCCTGGAAGGCAAAATCATTCCAAGTTGAGGACCACTGACCTACCAATGACTACTGATAAACAAAATTTTGTCTGTTTTATGTTAAAAGAGAGAAGCAAATAATAGTAATGAAATCTTTAAATAATTATTTTTTATAGAATATAATATCCAGTGTATCATCTATTTTTATAATTCAAAAGAAAGTAACATGAGAATTTCTGTTTATTATACTTTCTCAAGTATGCAAAGTTCTAAAATCATTAAAAAAGTAAAAATAAGTCACATTCATCATCCTATACTTACTAAAACAAAAAAAGAGAAATTTAAAAAAAAGCACAATTTGACACCACAGAAATTGAAATTAATGCAGATAATATTCAAATTATAATATATGAGCTCTTTTACCTTAATATTTTAATATGATTTAAACTACATAAGCATATCCTGTGAAATAAGTAATGGAATGAAGACAGTGAAAATCAAGCGAACAAGAAAACATAAAATCATCTGCATCTTTTTTTTTTTTTTTAAGGTTTTTTACTCCAAGCCAGTTTCACTTGGTTGCAGAAATTAGAAAATACAGGGGCGCCTGGGTGGCTCAGCCGTTAAACGTCTGCCTTCGGCTCAGGTCATGATCCCAGGTCCTGGGATCGAGCCCCGCATCGGGCTCCCTGCTCCGCGGGAAGCCTGCTTCTCCGTCTCCCGCTCCCCCTGCTTGTGTTCCCTCTCTCGCTGTGTCTCTCTCTAAATAAATAAAATCTTTAAAAAAAAAGGAAGAATTATTCACCACAACCAAGTGGGATTTATTCCTGGGCTGCAGGGGTGGTTCAACAGTCACAAATCAATCAACGTGATACAGCACAGTAATAAAAGAAAGGATAAGAACCATATGATCCTCTCAATAGATGCAGAAAAAGAATTTGACAAAATACAGCATCCTTTCTTGATAAAAACCCTCAAGAGGGGTGCCTGGGTGACACAGTTGGTTAAGCATCTGACTCTTGGTTTCAGCTCAGGTCGTGATCCCAGGGTCCTGGGATCGAGCCCCTGCATTGGGCTCCCTGCTCAGCGGGAAGCCTGCTTCTCCCTCTCCCACTCCCCCTGCTTGTGTTCCCTCTCTCACTGTCTCTCTCTCTGTCAAATAAATAAATAAAATCTTAAAAAAAAAAAAAAGAAAAAGAAATTAGAAAATACAATTACCAAAGAAATTTTTTCCAAGATTCCACGTGTGTGCGTGCGTGTGCTACTAATGGTAGTAAAGTACAACTTAACTAGAAAAAATATTTACCTAGAGTGCCTGTCTCATTCCTATTTACCACCAAGTGTGTTTCAAATGACACTACAGCAGCAGCTGTGACGTGCAATATAAAACAAGACAAAGAGCTACTTTCTCACTTTTAAGTCTGTTTTGATCCCTCTCACCTTTTCTATTAATTTTTAGAAAACTCCCCATAATAAATTCACAGTACCTTCAAGACAGATACCAAAGCTCAATGTACCCTTTACTATTGTGTGTCTTTGGATTGGTGGCCAGAGGTTTATGATGTGAAAAACAAATAAATGATTTTCTATTAATATTTTCAGATTAGAAATTTTTCATATTTTGACTTTGGTTTTCATTATCTAGACAAATATTTTCTTTAAAAATCTTCCTCCTGATTTCCATGTAAAGTAATGGTAGAAGTCATTATCAGATGACTAACCCACAGAGAACAACTGTGAAATCAGGATATAATAAAAAGGCAACTACCAGAAATACTGGAATTAACTTAGAAATCAATAACAATAACATAACTGTAAAACCCCGAATATTTTGAAATTAAACAACATACTTCTAAATAATCCTACAGTCAAGAAAGAATTAACATGAGGATTTAAAAATATGTGACCATAATAATAAGAAGAAATATAACATATAAGTATGTGGGGACATGGATAAAGGAGTGCCAAGAGGGCAAAACATGGCCTTAAGTGGGGGGAGAGGGAGGTTTAAATCAATTATTAAAACTCCTAAAGAAATCAGAAAAAGTCCTAATTATGTAGAAGAAAATAATAAAGAGGAAAACTCAACAAGAGTAAATTAAAACAACAAAAAAGAGGAAATCAGTGAATCCAAAAGTAGGTTCTTTGGAAAAAAAAAAATCAATAAAACTCATAAGTTTCTAGGTAGATTATTCAAGAGTCAAAGAGAGAAAAAACAAATTACCAATGTCAGGAGAGAAAGCCATCACTACAGATTCTATTAATATTAAAATCAAAACAAGGAGATATTAAGAGCAATTTTAGGTCATTATTGACCATGTGGTTGAGAATTCAACAGCCAAGATGAAATGGACAAATTCCTGTAAAGACACAAATTACCGAAACTGACCAAAGGAAAAAAAATTTAAAAACTTAAAAACCCTTTCCAGTTAAAGAAGTTGAAATTATAAATATTTTCCTACAAAGAAAATTCTAGATGGATTAACTGGTAAATTCCCTCAAATATTTAAGAAAGAATTATTACTAACTCAATGCCAACATTTCCAGAAAAATAGAAGAGAAACACTTTTCAACTACTCTTTTTGTGAGGCTAGTATTATCCTCATAACAAAATTAGACAAATACTCTATAAGAAAACTATAGAATCTCTCATCACCATACATGCAAAAATTCTATTAAAAATTAGCAAATTTAAGACATTATCTTTATATATATACACGTATGTATGTGTATAAAGATAATATGTAATATTTATGTATATATGTGTAAAGATATAAAGATATATATATAAAGATATAAAGATAACTACTATAAAGATAATATGTAATATCTATACTGGTAATGCAAGTTTGCTTTAAAGTCCAAGAAATCAATAAATGTGATTCATCATATTAATAAAAGAAAAACTATAAGAATATTTTTATTTTATTTATTTTTTAAAAAAGTCTTTTTTTAAAAATTTATTTATTTGACAGAGAGATAGCACAAGTAGGCAGAGCAGCAGGCGGAGAGAAAGGGAGAAGCAGGCTCTCTGCTGAACAGGGAGCCCGATGCGGGGCTCGATCCCAGGACCCTGGGATTATTACCTGAGCCGAAGGCAGACGCTTAACGACTGAGCCACCCAGGTGCCCCTATAAGAATATTTTTAAATGCAAACAAAAGCATTTAACAAAATTCTCTACCCATTCTTGGTTAATAATACAAAGAAAAAAAAAAGGGAAAAAATCCCAGCAAACTAGGAATATAGGAATAGAAGGAAAACACCTTAATCTGATTAAGAATGTTATGGAAAAACTACCTCCCTTACCTCTTACTGGTTCACCTACTTATGGTCAGCTGGGTCACTGAATGTGGATGTTTCCAAAAATGGATCATCTCCAATCAGCTACGAGCTGTGTAAAGAATAAGACAAAAGAGGAAGAATTCTATTTTTAGAATTAGGAATTCTACTCTGACCTTGCTGGAAATGATGCAGCTTTCTTGTCCCTAACATCAGTTCCAGACCAGCCTCGTTAGTACATGTTCCAAAAGGGAGTGTGGGGGATTCAAACATAATTCTGATTCAGCTAACTTGGTTCTCTTATTGGATTGGCATGGTCCTAAGTTATAAAGATAATGACCATGTGGTTGAGAATACCGCTTACGGACTCCCACAGTGGCTCTCGTGGGCTAAAGTCAGAGACATAATGGGTCTCTGCAAGTTTTATAAAAATGCTCTTCTCATTCTTGCATCAGATCTCTTTGGAAGAAAATTCTGGGTGTAAGTAGGAGATGATTAGAAAAAGATGACATTAAAAAATATAAGCATACCGGGACGCCTGGGTGGCTCAGTTGGTTCGGCAGCTGCCTTCGCCCGGGTCATGATCCCAGGGTCCTGGGATCGAGTCCCACATCAGGTTCCTTGCTCAGCAGGGATCCTGCTTCCCTCTCTCTCTCTCTCTCTCCCTCTGCTTGTGCTCTGTCAAATAAATAAAATCTTTAAAAAAATAATAAAGTGAAAAATATAATAAAGCGAGTCAAATGAATTTTTCAGGTTCCCAACGTAAAATTTATTTTTACACTATACTGTACTCAAGTGTGTAATAGCATTATGTCTAAAAAAAAAATGCATATACCTTAATTGAAAAGTACTTTATTGCTAAAAATTGCTACCATCTGAGCTTTCACCCAATCATAATCACTGACCACGGATTACCATAACAAATATAATAACGAAAATGTTTGAAGTGTGAGACTTACCAAAACGTGACATGAAACGAGCACATGCTGTTGGAAAAATGACGCCAAATTACTTGCTTAATGCAGGATTGCCACAAACTTAATTTATTTAAAAAAAAAAAGGCAGTATCTGTGAAGCGCAATAAAGCCAAGTGCAATAATATGGTGATACAGGTATGTCTGTATTCACATGGAATACACCAGAAGCTTGCCAGGGACTTGGAGCAGGAGAGGCTGGGGCATAGGAGACGGCACTGGGGGTCCAAAGGGTCAGCGTTAAGTCGCAATGCCTACCTGCCATTGGAGCCTATTCCCGTGGAAAGCAGAGCGGGAGGTTTTTCAACTCTCTTGTGACGGAGGGGCCAGGCTGGCAGGATAGGGTATCCCTCGGGTAGGAGACACCTGGGAATCCTGGTTCTTTGTGAAGCCCAGACCCCATGAGGCAGCAAATCCACACGGGGACTGACTGTTGCCCATTTGCGCATGTTACCTCTGGATGATTTTCAGAAGGTGGGCTCCTTCCACACCGGAAACTATGCAGGTGGTTGAAGCCTGGCCAGAGTCCCACCGGTTTTGAGACCCAGCTCTGCCGGCGCTCGCTAGGAGTGCTACTGCGCATGTGCACGCAGGCGCAGGTCCGAGTAGTCGGACGCTTGGAAAGCCGGAGCCTTGGAAGAGGAGTGTCTGTGTCTGGAGAGCAGGTTCCTGGAGTTAAAAGGCATCTGCCAGATTCCAATCCCTGACCTGCACAAATACACACATTTCTGCTAAGGCTGGGCCGGAGTAATCTGGACTGCCGTGCCACGACTGGATTGTGAGGACTGGCTGCGGCACCCCCCGATAAAAGACACTTGGTAGCCTTGATTGCTGCAGAAGCCTGGGACCCCAGGAGACAGTAAGTCCATGTGGGCTCTATCGCCCATTTCAGCGAACGCCTCACAGTGATGTCTGGGGTGTGGGCTCCCTCCATCCTGGAGGCTATGCAGGTGGTTGGGGACGATGGACTGTGGCGCTATGGGCCTGGAGGGCCCGGCTGCCCAAGGGTGGCTGACGAGGTATGCCAGGGACCTGGAACAGGGTAAGTGCTGACGGAGCCTGAGTCACAGGAGCAGGTTATTGTAAGTAGCGGGTGTTTGCCTAATTCTAAACCTTAACGTGCCTTAACCTTCCCGCTGAAGGCAGAGCTGGAGGAATCTTGACTGCCTTTCCGCAGGCGGGCCAGATGGCTGAACTGGGTGTCATTCAAGAATTGACACCCGGGAGCCGCCATTGCTGGAGAAGCCCAGGACCTCATCAGGCAGCCATTCCAGATGGGGACTGGGAAGGGTTTGAACGTGCTACCTTGGAAAGATTTTTCTGGTGGTGGGCTGCCTCCAGCCTAAAGGCTATTTACGTGGTTGGCTTCTTGCCTGAGCTCCAGAAGTCTGGAGGGCCCCAGAAGCCAAAAGCCTGCCACAGGGTGCAGACTACACATGCGCGGACAGCTCAGGTCAGGGTAGCCAGGGCCTTGGAACATGGCAATGTCGAGAAAGGCCGGGTCACAGGAGGAGTATTGGGGTTATAGGGTACCTAGCATCTGCCTGATTCCAAGCCTTAACCTCCAAAAGTGCACATTTTCTCCCTGAGGGCAGAGCTGGAAGAATCTGGAATACCTTACCAGGGCTGGTTTGGGCAGGCTGGCCAGGGTATCTTCCAGTAAGAGACATCTGGAAACCTTGATTGCAGCAGAAAAAAATAAATACATAAAAAAGAAATGGAACATACCAATTTTGTGGAGGTAGAAGAACACCAAACAAGCGCCTAGGGAGGTGAAACTGGCATTGCTGATCTTAGTCATTTAGAACCATCCTGCAACCTTACTCATGAAGGAAAATAATCTTGTGCAGCACTCCAAAACTGCAACAAGTTTAAATTTAACTGACTTCTGGGTTTGCTGTTCATCAACAGTAAGCTTTGACTAAAACCAGATTGTCATTCCCATTAAACTTACTGAGGAATCTATTGGGAGCAACAGGAATGGTCCCACTCCCACAACTTCCTTAAGTTGTAGGAAAACACCAATAGATATTTTATGGGTATTTTCTTTGCCTACACTCTCAGTCTCTTTTTGAGGCAGATGAAAACCACCTGGCTGGTGGTGCAGACAAACAAGATGGATTACACTGACTCCTCTTGGTCCATCCTTTAAAAACTTTGACCAGACCGTTATTTGAACTAAATTGGTAATTTTAAGATTTATCAGCCAGCCGGGAGGCTGGCTATATCAGAGGTAGGGTCAACTCTTGTTAAGTCTCACTTGGAAGAGCCCCAATAATACTTTCTTGTGCCCCTGAATTAATGCCTCTTACATAGTATCTAGGCATGGACTTGGTTTCCTCCTGAAAATACAGTGATGGCACCCTAAGAATGGTTATAAAATAGCTCCAAGTGTTTAAGGAAGCACCACCAATAGATCACGCAGCTCTCAGATGACTGCGAGCTCTCTCCAAAATTAGGTCATCCTTGTTTACTTGGGATTGAGGTTGGGAGGAACTTCTCAGAGGGATAACAAGAGATGCTTTATTTATGAATATTCTTGGGGGATTCTCCCTACAACAGAAGTCATAGAATTAGAAAAGATGGTAAAAATTTGTCTCTGATTTTAGCTGAAGTGATTGACGATAGCACCTTGATCGTGGAAGGCATTTAGATCAGACTTACTGGCAAGGGTTGTTATAGATGATAGAATTATCTTAGATTTCCCCTTTCAGGCCAAGGCAGTCTCTGCAATTGCTAATACATCCTACTAAGCCTGGATTAATGCCTTAAGCCAAGTGGAAAGGTCAATAAAGAAACAAGTGGAAAGTCATCTACCTTTTAAAGGTAAATACTGAATTTTTATGGGATTTGGGTTGGGCTAGGATCCTAGGAGTTATGATTGTACTACAGTACTACAGATTGGCCTCATTCTGTTGCTTGTAGTCTGTTTGAAATAGCCTTAATTAGATGAAACAAATATACTAATTAAGTAGCTTTGGCCCATCTTCTGTCTGGGGAAATTTTTCAGAAGCTAAGATGATGTAGAATTGATATCTGAATATGATTGATAGACAGTTGAGCCCATGTCTCTCATGTTTCTGTATATTTTATGAAGAGAGGCACTGATAGTCTTTATTCTTTTCAACATTGCATGTATAGTGAATGGTCTTGGGAGATACAGTGTCTCCCTCCAGAGCTGAGAGCAGTACAATAGAGATAATCTCTCTTTGGAGCAAATGTTTGTCAGGTTTATTATAGCTCCTTATAAAAGATTAGAAATCTTTATTCTTGGGGTTGCCTAGCTATGATACAAATCCATTGCACCTAAACTACCCCTGCATGTAGCTTCATGGGATTTAGGGGTCAAGGGGAATTAATGTCAATATGAAACTCATGCTGCTTGTTGTGCTTTGAGAACTAATAGTCTTTGTTTCTGGTCCAGGAGTCTCATGTTTTCTGCCTTCATTCATAAAACCGTGGAAGCTTGTTAGCTTTCAAGTAGGGTAAAATCTCAGACCCTTCACAATTTTTGACAATTGAGTTGAATACAAATGTTTAGAGTGGACATTTTTTCTTTGTTCCTCATCTTAGGGAAAAAATTTTGTGTTTCACTATTTCACCATAAAGTATGATGTTAGTTGTAGTTTTTTTCTTAAATGACCTTTTAAAAAATTCTTGTTTATTTATTTACTTTTTTTTTTAGAGAGATAGTGTGAGAGCAGGGTGGGGAGGGCAGGAAGGGGCAGAGGGAGAGGAAGAGAGAATCTTAAGCAGGGCTCAATTTCAGGAAGCTGAGATCATGACCTGAACTATAATTAAGAGTCAGACACTTAATGGGCTGAGCCACCCCGGCACCCCCAAAATTCCTTTTTATTCTAAATTTGCTGAGTTTTATGAGGAATGTCTGCTGGATTTTGCCAAATGCTTTTGCTGTGTCTATCAAGATGATCACATAATTATAACTTTTAGTCTTTTAATATGGTGAATTGCATTTATTTTTGTATACTATGCAAGCATGCATTTATGGGATAATTCTCCACTTATAGTATCCTTTTTATACGTTGAATTTAATTTGCTAAAAGTCGGTTAAGTATATTTTGTATCTAGGTTTATGAGGGTATTGGTATGTAGTTTGTTTGTTTTTGTTTTATTGCAGTATCTTTGTCTGATTTTGGTGCCAGGGTAATGGTCTTACAGAATGGATTGGGGTGATAGTCTTATAGAATGGATTGGGAAATATCCCCACTCTTTCAATCTGGAAGAGTTTGTGTAGAGCTGGTATTATTTATTCTTTAAATATTTGGTAGAAAATTTATTGATTTTTTTTTAAAGCTTTTTAAATTTCCTCACATATCCAGTTAAAGCCGTGAATTTCCCCTAATCTTTGCTTTAGCTGAATCCTGTGTCTAAAGTTGTGTCTATGTTGTGTTTTCTTTATATTTAATACAAAATATTTTCTATTTTTCCTTGTGATTTCTTCTTTCACCATGGATTATTTAGAAGTATATTGTGAAATTTCCATAAATTTTTACTGGTGTTATTTTTGTGGTGCTTTCCACTCCACCATCTTCCCAGAATCCTCTTTATTTCTCCCAATTTTCAACAGATATTGTATATCATGAATGTTACATTATGATGTGTTTAGATTTTATTGTATTGAAGTAGTAGTGAAGTTTGTTTTGGAAAAGAGTTCAGTTACATTTTGGCCAACTTATTCCTTTAGAGACTTCTTTTTAAGCATTTTTAGATTAAATTTGTAATAATATTTACTCTAGTGCTACTATTAAGACATGGCTCTTCATGGATCTCTACAAATTTTCCTGTTTACTCAAAGCCATTTCTTCACTTGTCTGGTAGATAAAAGACATGGAACACGTAATTTTTTTTTTTTTTTTGTCTTTCAACTGTTTAACTCTTGATATATAAACACATATACATACATGTAGAACATTAGTTAGCATATACATAGCTAAAATGTTTATATACCGATATCGGAAAGCATAAAACATTTCCGCTTGGTTGGCCAACTTTCTGTGTACCATCAAACTAAAGATTATATAAATATATCAGTGGTTAATATTTTATATTTTTAAAGTATAACATGAACTTTATTGTGTTCTTTCTTTTTTTTTTATTCTTATGTTAATCCCCATACATTACATCATTAGTTTTAGATGAAGTGTTACATGATTCATTGTTTGTGCATAACACCCAGTGCTCCATGCAGAATGTGCCCTCCTCAATACCCACCACCAGGCTAACCCATCCTCCCGCCCCCCTCCCCTCTAGAACCCTCAGTTTGTTTTTCAGAGTCCATCGTCTCTCATGGTTCGTCTACCCCTCCGATTTCCCCCGCTTCATTCTTCCCCTCCCGCTTGGAACACATAATCTTACCAATATGTTTTCATAGGAATTACTGGAGACACTGGGGTGAAGATACTTTTGAAAAAAAGTATTTTCATGGCAGTGAAAGTATATAACATTAAAAAGAAACAAAATCTTAAGAGTTAATTCCTGTCTTTTAGCAACTTCATTTTATCTATGTCTTATTCTCTCGTACTGCACTGTTGATGATTTATTCAGATCTTTTAAGTCACAGATCCTTTCAGTATGTTTGTTTTTAATTTTAAGAACCATTATGGACTGAATAGTGTTTCTCCCAATTTCATATGTTGAAGCCTTAACCCCCAGTGTTTCTATATTTGGAAATACGGCCTTTAAGGAGGTAATTAAGGCTAAATGGGGTAATAAGTGTGGGGTCTTAATCTGATATGACTATTGTCCTTATAAGAAGAACAAGAGATAGCAGAGCATCTCTTTCCATGTGTCCACATAGAGAAAAGGTCATGTGAGAACACAGTAAAAAGTCTCTGTTAGTGATTTGAGGAGAGAAATTTCACCAGAATTCAACCCTACTGACACCTTAATCTTGGACTTCCAACTTCTAGAACTGTGAGAGAGCGTATTTCTGTTTTTCAAGCCTCCTAATCTGTGAAATTTTGTTATGGCAGTCCACGCAGACTAATGAAATATGTTTAGATCTTTTTAGAAAAAAATTTGGTTCTTTTTTAAACCATTCTATTCTGATTTGACATTGTCCTGTCTTTCGTTTGTAATTTCCAACATTTTAAAAATTTCTGTGACTATATTAATCACTGCCTTAGCTTAGGCAGTTATGACAAATACCGTAGACTGGATAGCTTAAATAACATATTTATTTTTCACAGTTCTGGAGTCTGCGAAGTCCAAGATGAGGGTGGTGGCCAATTCAGTTTATGATGAAAGCCTACGTCTTGGCTTGCAGATAACCACCTTCTTTTTGTGTCCTCATGTGGGAGGGGAGAGGGGTGCTGGTCTTTCTTTCTCCTCTTTTAAGGACACTAATCTCTTCATGGGGTCCCATCCTTGTGATCTCATCTAAACTTAATTACTTCCCAAAGGTCCCACTTCCAAATATCATCACATTGAAAGTTAGGGCTTCAACATATGAATTTTTATGGGACACAAACATTCAGTCCATAACAACCACACTCATTTTTAAGCCATTTGGATTGTTCCATTATTTCTATTTCTTGATGTGAGATATTATGTATGATTCCTTTATCAGCTTACTTTCTCTGGAGATTTTTCATTTCCTTGTGTACTTTATTTTTTTGAGTTTATCCTGTGAAAGTTTAGGATTTTTTTTGGTAGGAAAGTTATGTGTCTTGGGTTAGGAAGCATCTGTCTTGGGAGGTTTCACATTTATTTTTGTTTTGTTTGTAGGCAGTATATGTCTGTTGTGAATTTGGATCCCACAGCAAGGTATGAACAAACTATGAGGATTCTCTATTTTTTCTCATGTCTGTTTATATTCTTATGGCCACAGGAAGTCGAAAGGTATTTTTGCTTTCAATTTTTCTAGTTTGTTTCATGCATATGGGAGTTTTCCATAACTACCTGTTTGATGTAGCTAAATCAGTTGAAGCTCTTGTAGTTTATGGCATGGATTTTTCCCCATTAGAGGTTTGGATAAACCACTAAGGTTCTCTCTATCTGGCTCAGATACTCCATTGAACTATTTGACTTTGGCTTGGAGTCACTGCATGATTAAGATTTTGAGTTCAGTTTCTGAAAATTTGGGATTTAACTTCCTTTTGTGGTTGGTTACTTATCTAAATAGCTTTTGCTCTCTTTTATCCAATATTTCTAAGTATTTATTGGAGAAGATAGCCTTCCATGTTAGCTCAATCTCAACCATAGATCTATTTAACCTCTTTAGGTCTGTGTTTCTAGATCTGTAAAATGGAGATAATTACTCTTAACTTACTGGGTGTTTGTGAAAGCAAATTAAATTAATGTATGTTAATGAGTTCGCATATTGCTTAGTAAATCATAAATATTCAGTAAATATACTTCATTAGTATTATAATTCTAAGCAACATGCATTTAAATTATGACATAAGCTACCAAAACTCAGCATTTGAAGCAATTTGAAACTGTTAATTTCTTAAATTTTTCTAGTGAAAGATTCATATCCAAAATGTAGAGCAAAATTATGGGATAGGTTAGTCTTTGTATTATTTATTTTTGATGAATTTCCTGATATATGTTAAATTTCCTGCAAGTGGTATTATGTTTGGGGTTACTGTCTGAGCTTTGCAGTTTTATACAAAGATTTCATGCATAAAAGACTTCAGTATTTTGTATTCTGCTAGAAGATTTTTTGAGTAGATGTATTTTTAATTCTCTTTATACAACATTGATGTCTAATGAATGGATTTTAAAATCTTATAATTGTAAGAGAGGTTTTTAGGACTGAGGGCAGAGGATTTGTAATTCAGAACTTCTGATATTTTTTAATGATCCAGTTTAATGGATCTAAGAATCTACATATACATATTATATTTCTTTTATTGATTAAAACAGTTCCAAATCATTTGAAGGATGAACATGGAAGCTCTGTGGAATCTTTATCTTTAGGGGAATGGGAGTGGTGGGGGGGAGAAGGTGAATGTATTAAGTTAAATTAGTAAATAATTAAGAGTGGTTAAATAACAATGTTCACGCATTTTTAATTTAAAGCTTGTTCAATTCTTTTAAAATGTATTTGAATTTGCAATTATTTAAGCTTTGAGGTATGCACTGAAGAGAAAGTAAAACTATAGATTTTAAGAATGTTGCTGGAGGTAATATATAAATCCAATTGATCAGTCTGGCAGAGAATTGATGCCACAATTTGTACCCAGTGGCATTTTCTCTCTCCTACTCAACTGGCTTTAGAACATTATCAGAAAGTCAATATAATACGCCAATATAGTGATATACTTTCAGTCATAAGTCCCTTGTACAGATTAAAACTTAGGTGCTCACATTGTGGATAATAATGAACAGACAGCCTGACTCCATCTCACTATGTGTCATCTAGAAAGGACTTGACTCAACTTCACTGCAAGTTTCCGTAGAGTTATCAATGATCCTGAGCCAGCAAACTAGTAACAGAGGATGCCTGTCTCTTCAGGACAAAAAAAAAAAAAAAAAAAATAGAGGGAAAGGATAATATGTACCCAGCCCTGCAGTCTGGCTTCAGACCTCTCTCTAGCAGTCTCCTGTCTCCATCTGCCTTTCCTGATGTTCTGATCAAGTTACCTTTAAAATTCACTCTTGATTTCATGCTTGATTCTCTTTTTCTTTTAATTTATTAATGTGTTTACCACCTCAGCATTATCCTTACAGCTCATTCCTTTCCAAGCTTGCTCATTCCTGAAAAACTATTAGGAAACTACTTTCTTTCATTTGTTATAAAAGAATTTAATTCTGAAGGTTATTTATGTCACATAGCTTTCTATTCTCTAACAGCACAAAACTATGAGAAGGCCTCTATACAATATATTTTGTCCTCAGTAAATGTGTTCAACTTACTGGCAGCTTTAGCAGAGTAGGCATATATTGATCATTATACTTTCAGAAGTTTTGATTCCATAAACTGTTATACAGCATATTCCATACTGGTCCCATCTAAGTTTGGCTAAGGCGATATCCTACAACACATGCTGCTTACCATATCTGCCTACAATGAAGATGACAATTATTTCTGCAATAGACTATTGAGGCACAACTAGTCCAGATATTTGTCAGTATCATTCTTACTAGATTTCTTTGATTTTGGACATTAGAAAGGCCACACAAAGCTTAATTATAGAATGAAAATTATATACTGTTTATTTTGTAGTTATATTTTGTATAGTCATTCTTTTGTACACCTCATTCGAAAATACATGCTGAATGTCTACTGTGGGCCTAGATACTGTACTAGGTGCTGGAATGTAGCTGGGGAATGGACACAAAGTTGGTGTTCCACATGAGATCTATATCCTAGCATGAAATGCAATCAGTTAGAAAGCGTAAATATATAGTATGTCAGATGAAGGTGAATGCTGGGGAGAATAGGATGGTAAGGGGGAAAGAGGATGTACTGAGAGGGGCTAAGGATATGGGGTGGTCATGAAAGACTTCCCTGATTAGGTGATATTTTACCAAAGACCTGAAGGAAGTAAAAGAGCAAACCATGTCAACATGTGGCAAAACAGCATTCCAGGCAGAAAGTAAAGCAGTTACAAATCTCTGACACTGAAGCATGCTGGCAAAAAGAAGCAAGGACCCTAGTGTGTCTGGAGCAGTGAACAAAGAGGAAGGTTGTGTTCCTCTGAGCTGCAGATGTGCAAGTCATTTGTAAAGAAATTATGAGGGAGGGGAAAGTGAAAAAAGCAAATCATGAACACAGTTTCTAGTGAAATCCTCACTTCAACACATTCCTCTGGGTGTTCTAGAGTATAAATTACTTTGCAGAGTTGTATCACCTTGAGGTAAGAGATCTGGGCTTTTACATGTCTGTGGTAGTCAGTCATTGGCTGTGGGCAGCCCTGGGCAGTCTTCTGGATTTCAGTGCCTCTGGGCAAAGTAGTTTCTGCAGTTCAAGGTATCTCCTAAAAAAAGGCTGTGGGTGCCAAGCATGCAGAAGCTGTGGGAATGGGTACCTAGAACCAGAAATATTATCCCGGGACATCTGCGAGAACATGGAATCAGAATGCTCACCAATATTTCCCTTGCATTTTGATGTAGTCCTGTAAATGAAGTATAGGAAATGGAATGTAGAACTTGAGTCCTTAAACGACCACATGGAGAGGAACTCAACCTGTACATATAAAACTAGTTTGTAGGGGTGCCTGGGTGGCTCAGTCTCTTGAGCCTCTGACTCTTCAACTCAGGTCACCATCTCGGTTGTGAGAGGAAGTCTGCTTGAGATTCTCTCCCTCTTCCTGTGCCCCTCCCCCTGCTCATGATCTCTCTCTCTCTCTCTCTAATAAATAGGTAAATAATTAAAAAAAAAAAAACATTTTGCGTTGTGACATTAATGATAAGTGATTTTTTATAAAACTTTTATTATTTTGGATGTTATACCTTATTGGTAAGGGTTAATCTGTCATATCAGCTAGCAAGTTTTTACTTTAACTAATACGTCTGTTTTAAATAGATTGCTCTGCCTATGATGGAAATAAAAGACTACAGGGAGATAAATGATAAATTAGTGAGACCATTTAGAAGGCTATTGCAATGTTTTTGGAAAGAAACTGGTGGGATAATAAAACATAGCCAACAGGACTTGCTTATGGATTTCAAAATTCTCTGTTTTTGTTTAGTCTAACTGTTCTCTCTTTCTCTCTCTTTCTCCCTCTCTCCCTTCCCTAAGTGCCTCTTCTCATTTTTAATAATCCTTTTATGAAGCATAATTGTTCAGATTAGGTAAATTTTTATTATCTGTCTACAATTTCTCAACATCCGTGTCTTATGTGAGTACTTATTAGCTATTGAAAGACACTGATTGTTTCTGATACTCTTAGATGTTTACTTAGCACCAAATATTGTTTTTACTCTTATTTGTTTCTGATTACTCTGATTTTTTTCTCATCTTTCCCTTTGTTGTTAATATTTTCTACCTATGCCAAGATGGTGGGATACATTTTGGGTTGTTCCTTTTTTGGGGGAAATTGATTTCTGTCTTGGGTCTAAGCAAAAGATATCTTTCTTAGCAGCACATGTTCACTACAGTCCAATATAAAAACAAACAAACAAAAACCACAAACAAAGAGGGCATGTTCTGCATGGAGCACTGGGTGTTATACGCAAACAATGAATCATGGAACACTACATCAAAAACTAATCATGTAATGTATGTTGATTAACATAACATAATAATAAAAAAAAATGTAGGCAACCTACTTAAAAAAAAAAAAACAGAAAAAACAAAACAAAACACCACAAACTGACTTGGATAAACAAGTGTGCACACACACATCAAAATATAAACATAGAATAAATAGAAGAATGTTTAGAAAATATTTACTTTATATCAAGAATAAAAATCAAGATAACTTTTATCATCATGATTTCTGTTGATTCCTTAGTGAAGCAATGAACTGTATTTTTTTTCACTACCTTTATGTGAATTATCTTATTGAAACAGAGGAGAGGCATTCCTTTTTTTATTTTGGTTTTTCAGTTTTCTTCTCTGATTTCCTATTGGAAAATAAATGTGAAAGTAAAATACACGTATGCCTCTGAGTTATATGTGAGATATCTAGCCATTCAGTCTGTAGCAAATGCTGTATAACCTCCAACAATGAACATGCTGTGTGTAATTGTCAATGTTTCAGATTTCTTCCTTATGGAATAAGCAAAATTCATAGTTTGTCCTTACAAATTTTAAGTAAGAAACAATGGATTTTGTGTAAAAATTCAAGAGTCTAAAACGCACACACATCTGTATGTTTGTACGTAAGTATTTAATAAGGATCTTTCTAGGTCTTCCTGTTGAAACCCAATCTCTCTTCACAAAGAGATATGCTACATTATTGGAGATGTGTATTTCTGTCTTTATTAGTTTTGAGCATGGCACAATGTATGCTGAGTTGACTCTACCTTATACGTGGAAAAGGGAAACAGTTGTAAAGAACTGCCATGTTTCAGTAGGTTATAGGGATATGTATAATATATTTTTTTAAGTGAACACGTGTAAGAAAGCATCAGTGAGAGAGAACATACTTCTAGGTCATTAGAACATTAACTCTGCCAGTATTTCTATAACAAAGCATGGATTACCACTAAAAAAATATTTTGTAGTTTTCTACAGTTATATTATGTCTCAGTTCTGCTTCTGGGATCCTTTTAGTTTCTGGAATAAATGATTGGGTAAATTTTACAAGATTTATATTATGGCTACAACCAGGATTGTTCCTTTGTGCTTGACATTATGAAAGGGCATTGCCTTCAGAAAGTTATTGTAATATACTGTTCTCTCTCCATTTGTCCTACCACTTTATCTAGATTCTGTTCTACATAAAGAACATTTCTCAGACTCAGACTTGGAAAACTTGAGTGGGGAGAATAGTCATAAAAGCTCTGAAGAATGAATGTATCTTTAATAGGGCAAGTTGAGATGGCTGCATGCATGGAGGAATGGGCAGACTGGGGACAGTACAACGGTAGCTACAGTCTACACAGTGAAAAAGAGAAATGGGGCAGAGTAATAAAATGGATGTTTTTTATGCCACCTGTAGAGAAGGTAATATAGAAAAAAAATTTCCTTAGAGATAAACCTGGTTTAACAAATACCTGTGTGGTGATTTGATAGTGTTTTAGCTTAAGTTCCCCTGAAAGCAGAGTCTGACTTATTTCCAGATGGCATTCTCCAAAGAGCAGGATGGATGTCAGAAGAGAGAAGGGGAAGAAAAGCTCATGTAGGGTTACATATGTGGGCAATTGGGGCATTAAGACCATGCTAAGACTGTAAAATGTCTTTTAGTTTTATCTACTCAAAAGCCAGGATGGAGAGATAATTATTAATCAACTCAAGTTCCCCATTGGTTGAGAGTCATCCCATTAATTTCCTTCCACTTCTAAGCTATTCATGTGTGGATAAGAGAGTTGGATGCAGAAAGCCAAGATGCCAATAATTGAGGCAAAACATTGTCAGTGTGAAAAATGAGTTAAAAACTGCACAGGAGTGTCCAGGTTCGGCTGAAATCAGAGGTGAGGCCAAGATGTAGGCCAGAGCACTAAATGCATCTGATACAGTTGCTGATGACAGCAGCTTAATTGGTGATAGGTGCGTAGGGTTCTAGAAATTTGAGGCTGTGATTCAACCTCTCAGAACCTCTGGTAAATTTCTTATATATCCCCAGGGGCTTTCTTTACACAGGGTACCTCTTTGGTGGAAAATGCATGAATCTGACCACCAAATTGCTTCTGTGTAAATTCTATCAGGGGTTAGAAATAGGCAAATGATTGCTTTGTGAAAATGACTCACTTAATGTTTTATTCCAAGTTAATCTTAAAGGGAAGTTTGTTTATTTTTGAAGGATGTTTTCTTAAATACTCATATCTCAAGTTTCCTAAGTTTAAGGCCTGTGAATAAAGCAACTGACATTTTGTGAGAGTTAAATGACTGACTCCTGAACATTTTATAAAGCAACTATTTTCACCGTCTTTTTGATATATTACTATTTAACTATAAGATTGAAAATCTCAGAATAATCTCACGCCTGGGAGATTCCCATAAGAAGTTATATATTCGCTGTGTTTTTAGTAGGCTACCTTGACCTTTCATGTTTCAAACTGCAGCCCTTTTCTATCATTAGGTTTTAAAGTTTTCAAAAATCTAGGGAGAAGGGGTTTTCTTTCTTATCCTCTCATCCTCATTGCCTCTGGGCTGAGGAAGAAAGTAGGTAAAACCAAAGATTTGTGTCTGCCTTGAACCCCAAAGAAGTTCAAATGAAAGCCTCAAGTGCAATGACCTTAATGACTATCGCTCTTTTAAAATAATTGTATGTTTAATAGTTCATAGAATATTCAGTTCAGCTGGGCACAATTTGAAACCTCAGACAGAAGACATATCTCTGTAGGGAAATTTAGCATTCCACAGGGGGTTATTCCTTTGTACCTAAGGTTTAAGTAGATGGCAAGGGTGAAAAAGAAATGTTTGACAATAAAATAAAGTCTACCTCCTCTAACTTGTCCATATCAGCCTGAATAAAATGAGTAACTGACAATCCATAGTTTTCTCATGAATAAATCTGCCCAAGTTACTGCACTTAGTTAGTAAATGTATTGAAACTAATAAAAGATAATTTATACATTTTAGACAGACTGAAACAATGACTATTGACCATGTTATTATATTAGCACAATGTTCTATGTGTGTTTGTGTGTATATACATATAGAAGTCAAAATAATGCCAATTCCAAAAGCCTATGTGTAAAATTTCAGAAATTTTGTGAGATGGTTGTTAAACACGGTCCTAGTTAAAAATTAAATTATATTAAGGGCACCTGGGTGGCTCAATAGATTAAGTATCCGACTCTTGATTTTGGCTCAGGTCTTGATCTCAGGGTCATGAGATCAAGCCCCCTCTTGAGCTCCACACTGAGCAGGGGAGTCTGCCTAAGATTCTCTCTCTCAAGGAGAACCCTCTTACACTGTTGGTGGGAATGCAAGCTGGTGCAGCCACTCTGGAAAACAGAATGAAAGTTTCCTCAAAAAGTTGAAAATAGAGCTACCCTATGACCCAGCAATTGCACTACTGGGTATTTACCCCAAAGATACAAATGTAGTGATCCAAAGGGGGACCTGTGTCCCATTGTTTATAGCAGCAGTGTCCACAATAGCCAGATTATAGGAAGAGCCCAGATGTCCATTGACAGATGAATGGATAAAGAAGATGTGGTATATATATATATATACAATGGAATACTACTCCACTGTCAAGAAAATGATATCTCGCTGTTTGCAACAACATGGATGAAACTGGAGGGTATTTTGCTAAGTGAAATAAGTCAATCAGAGAAGGACAATTATCACATGATCTCACTCATGAGGAATTTAAGAATCAAAACAGGATCATAGGGGAAGGGGGGGGAATAAAGACGAAACCAGAGAGGGAGACAAACCATAAGAGATTCTCTTAATCATAGGAAACAAACTGAGGGTTGTTGGAGGGGAAAGGGATAGGGGCTGGGGTAACTGAGTGATGGACATTGAGGAGGGCACATGATGCAATGAGCACTGGTTATTATATAAGACTGATGAATCACTGAACTCTACCTCTGAAACTAATAATACACTATGTGTTAATTAATTGAATTTAAATTTAAGAAAATTAAACAAAAGAAAAATTTTGAAATGAAAAAAAAGATTCTATCCCTCTGCCCCTCCCTCCTTTGGTGGTCTCTCTCTAAAATAAATAAATAAATCTTTAAAAAATAAATTGTATCAACTTACAATTAAATGAAATATATTAAAAACAAAGGTGATTATATTCAAAACTCATCACTCCTAGTTATTTTTCTACATTTATTTAATTATCATTATTATTATTTTTTTTTTTTTAAAGGGAGAGAGCATAGTGGGAGAGGGGCAGAGGGAGAGAGAATCTTAGGTAGGCTCCTCATTGGGTGATCCCCATGCAGGGCTTGATCTCATGACCCTGAGATCATGACCTGAGCAGAAATCAAGAGTCAATGCTTAACCCACTGAGCCATCCAGGCACCTGGATTTTTCTACATTTTATTATCATCTATGCTCTGGAAGTTATTTGCATTTATTTTATCTGTATGTAGGGAAAACTGTGTAATGGCCTCTCTCTTCTTAACGCCACTGTCGGTAATGTCAAGTTGGTGGCTTAAACTATACGTGGTACAAGTACCTTTACCATGGAAATAGGCGAATGTTACAAATCAAGGCTTGGGTTTGTTGTGTTGATTGACTAAACTGAAGAAAGAGAGAAAATGTTACTAATGCAGATTAAATTGAAAAATGTGTTGTGTCTGTTGCCATTACTTTGTCAACAACACAAAAATTTAAGGAAATATTCTTTCCGCAGTTGGAACTATTATTTAATTCAGCAAAGAAGTTCCTCCAATCATTGACAAAAAGGGAAATTCTACTTAGGTCTTTACTGTTTCATTTTTGTCTTACTCATTAATGTAAATGATAATATCAAATAACGTTCATCAGTTGGAACTATAGGTTAGTTGGGGATACAAGAATTAAAAAAAATAGATAAAAGCATTCTATGAGAATCAATTGGGTGTATGGAGTTTAAGATAAAAATATTGGATATTTTATTGCTATTTATAATTGCTTAATACCAGTAAAATTCATAATAAACATACACATATATGTATATGTGAAAAAAATATATATATACACACACGGATAGGTATATAGATATAAATGCATTAGTTTTTTTCTGGAAAGCTGGTTGTTAAAAATTTACCAGCATAGCTTTGTATAAATATATGGTTTTAATAACCAAACACGTTTTACATAATTCTTAAAAATAACCAGTTTCCTCAGAACCTTGGGAAAAATTTTTTCTTTATACATTAAAACTAGAACATAAAAAAAGTTTACAGAGATTTATTGAAATGAAGCTTATAATTTGGAACATGATAGATAATACTAAATGCAAGATTTATAGTGCCCACAGCAAGATAACCTAAATGGATCTTTACCTGGAAAGGTCTATGTATACTAAATTTATAGATAATATGCGATTGATGTATATTTTCTCTATTTGAATATCTTAGTGTTAGAAAGTATTACGATATAAAGGAAAAAAATGCCACAGAATATAAGGTTATAAATTAATAACTAAATAGTGATAGTTCCCAAGAGTCAGGGCATATTTTTATACTGAGGTATGCAAATTACACATAATTCAAGTTGTTTATTCTAAAATATACAGAATAACAAATACTTTTTAATATTATTTTACTTGGCAGTAGGATTTGAACTCTTTAAAATTTTCCAGGAAAGAAGAAAATAGAGTTGACCATTGAACAACACGTGGGTTAGGGGTGCCAACTCCCCAACATAGTCAAAAATCCACCAGTAACTTTTACTACTTAACTACCTATAGCTTAAACTTATAGTCAAAACTTAACTACTCATAGCCTACTGTTGACCAGAAGCCTTACCAATGACATAAAAAGTCAATGAACACACACACAAAATCAATTAACACATATTTTGTATATTACATGTATCATATACTGTATTCTTAGAATAAAGTAAGCTACAGAAAAAATGTTATTGAGAATATTATAAGAGATGAAAGGACAGAAGTTTTAATATATATGTGTGTTTATATGGATATATATATAACAGAATATTATTCAGCCATAAAAGAGTGAAATCTTGGCATTTCCAATAATGTGGATGGAGCTAGAAAGCATTATAAGAAGCAAAGTAAGTCAGAGAAAGACAAATACCGTATTATTTCATTCATGTAGTATTTAGGAAACAAAACAAATGAGCAAAGAAAAAAAAAGGAGACAAACCAAGAAACAGACTCTTAACTCAAGAGAACAGATGGTTATCAGAAGAGAGGTGAGTGAAATAGGTGAAGGGGATTGAGTACACTTATAATGAGCACTGAGTATAGAATTATTGAATCACTGTATTATACACCTGAAACTAATATAACACTGTACATTAACTATACTGGAATTAAAATAAAAAACTTAATAAAAATTTAGATATAAATACTTAAAAATATCATAAGAGAAAATACATATACAATACTGTATTGTATTTATCAAAAATCTGTGTATAAGTGGACCCATGCAGTTCAAACCCATGTTGTTCAGGGGTCAACTGTACCTGCATTTTTTCCTAACTTATATTTTTTCTTTCTTTTTTTTTAAAGATTTTATTCCTTTATTTGAGAGAGAGAGCAAGAGAATGCACAAAGGGAGAGTGAGAGAGAAAAGCAGACTTCCCACTGATCAGAGAGCCCAATGTGGGGCTTGATCCCAGGACCCTGGGATCATGATCTGAGCCAAAGGCAGACGCTTATCCAACGGAGCCACCCAGGAACCCCTCCTAACTTATATTTTCTAACACATTTTATTTATCAGTACATATAAATTATAATAAGATTAAGTCCATATTTATGAGTGTCTTTATGGTTAATTTATAATTGCTTTTCCAAGCTAGACATTTGTTTTTCTTTCAAGTTTTTAATTAAAGTCATTAGTTAACATGCAGTATAATACTAGTTTCAGGTGTAGAATTTAGTGATTTATCACTTAAATACAACACCCAGTGCTCAAGTGCCCTCCTTAATACCCATCACCTATTTAGTGGATCCTCCTGCCCACCTCCTCTCCAGTAATTCTCAATATGTTCTCTGTAGTTAAGAGTCTGTTTAATGGTTTTCCTCTCTTTACCCCTCATGTTCATTTGTTTCATTTCTTAGATTCCACATATGAGTGAAATCATATGGTATTTTTCTTTCTCTGACTTATTTCATAATACATTCTAACTCCATCCATGTCTTTGCAAATGTCAAAATTTCATTCTTTTTTATGGCTGAGTAATATTCCTGTGTGTGTGTGTGTGACCTTTTCCTTATCCATTCTTTAGTCACTTGATTTTCACTTTTTCATTCATCTTTCATCTGATTTTTTACTCAGCATTTTGTCTTCAAAATGTATCTTGTTGACTAAAGTTAAACCTAATTCAGTTTTGCTGAATATATTGAATTGTATGATATGGTGTTCCTCTATATTTCTACATTAAACCAATTTTACTTTTTTACAGTAAAAACTGTGAATATTCTTACATATAGTAAGATTTTTTAATAGACCACACATCTAGCAATGTGCTTGCTTTTAGGTTTTTATATATTCTTAACTTTAATAAGTATCGCAGAAAATGATCCCCAGAAATGTATCAACTCACTTTACTAAGAGGCTTTCAGTTTTCTCACATCTCTACAGACGCTT
Source organism: Mirounga angustirostris (assembly GCF_029215605.1). Lineage (NCBI taxonomy): Eukaryota > Metazoa > Chordata > Mammalia > Carnivora > Phocidae > Mirounga > Mirounga angustirostris. The sequence continues at coordinate 88,057,292 of NW_026991713.1, read as the reverse complement.
GATAACATAGAACTTTTAAATTTGCTTATCAAATGCATGTTTAGTTTTTATTGTTTCAATTTGTGTTTTCTTGTTAACTAGTAAATGTGCAAATAATCTTCATATTTTGGTGGACCACCCATATTCACCTGTAATGAATTGCCAGGTCAAATCCTTTGCTCATATGGCAGTAGTTCACTTTGTCCTTTCTTACTGGTTCATACTGGGTACTATTCCTTTGTGAATTATATGCTTTATAAATATACCAGTGTGGTGTTTGTTTTTTACATGTATTCACAGTATCTTTTATTATATAGGACTTTTAAATTTGACATATTCAATCTTTCCTTTGTAAATTAAAAAAAAAAATATGATCAATCCCAATGCCAAAAAGATATTTTTCTTTTCTTTTAAAATGTTTCTATTCTTTGTTTTGCATTCCACATTCAGATCTTTAATATATTTGCAATTTATTTTATAATAATTTGAATTAGGAAATCTAATTTACTTATTTTTCATAGAGATAGCAATTTATTCAAATCTTTCTCCCTCTCTTTTTTGATACCATCCTCTAAATTACACCAGTTCCTATATATTTATGTGACTATCTTTCAGGACTCTATTAGTTTTCATGAGTCTGTCTATTCTTACCCCTTATTCTTGTCATTCATTTTAAATTTCTTTAGAATTATAATAACTTTTTGGGTGCCTGGGTGACTCAGTTGGTTGAGTGACTCTTGGTTTCTGCTCAGGTCATGATTTCAGGGTCTTGAGATGGACCCCCATGGGGGGCTCGGTGCTCAGCACGGAATCTGCTTGGGATTCTTTTTCTCCCTTTACCCCTCCCCCTGCTCGTGCACTTGCTCTCTCTCTCTCTAAAATAAATAAATCTTACAAAAAAAAGAAAAAGAAAAAGAGAATTATGAAAGCTTTTGATATCTAGTAGGGTTATTTCTCCCTCCTTTTTCTTATTTTTTAAGATGTTCTTTACTATTCTTGGCCCAATATTCACTCATGTGAATTTCACATTTTTTCATGTTTTATGGAAATCCCTGGTGGCATTTTAACTGTACTTATTTGAATTTAAAGATTAATTTTGTGGGAATTGATATTTTCTAATATCAAGCCTTTTTATTATACTATAGTATAGTATATCTCCTCATTTATTTACCTGTTGTCTATAATATTGAGTAACATCTTGTAGTTTTCTTCATACAATTCTTGAACTTCATTTATCAGATTTATTCCTAGATAACATTTTAAATTCTTTGGACAGCACCTTTTTTTAAAATAATGATTGCATTTACTACTTTATCATTGCTTTCTGTGTAATGGTGTTATGATTTGTTCATTTCCATTTTACATCTTGCAATCTTGCTGAACTCTTACTAGTTCTAATTGTCTTTAGCTTTAATTTTCTACAGAAACTATTTTCTTTGACTATTAACTAAGAAAAATAACTATTTTTCTTCCTTTTCAAGTCTTACACCTCATTTTATTTTCTTGTCTTAGGGCATTGAATAGATCTTCCATTAAATTTGAGAAGAAAAAGTCTTTTATTTTTGACATGTATCTATTCTTCACTTTTCATACTGATCACTGAATACAAAATTAACTTTTTCAGTGTGCAAGGGCTATGGTAAGTCATAACAGCTTTGAAAGGAAGCAGATATGAAAAACTGTTTTCTTTCTCTGTAATTTTTCTACAAAGAAAAACATTTGGTATATTTAATCTAATATCAGTTAGATTGTTAAAAACTGTCAATTATTGATTCGTGTCTTGCCTATACATCATTCTGAGTTTCCTGATAAAAGGATTTTTAAAAATTTTCTTGGTTATATTCTTTCTAGGCAATCCCACTATAGTGGTTGACTTCCTTTCATATATATGTTTGAATAGCCATAGCTTGATCATAAAGTTTGTGCTGTTCTTCCAAAAATACCTATTAGGAAATACCACTGTTTGGTATCTGCAGTGTAATGTAGGCATCAGTGAAAGTAGCAACTATGACTTCTGCCAACTCATTTCTTTTGTTGTATTTAGTGATGGGTTTACCTGAGTCTGATTAGTGATCTATGTCTGCACTTCCCACTACATGGAGTTTATTAACAAATCATGGAATTATGATAAAATGATGCCATTTTTTATTTAGCATGTTATATCTTAATCTGGGATTAATTTAAGTAGGACTAGGTATATTTAAATAATGTAGACATATTATCTACAGAATTACAGAAGTAGCCCAGAGATTTTGCAGTTTTGAAATACTAGATAAAAACAAAGATTGCATGCTTTCATTATATTAATAGAAATTTGAAGATATGCAATTTGACTTGATTTGGGGTTATTTCAGAAAAAAGGAAAACCATTATTCCATTTATTTCTGTGGTGATTTAGACTTCTCTGAAGTACTTTTTATTCTTCTTCATCTTCACTTCTTCTGCCTTTAGTTCTCTGAAAAAGAGTTCTCTTTCTGACTCTCCTTGATAAAGTATTAAGTCTGAATATGGTAGCTGAGTTCAGGAGCCTACAAAGGTAAAAATGCCTAGAGTTCACAAGTTACACGTGCCAAGTTATGGATGAGCACATTGTTACGAGAGATATTTTCATTTCTATCACAAAGCACATTAAATTTGGTGCTTCTGGTTAGGAAAAACTGATTAAGCATTTCATAGAATCTGTTTCTCAAGATCAATAGACTTATTAAAAATAAATTTATTAATTGAAATAAACTTATTGCTGCCATCGCGTACATAGTAATACTTCTTAATACCCCTGAATCAGGGTTTGGCAAACTACGGTCATTGGGCCAAGTCTGTTTTTTATTTGTTTGCTCAATTGTTTTTATTAAGGTATAATTAATATACATTGTTATATTAGTTTTCAGCTGTACAAGATTGATTCAGCAATTCTCTACATTATTCAGTACTCACCATGATAAGTGTAATCACTGTCTGTCATGTTACTACAATATTGTTGACTATATTTCCTATGCTGTACTTTTCATCTCCATGACTTATTTTATAACTGGAAGTTTGTACCTCTTAACCCCTTTAACCTATTTCACCTGCTCCCTCCACCCCCATTCTCTGGCAACTACTAATTTGTTCTCTGTATTTAAGACCCTGTTGCTTGTTTATTTGTTTTGTTTTTTAGATTTCACATGTAAGTGAAATTGTATGGTATTTGTCTTTCTCAGTGTGACTTATTTCACTTAGCATAATATCCTCTAGGTCCATCTGTGTTGTTGCAAATGGCAAGATCTCATTCTTTTTTATGCCTGAGTAATAGTCTCGTGTGTGTGTGTGTGTGTATGTGTGTGGGTGGGTATGCATACATACCATATCTTTTTTATCCATTCATCTATTAGTGGGAACTTGAGTTGCTTCCATGGCTTGGCTATGGTAAATAATGCTACAATAAACATAGGGGTACCTGTATTTTTTCAACATAGTGTTTTTGTTTTCTTTGGGTAAATACCCAGTAGTGGAATTATTGGATCATATGGTATTTCCATTTTTAATTTTTTGAGGACCCTTCATACTGTTTTCTACAGTAGCTGTACCAGTTTGTATTCCCAACAGTAGTTACAAGTGTTTCTTTTTCTCCATGCCCTTGCCAATACTTGTTATTTCTTGTGTTTTTGTTTTAAGCATTCTAGCAGGTTTAAGGTGATATCTTATTGTAGTTTTGATTTGCATTTCACTGATGATTACTGAGGTTGAACATCTTTTCATGTGTCTGTTGGTCATCTCTATGTCTTCTTTGAAAAAATGCTTATTCAGGTCTTCTGCCCATTCTGTAATTGGATTTTTTTTTGGGGGTGCTGAGTTGTATAAGTTCTTTATATATTTTGAATATAAACCCCTTATTGCATATATCATTTACAATATCTTCCTTTATTCAGTAGGTTCCTTTGTCATTTTGTTGATGGTTGCCTTCACTGTGCAAAAGCTTTTTATTTTGGTGTAGTCCCAGTAGTCTATTTTTTCTTTTGTTTTCCTTGCCTCAGGAGACATATCTAGAAAAATGTTGCTATGGCTGATGTCAGAGAAATTACTGCTTGTGTTATCTTCTAGGATTTTTATGGTTGCAGGTCTCACATTAGGTCTTTAATCTATTTTGAGTTTATTTTTATGTATGTTGTAAGGAAGTGATCTAGTTTCATTCTTTTGCATGTAGCTGACCAGTTTTCCCAGCACCATTTATTGAAAAGACTGTCTCTTTCCCATTGTATATTTTTATCTCCTTTGTCATAGATTAATTGACCATTGACCATATACATCCATACATGTCTTACACAGTTTTATTTCTGGGCTCCCTGTTCTGTTCTATTGATCTTTGTATCTATTTTTGTGCCAGTACCATACTGTTTTGATTACTACAGCTTTGTAGTATATCTTGAAATCTGGGATTGTGATACTTACAGTTTTGTTTTTCTTTCTCAAGATTGCTTTGGCTATACCTGGTGGGGGGGGTGTGGCGCGTGGGACTGGGTGGCTCAGTCAGATAAGTGTCTGCCTTCGGCCTGGGATTGAACCTGTACATCTGCATCAGCTCTCTGCCCAGTGGGAAATCTGCTTCTCCCTCTCCCTCTGCCTCTCGTCCCTGCTCATACACACACATGCTCATGCTCTCTCTTTCTGTCTCTCAAATAAATAAATAAAATAGATAAAACCTTTTTAAAAAAGTTGTTTTGGCTATATGGGATCTTTTGTGGTTTCTTACAAATTTTAGTATTATTTGTTCTATTTTTGTGAAAATTGCTATTGGTATTTTGATAGGGATTGCATTGAATCTGTAGATAGCTTTGGGTAGTATGGACATCTTAACAATATAAATTCTTCTAATTTGGGGGCATGGAATATAATTTATTTGTGATGTCTTAATTTTCTTTCATAGTGTTTTATAGTTTTCAGAGTACTGGTCTTTCACTTCCTTAGTTAAATTTATTCCTAGGTGTTTTATTCTTTTTGCAGTTATAAATGGGATTATTTTAAATTTCTCTTTCTGCTTTGTTGTTAATGTATAGAAATGCAATAGATTTCTGTATGTTAATTTTGGGTCCTGCAACTTTACTGAATTCATTTATCAGTTCTAATAGGTTTTGTGTGTGTGTGTGTGTGTGTGTGTAATCTTTAGTTTTCTATATATAGTATCATGTCACTTACAAATAGTGACAGTCTTACTTTTTCCTTACCAATTTGGATGCCTTTTATTTATTTTTGTTGTCTGATTGCTGTAGTACTTTTAGTACTACGCTGAATAAAAGTGGTGAGAGTAGATATCCTTGTCTTGTTCCTGATCTTAGAGGAAAAACTCAGTTTTTCCCCATTGAATATGATGTTAGCTGTGGGATTTTCATATATGGCCCTTATTATGTTGAGGTCTGTTCCCTCTAAACCCACCATGGTGAGAGTTTTTATCATGAGTGGATGTTGTATTTTGTCAAATGCCTTTTCTGCATCTATTGAGACGATCGTATGGTTTTTATTCTTTCTTTTGTTAATGTAATGCATCCAAATATCTGTTTTTGTAAATGCGTTTTATTGGAATAGAGTGGCAGTTATTCTTTTACATGTTGTCTGTGGCTGCTTTGAAGCTACAGCAGCAGAGTTGAGTAGATGAAACAGAGATCTTATAGCCTATCAAGCCCAAAATACCCAGTCTTACTCTTTAGAGAAATCATTTACTGACATCTGGTCCAAAGCAAGGATGACAAGCTAACAAAAAATGAATTGACTATCTCTAATACAGTGATTAATTATTAATGTCTGTAATGGGTGAAGCACTAGCCAATAGGTACATTTGTATCAGATATTTGCCATGTTTAGCCTGAAAAAAAAAATCCCTTTCCTTAATAATCACCAATGGAATCAATGAGGATAAATTATTTTTCTTTTCCTTAAATCTTTTAAAGAGCTAGGCATAATCACAAATTTTAAAATAAATGATTAGAACAAAAATTGTCAACATAAAGGTAGATTCAATTTGTTGCCTTTCTCATGATTTCTCTTTAAAGAGCCATAGAATTTTTCTTTTTTATTCTTCTAAACTTTAAGGAAAGTATCTTTCTAGTTAATCTTTATAAAGATATGGTTTTATGAGTTAAAGTGTCAAACATTTCTTTCCCTATTGTGTTTTTCTGCTATCTTAATCTTTTTCTCCCCTTTCCCCCATCACAGAGGTAGACCTCAGAAGAAAAGTGACAACATGAAACAATGAAATCAAGTATATATTTTATACTTTGTCTCTTTAAAAGCACCTAGCACCCCCAGATAATCCTCTATCAGGAATGTACAAAAAAACCCAGCAGCATTAGACCAGAACAGAAACCCTCATTCCTCTGTTAAAGATCTCCAGATAGTTTCTTTCAACTTTTTTTTTTTTCCATATCATTGTTTCTGTAGCTCTCCTTCAGTATTTCTTGCCTATTGACTTATTGGACCTACGTACACTATTTTAATACAGAGTTTTGATACTTGCTTTCTGATCCCCTAAAGGTAGACTGCAGTTAAAAGGCACTTCTGCTCTTTTTCTGACCCAATAAACTAACCTGGACAGATTTCCATTTGTTCTTCCCATCTGTAAACTGTTCATAAAGCAACTGGCAATCAGGAAACCTGGATTCGAGAACAAGCTCTAGTTGTATTATTCTTTATGTGACTCTGACAGTTCTCTAAAATTTGGTTTTCTTTAACAATGACATTGGCTCAGATAATTCAATTCCTTTAGCCCTAAATCTCCCCTTGCTTTGAATAATTCTCTTTAGATCTCTATGTTTGCATCTAAGCGGTTCCGGAACGAGATGCCAACCTATACAAGTGTGTGCTCTGCCAGAGGCATGGACTTAAAGTCTTTAGGGCTCACCTCCCCCCATCAACCTTGGTTTTCACTTCAATCTCACTGCCAGTTCCCTCCCTCCTTTCTGCCTTTCCTCCCTTCCTTGCTTCTTTCTGTCTTTTCTACCTTCCTACCTTCCTATGAAACACCCTTTCCATCAGGTATTATTTGAGAACTGCATCTCACTGGACATTTTATCAATCACTTCTAACTCAGATACATAAACCTTGCATTTTAAGGGGTTTAGGTTATAGAACTAACCAGATATATAAGGACCTAACTTTTGAGAATACTCTTAAATGAAAGAATAAAAAAGTGTTTTCAAATAAAATAAAAACATCCATTACATTAAAAAAACATGTTCCCAGATATGTCTGTGTAAATGGAGGCTTTGTATTTTTAGAGACACTCTTTTTTTTCCCTACTTAATGGTCAGTTATTAGAATAAGGTTAGTACATGAGTTTAGATGTGATTCCACACCGCTTTGCAGTCTATCAGGAAAGGCTTTGTGGTACGTTAGGAGTATGTTCAAGCAATGTCATCTCAACACTTCAAGGGGTTTTTCTTTAATAAAAAGGGCAATAGGGATCAAACCAATCCACTGAATTTGCATGTTTTCCCCTCACATTGCTGAAAACATCTTTTCAAACCAGCTTCAAACTAGAGCAATTAGGTGGGTAATTGCCCTAGTGTGAACTTGGCCTTAAAAGCTTATTCTATGAAACTAGAGTAATTAGACTTACTTCTATAGTCTTTTTTTTTCTTCACCTCATTGTTCTCATGCATTAGGCTAATGTTGCTGTGCTTGGGTTCACTTCAATGCAAAGGAATGGAGGCTGGGATGGTGGAATAGAAAAGCTTAAGTGGATAGGAAACCCAGCAAACAAAACCAAAACCCAGTTTGTGACAGCAATCATGAAAAACGTTTGCATTCTAATAGGGCTTGTTAAACAGCATTTTAATTAATCTGAAATTTGCAACATACCTGCTTGTCACTATCCTTTGTAATGACTAGTTTATGTTCCTAAAATAGATATACAAAATACCTCATGTTTTGCCAGATTATTTAGCAATGCTTTGCTATATCAAATTAATCTTAGTTGCTAACAGGGTAACAGTTTTAGTTGTTTTTTCTTCGCTTTATCATGTTACAATCATTATCCCAAGGGAACATACCAGGTCAAGTGTTAACAATATGTGCATTGCAAAAATAAAAGTTAAGATTTGCCATCTGTTCAAAAATGATACTGTTACATTAGATATATTTTTTAAAAAATTCCCGTTAATCCTAATACATTTTGATTTTTGTTTCAGTTTTTAAAGACTACAGATACATTTTTTGGAACATAAATATAGTATACAATTAAGTTATCAGAATTAAAATGTTGTAGGGCAGTACAGTGTACCTTCATGTCAATATTTGAAATACATAAATTTATTTTTTTAATTTTTTTTATTTTTTAAAGATTTTATCCATTCATTTGACAGAGAGACAGCGAGAGAGGGAACACAAACAGGGGGAGTGGGAGAGGAGAAGCAGGCTTCCCGCCGAGCAAGGAGCCCGATGCGGGGCTCGATCCCAGGACCCTGGGATCACGACCTGAGCTGAAGGCAGACGCTTAACGACTGAGCTACCCAAGCGCCCCTGAAATACATAAATTTAATTTCTTTTGATGTGTCTCATGGATATAAATTTAGAACTGTGGCTCACATGTATAATGTAATACTCATTAAATATTTGTTTAGTTCAGTAGATTTTTTTTTTTTTTTTTAAGATTTATGTATTTATTTTAGACAGAAAGAGAGAGAGAGAGAGTCCCAAGCAGACTCCATGCTCAGCACAGAGCCTGATGCGGGGCTTGATCTAATGATCCTGAAATCACCACCCTGAGATCACAGTCGGAGCCAAAACCAAGAGTCAGACATTAAACCAACTGTGCCACTCAGGCATCCCTAGTTCAGTTGATTGAAGATTAAGTCCTACAATATTGTTTTTGTGTTTACATTCAAAGTTTTGATAGAAGTGCAGATTGGGCCCTGAGTCTCAGGCACTTAACCCATAGCCCTCCACCCTCCATATTCTAGGTGACATGCAGTGGCTTCTTGAGATTTTGTGATTTGCTTCTGCAATTGCCTGATGTACATGTAAATGTAACTAGGTTATGTACATATAACTGGGCCCACTTTTTCTGCTAAGGGCTACACTTTGCACTTGGGCTATCCATTTCTTTTGCCTTTGTTGTTCACCTGCATAAATTTCCTCCTTAGCAACTGTAGTGATGATGTTGTGTGGGTTATTTCAGGTTCTACCCCTTTAGGCAGTGACCATGACATTCAAATAAAATGCTAACCGAATGTAACATTAAACCTCTATTTTCAGAGGTGTCTTTTTAGCTTCTTAAAAATTGGAAAGTTTTTTTTTTAATTATGTTATGTTAATCACCATACAGCACATCATTAGTTTTTGATGTAGTGTTCCATGATTCATTGTTTGCGTATAACACCCAGTGCTCCATGCAGTACGTGCCCTCTTTAATACCCATCACTAGGCTAACCCATCCCCCGCCCCCCTAGAACCCTCAGTTTGTTTCTCAGAGTCCATAGTCTCTCATGGTTCATCTCCCCCTCCAATTTCCCCCCCTTCATTTTTTCCCTTCCTACTATCTTCTTTTTTTTTTTTAACATATAATATATTATTTGTTTCAGAGGTACAGATCTGTGATTCAACAGTCTTAACACAATTCACAGCGCTCACCATAGCACATACCCTCCCCAATGTCTATCACCCAGCCACTCCATCCCTCCCACCCCCCACCAGTCTAGCAACCCTCAGTTTGCTTCCTGAGATTAAGAATTCCTCATATTAGTGCGATCATATGATACGTGTCTGGAAAGGAAAGTTTTGAGAGGAGACCACACTCAAGTTAATTTATAATTAGAGTTAAAGAGAATGCTTCAGTCCCTTTTCTTTCAGCTTTGTGTCCTGAACTAAATCATGGTGATACTGTTAGGAGAGACCACTCCCATGCCTGAATGTGCAAGGTTAGCATTCACAGGATGAATATATGCATTTCCTGCAACTAAATTTTCCTGTTTAATAAGCAAAACTGTGAGGTAGATACATATTAAATTTCAGTCCTCTTTTTTTTTTTTTTTTTTACCAGACCCAGTGGGAGATGACATATGAAAGAGAGAGTTTGGACTATGCGAGCAGGCGATTTAAAACTTGCCTCTGCTACTTATTGGCTGAATAGGTTTGAATCTTATTTTTCTCATTTACATAATATAGTCAATATTCCTCGTTTCATAAGACGGCAGTGAAGATTAAATGAGATGTTATTCAAAGCCTGATATGTAGCATAGTCATAAAGGATGGTGATTTTTTTTTTTTTTAAGATTTTATCTATCCATTTGTGTGAGAGAGAATGAATGAGGAGGGGAGAGGGACAGAGGGGGAGAGAGAGAGAGAGAGAGAGAGAGAGAGAGAGAAGCAGACTCCTGTTGAGCAGGGAGCCTGACATGGGGCTTGATCCCAGGACTTGGAGATCACAATGTGAGCTGAAGGCAGACTTAACCAACTGAGCCACACAGGCACCCCAAGGTTGGTAATTAAATATATCACCCCCCACATACTAGGACCAATCTCTAGCTGTGAAAGCTCTGAGGGAAGGGACATAGCAGTTCCAAATTTCTGAGGCCTACCACTGCCTGAATATAGCAATAACTCATACATTTTGTTGAGAGTGCATAGTGGATGAGGAAATGGTTACATGAACATGTGTTTAGAATCCAGAATCATGTAGAAACAGTATAGTACACCAAAAAATAGGTAAACAGTTTACAGTCTTCAATGTTCCTTTTCTTCCTGATGCTTTGTAAGATAGCTACTGTCATATGTTGGAAGGGGACAATTCAAAGGTTCTTGGAACAGGACCCAAGAAGTCTGACTCTACGCCTCTAACCAGCTGAGAGAACTTGAAACAAACCTATGTCTGTCTAGGATTTAAATTCCTCATCTATAAATGAGGACTTTGCATGAAATGATATCTATCATGCCACCTACCCTTCCTTTTAGAGTTTCATGAGGTCCATCCCTTTGAAAGGTGCCGAAGTTTATGGTGAGACAGTGCATCAGGGACTCCACGGGGAAATCAGTCCTAATTCTCCTCCTCCCAATGCTTAGATCTCCAGTCTCAACCTCTCTCATGAACAGATTTCAGCAAACAGATTCACAAGATAAATAAACAAACATGTAGGAAGATAGAGACATTTTGCATATGGATTTAGTTTTAAAAGAAACTGGAAAAATATAGTAGAATATTGTTAATTAGCACAGATTCTGAAAAAAAATAAATGTGTTAATTAATCACTCATCTTGATTATCAAAAGGTTATACCCATATATACAACAACATGTAAACCAGAAATTAAAAAGAGATATTTTGCCACCTAGCTCCTCTTCTGAAAAACTATTCCAAGTTTCTAATAAAATTTGAAGATGTATCCACTGGGATATAAGTGCCCTGGTGTTCTTTCCTTATTAGAAGCCTGAGAATTGTTCTGATATTGTAGTGTTTTGAGCTTTTAAAAAAAGATGTTGACAGCATTTCATTCCTCTCATTCAGCATCTAATTACTCAATTACTCTTTCCCAAAATACTTACTTTTTCTTTTATTATTGGGGTGTTGCTCATGTGAACATGTTACTGAGGAATCAGAGCTTCAAGGACTTTAACTTTCTCATCCGAAGTAAGATAACCTAATTTAGCAGCTGTGGTAGAACAGGAAAGCAGCATGATGCCAAAAAAAGGTTACACAGTGGGAAGTTCGTGCTGGCAAATACCAATTCACACCTGTTTTAGGCCTACAGACAACGTCAGGGGTGCTATTTAAATGGACTCTGTGTGCAATTTATCCAGTGTTTGGAGTCATTGAAATGAACTACATTGATTCTTCTCCTTGGCAATTATTCCAATTAAGTGGATGCACCATTTATCAGGGTGCTGATTAAGTGGGTTTTGTAGCAGGCACCAAAGAAAGACTGTGAGGAAATCTATGAAAGTGATATTCACACTTTCTAAGGTTCTCCTCATACTCACTAATGTCTTATGTTGTATAGTTAGCAACACAAAACATAGTACAGAAAAATACTGCAGAGACCAGGGTTAAGGAGATGATTATGTTCCACATAAGTACACTGAGATTTCAAATGCCAACACGAAAAGAGAAAATTTTAGGTTGAAACTACCTGCTGTCCTTGGTATTGGATATTTAAATTGATAATTTTTTAATTATAGCAAGCTTTTTCTTTGAGAAAAAGACCAATTTTTTTCTAGATAACTGACATAAATTTATTTGGAGAGTACACAAAGATAGCACAAATCAATTAACATCATATGTTAATGATCTAAAGAAAGAAAACACATTTGTTGCTACCTAACCTGACATTCTAGATATTAGACTTTTTGATTCTATTCCATGTTAATATTAGTTTTAAATCATGCAAATTCTATTTGTATTACAATTATTTTATAGGCCAACTATATTCCACTGTATATCTGATTTCCCAGGATATTTCTATTGAAAACTGAGTGTCTAATGCACAGTTTTATAAATAAAAATGACTGACAAAAACTAGTGAATTCAAACACATAGAAATTGAACTGAATTGTTAAATATAAAATGATAATATTTTAAAATAAGGAGTTTATTTTTACTAAATATTGAAAAGGAGTTTTATTTATTTTTTTACTAAATATTGTTTTATAATACTGATTTTGACCAAAATTCTGAATTTTTATTACCAATTAGGTAGCAAGGCAGTGTACCAAAATCAAAAGAAAATAATGATCAACTTGATTTGACTAACTTGATTTTACTCTCTTCACTTTCATTGAAAATGTTGTAGGCATCATAATTAGCAAGTAACCAACTTCATCATATTTCCTTCTGTGGAAATGATGAGGGGCCACCATGAAAGAGTGATGAGCTAAAAAGAACATGAAGTTTTAGAGAGAGACAGACCTGAATTTTATTCCCAACTCTGACAAGTTGTTATATGATATTGGGTATTATATTGTGGATTTTTCTGAGATTAATTTTCCACAGTAATGACTGCTTAAAAGTGCTACAAAAAGATGAAATTAAATAATATTTGTGGGGTACCTGGGTAGTTCAGTTGGTTGAGCATCCAGCTCTTGGTTTCAACTCAGGTTATGACCTCAGGGACATGGGATTGAGTCCCATGTTGGGCTCTGTGCTCAGTGGGGAGTCTGCTTGAGGATTTCTCTCCCTCTCCCTCTGCCCCTCTTCCTGCATGCATGAACATGCACGTGCTCTCTCTGTCTATCTCTAAATAACCTTTAAAAAATAAATAATATTTGCAGAGTGCCCAATACAGTAGCTGAGAGCTAGGACTTCCTATTTTTTTCTTTGTCTATGAGATATTCTCTGATACCATTAGCTGACTGATGATCTTACTGTTTTCTAGCAAATTTTGTAAGTATAGTGTCTTTGGTTTTATTTTTAACTTTATGTAAAGCTGTTTAATGCTACTTTGGTAACTCATATGCGTGGGACCAGTTTGCTTCTTGGTAATCTTACAATTTATTTGTCATACAAGGGCTATGAATAAATGTAATTGATGACCAGAGAAACCAAGAAGGAAAAGAGAAAAGAACTTTAGAGCCAGGAAATAGAATTAGAATAGATAGAAGGAACAAAGAAAGAACAAAAAAGTGAAAGTAGAAATTAGAACAATAAAAAGTGAGAAAGAGGTAGATCTCAAAGAACAGAGTACATACAGTATATAGAGGAAATGACACTGAACTAAAATTACATCTTAGATTCTCATTATTCCCCAAGTGACCTTGCAAGGAGCTTCATCATCCAAAGGTAAAAAGGAGGGTGAGGTTAGAAGACCTCCTAAAATAATTGTCAGAACTAAATAATTTCATGATTTTTAGAGGTGCATGCAACCACTGGAATCTGTAATACTTAGAGCAAAATTTAAAACATAGTGGAAGGAAAGATTTACAACTTTTGAGTACTCATAAACTATATCATTGCTGGAATCAGTAGTTTAATTAAGAAGTTTGTCAGTGATGATGCTAATAAGGCTGGCATATTTTCATTTTAAAGTGACACTACTCAATCATATCTAATCAGCTATAATAAAAATCATCAGAGCACCTATGAGAACTTACTAGATAGCTAGAGCAAACTTATGTCAAGTACTTGGTAGAGTACACGTTCAGGTCCATTGCAGCCATTGCATAAGTGCTAATATCAAATCCTACCTAAATGGAGATTTCTTTTGGATATTTTGTTGAGAAAGGGATATATGTGATTGTTCAGTAGGTTCATAAATATAACTACATACAGAAAATGAACATGAGGTGGAGAATAAAGAAATCAGTAAGTAAAATGACTTGGTAAAGATTATATACAATACTATTTTCTTGTCTGAAAGCTAACAATTCTAGAATTAAAATCAGAGCAGGATAGACTGTCACTTTTATAGATTGACATTTTTCTTTCAAATTTCAAAAGACTAGAGGATTTAATACTTATTAAATTAAAAAGATAAAAATTTTTAATTTTTAAAATGCAAATCTGAGTGCTTATTGTTTGTCATACACTTTCATCACTGGAATATTGAGAAAAGCATTTGTGTCTGTTTCACTGTATATTACTAGAATATATTACATGCTATATTCCCAGTGCCTAAGTGAATATTTTTTTAAAGATTGTATTTATTTATTTGAGAGAGAGCGTGTGTGAGCATGAGCAGGAGGAAGGGGCAGAGGGAGATGGATGTGTCCCTCCATTCCAGAACTCCAGGATCATGACCTGAGCCAAAGGCAGACGCTTAACCGACTGAGCCACCTAGGTGCCCCAGCTAAGTGAATATTTTTCTAAAAACCTTATAGAATGTATATCATTACCCTTATTTTGTAATAGAGGAAACTGAGAAATGGAAAGTTTAAATAATCAGTTGAAAATTATAATGTAATTAATTGAAATTTGGGTTTTAGATTTAGCTTTTTCTTGCTCCAGAATATCTTCTCTTTCCCTTATATGGGAATCTTCTAATATACTGAGCTTGTGAAAGTACTAAGAACAAAAATAAACATCACATTATTTATTTAAATACCTCCTGTGTACTGGGTATAGTGTTAAATACTTTGCACAAATTATTTCATTTAATCTTTATGGTTAACCATTTGAGATAGAGCATCTTAGATAAGAATTGAGGATCTGAAAACTATAAAGCACTGATGAAAGAAATTAAAGATGACACAGAGAAATGGAAAAACATTCCATGCTCATGGATTGAGGAACAAATACTGTTAAAATGTCTATAATACTCAAAGCAATCTATACATTTAATGCAATCCCTATCAAAATACCAACAGAATTTTTCATAGAGTTAGAACAGGCAATCCTAAAATGTGTATGGAACCACAAAAAGCCCCGAATAGCCAAAGGAACCTTGAAAAAGAAAAGCAAAGGTGGAGGAATCACAATTATGGACTTCAATTTATATTTCAAAGCTGTAGTGATCAAGACAGTATAGTACTGGCACAAAAATATACATATAGATCAATAGAACGGAATAGAAAACCCAGAAATGAACCCACAACTATATGGTCAATTAATCTTTACCATAGCCGGAAAGATCCAATGAAAAAAGGACAGTCTCTTCAACAAATCATGTGGGGAAAATTGGACAGCCACATGCAGAAGAATGAAACTGGACCACTTTCTCTTTTCTTTATAACAGCATTATGTAGAATTTCCAAATTATGGAAATAGCCCAAATGTCTGTTGACTGATGAATGGATAAAGAAGAGGTGACATATACACACACACACATATATATAGTTTATACATGTATATAATTTTATATATATTTATATATAATGGAATATTACTATATTACTCAGCCATAAAAAAATTTAAAATCTGGCCATTTGCAGTGACATGGATAGAACTAGAGAATATGATGTTAAGTGAAATAAGTCAGTCAGAGAAAGACAAACACCATAGGATTTCACTCATATGTGGAATTTAAGAAATAAAATAAATGATCGTAGAGAAAAAGAAGAGAGAGGCAAACCAAGAAACAAATTCTTAACTATAGAGAACAAAGTGATGGTTACCAGAGGGGAGGTGGATGGGGGGGATGGGTGAAATAGGTGATGGGGATTATAAGTACACTCACCATGATGAACACTGGGTGTTGTATGTAAGTGTTGAATTACTATATTGTACACCTGAAACTAATATTACATTGTATGTTAACTAACTGGAATTTTAATAAAAACTTTAAAAAATTCAGGATCTAGACCCACAGTCTAAATTCAAATACTGACTTTTCTAATTAGTAGCCATGAGACTTTAGGTAAGTTATTTAAATTTTTCATGCTTTAGTTGCCTCATAGTGATGCTATGAAGGATTACATTCGTCAACATATATAGACAATATGATACATCATTTGATACTTGGTAATAATTTTAGTTTATGCGTAAAGGACATTGTGGTATGGATGAATTAATTCTCTTTGGTTGAAGTTTTGGGATATAGCTAATAAAGAGCCAATGAGTAATGTTTTTCTCTGTCTGAATTTGGAGGCAGTTGAGAAATAATATCTGAGTATGGAGTGATTTGGCACCTTTGATAAAATTTAGATAATTAGTGTTAAAATTCATGCCAATTTCAGAGTGACGTTATTGAGATAGCTGCATAAGTTGTTCCCAGCTTTAGTTTCCCTCACAAGAAGACCAGCTAGCAGCTATTCATAGACAAGACACCTTTGTGAAAATCCAGAACCGAGGGGTGAGGCTGAAGCACCTGCCTGGACCACAGAGACTAAGAACAACCCCACAGAAGGGTATGTGGGTACACTCTAACTACATCACCCCTTCTCTATGCTGGCACAGTGCCTGCACTGAGAAGACCCCCCTCCCCGGGCCTATGGTTTCTCTAGTGGGGGAAAGAAAAGAGCCCAAGGTGGACATCCAGATCCCCCAGCTTTGCAGGATGTTTCCCAGGAAACCCTCTAGGATCATACCTCATGAGGATCATTTGGGAAATCTGTTGGGCTTGACCACTAAGAATCAAAAGAAACAGAGAAAACAGGCAGGGGTTTACAGCAACTAGTGCTCAGATTTTGGCAGACTGCATTCCTCCTCATAGCTGCATGTCAGTGGAGATTCCAGCCAGCTGGTGGCCTTGTCTGGCCAGGGAGCTCAGTGGGCAGTTCTGCCTGACATGTAGTCCTCAGCCAAAGAGCCTTAATGACTGAGGAGCCTGCTCTGCACTCATGCCCTGGCATGGAATTAAATTCACAGCCCTGCCGATTTGCTGAGGATAGCCTGCCATCCCACCCATGTAGGAAGACTGATCTGACAGTCTGGCAGTCACAAATCCTATCTTTTAGCTGCACTTATACAGGGAACCAAGCCACAGTCCTATCTAACTGGTATACCCTCTGATCCTGCATAACCAGGGAGCCTTAAGAGTGACCTTAGACAACCTCAGAACCCAGCCTATAGCCACATCCCACAACAGAGCCTAGTTATCTTGCTTGACTGCTGAGCCTACCTTCTAGCCTTGTCCAGGCAGAGGCCAGCCAGTGCCTCCCTCTAATAATGACCCCATCCACAGTCGGCAGTCCCACCGAGCTGCAGGAAACAGAGGTCCTTCATCACTAAAGAGCCTAGCCAGTGACCTTTCCCAACAGTGGAGCTTTGCCAGTGGCACCTGATCACAAAGCCCAGTCTGAATTTGCACCCATCTTAAGGCAACAGAGACACTACAGTTCATACCACAGAAATACAAAGGATTGTAAGAGAGTACTATGAACAAATATGTAGTAACAAATTGGATAGCCTAGAAGAAATGGGTAAATTTCTAGAAACATATATCTTACCAAGATGAAATCATAAAGAAATAGAAAAGCTAAACAGAACAACAATGTGTAAAGAGACTGAATCAGTAATCAAAAAGCTCCCAAAACAGAAAAGCCAAGGATCAGATGCGTTCACTGGTGAATCCTATAAAATATTTAAAGAATTAATACTAACCCTTCTCAAATCTTCCAAAAATCTGAAGAGAGAACACTTCCAAATGCATTTTATGAGACCATCATAACCTTCATACCAAACTTGATAAGGACACTACAAGAAAAGAAAGATGTAGGCCAATATTGCTAATGAATATAGATGCAAAAATTGTTGTTAGTCATCTTATGAACCAAAATTGAGTTATTTCATTCTTCTCAATCACTATTGTACAGGAAGGCAATTAGCAATCTGTATTATATAAAAACAAATTTGAAATATTATTGATACTATTATTATTCACCTTTGCCATTAAAAAAATGTGCTTGATAATTGGTCACAGTTCCCTTTGAAAAAAAGCTAAGCTCAGTTGCCATAGAGCAGCAGAAAGAACCCAACTTAAGTCTAGGCCAGTTATTCTCTCCCTTGGCACTATTGACATTTTAGGCCAGATAATTCTTTGTTGAGGATGGAAGGTGGGGCAGTGTCTGTCCAGTGCATTGCAGGATTTTAGCTGCCTTCTTGGCCTCTATTCAGTAGATTCCAGTAGTAGCTCAAAATGTCATCTCCAGAGAGTGCAAAATTTCTCCTGGGCAGAGGGGAAAAATCACTCACATTTGAGAGCCACTATTTTGTGCTGTATCTGTTGCTAGATGTGTTAATGTTTGATGAAATTACATAGGGAGTTATTAAAACTTTGTTTTCCTAGTTCTATGGAGACTCTTTTAATAATATTTACCTTAACCTGAGGAAGAGGGAGTAAGAGAGCCAAATGTGATTCAATAATGATGTCTTAGTAGTAATGATACATAAAAGAACAACAGTATGTTCTTCCCTGGCTGTATACTCTATGAGTAAATATCTAAATATCTATTTACTCTATGAGTAAATATCTAAATATTAGAAAGAAAGTTGCTTTCATCAAAGAGATAATAGTGTATGGGACAGTGTGGATTAGCATCTCTTTACCAAACTGTAACTCAGAAAAGGATGAGACAAATACTTCTCCATCATTGTTACATGTCTCATTGAGAGTTCTGGTGCATCAGCATTTGTACTTAGTAGTAGCAGCAGTGCTACCTAGGAGATGTGATGGTCCCAGCAAGAGGGTAACATTCTTGCAACAGCAATAGTAGTTGTCATCAAAGGACATGGTCGTACCCAGAAGAATGAGGGAGTGTGTATAGGAATGAAGGTGGAGAGAGAAGAAAACACAGGAAGAAACAACTATTATGTTTGGCTTTATGGAGTAACATTTATTGGACCAATTCTCTTGTCAAAATCCACTTTAAATCTTTACATTAAAATATTTTAAATTAGAAAAAAGGAGTGGAAAAAAAAACTTAGGGCAATCAGGGTTCTAATGGGAGAAAAAATGCACTAAGACCAGTCAAATATTTGTCCTTCATTTATCCTCTCTGGATATTTGCTGATTTGTAATACAGAGGACAGAGGCCTACCAGAAAATAGTGGAGTAGAATTTGTAGTATCACTGCTCTGGGAAGACAAAAACTAAAATTTAAGATCATCAAGATATGTAGGATTTGAGACACCAAGATCCCAAAAGGTAAACAGCATAGTAAAATGTTGCCTACATTCTGTATGCAACTTCCTCATAAGGCATTTGCTGGCTTCTCACACAAACATAGGTAGGTCAAAATGCATAAGCACAAATGCTAAGAGTGGAAAGTGGAAAGCTAAGTGGAAGAACTCAATAGTCTCAAAGTGCTGTGGAGACAAAAACTGGAGATCAAGATTTTCCAAAGGTGTTAGAGTCCTGAGAACCCTTCTAGTTGAGAAAGTAGAAAGACCATGCATAGGAATAAGAACAAATTTGAGATGTACCAGTGTTAGTTGTATCAATATGCTCTGTTTGTATATTACCTGATGCCCAGAAGAAACAAATTATTTGTGGGGGACTACAACAACATTCATAGTCTTATCATTTTTTGGTATAAAATTATTAACATTTAATACAAAATTATTAGACATGGCAAGAAATAGGACCAAGTAAAAAGAAGAGTAAAACTAGGCATTTGAAAGAGATAAATCTAAAATCACTAGGATTAATATATTTGAGACAATGAAGGAAATAATTTCACCAGAATCTTGAATCTATACAAAGAGGACAAAAAATTATATTTTTGGATTTTGTAAAAATAAAATAACTGAATTTAAGAGTTTAGTAAACTGACTTAAAACAGATTTGACAGAGCAAAATAATAACACACTGGTAAGTGAGTCAATTAAAAAGTCCTGGATAATCAAAGGAGGAAAAAAGGTGGGAAAATACTGAAAAGAAGATAAATGATATATGCCTCATGATAACATTATTTAACATATCGTGGAATCTTGGCCTTATTGAGAAAGGCATGGCAGAATGGGGAAGAAATATTTCAACAGAATTGGCTAAATTTTTTTCAAGCTGATTAAAGATATCAAGCATGATGAATGCAAATAAATATACCTATAGGCACAGCATAGTAAAAAGTGACTACTAACTCCAAAGAGAAAAATCTCAATGAAAATCAGACAGAGAGAGATACATAAAATTTTTAAAGATTTTTTTTTAAAGATTTTTAAAAAAATTTATTTGAGAGAGAATGAGCAGTGGGGAGGGGCAGGGGGGAGAGAGAAAGAGAAGCAGACTCCCTGCTGAGCGGGAAGATGGATGGGAACTCAGTCCCAGTACCCAGAGATCATGATCTGAACCAAAGGCAGACACTTAACCAACTTAGCCACCAAGGCACCCCAAGAGAAAAAATAATTAGACAATATTTTAAACTGAGTGAAAAAAAAAATATATTAAAATGTGTGAAATGCAGCTAAAACAGTGCTGAGAGGTAAAGTCAATTATGTAAATGCTTCTATTAGAAAAAAAATTAGTATAAAATAATTTCAGTTTCTAACCTAAAGTAAGTTAAAGAAGAAAAATAGTGATAATAAAGTAGAAATTGAAGAAACATTAGTTAATACATTAGAAAGTTGGTTCTTTGAAAAGATTAATAAAATTGATATACTGCTAGTATGACTGATCAAAAAGACTGATAATACAAACTAATAATAAAATGGTAGATATAGAAGACACTACTACAGATCCTATAGATATCACAAGAATAAGTGGATACCATAAATAAATTTATGCTGATACTTTTGACAAATTAGAAAACATAGGTTAAGTTCTTTTAAAAGCACAATTAGCCAAACTAACACAAGAAGAAATAAAAATTTTAAAAATAATTAACCTTTTATTTAAAAAACTAAAACCATATTCAGAAACTCTTCAACAAATAGAACCCTAGGTCCAGTTACTTTACTCATAACTTCTATCAGTAAGAAATAATACTTTCAGAATAAAGAAGAAAAGAGAACAAAAATTAGGTCATTTAGGTGACCAGCATAGTCCCCTTACTAAACTGTCATAAGGTATCACAAGAAAGAATATTTTATACCAATATCATTCATGAACATAGATAAAAATATTTTTACTAAATACAGTCTATCCCCATTAGTCACAGTTCCCATATTTGCAAATTTGCCTACTGGCTAAAACTTATTTGCAACTCCAAATCAAAATGCAAGGTGTTTTCTAGGTCATTTGTGGACATGCATATATGTATAGAGCAACCAAAAATTTAAGGACACAAACCACAGACTAGGATATAATATTCACATTACTCTATTTACCAATGGGTCTATATCTAGAATATGTGTGTGTGTGTGTGTGTGTGTATAAAATCCTACAATCAACAGTAAAGGGGCAAGAAACCCAGGAAAATAAGAGGCAAAAACATAACTAACTACTTTACAGAGGAAGATACATAGATGGTCACTAAGCACATGGGAAAGTGCTTAACATCATAAATCATCAGTTAAATTAAGTTAAACCACAATGTTACAGCATTCACGAACATTGGAATGCTTAATCTATAAACCTATCAATATTAGGATGTGGTACAACTCAAAGTCTCTCTTGCTACTTCCCAATTAATTCCATTTCCAAAAGCTAATTATCAGAACAGTTAATGTTTGAAAAACTGATAATATCAAATGTTGGCAAAGATGTAGAACAACTACGGGTGCCTGGATGGCTCAGTCATTAAGTGGCTGCCTTCGGCTCAGGTCATGATCCGAGGGTCCTGGGATGGAGCCCCGCATCGGGCTCCCTGCTCCGCGGGAAGCCTGCTTCTCCCTCTCCTACTCCCCCTACTTGTGTTCCCTCTCTCGCTGTGTCTCTCTCTGTCAAATAAATAAAATCTTAAAAAAAAAAAAAAAAGATGTGGAACAACTGAAACTGCTGTATGCTGCTGGTGGCCATGAGAATTGCTAAAGTAAATTTGGAAAACTGTCAATATCTTCTAAAGCTGAACATAGGAATGTATTTTGACTCTGCAATTCCACCTGTACTCACTCTACTCAACAGTGATACGTGCAAATGTGTACCAAAATGCACGCGCAAGAATTTTCTTAGCAGGGCGCCTGGGTGGCTCAGTTGGTTAAGTGACTGCCTTCGGCTCAGGTCATGATCCTGGAGTCCCGGGATCGAGTCCCGCGTCGGGCTCCCTGCTCGGCAGGGAGTCTGCTTTTCCCTCTGACCTTCCTCCCTCTCATGCTCTCTGTCTCTCATTCTCTCTCTCAAATAAATAAATAAAATCTTAAAAAAAAAAAAAAAGAATTTTCTTAGCAACATTATTTATAATAGCCCCAAACTGGAAATAACCCAAATATCCATCAATATTAGAATGAATAAATGAATAATTAATTCTATTCATGGAATAGAATACTATACAAAAATTAAAAAAAAAAACTATTTTAATAGTGTTGGCATACATATTGATATTATATATCAATATATATATTTCAATATAGAACAAAGAAGCAGACATAATATATACTTTATATGCTTTCACTTATATATTCATTGTGATAAAAGTCAGAAGAGTAATTAGCTCTGGGGCTAGAAAATGACTGAAGTGCATGAGAGGGTATATTTGCATTGTAAAAATTTAGCAAACTCTAATTTAGAATTTCTGCAATTTATATGTGCCATACATCAAAAATATTTACAAATAATAGGAAGGGGTAAGATATCAAGTAATAACTAATAGTTTCTCTTTTGGAGCACACAGTATTGTGACCTATAGATGTTTTAATTTGTTCCTTTTTCTTTCATTACTGATTCCATCGTCTACCATTTAAACATGCTTAGTTTGATGCACTATTCAGCTTATGCCTGCATCTTTTCTTAGATCTGCTTCCTGCTACTTGCTTTATTATTTTTTTTATATGATTTTGGGATCCTGCAAATATAGCCTAGCTCCAGGGTTTTAGGGTTTTCTGTAATCTTCCAAACAAAATTTGGAAGATTACAGAAGCTTTTTTTTTAAACATTTTCAATTTTGGCTGGAATTTGTTGTTCAACCTGATATTTACTGTCATCTAAAGGGATTCAATCACAGCCATGATTTTTGTGTATGTGTGTCAAATAGCATTTTCAAGGGGAAATCTGATACCTGGTGTACTAGGGTGGGCTAACTACTCTAACAAATAGAGCCTAAATATATATATATATATATATATATCATATATTATATATATATAATGGCTTAAGGAGAAGTTTATATTTAAACAGAAATATATTTATATATATTTATATATACCTTTGTACAATTTTTCATAGATCCAGGCTGACAGCTGATTGAGGTCTTTACTGCTGCATGTGGTTTACAAAGTCACTTGGAATTGAAATTCATAGAACAAATTTTGAAATTCACAGAATGGAAGAGGAGATGTGGGTGGTCAGGTAAACCCTGGAAGTGGTGAACAACAATTCTAGTGACAATCCGTTGGCAAGAACTCAGTCACACAGTCACCCTGAAAGAAGATGCAGTCAAGATCAGTTTCCAGGAAGAGGGGAAAGCATGGATTTTAGTAACCAGTCAGTCATTTTCATCAGATCTGGAAGGCATAATGCTGTTCGAAATTTTAAATATGAGTAGCCAGACCCATTTAAAAGATCTGTTACTATGACTTTTGGGCAGTGTGGCATAATTCTTTGGACCTTTTTAGGCTTATCATCAGTCTGTGGTACAAGCAAAAGCACTTTGTGAAGAAGAGGCCAAATAAGAGACAAATTTCAGAGTTGATAGACCAGTGATTTATTTCAGAAACTACCAGTATAATTAGAATCAAGAAATAACCAGGGCACCTGGGTTGCTCAGTCATTAAGCATCTGCCTTTGGTTCAGGTCATGATCCTGGGGTTCTAGGATCGAGCCCCACATCGGGATCCCTGCTCCATGGGAAGCCTGCTTCTCCCTCTCCGATTCCCCTGCTTGTGTTCCTGCTCTCGCTCTCTCTCTCTCTGTCAAATAAATAAATAAAATCTTTTTAAAAAAAAAGAATAAAGAAATAACCATCTTCATGAAGTCATCAGAGCACAAATTATAGTAACTGTGGGATTATTTTAGACTTGGTAGAAATTGTAGATACAGGGTTCATTATTTGTAAACCCCTCTATCTGTAGAAGTGGATAATGATATATGCACCATTATAAACATGGTCAGTGCTGCCACAACTCAGCTTAACTTCCAATTCTCATCTGGAGACTGTTGATGCTTCATATAGTGACTCTTTACTTTTTTTACTTGTTTCCATTTCAGCAGTTACCATTTTTGTCCTGGCCCTCATAACTTCACACATGGATTGTTTCAACAGACTCCTAGCTGTTCTCCTTCGATTCAGTTTCATGCCAATCCATTCTTCATAGTGCTTACAAAATTAATCTTCCTGAAACACTGTTTCATCACATCCCTTTCCAGTTCCAGAATGATGTGGTTTCTGGTTTCTTGCTGAATCAAACAGAAGGCTCTCCACTTACTGCCTTGTAAGTCCTCCTGTTATCAGTCTAATATGTCTTTATGGATCCTTAACACACTCACATAATATGGCTCTCCATGTGATGTGCTCACTTCCATGTCTGTGCCTTTCACTCTTCCACACTCTCTTTCTGCAGGGTTCCCCACTTCTTTCAACCGTGTCTCACTTTTTTCTCAGTGTCACCTCATACTCATCTTTTCTGAATCCTGTAATCTTTACTGATTTCCCATTTGACACCTCCCAGCAGATGTCTACTCTTAATTTACCCTTAAATTTCACTAATAGTTCCATATTTGCAAACTGAACTTTGCTGTTTCACATGAGGAAGGTAGGTAGGTAGGTAGATAGGTAGATAAATAATAGATCGATCTGTATATATGATTCTTGTGAATAGTGACATGTTCCAATTATCTTGTGTGCCTTCAGGTTTCATAACACAATGCACCATGTGTAGAAAATATTTGCTTTACTTATATATAATATAATGCTTCACTATACAAGAATATTTTTATTCTTATTTATATTTTATTTTCATTCTACCTTTTTGGAAGACTTAGATTATGAAGATGTACATAACATGGTAAGAGAGCATAAATTATATGTACCTAAGAAAAATGGAGTCAAGAAGTAGTTCTGGCAAAAAAAAAAAAAAAAAAAAAAGTACTGCTGAAGCCCTATAAACTTGATCAGAGCAGATCCCAAATTTGGCTGCAAGCTTTCTGACAGTCATCAAATAGAGGGAATCCTGTACAGAAGCAAACTGTTTTCTCAGGATTAGCATATCTAACCTAGTATTCCCTGTACTATAACCAGTCATATTCATAAGTTTGTAACTCATTTTTAGACCAATAAATTTATGCCATTTCTACTCTTTAACTTCTGAACCATGAAAAGGAGCCAGCTGGGATAGAGGAATATTAAGAGAATTGTAAAATGTATTGAATAGAGCTTCCTAATCTTCCAGGCAAGCTGACCAATTGCTTGTAATCAAAGTGAATAAAATTGCCCAACACTCAGTTTTCTCTTAAGATGAATAATCCAATAAATAACTGTTTTTGTAATTTTAAAGTTATGAGAGACTTGTAGGAAAGAATAACTTATTTTTAACCTATTAATACTCATCCAAATTGTATGGCCTTTCTTGTAGATTATGAAACAAGCCCAGTGTTCTTTGCTAGACATGGCAGAAACTGGCTGTCTACACTTAATGCATTGTTCTTGTCCCCTTACCAAGAGAATCCTGATTATGTTCAGAGAACCAATATAACAGCTAAAAATATTTGCTTCCCAGACTTCCTTGCAGTGGGGATAAGATGTATGCTACAGCTCCAATGAGAGACAGAATGAGGATTTCTAGGAAAGTTTTCACTTTAATGATACAGGTACTGCTCCTTGTATTCCTCTTTTCTTCTTTATGCCTGGAATGTAGCCATGATGTCTGGAAGATAAGCAGTCACTTGACAGTCTGGAGACCACAAGAATAGAAATGAAAGGCTACCTACATCTAACATTGGAGGATAAGACAAAGGCAATTATTGAGCCACCGCATGAGTCCTGGATTGCCTACTTCTGGACTTGAGTTGCTTTAGGAGTTAGGTTTGAATTATGAAAGTCCCTTAGCCAACTATGCAAATGGTTGAAAGTGAGGTGAGATTGAGTAGAAGTCAGATTAAGTAGCATGGGGCCAATGTCTTGACCTAACTGTAGGGCTGACATTTGACATTTAAGCCAGAAGGCAATTTCTTGCCTGGAAGGCAGGTCATGGATGGGGTATGGATAATTTTGTAATGAGAAGTTTGCTGCCATAAGGAGAATGGAGGAATCATTTCTTGCCTAAAATACAGGTTTTCCAAGATCAGGGAAATGATTAGGGTTAAGTGTGAAGTTGGACTGGCTGAGGACAGTAGATCAGAAAATAATATTTCAGTGGACTTCAGGGACAAGAGGGAGAGCCAGATGTATAAATACCAAACTAGTGAGTGAGAGCCCAGGGGAGCAATATAAACGATTAAACAACTAAGAAAAAGAGTGTTATCTGAATTTATTATATTTTTATATATAGTGAACACAATTACTGTTATGTATCTGATCATTTGGAAATTTTTAAAATATGCATTATGTGTTATTTTATAAAGACTATACTCAGAAGCCCATGGACTTTTTATCAGGTCTTTTATTTGTTTTCTAAAGAATATATTGCTGTACTCATTATCTTTACAAGGCTAGACACTGGGCATATAATTAAATTACTTGTCCATACAATTAAAATAAGCTTTTATGGTACTTCAAAATTCTGATTCATGTAATAGACACTAACTTAAATAATGGATGCAAAATTGTTAAGTTCTAGCTTATTCCTTATGGGGTATATTCAGAGTAAGTAGGGTTTAATCTTGACTGTGCTATTTGTCATAGTCCCAAAGTTAAGAGGAGAGTGCTCTATAACTCATCTACGCATCTATATTCTCAGCAAAGTATTATGGTTTTAATAAGGGCAATTTCATCATTAAATATAAAATTGGCATGAAATGGCAGAGTAGTCTTTGTAACTTGCTTCTGTGATAAAAACAGACATGCACTCTGGGACTGTCCATCTGGCACCTTCAGTGATGAATTAAAATTTGATTTTTAATTATCTCAGTACTCATCATTAACAATTATTTTTGGATTTAAAGAATGTAACTTTTATTTTTTCAAATTTAGAGTTTTCTTCCTCAACTTCTGGGTGAATGTCTTTCTGTCTCATTAACTTATCTCATGTATCTACATATGAGAAGAGATTACCTAAATATTTATATCTTGTGTTTTGTGTATCTTTCTGTAGATTAGTACTTAAATGACCTAAGACATACAGAAATACAGAAAGTTAGAAAATAAATGTTATGATTATTTTTCTTGCATGTTTTTCTGCCCTCCCAGATCATCAGAATGATTGGTAATAAAGCTGGTGGGTCAGTGTAGATAATTATTATCCCATTTATTATCACCAAAGCTGATATAGACTGCCATCAGATCATATTCTTTTTAATATTTTATGCTCATTTTCATTTTTATGGGTAGAATTCCTTTTTTTAGGAAACTGAATTGATCTTTGGTTACAATTCCATGTTTGCAGAGAATATTATTTTCTGTGCAAAGCTGATTATCAAGATTTTTTTTTTTTTTGCCATGGCTGCAGTCCAGCATGCCTGCATAGACAACATTAAATATTGACCAATAGTTAAAAAAATAAATGGGAATATAATGTATTGACCAGTGTCGAGCTAAGCCAAGAGTAGTTTTTTTCTTTGCATTGATCAGACAGATTTAACATTCGGATTATGATGTAGTCTTTGACTTTGGCTTTAAGCTCACAGAGGAAATTTATCTTTTATTTGAGGAGTATTCAAACTGGAGTTTGACCCACTTTAGTGCTGGCAACCAGGTGGCGGATATAATAGTTCTCATGTTAATAACTGAAAAAATTTGAGCTTTTTTTAATCATGTGTTGACACCAGAGCTACTTAGTGTTAAAATCTTGGAATGTTATTTAATTTTACTTTGTGTTTTGTGTGTGGACATGAATAAAACCAGGTATTTGGAACATTGGTGCCATCTGCACACTTCATATTGCCCCCTTCAGTGCATGTATTCAAGTTTTGAAAGGGGACTTTTTTTTTTTTTTTTAAACCATTACAGGTTTTTGATTAGTTGACTGATTCAAAGCTAAACCAAGCATGGACATGTGGAGGTTGACTGCTGGGTAAACCAGAACCATTAGGAGTGAAGGGGGTCTCAAGTGAAGAGGAGTTTAAAAATGTTGCTGAGGGAGAGAAAAAGGCTGACAAAATTTTCCATAAATTGCTTCTCCCACCCTTAGTTACAGCAAGTTTTCTCAAACATGAAAATTATTTCCAAGGAGCAACTTTATTGCTTTTCCTTACAATTAGAGAAAAGGAGGCAGTGGTGTTCAAGTGATGCTTGACAGCCTGGGTAACAAGCACCAACCATCTGTGCTATAGCAGCACTGTTTGTATTTTTAATGTTTACACATAGCAAAGATAATTAAAAATAACTATAATTAAAAATGATTACAACAAATTACTTTTCCCTCAACAGTAATATGTGTCTGTAACTTATAAGTTACTTACTAAAGTAACCTTTATGGAGTCTTACAAGAAAACATATAATTCCTGCCTTGTTTCTGAAAGTTTATAGGTTTGGGGGAGGGGAGATTTTCCTAACTGTGAAACCACTTGGCTTAGCGTACTTCACAAACTATTGATATTATAGGAATTCTTTCTGTATCAGTAATATAGGGTAATTTTTTTCTCTGAAGAAAAGATTAAATGTGGTTTCTTTCCCTAGGAAATAGAAAGTAAAATGACTAGAGGGATTTAAAACAACTTTTTCAAAATGTCATATAAAGTATGGAGAGGCGATTCCATCAGGAACAATACCCTTTTTTCCTCATCTAGAATTTTGGAGCCTTTGAATATCCTCAAATTACCTTCTTTAAAGAAGATGCTGGCTAGTAACAGAAGATGAATAGCCTTTCCAGGGAAAGAAGAGGGAAGATGATATAACCCTTATGGAAGGGCTTGAAATTTAGCCAGGAAGTAAAGGTTAAGGACATGACCCATGTAACTAGACTGCCTGGATTCTCATTCCACATCTTGCATTTTCTAGGGGTGGGTTAATGTCCCATGTGCCCCAGTTTCCTTATCTTTACCATTATAATAACCCATTTCAAATTGTGGTGGTGAGGATTGAGTTAATGCACATAAATGCTTGCAACAATGCATGTACATGCATTTGACAGAAAAAAATATATATATTTTAAAAACTTTATTTATTTGAGAGAAGGAGAGAGAGTGCACAAGCAGGGGGAAGTGGCAGAAGGAGAGGGAGAAGCAGACTCCCCACTGGGCAGGAAGCCCGATGCGGGGCTCGATCCCAGGACCCTGGGATCATGACCTGAGCCGAAGGCAGATGCTTAACCGACTGAGCCACCCAGGTGCCCAGTAGAAATATATATTAATTATATTTGCAGCTGGTCACCTGTGAGAGGCTTACTTCTATACCTTTCAGGTTTTATACCCTCATACCACTGGCCTTTGCTAAATTCCCTGTATCCTACTTATGTTTGATAAATGAGACTCTGTATCTATAGCCTAGTTTATTTTATTTTTTTAAAGATTTTATTTATTTATTTGACAGAAAGAGACACAGTGAGAGAGGGAACACAAGCAGGGAGAGTGGGAGAGGGAGAAGCAGGCTTCCCATGGAGCAGGGTGCCTGATGCAGGGCTCGGTCCCAGGACCCTGGGATCATGACCTAAGCTGAAGGCAGACGCTTAACCGACTGAGCCACCCAGACTCCACTATAGCCTAGTTTAAATTCAAGGTACTGGGTATCTATGCCTATTGGATTCTGTTCTGAGGGTTTCAAGGGGAGCCTGAATGAAGTTGGGAAACAAATTAACATTGTTCTGGGATATTTAATGTTATTTTTTATTTTTTCAGCTTCATTAAGGTATGATTGACAAATAAAAATTGTATGCATTTAAGTTTATTTAATGTGATGTTTTGATATATGCATATACTGTGAAATGATTAGCACAGTCAAGCTAGTTACATATCCAGTACCTCACATATTTACTGTGGTGTGTGTGTGTGTGTGTGTGTGTGTGTGTGTATGTGTGGGTGTATGTGAGGGAAGGACAG
Organism: Mirounga angustirostris; assembly: GCF_029215605.1. Taxonomy (NCBI): domain Eukaryota; kingdom Metazoa; phylum Chordata; class Mammalia; order Carnivora; family Phocidae; genus Mirounga; species Mirounga angustirostris. The sequence goes on along the minus strand of NW_026991713.1, from coordinate 88,026,820 downwards.
TTAAGATCTACTCTAACAAATTTCAACTGTGCAATATATTATTATAAGGTATAGTTACCATGCCGTACATTAGGTCTCTAGAACTTATTCATCTTATAACTGAAAGTTCATACCCTTTGACTAACATCTCCGCATCCCCCCAACCTCATCCCCAGCCCCAGTACCATCATTTTATTCTTTGTTCCTATGAGTTTTGCTTTTTTAGATTCTGCATATAAGTGAGATCATATAATATTTGTCTTTTTTTAAAATTTTTTTTATTCTTATGTTAATCCCCATACATTACATCATTAGTTTTAGATGAAGTGTTCCATGATTCATTGTTTGTGCATAACACCCAGTGCTCCATGCAGAATGTGCCCTCCTCAATACCCACCACCAGGCTAACCCATCCTCCCACCCACCTCCCCTCTAGAACCCTGTTTGTTTTCCAGAGTCCATCGTCTCTCATGGTTCGTCTACCCCTCCGATTTCCCCTGCTTCATTCTTCCCCTCCCGCTACCTTCTTCTTCTTCTTTTTTTTTCTTAACATATATTGCATTATTTGTTTCAGAGGTACAGATCTGAGATTCAACAGTCTTGCACAATTCACAGCGCTTACCAGAGCACATACCCTCCCCAGTGTCTATCACCCAGTCACCCCATCCCTCCCACCCCACCCCCCACTCCAACAACACTCAGTTTGTTTCCTGCGATTAAGAATTCCTCATATTAGTGAGATCATATGATACATGTTTTTCTCTGTTTGACTTATTTCACTCTTTTTGTGCCCAATGTATTTCACTTAGCACAATGTCCTTCAGGTTCATCCATGTTGTTACAAATAGCAGGATTTCCCTTTACTTCATATCATGACTAACCTGTGTTTTCTTTTTTGAGTGTAGCCATTCTAACAGGTGGAATTGATAGATCATTGTGGTTTGATTTGCATTTCTCTGATGATTAGTGAAATTGAACACCTTTTCAGATACCTATAGGTCATTCGTATGCCTTCTTTTGAGAACTGCTCAAGTCCTTTGCCCATTTTTAAAATCAGGTTATTTGCTTTTTGCTATTGAGTTGTTTGAGTTCCTTATATATTTTGGAAATTGTTTATTGGATACAGGCATACCTCAGAGATCTTGTGGGTTGGGTTCCAGACCACCACAATAAAGCAAATATCACACATAAAGCAAGTCAAATAATTTTTTTGGTTTTCTAGTGCATATACAAGTTATGTTTACACTATATTATAGTATATTAAGTGTGCAAAACATTATGTCTAAAAATGTATATACCTTAATTATAAAATATCTTATTGCTAAAAAATACTACCATTATCTGAGCTTTCAGTGAGTTGTAATCACTGATCATAGATCATCATAATAAATATAATGATAAAGTTTGAAATATTGTGAGAATTGCCAAAAGTGATACCGTAACATGAAATGAGCAAATGCTGTTGGAAAGATGGCATTGACAGACTTGATTGACCCAAGGTTGCCACAGACCTTCAATTTGTGTAAAAAACAAACAAACAAACTAAAACTAAAACAAAACAAAAAACACAGTCTGTGATGCACCGTAAAGTGAAGCAAAATAGAATGAGGTATGCCTGTATATGGTTTGCAAATATTTTCTCCCATTTCATAGACTGTCCCTTCATTCTGGTGTTGTTTCCTTTCCTGTGTAATAACTATAGATTGGTGCAATCCCATTTATCTTTTTTTTTTATGACTGTGTTTCTGGGATTATAGCTAAAAAATCATCACCCAGACTAATGTCAAGAAGCTATTTTCTTATGTTTTCTTCTAATACTCTTACAGTTTTAGGTCTTACATTTTAATCAAATCCATTTTGAGTTTATTTTTATGTATGGTGTGAGATAAGGGTTCTATTCCATTGTTATTCATATGGATATCCAGTTTTTTCAATACCATTTGTTGAAGAGACTCTTCTTTCCCGATTGTGTGTTCTTGGCACCTTTGTCAAAAATCAGTTGGTTGTAAATGTGTTGTTTATTTCTGGGATCTTTGTTCTGTTTTATTGATCTATGTGTCTACTTTTTTTTTTTTTTTAAGATTTTATTTATTTATTTGAGAGAGAGAAAGAGCACAAGAGGGGGGAGCAGGAGAGGGAGAAGCAGACTCCCTGCTGAGCAGGGAGCCCGATGCGGGGCTCGATCCCGGGACTCCAGGATCATGACCTGAGCCGAAGGCAGTCGCTTAACCAACTGAGCCACCCAGGCGCCCTATGTGTCTATTTTATGCCAGTTTTTAATTTACTGTTTTGATTACTATAACTTTGTAGTATATTCTGAAATCAGTGTTGGGGCCACCTGGCTGGCTCAGTTGGTAGAGCATGCAACTCTTGATCTTGGCTTGGGGTCATGAGTTGAAGTCCTGATTGGGTATAGAGTTTGTTAAAAAAAAAAGAAAAAAAAAACCCAGTAATTGAAATCAGGCAGTGTGATGCTTCCAGCTTTGTTCTTGCTCAAGATTGCTTTGTCTCTTTGGGGACTTTTGTGGTTCCCTATGAATTTTAGTATTTTTTTTCTATTTCTGTGGAAAATTCCATTGGAACTTTGATAAGGATTATATTGAATCTATTATTTGGGTATCATGGGCATTTTAATAATATTTAATTCTTCTAGTCATTAGCACAGAATATCTTTCCATTTACTTGTGTCTTCTTCAATTTCTTTCATCAGTATTTTATAGTTTTTATTATAAAGAGCTTATACCTGCTTAAATTTATTCCTAATTATCTATTATTTTTGGTGCTACTGAAAATGTGATTGTTTTCTTAATTTCTTTTTCAGAAGTTTATTATTAGTGTACATAAACACGACTGATTTTTGTATATTGATTTTATATCCGGCAACTGTACTGAACATGTTTATTAGCTCAAATGATTTTTTGGTGGAGTTTTCAAGGATTTCTATATGTAAGATCATGTCATTTGTAAACAAACACATTTTTACTTCTTTTTTTCTGATTTGGATGCTTTTTATTTCTTTCCATGCCTAGAGGAAGAGAGAGAAGCAGTCTCCCCTCTGAGCAGAGAGCCCTATGGGGGGCTCGATTCCAGGACCGTGGGATCATGACCTGAGCCAAAGACATATGCTTAACGACTGAGCCACCCAGGTGGCCCGAGATCTTTCTTTTATCTTAATGTAAATGTTTGTTGCTGTAAACTTCTCTGTTGGAACTGCTTTTGCTGCATCCCACAAGTGTTGGTATATGGTGTTTCCATTTTTATTGGTTTTAAAATAATTTTTGATTTCCTTTTTGATTCCTTTTTGACCTTTTGGTTGTTCAGGAGTATGTGTATGTATGTTTACATATTTGTGAATTTTCCAATTTTTTTTTCCTTTTATAGATTTCTACTTTCATACTACTGTGTTCAGAAAAGACAATTCATATGATTTTACTCCTCAACTTGTTAAGACTTGTTTGTAGCCTAACTATGATCTGTCTCCTGGGAAATGTTCTATATGTAGTTGAGAAGATGTATTCTGTTGGTATGGATTGGAATGTTCTGTAAATCTCTGTTAAGTCCATCTGGTCTAAAGTGTAGTAAAGCCCAATGTTGCATTATTGATTTTCTGTCTGGATGATAGTCTATCTTTGACTAAAAAATATATCTACCCTTGCTCTTTCTAGGTACCCATTTTCATGGAATATCTTTCTAAATCCTTCACATTCATCTATATATGTCTTGAAAACTAAAGTGAGTGTCTTGTAGGCAACTTGTAGTTGGATCTTGTTTTCATCCATTTATCCATTCTGTGTCTATCAATTATAAAATTTAATCCATTTATATTTAAAGTATATGTAAGGACTAACTATTACCATATTCTTAATTGTTTTCTGGCTATTTTGTATTTCCTTTGTTTGTCTCTTCCTCTTGCTGTTTTCCTTTGTGATTTTATGCTTTTCTATAGTGAATGCTTTGATTTTTTTTTTTCTCTTTATCTTTTGAGTATCTGCTGTAAGGTTTTTTTTTTTTTTTTTTTTTTGGTTACCACAATACTTATATAAAATATAGCACTCTACTTGTAGTTGATAACAATTTGCATACAAAAACTCTACACTTCACTACATTTTGTTTTTGATGTCACACTTTACATCTTTTACATTGTGGATCCATTAACAAAATATTGTAGCTATAGTTATTTTTTTTATTTTATTATGTTAATCACCATACATTACATCATTAGTTTCTGATGTAGTCTTCCGTGATTCATTGTTTGCATATAACACCCAGCGTTCCATGCAGTATGTGCCTTCTTTAATAACCATCACCAGGCTAACCCATCCCCCACCGCCCTCCCCTCTAGAATCCTCAGTTTGTTTCTCAGAGTCCATAGTCTCTCATGGTTCGTCTTCCCCTCCGATTTCCCCCACCTTCATTTTTCCCTTCCTACTAGCTTCTTTTTTTTAACATATAATGTATTATTTGTTTCAGAGGTACAGGTCTGTGATTCGACAGTCTTACACAATTCACAGTGCTCACCATAACACATACCCTCCCCAATGTCTATCACCCAGCCACCCCATCCCTCCCACTCCCCACCACTCCAGCAACCCTCAGTTTGGTTCCTGCGAATAAGAATTCCTCATATCAGTGAGATCATATGATACATGTCTTTCTCTGGTTGACTTATTTCGCTCAGCATAATACCCTCCAGGTCCATCCACGTCGTCGCAAATGGCAGAATTTCATTCCTTTTGATGGCTGCATAATATCCCATTGTATATATATATATATATACACATCACATCTTCTTAATCCATTCTTCTGTCGATGGACATCTTGGCTCTTTCCATAGTTTGGCTATTGTGGACATTACTGCTATAAACTTCAGGGTACACATACCCCTTTGGATCCCTACATTTGTATCTTTGGGGTAAATACCCAGTAGTGCAATTTCTGGGTCATATGGTAGCTCTATTTTCAACTTTTTGAGGAACCTCCATACTGTTTTCCAGAGTGGCTGCACCAGCTTGCATTCCCACCAACAATGTAGAAGGGTTCCCCTTTCTCCGCATCCCCGCTACCATCTGTCATTTCCTGACTTGTTAATTTTAGGCATTCTGACTGGTGTGAGGTGGTATCTCATTGAGGTTTTGATTTGGATTTCCCTGATGCCGAGCGATGTTGAGCATGTTTTCATGTGTCTGTTGGCCATTTGGATGTCTTCTTCGGAAAAATGTGTGTTCATGTCTTCTGCCCATTTCTTGATTGGATTTTTTGTTCTTTGGGTGTTGAGTTTGATAAGTCCTTCATAGATTTTGGATACTAGCCCTTTATCTGATATGTCATTTGCAAATATCTTCTCCCATTCTGTCGGTTGTCTTTTGGTTTTGTTGACTGTTTCTTTTGCTGTGCAAAAGCTTTTTATCTTGACGAAGTCCCAATAGTTCATTTTTGCCCTTGCTTCCCTTGCCTTTGACGATGTTTCTAGGAAGAAGTTGCTGTGGCTGAGGTCAAAGAGGTTGCTGCCTGTGTTCTCCTTTAGGATTTTGATGGACTCCTGTCTCACATTGAGGTCTTTCAACCATTTGGAGTCTATTTTTGTGTGTGGTGTAAGGAAATGGTCCAGTTTCATTCTTCTGCATGTGGCTGTCCAGTTTTCCCAACACCATTTGTTGAAGAGACTGTCTTTTTTCCATTGGACATTCTTTCCTGCTTTGTCAAAGATTAGTTGATCATAGAGTTGAGGGTCCATTTCTGGGCTCTCTATTCTGTTCCATTGATCTATGTGTCTGTTTTTGTGTCAGTACCATACTGTCTTGATGATGACAGCTTTGTAATAGAGCTGGAAGTCTGGAATTGTGATGCCGCCAGCTTTGCTTTTCTTTTTCAACATTCCTCTGGCTATTCGGGGTCTTTTCTGGTTCCATACAAATTTGAGGATTATTTGTTCCATTTCTTTGAAAAAAGTGGATGGTATTTTGATACGGATTACATTAAATGTGTAGATTGCTCTAGGTAGCATTGACATCTTCCCAATATTTATTCTTCTAATCCATGAGCATGGAACGTTTTTCCATTTCTTTGTGTCTTCCTCAGTTTCTTTCATGAGTATTTTATAGTTTTCTGAGTATAGATTCTTTGCCTCTTTGGTTAGATTTATTTCTAGGTATCTTATGGTTTTGGCTGCAGTTGTAAATGGGATCGACTCCTTAATTTCTCTTTCTTCTGTCTTGTTGTTGGTGTATAGGAATGCCACTGATTTCTGTGCCTTGATTTTATATCCTGCCACTTTACGGAATTCCTGCATGAGTTCTAGCAGTTTTGGGGTGGAGTCTTTTGGGTGTTCCACATAAAGTATCATATCATCTGCAAAGAGTGAGAGTTTGACTTCTTCTTTGCCGATTTGGATGCCTTTTATTTCTTTTTGTTGTCTGATTGCTGTGGCTAGGACTTCTAATACTATGTTGAATAGCAGTGGTGATAGTGGACATCCCTGCCACGTTCCTGACGTTAGGGGGAAAGCTCTCAGTTTTTCCCCATTTAGAATGATATTCGCTGTGGGTTTTTCATAGATGGCTTTTATGATATTGAGGTATGTAACCTCTATGCATATACTCTGAAGAGTTTTGATCAAGAAAGGATGCTGTACTTTGTCAAATGCTTTTTCTGCATCTATTGAGAGGATCATGTGGTTCTTGTTCTTTCTTTTATTAATGTATTGTATCACATTGATTGATTTGTGGATGTTGAACCAACCTTGCAGCCTAGGGATAAATCCCACTTGGTCGTGGTGAATAATCCTTTTAATGTACTGTTGGATTCTATTGGCTAGTATTTTGATGAGAATTTTTGCATCCATGTTCAACAGGGATATTGGTTTGTAATTCTCCTTTTTGATGGGGTCTTTGGTTTTGGGATCAAGGTAATGTTGGCCTCATAAAACGAGTTTGGAAGTTTTCCTTCCATTTCTATTTTTTGGGACATTTTCAGAAGAATAGGTATTAATTCTTCTTTAAATGTTTGGTAGCATTCCCCTGGGAAGCCATCTGGCCCTGGGCTCTTGTTTGTTGGGAGATTTTTGATGACTGCTTCAATTTCCTTAGTGGTTATAGGTCTGTTCAGGTTTTCTATTTCTTCCTGGTTCACTTTTGGTAGTTGATACATCTCTAGGAATGCATCCATTTCTTCCAGATTATCTAATTTGTGGGCATATAGTTGCTCATAATATGTTCTAATAGTTGTTTGTATTTCTTTGGTGTTGGTTGTGATCTCCCCTCTTTCATTCATGATTTTATTTTTTTGGGTCCTTTCTCTTTTCTTTTTGATAAGTCTGGCCAGGGGTTTATCAATCTTATTAATTCTTTCAATGAACCAGCTCCTAGTTTTGTTGATCTGTTCTACTGTTCTTTTGGTTTCTATTTCATTGATTTTTGCTCTGATCTTTATTATTTCTCTTCTGCTTGGTTTAGGCTTTATTTACTGTTCTTTCTCCAGCTCTTTAGGTGTAGGGTTAGGCTGTGTTTGAGACCTTTCTTGTTTCTTGAGAAAGGCTTGTATTGCTATATACTTTCCTCTTAGGACTGCCTTTGCTGCATTCCAAAGATTTTGAATAGTTGTGTTTTCATTTTCAATTCTTCTTTAATTTCCTGGTTGACCCATTCATTCTTTAGTAGGATGCTCTTTAGCCTCTATGTATTTGAGTTCTTTCCGACTTTCCTCTTGTGATTGAGTTCTACTTTCAAAGCATTGTGGTCTGAAAATAGGCAGGGAATGATCCCAAACTTTTGGTACTGGTTTAGACCTGATTTGTGACCTAGGATGTGATCTATTCTGGAGAATGTTCCATGGGCACTAGAGAAGAATGTGTATTCTGTTGCTTTGGGATGGAATTTCTGAATATGTTTGTGAAGTCCATTTGATCTAGTGTGTCATTTAAAGCCTTTATTTCCTTGTTGATCTTTTGCTTAGATGATCTGTCCATTTCAGTGAGGTGTGTGTTAAAGTCCCCTACTATTATTGTATTGTATTGTATGTGGGGCTCGATCCCAGGACAGGGATCATGAACTGAGCTGAAGGCAGATGCTTAACGACTGAGCCACCCAGGTGCGCCTGTCCTGGAAGGTTTTTATCTCTCCTTCTATTTTCATTGACAGCCTAGCTGGATATAATATTCTTGGCTGCATATTTTTCTCATTTAGTGCTCTGAATATATCATGCTAGTCCTTTCTGGCTTGCCAGGTCTTTGTGGATAGGTCTGTTGCCAATCTAATGTTTCTATCATTGTAAGTTACAGATCTCTTGTCCCGAGTTGCTCTCAGGATTTTCTCTTTGTCTCTGAGACTCCTAAATTTTACTATTAGATGTCGAGGTGTTGACCTATTTTTGTTAATTTTGAGGGGGTTTCTCTCTGCCTGCTGGATTTTGATGCCTGTTTCCTTCTCCAAATTAGGGAAGTTCTCTGCTATAATTTGCTCCAGTATACCTTCTCCCCCTTACTCTCTTTCTTCTTCTTCTGGGATCCCAATCATTCTAATATTGTTTCATCTTATCATATCATTTATCTTTTGGATTCTGCCCTCATGATCCAGTAGTTGTTTATCTCTCTTTTTCTCAGCTTCTTTGTTTTCCATCATTTAGTCTTCCATATCACTAAATCTCTCTTCTGCCTCATTTATCCTAGCAGTTAGAGCCTCTATTTTTGATTGCACCTCATTAATAGCCTTTTTGATTTCGACATGGTTAGATTTTAGTTCTTTTATTTCTCCAGAAAGGGTTTCTGTAATATCTTGCATACTTTTTTCAAGCCCAGCTAGTATCTTTATAATCATCATTCTAAACTCTAGTACCGAACATCTTACTAATGTCCATATTGATTAGGTCCCTGGCAGTTGGTACTGCCTCTTGTTCTTTTTTTTTTTTTTTTTAAGATTTTATTATTTATTTTACAGAGAGCTAGAGAGAGAGCACAAGTAGGCAGAGAGGTGGGGAGAGGGAGAAGCAGGCTCTCTGATGAGCAGGGAGCCCAATGTGGGGCTCGATCCCAGGACTCTGGGATCATGACCTGAGCCATGGCAGATGCTTAATGACTGAGTCACCCAGGCACTCCTCTTGTTCTTTTTTTTGAGGTGATATTTTCCGTGCTGTCATTTTGTCCAGAGTTGAATAGATGAATGAGAGAACAAAATGCTAACAGGGTAACATGACCCCAGAAAAATATACACTAAAAAAAATCAGAAGAGACCTGAAACTGGGGGAAAAGAAGGGGAAAGAAAGAAAAAAGAAAAAGAAAAAGATAAAAAAAAGAGAATATGATCAAATATAATCAGGCTGGTGCATAGATCAGTGCCACACACTATCTTTTGGGTGTATTTTGGTCTGTTAGAAGACAGTGCCTCCCAAAATTTTAAAGAAAAAAAAAACTTATATATGTACAAAAGTATGGGTAAATACGATGAAGGGATGGAACATGAATGTAAAGATGAGAATTATAAAAGATTTTATAAAAGGAATTGATAAGAAGTTGGTTGAAAAAAGAAAGAAGAGAAATTAAAAAAAAAAAAATAGGGGAGAGAATATGATCACCAGGAGAGTAGAACAAAACCATAACTAGAGATTTAGGGTATAGTTTGGTCTATTAGAAGAAACTGTATCCCAAAATTTTAAAGAGAGAACAGTTTATATATATACCAAAAATAAGGTTAACTACTGTGAAGGGATAGAATATGACTCTAAAAATGAAAAATAGAAAAGATTTTTAAAAAAGGGATTGATAAGATGGTCAAAAAAGAGAAAATGGGGTGCCTGGGTGGCTCAGTTGGTTGGGCGATTGCCTTCAGCTCAGGTCATGATCCTGAGTCCCGGGATCGAGTCCTGCATCGGGCTCCCTGCTCAGCGGGGAATCTGCTTCTCCCTCTCCCGCTCCCTGCTCTCGTGCTCACTCTCTCTCTCTCTCAAATAAATAAATACAATCTTAAAAAAAAAAGAGAGAGAAAATGAAAAATTAAAAAAAGAAAGAAAATTAAAAAAATTAACTTTGAAAGACTAAAGAATCGGGGAAAAAAGCCGTGAATTCTGTGTGCTGTATTCCCCTAGTGCTGGCATTCTGCTGTTCTCGTTGATCGGTAAACTTGGTCTTGGCTGGCTGTTCTTGCTGATCTTCTGGGGGAGGGGACTGTCGCAGTGATTCTCAAATGTCTTTGCCAGAGGCGTAATTGCCCCACCCTTGCCGGGGGGTGGCCTAAGTCATCTGCCCTTGTTTGCTCTTGGGAACTTTTGTTCCCTGCAAACTTTCCATACAGCTTTGGAGGATGAGAATGAAAATGGTGGCCTCCCAATCTCCACCTCAGAGGAGCCGAGAACTCAGGGCCCCGCTCTTCAGTGAGCCCCCAGAGAAAAGCAGTCACTCCCATCTCCCCGGTCTCTGGCTGCACTCTGTGCTCACCCGGCTTATGACCAAGCATTTCTATCTCTGGCACCTGACTCAGTGTGGAGTGTTCAAACCCAGCAGATCCCTGTGGTGCGCTCCCATGCCACTCCTCCCGGGGAGAAGGGGGATCTCCCTGGATCTGCTGCTTGTTGGGTCCCTGCTGGAAGAGCAGTGGCCTGACTGTGCTGTGGATCACGGTTTATGGCAACCCCGAGCTGAGAGCCTGCACCTCGGCGCCGTCTCTGCAGCCGGCTTCCCTGCTCCGATACCTGGGAGCTCTGCTGCACTCAGGCACCCCCCGGTCTTTCTGTGACCCCGAGGGTCCTGAGACCACACTGTCCCAGCGAGTGTTCTACCACCCCCCAGCTTAGCCACTGGAGCAACATCCCTCAGTGGAGCCGACTTCTAAAAGTTCCGATTTTGTGCTCCGCTGCTCTTATCACTTGCCAGAAGCGGCCCACCGAGGCGCACCCCCCCCCCCCACCGCCATCTATCCTCCCGAATATCGCCTCAGATTCACTTCTCCGCACATCCTACTTTCCAGAAAGTGGTCGCTTTTCTGTTCAGAGGGTTGCTGCTATTGTTTCCTTCGATATCCTGTTGAGTTCGTAGGTGTTCAGAATGGTTTGATCCCTATCTAGCTGAATTCCTGGGACCAGACAAAATTTAAGTCTCCTTCTCCTCCGCCATCTTGCTCCGCCCCCATAGTTATTTTTTTTTCTTTTGTCTTTAACCTTTATATTGGAGTTAAAGGTGATTTACATACCACCATTATAGTAATAGAGTACTCTGAATTTGACTACCTGCTTGCTTCTACTAATGAGTTTTATAATTTCTTATATTTTTATGTTGCTAATTAGCATCCTTTCATTCTAGTTTGAAGAACTCTTTTTAGCCTTTCTTTTTCCCTTAAAACAATTATAGTAGTGAAATCCTTTAGCTTTTGTTTGTCTGGGAAAGTCTGTATCTTTCATTCTGAAGGATGCCTTGGCAGTTAAAGCATTCTTGTTAGTTTTATTCTTTTACTACTTCTCATGGCTTACAAAGTTTCTGCTTAGAAATCTGCTGCTATACCCATAGACGCTGCCTTGTATATAATGAGTATTTTTTCTCTTGCTGCTTTCACAATTCTCTTTTTGTCTTTAATTTATTGACAGTTTAATTGTAATGTGTCCTGTTGAAGTCCTCTTTGGGTTATACCTCTTTGGGTTATACCCCTTTGGGAACTTTCAAGCTTCATATGAATGGATGTCCATATATCTCCCAAGATTTGGAAGTTTTCAGTTATTATTTCTTTAAATAAGCTCCTCCTCTTTCTTTCTCCTTCTTCTGGGACTTCCACAATATATATATTAATTCTCTTGGTGATATGCCTGCAGACTTTCTTCATTTTCTTTAATTCCTTTTTTTTTTTTCTCATCTGACCAGATTTCAAATGACCTGTCTTCAAGTTTACATATTTTTACTTCTGCTTGAGTCTGCTCTCAATGTGCTGTATTGTATTTTCATTCATTCATTGTATACTTTAGCTCTAGAATTTTTTTTAAATTTTTACCTCTGTTGAATTTTCTATTCACATACCATTTTCCTGATTTTGTTGAGTTCTCTTGTATTTCAGTGTTGAGTTCCTGATTTTGCCTCTGTTCTCTTGAATTTCACTGAACTTTTTTTTTTTTTTAAAGATTTATTTGAGGGAGAGAGAGAGAGGGAGAGATGAGGGGCAGAGGGAGAGGAGAGAATCTCAAGCAGACTGTCTGCTGAGCATGGAGCCTGATGTGTGTCTTGATCTCATGACCCTCAGTTCATGAACTGAGCTCAAATCAAGTGTTGGATGCTTAACCAACTGAGACACCTAGGTGCCCCTCACTAAGCTTTCTTAAAACAATTATTTTAAATCTTTTATCAGGTCAAGTCATAGTTATATATTTCTGGGGGTTAGTTACTAGAAAATTATTGTATTCTTTTAGTGGTGTCAAGGGCCCTTGATTTTTTGCCTTTCTGTCTTTGCCTTTTGAGAAAGAAAACACCTCCTCCAGCCTTTCCTGACTGGCTTCAGGTGAAAAGCATTTTCACCGTTCAGAATCCTGGTGAGGGATTAGAGGCTCTCACAGGTCATATCCAGGGATACACTGACTCCACACCTCTTGCTTCCTTAAGGGAGGAATTCTTTTTTTAAGATTTTATTTATTTATTTGATAGAGAGAGAGAGAGGGAGAAAGACAAGCAGACTCCCCACTGAGTGCGGAACCCAAAACAGGACTCAGTCCCAGGACCATGAGATCATGATCTGAGGGGAAGAGAGACACTTAACCGACACTTAACCCAGGAGCCCAAGGAGGGATTTCTTAATATGGTATGCCTTCTTTCAATCTTACAAAGTCTAACCGGATTCTGAGAGCCTCTTGTTTATTTTCCCTAGAGTATTACCCTTAAATGCTCTAGTTTGTGTGACTTCTCTCAATCCTGCCAAGTCAAACTGGCTGTCTGCATGTGCTTGCAAGTCACGTGCAAATACACCTGACATCCCTGAGGGTGTGCATGGGAAGCTGGCTAAATGTTCAGAGTATTGGGGGTGCTCATCAGCCAGTTAGCATAGTCTGCAGACAAGGTTTTCCAGGTGTTTCCCCTGAAAAAAAAAAGAGTCCATAAAGCAAGTATTAGAATTAGTGGCCTGTTATTGAGTTCAAAACCTTGTTATCTAAGTCTCCACCTCTCCACCTTGCTCTCAGCCTCTTCCAAACACTTAGTTGTGTTGATCCTTAGTAGTCTGGGTGCCAAACCCATGGGTATTCTGGATGAGGTAAGAAAAAAGAAGTGAGTTTCTTGGGCTGTGTGCCAGATAGCTGGGAAAATTGGGCACTCACTCACTACATTCTTTTCCCAGTGGGAGAAATTGTGGGCTGAGGGGGTTCCATCTTGACAATGAACTGTGCTGCCTTAGGGGAGGGTAACACAAGTAGAGTGATACTGTTCTTACCTTTATTGATACATCTGTTCTCAAAATTTTTATTCTAGTGGTGTGTTGGAACTTTTCTGCTATACCCCTAGACTCCCACAATGCTGCTCTTGTCTCTGAGTGGTTGTCAAAATCAGTGTTCCTGTGGGATAATAATGGCTGAAAACTTTTATTCTGTCATCTTGCTGATGTCACTCCAGTAATATTTTAAAATCAGTGTTACATTAAGGAACGAATGGGCCTAGAAATCTTGTAGATTGGTAGACTCAAACCTCTTCACATTTTAGAAAATATCTTATTGCGTTAAGATTAGCCTGGCTCAGGTTCTCTCTTTTCATGTAAATCACGTGTTTCCCTTAAGTATTTCTTGGAGTATCAGAGAGAATCTCCTGTATGCTCAGGTATACATCTACTTCTGTGGTATTCATACTGTGGTGCCTGACAATGGCCACCACTCCTACTAGACCACAGTCCCCACCAGGTACAATGATTTGCTATTGGAAGCAGATCTAACCCTTCAGGATACCAAAATTGTGTTTGAATTATGCTATAGTTCAACCTAGAACCAAGGCATGATCTAATGACTGAAAACAGATTCTAGTAATAACAACTCCATTTTTTTTTTTTTTAAGAGTTCCAATTCTTTGCAGCAGCTAAAGCTTTCTTATCTACCTGTTCAAATTCAGCAGGACAGTTCTTTATTTTTAAGGGCATATTCTTTCCTAAGAGACTAGACTGCTATTCAGCTTCCTTTGCAAATAATCTTTTGCCAGACTGTCCCAGTATTTGCAAATCATGCTCATATATGTCTGAACCCCAATAAAAGTCATACTTAAATGTAGTTCCAGAAACCTTCTTACTCTCTATAAATCACTTTCCCTTAGATCAAACACACTAGTCCAGGTAAGATGTCCAGTTATGCTACTTAAATATATTACCAGTTGAAGGAAATTTTAAAACATATTTTGGTCATAGATCACTCTGTCTTTAATATTTTTTTAATAATGCAGTTTTGAGCAACTTCACAAAAAAAGATTTTATTTTAATTAAATTTAGGTAATCCTTGATACTTTTTTTTTTTTTGTCTTTTGCTGAGCACTTCGTTTTCTTCTCTCTTCCTTGTCTCCATTCATTATTCATTTTTGCTCTCAAGCATGGCTAGTTTTATGGGAAAATATGTTGGAATACTAGTCCAGAATGTTTTTCTTCAGAATTATGTAAGTCAGAAAACCCTTGAAGCTTCATTTTTAACAAACTGTAGTGTCTAGTAAAAAAAAAAAAAAATTAGTATGTGCAAATCATATATATATATGTACTTATATATTTATATGATATCTCCCTAAATTATGGAGTAAATATATTAAATGTATTTTTATCAGATGACAGTGACTTTCATATGCTTGTGCTTAACATCCTCCTAATTCTCTTGGGTTAACCTGAACTCACATGCTTTCCTATTTGATACCACTGGAGAAATAATGTGATAGAGCAAAGACAAAGTAAAATAGTGGAATTAATATTTATTATTGTATACTGCTATGAGCTAAATAGAAAACAGTTAAGACTCTTTTCATACTTTCCCCAAGAGACTAAGTTGGGGAAGAATTGTGGGAGGAGGCTACTGTGACTCATTCACAGTTACCTAGTATTATTACTTTCATTTTAGTGGTAGATATGGGGAGACAAAAACCTGGATTATCATAAGAATTTGGGAAAATAAGAAAATAAAAACAATTAAATAATTATACATCTTATATGTTTATAACACTTATCCATAATAATAAAATGTTACTTGTTAAAACATTAATAATTTGACAAGATTAAAATAAAATATTTACCTTCAACATATTATTTAATCTTTATCTTATTAGGAAGGTATTATGATAGGAAGAAAGTTTAGTGTATTGCAGAAATAGAAAATGAAATTAGAAGAGCACTGTTGTCATGTCATGTCATGGACATAAAACCTTATCAAATGCTTATATTGTGAAATTCCTGTCCACAAAGACTAAGATAAACTCAACCAACGCCAAGTTCTGGACCAAGAACAGTCATATGTGGTGTGTTGTTTCTGAAGATACTTTAAAATGAACAAGTCTAAATGGCAGTTGGCAAATCCAAGCGGAGGAAAGCCAAGGTCAGTACCCAAGAACAAGAGTCCCATATGAAGGCTAAGAAGCTTGTATTTTGGTATAACATGAGTTGAGTGAACATGAAAGAGCAGTCTTCAAAGAGTGAAGGGTCATGAACAAGGTTGAGATTCCAGGAATTTGCTTTCAGTGTTACCAATTCCTGATATGTTGGTAGAGCAACTGGCTTCAAAGATCAGCATTAGTTAGTTGGAAAGCTGTGGATGATTACATATTACTCTAAGGGTAAAAGGGGTTGGCAAACACTTTTTAGTGAGAATTGATTCAATAGAGTATTTATTACCAAGTATGTACCAAGAACTGTAGAATGAATTGGAAATACAACAGTGACTAAGACATGGTCCTTGCTCACACCTGGAAATGAGAAATTGTAATGCACTTGTTAAATGCTACAGTGAGGATTAGTAGAAGGTACCCTGGGAACATAAATGGCATCACTGAACTTGGTCTCAGATGACCAGGGAAGACTTTCCAGGTGAATAATGTCAAGACAGACCTTAATACTGAGTAAAAATTAGCTAGATTTTAAATGCTTTCACTTTGGGGCTGAAGCAAGTGTGGAAGGATAGATTCTGGAATCTCAAGTCTACTTTTCATATATTAGGGTGGGGGTTCAAGTAATCCTGCTGAGTTTATGAGACACAGGAAATTCCTTCTGTTGAGTTATTCTTTCATGGGTAAAGAGCAGCATTTTTCATTGGTTGCTGGTATACTACCTAATTAGAATGAGAAACACACACATAAACTCCTTAGAAACCTGTGTTAAGTACACATGGGAAAAGCTTTTTCTATTCTAGTAAAGGATGGAGCTCACCTTGGAGAATAACTGATCATTGGTTCTGTTGACCTCCATTATACATGATTCGGCCAGGATCCTTTAGCCTGATGGATACCATAAACTTTTAGGAACTTTGTAGGACTTTGCTACTTTTAGTATAAAGTGAAAATTTGAATTAAGTAAAATTATGATACATAGTAGTTTGCAACTTTATCCACAGCTATTTTAAAATTTTCCTCCAGAAAGTGACCACAAATCTATGGTTGATTATAACAGGATGTTGACTCAGGATTGACAATAATATAAAAGCAAAACCCAAATAAAAAAACAAATCTGCCAGTTTTTTTTCCCTTTGACTAGATTTTAAGTCAAATATGCTAACAAATCATGTTAAACAATAGCAAACAAAAAAGTCCTATTTAAAAGGATTTGTATCGACTGTGGAAAAATAATACGGTAGAATGTAGAGTGTAAAATATATCTAGATTAATAAATTAAGTTTGAAAGAATGTATAGAATCATATGACAGGGGAAGGGACTAAAATTTGAGAATGGAAGGAAGTAACTCAGCTGTATTTTTTATTTTATAAATATTTTTTTCTTTTGCATTTCTCAGAAATTAAAAAAGACTTTTTCACATGGAAAATCTAGATTTTAACAGTAGTAATCTGTGTCATTTTTGTTTTAATAAGAAAAATGTACATGGGTTTTAGAAGTTGTAGGATTTGAAGTCATTTATGATCTATAAGGAAAAACAGTAGTTTTCTCTAAGAAACACAAATTATGATTTAATAAAATATATTTTCTCAATGTCCTGTCCCAAAGAATTTATGAAGTGAAAAAAATACATCTGGATAAATGATAATATTTGCCTCTTTTCAAATGTGACTTTGCTTTCAAGAAAAGTGTAAGTGTGGTGAAGAGTTTGTCATGGTATTGACAAGAAGGTGAAGGCTGGTATTCAGGCCATAGGAGTAAGTTTCCATTAAGTATCTACTCTTACACAGTGCTTAAAGATAGCTCTACTAAGGAAACTTCCAAATTTGCCTTTAATCATTTATTTATTTATTCTGGAAATTGGAGATGAAGGCGGTTTAAGATAAAAAGTGATGAAGAAACTGGAATTCCAAAGTTAGCAAATTATATATATATATATATATATATATATATATATATATATATTTGTATATATAGACTCTTCAGAACACAAATTTTATTTTTATGTTTATTATAAATGTCTGTTTATAGAGTAATGAAACTGATTTTTTTAAACAAACTATAGTAGAACTTACGTAATCAGTGAAATGTTAAACTTCAAAGTATTCTCCCTGGGAATTCATGTATTTATTCTAAATATGTTGATATTTTTCAAACCACATTTAGAATCACTCTTTTGAGATTTTTTTTAATTACTATTTTACTAGCCACACAAGAAAATTCATCTTTGTATATTATAATTAAATCACACATTTTAGAAACCAAATTTATCCAACTTTATCACTCTATCTTCATGTCCAATCCTGGCTATGAAATACTTCTCATTATTACTAGAAAAAAATAAAAAACACAGTCAAAAGAGTAAGATTTACTTGTAGAGAGGATATCTTTGATAAGCGAATAAATGCATGAAATATTAAGTGAATTCAAACTTATGTATTTTTAATTTGGTAGATAATTTTAAGAGTTTCAAGCCAACATATCTCAGCATCAGTAGAAGTCTGCAACTCTACACTTAGCCATCTAAGATGGGACTAGACTCATTTGGAAGAGTAAGTGCTTTTATGCTTATTCAAAAAACATCACATGGCTTTATAGGCACACTGTGTAAATAGAAAACAGTGCTATGTACATAAAAATGAGTATAATGAGCATGTCCTTTTACCAAAAGGAAGCAATTATACTCAATAGCAAGTAATTATTTTAGTGAAAAGTACATTTGCTTTTCAATTTTATTCCATGCTAGAATTTGAGCTGAAAGTGATCTTGGAGACCATTTAGTCCCAACCACTCATTACTTCATAGGAGAAGAAAATATGGCACAGACAAACCAGAAGTTAGATGCTTTGTTCACAATTATATAGTTGGTCATAAGTCTTAGGCTAGAATTTTGGTCTTTGAACATTGATACAAGATTCTTTCCACCATATCTTGGTGCATTCATATTAGAATTCATTTTATATGAGCCTTACACAATATAAGGGGATTTTTAAATGTTAAATTATAGAATATGCTAATGTGTCTTCTGTGGACTTTAAAAAGATAAAGCAGCACTGTTCACTTTGTTTCAATACTGAAAACACTATACTTTTTAAAAGTCACATGTGGGTGATTCAGAAATGTGGATCACTTATGGGAAAGTCTAGTTTCTTTTTCATCAGTCACGCTGCTTGTTTTATTATTTCACTTGGACCAGACAGTGAAATCAAAGTGTTCATTTCCAATTCTATTCACTGCTTTGTACCCTGACACTAATATTTGTTGTGGGCTTTTGATTTATTTTTTCAGGCCAGTACTTTGTTTCCTTGGGAGATTTTTCAGAAAAACTTTTGTTTTCTTTGCATTTTCTAGTTGACTACCTTTTACAAACCCATATTTAGAACACTCAGAATCATAAGTAGAAAAAAAGTTTGTATTATCTTTGTACAAATCATGTTAAGAGACTTTTCATAATGAGGTATATTTACTATTTGTATTCAATTGTTATTTTTTTGAATTTTGATTAAAGACTGATTAGTCTATTGGTCTAATTAATAGACTGTTCCATGATTTTTCCTTTTTATCACAATCCTCAAATTTAAATTTCCAAAGCTCAAACTTGTGCAAGGGTACCTTGAAATACCTTTTCATGTTGGGTGTATTGTCTTTCTACATAAACTGACCTTAAGGTATGAAGTGGTGGAAGGTTGGTGGGAGTGCAGGAAATTTGTTTTATTGAAACTCAATCACAGTCTTTAAAGATATACTTTCCTACCAATAAAAGGGAAGAAGACTAAAAGAAGTATATTATCTGAAAATGTTTTCATTCACAAATAACGAAAGTTTTAGAAAACTGTGCTTTATTATTGTCAAAAAAAGATGCAAAAAGACATGGTCTACCCAACAGAAAGTAGGGACCATGAGGCTGAGACAAAGGCAGAATAGCTAACACAGTACACCAGTCATTCAGATTGTAGGGCAACCCAAACAGCATTGGAATAAAATCTCTATTGAAGGCAAAAAGGAAAGGCTTGACCTTTTAGAGATGAGTAAGAATTGGTAAGATGAAAGTAGTGGGTTATTTGTGTGAGGAGAGTGTTCTAGACAGAGAAAGCAGCTTGTTCAAAGACCTTTAAATGAAGGGAGATGTGTAGCCCTGACCAAGAACTAAAATTAATCTATTATGCATGGGATATAGAATGCTGGGAAAGGTGGCCAGAGAGAAGTAAGCAGAATCAATACTTAAAGGATCTATGCATTTTTAAAGGAATTTGTATTTTATCCTGAGGGCAATGTGAAGCATTTGAAGAGATTTCTTTATTATAGGTTTGACAACAAAACTTGTTTTAGAAAGATTACTCTAGATGCAATGTGGAAAACAGACTGTGCCTGGAGGCCTGGGCGTCAGCTGAAAAAAACACTCATTTCAATCTGTAGGAGCCAAGATGGTGTCTTGGACAAGGTTAATGCTAATGGTGTTGGAGTGGAGTGATTGGATTCAAGAAATATTAAAAAGATAAACTAAAAAATAAATGGTGATTAAATGTGACAGAGGAAAGAGGGGGCAAAAAAAAAAAAGAACAATACCTAGATTTTTAAGTTAGCTACCAGGGTGAATGGCAGTGCCATTTAATGAGCAGGGGGATGTGGAATAAAAGGATGCATGGTCTTTTGGAAAGTATAGTTTTTTCATGTTGTGTTTCAGGTATATTTATGACAAGTATATGTGTGATTATCAAGTGGCAATATCTAATTCGCCCATATAGTATATGGGTCTGGAGCTCAGAAGAAATACCTGGGATAGAGATGCAGGTCTTGCAGTTTGGTGGTGGTAGGGGAATGAATACACACACACACACACACACACTTGCACATAATGTGGCAAATGCATATAATGGAATATATTATTAACTGATAAAAAGAAATCAAGTACTGATGTATGCTATAGTGTAGATGAATCTCTAAGGTGTTATGCTAAGTGTTGGGCCTACAAAGAGTAGGAGGAAAATGTAGTATAGTGTGCCAGAAACCATAGGAAACGTATGTTTCAAGAAGAAAGGGAGATAAATGGATAAGAAAATTGTGGTGTGTACATACAATGAAATACTATTCAAGGATAATAAGCACTGAAGCTACAATGTGAATGAACCTCCAAAATATGCCAAGTGTAAGAAGCCCAAGTACCACATATTATATGATTCCGTTTGACATATGAAATATACAGAATAGATAAATCCATAGATACAGAATGCTTACTGGTGGTTGCTAGGGCCAGAGAGAAAGGTGGAGATAGGGAGAAACTGTATAATGGGTAAGGGATTTTGCTTTGGAGTGATAAAAATGTTTTGTAGCTGTACAACAATGTGAATGAGCAGCTGCCATTGTATTGCTCATTTTAAAATGGTTAATTTTATGTTTTGTGAATTTCACCTCTCAATTATTTTTAAAACAAGAAAAAAGAAAGATAAATGACAAAAACAAAAGCCACTGTGAGATCGAGGCCGATAAGGAATGAAATTTTCCATTTGTTTTAAGGAGCACTTACTGATGGTGTAGTGGAAAGAGGCCAGTTTACACTGGGTTGAGGAATGAGTAGGATGTTAAGAAGTGGAAATATTAAGTGTTGAATCTGTGAAGAAATGTGACTATGAAAGGGAAGAGAAAGATTCGTTTAACATGTTTAACTGTCACCACAACAATGTAGTAAAACATGAGAGGCTGGAGTTCAGAGCTACCTTTCTTGCCATAGGAATAGGCATAGGAAAGATTATGAAAAGAAATGTATTGGTAAGCCTAATGGTGGTAGACTGTAAGATTTACCAACCAAGTCTTTGTACTTACTAAATAGGACATGAGGGGAGAAGTCATCTGTTGAAAGTGAGGGAAGAGTGGTGCCTGGGTGGCTCAATCGGTTTGACTTCTGCTCAGGTCGTGATCTCAGGGTCCTGGGATCAAGTTCCGCATCAGGCTCCTTGCTCAGTATGAAGTCCGCTTCTCCCTCTCTCTTTGTCCTTCCCCCTGCTTGTGCTTTCTCTGTCGCTCTTAAATAAATAAATAAATAAATAAATAAATAAATAAATAAATAAATAAAATCTTAAAAAAAGAAAGAAGGTGAGGGAAGAGAAGATAGAGTAGAAATACAGAGGAGTGGAGGAAGCCTCAGAGTCTTTGGGGCAAATTGGAATGGAAATTGAGAAACTGGGTGTTTAGCCCTGTGGGTTTAAAGAGCTTGGATTTAGAGTGGCAAAATCTGCTGGATTGTCTGCTTTCTCCTGAAGTAGCCATCTTTTTGGATGTAGGGGCAGAGAATGTGGCTAATACAACTGATCCCTTTGAAATAAGTTCCATTTTTATGTGGGACCATAGGCAATGGGAGTAGCTGATGATGGACTATCACCCCTCTTTCTTATGACACACTCTTTGGTTAACTTTTTATAATGCAGAACTAACTGGCATTTGCACATTTCTTTCTTTTTTTTTTTTTTTTTTAAAGATTTTGTTTATTTATTCATGAGAGACAGAGAGAGAGAGGCAGAGGGAGAAGCAGGCTCCCAAGGAGCAGGGAGCCCGATGCGGGACTCGATCCCAGGACGCTGGGATCATGACCTGAGCCGAAGGCAGACGCTTAACCATCTGAGCCACCCAGGCGCCCCATTTGCACATTTCTTTAAAGTTTACACATCTCATTTGACTGCCAGTATAACAAAATGCTTTATTATTATTATTTTTATTTTATTTTACATTTTTCAAACTGGAGGCTCACAGTATTTCAACATACACTCTACACTAATACACCTTATCAACATGTTTGCATTACATAACTTCAATTTTTCAAAAAACTAGGCTGGCCCCGTGCAGCAACTCAAGCAGGAAATGCTGAGACTGAGCCTAGAGCAATGGCAGGCCCTCCCTGAGCAGGGACAGTGGGGTGAGGTGGCTGAGCTTCCAAGCTCGGGAGCCACGTGGACTAGGTTCAAGTCCCATGTGTGCTACTCTCTAGCTCTGTGTGGTTAGGGCAAGTCGTACAACCTCTCTGTGTCTCAGTTTACTCATCTGCAAATCAGGGCTAACAGTTCATCATAGACTTTTTGTGAGGATTAAATGAGTCTAATCCATAGAAGCAACTTAGATACAGTTCTATTATTAAAATTACCATTCGATAAATAGTAAGGAGGTTGAAATATGTTAAAGATGCCACACAGGCTTTCTGGCTATAAAGATTAAGCTTTGGACCATGTGCAGTAAACATGCAGAATTATATTTTATTAAATGACTAAAGGTGGAATTTATCAGAATATAAGCTGGAGAGACAAGGACAACTCTTCACCTCTGCAGAAGGCTGCCTAGAACATACACAAATGAGAGAATGGAGGCTTCTATAAAATCTGACAAATAGCAAGACTAGTTGCAATACATAAAATATATATTATATCTTAAATCAATCCTTGGTTCATAGCTCAAAATAGCTTTTTTTTTTTTTTTTCTGGTGCAGCAAAGGATGCTCTGGCATTATAGCAAGCTACATCTGGTGAGTAAAAGTAACCGAATATAATATATTTACTGACAATAGCACTAGGATTTTTTGACACTCTTTAAGGTTCAAAGTCTACCTACTTGTTAAAATATACATATCCTAGCCTCATACTAGATTTCCTAAGTCAGAATCTCTAAAGTTGTAGCACTGAAATCTGCAAGTTTAACAAGATCCTTGGGTGACTTTTAAAAATGTTAAGTGTTATATCCATTTAAAAAAAGTACATATTTCATAACAGTACAGTGTGTTGAATTTTTACAATCTGAACACACTCATGTACCTGGCACCTTGAACAAGAAACAGAGTATGACCAGCACTTCTTGATGTTGACTGGAATACCGTTTGATTGTAGCCGGAAAACTCTTGCATAGCTCTTCCTGTCACTGTCCCCACCAAGGGTAATCAACTGAAAGCATAGATAAGCTTCACCTGTTTTTGTAATTTATATGAATTGAATCAAACAGTATGTACTTTTTTCTGACTAGCTTCTTTTACTTGGCATTATGTTTTTATTTTATTTTTATTTTTTTTAAAGATTTTATTTATTTGACAGAGAGAGACACAGCGAGAGAGGGAACACAAGCAGGGGGAGTGGGAGAGCGAGAAGCAGGCTTCCGCCGAGCAGGGAGCCCGATGCGGGGCTCGATCCCAAGACCCTGGGATCGTGACCTGAGCCGAAGGCAGACGCTCAACGTCTGAGCCACCCAGGCGCCCCACTTGGCATTATGTTTTTAAAAACTGATTCATAGTTTGCCTGTAGTTGTAGTGCATTTTTTCTAATTATTCAATAGAATTATATTGTGAATATACCATGATTTATATATTCATTCAACTCAACTGTTTTTTTTAAATTTAATTTTATTATGTTAGTCACCATACATTACATCATTAGTTTTTGATGTAGTGATCCACGGTTCATTGTTTTCATATAACACCCAGTGCTCCATGCAGTATGTGCCCTCCTTAACACCCATCACCAGGCTAACCCATCCCCCACCCCCCTCCCCTCTAGAACCCTCAGTTTGTTTTTCAGAGTCCATAGTCTCTCATGGTTCATCTCTCCCTCCGATCCCCCCCACCTTCATTTTTCCCTTCCTTCTCCTAATGTCCTCCATGCTATTCCTTATGTTCCACTGAAACCATATGATAATTGACTTTCTCTGCTTGACTTACTTCACTTAGCATATGGACAGTTGGCTAGTTTTCTGTTTGGGGTTATTTTGAATAATGCTGCTGTGAACATTCTAGTGTTTTTTTTTGTTTTTGTTTTTTATTTTTTTTTTTTTAGTACGTGTATTTGGATTTCTGATGAGAACAGCAAAGCAAAAATTGACTGGAGAAAGGAAGGTAAGAAAGACTTTATTCAAGGGGCACCTGGGTGGCTCAGT
Source organism: Mirounga angustirostris (assembly GCF_029215605.1). NCBI lineage: Eukaryota > Metazoa > Chordata > Mammalia > Carnivora > Phocidae > Mirounga > Mirounga angustirostris. The sequence continues at coordinate 88,002,431 of NW_026991713.1, read as the reverse complement.
CAGTTAAGTGTCTGCCACTTGATTTCAGCTCAAGTCTTGATTTCAGGGTTGTGATTTCAAGCCCTGTACTGGGCTCCATGCTAGACATGGAGCCTACTTAAAAAAGAAAAAAAAAAAAAATTATTCAAGGCTATTGCAATAGAGTAAAGGTCAGAATGCAGTCTAAGCTCAACTCCACTGAAACAACAGTCTGAGTTATTAAAAGCCGGGGTAGGAGAATGATAGACCACCTGTGTTTGCTAATTGGCTGGACCCAATTACCAACGTTCATGATAGGAGGTAGTCTTACAGCTTGGAGCTAAGCACCCATTGAAGCTAGGCTTCTACCCTCCAGCAGAGACTGGAAGATAAGGGTGCTATCTTCTTTGTTGGTTACATTTCAAAGGAATAGCTCCCAGGTCCTTAAGAAAAAAAAAAAAAAAAAGAAAGACAGTCTTGGGTTACAAACCTGGCAAGAGGCTTCTTTAAAAGTTCACAATTCATGGGGCACCTGGGTGGCTCAGTAGTTAAGTGTCTGCCTTCGTCTCAGGTCATGGACCCAGGGTCCTGGGATCGAGCCCCACATCCGGTTCCCTGCTCAGCAGGAAGCCTGCTTCTCCCTCTCCCACTCCCCCTCCTTGTGTTCCTTCTCTCGCTTTGTCTCTGTCAAATAAATAAATAAAATCTTAAAAAAAAAAGTTCACAATTCAAAGAGGCAAAGAAAGAATTTACAGTAACAGTTTTCTAAAGTAAATGATCTAGGAAAGGGAGATTGGGTAAAAGACTAAAAAAGAAGCCTGTATAACATTTGATTAAAGGTTGAGGGAAATGTTAAGGCCATCTTGGTCAGTAATATACCTAAGAATAAAATTGGTGGGTCATAGGTTATACAAATATTCCCCTTTAGCAGATACTGCTATACTATTTTCCATAGTTGCTGTACTAATTTATACTTTTTGCAACAGTGTAGGAAAGTTCTGATTATCCCCTATCTTTAACAAAATTTGGGATTTTTTTTTTATTTTTTTTTATTTTATTATTTTTTATTTTAGCCATTCTGGTGGGTATCAGTGGTATTTCATTGTGTCCGCAGTTCCTATTTTACTGAGTGATATTTAGCAGCTATAGGCTTCAAAATTTTGTCAGGCATTCTCATGATCTCCAGAGACATTTTCATGCATTTCTTCCTTAGATAAATTAATGTGGTGATAGTAATAGAATATCTAATAGTGAACCATCGTTGCATTCCTACATTGTTTATATTAAAATATTTTTATTTAGGTATTGAGTTATGTTTGATGATACATTATTGAAGATTATTTCATCAATATTCATGAGTGAGATTAGTCTGAAAATTTCTTTTTACTGATATCTTTCTCAGGTTTAGGTATTCTAAAAATTATATAGAAATATTTACAAATTTGCATGGCATCTGTGACAAGAAGATAGCCTAATTTTCTCTGTATTGTTCCAATTTTAGTATGTATATTAAACACATATCTGCCAAGTTCTTAATTTTAGGGGGTAAATTGTTCGCTTTGCTCTTTTAGAGTTTTAACTAATTTTTTTTTCTGTCCTGGTTTTTACTATGATTTATTTTCCTTCTTTTATATCATCATCCCTTCATTGTCTATTTACTTCTGTAGATGCAGTTCCTTGAAGACTTTCTGGTTTATTTATAGTGGACATCTGATAAATATTTGTCAAATGAATGGAGAGCTAAAAGAATAAGAATAAATTTCTTTATTTCCAGATGATTCTCATGTTCACCTAAAATTTACAACAATTGGTGGGGTAATTTAATGGTTTAACAAAGTCAGTCCTGTTCTATTTATAACATAGTGACATAATATATGGCATTTCTTTGAATTTCTATACATTCCCTAATGCAGAGAATTTTTATCATATTGGTGTCCTGCATCAATAGAGTAGTATACAAATAAAAGACATAAATCATTAAAATGAACAAGATGTATTCAGAAAGGTATGAGGAAACCCAATGAGGAGTAGTTTCATAGGAGCCAAAGGAAGCTATAACTTTAGTAGTAGAAAACATACTGAAATGATGCACAGAGCTTAGGTTTTATAAAGACACAGAATTGTCTATTGCATTGGAAATATGAAGACCATTGGCCATTGTTGACTTTAGCATAGTTGCGGTTGTGGCGGCAGAGGTCAGACTGATATGGATTAGGAAGTGAAAGGGGAGTAAATGAGCAGAGACGATGAGTAAGAATTGTACTTTAGAAATACTTGGCCATGGAGGGAAGGAGAGGAGTTGCCAGATACCTAGAATCGATCATTGAAATGAGGGGAGATTGATTTATTTTTATTATGGTAGATACAAGATTATGTTTATAATTGTAACAGTGAAGAGGAAGTAGAAAGGGAATATTGTTTATTAAGGAGAGAGATGAAATCACTTATGAAATGAGTTGTCTGAGGAGGCAGTGGACATTGGGAAATAATCTTTAAGTTGCACAAGAATTGGGCGCCTGGGTGGCTCAGTTGGTTAAGCGACTGCCTTCGGTTTGGGTCATGATCCTGGAGTCCCGGGATCGAGTCCCACATCGGGCTCCCTGCTCAGCAGGGGGTCTGCTTCTCCCTCTGCCCTCTTCCCTCTCGTGCTCTCTGTCTCTCATTCTCTCTCTAATAAATAAATAAAATCTTTAAAAAAAAAAAAGTTGCACAAGAATTAAGCCATAGAAAGGCCACAGTTTGGATAGTTACATAGCTGTGACAGAACTCGTTATTTGCTTACCCAAAAGACATTCTTCCTCTATTTACTTATTATACAAACTTTGATTTTATTAGAGTGGCAATGTGCTTCATCATATGGAGTCAGTGTAGCTATTTTCGATTTAGGTTAGTTATAGGAATATCTCCTTTCCAAGATAATTATTTTCCTAAATTTTCTTGCACTTCTGGTCAAGAAAGCAAATATTTAGGTCTTCTAGAGAATGTCTATTAAGTTTTCCCTTTACTGATAAAAAGAAGACACTTGACTAAAAGATCCTTTTTGCTATCACCCTGATTTCATGATATTGAATATGACTATTTTATGACCCATGGAAGCTCTGAACTCTTCAAAAACCTTGAAAAATCCCAGATTTCACCTTCATATTTCCACTTCAGTCAAGTAATAAAATTATATAAAAATTAATAATTAACTCACTTAAGGAAGATACAGTAATTGTTTTGCTTCATATTAGCTAACTTCCCATTACTTACATGGATGAGATTCACTAAATATTACTTTAATAAATCAATCAAATGTAATACATTTTATAGGAGATGTGTTCTCAAGTGCTTTACTTAATTCCTCAATATGAATTAATTCTTCCCACTCAACTATTTGTAGATGTTATTTTTACACATTTTTATGAAAATTATGTCTTCTTATAATGTAGTTATTCATGTATGTGCTCTACCTATTCTGTTAGTATAATCCATGAAACTAAGTTTCAATCAGTTACATATAAGCAGAATAATGTGTACAGCTTCCATATAATATATAATATTATATAATATATAATATATTATATATATAATATATATAATATATAATATAATATTATATAATATATAATAATGTGTACAGTTACATATAAGCAGAATAATGTGTACAGCTTGTGTGTGTGAGTGCATGTGGTGTGTGTGTGTGTGTGTGTGTATGTTTGCACATACACCCCCTCCTGCCCCCCTTCCTTTCCGCATCCCCTTTAGAACCTGGCTCTCATCCCCTCTAAAGCTTGTGGGGATCCCACTCCTCCCTAGGGAGGCCTGGTGCTGGGGCCAGAGTCTGGCCAGAGCTGAGCCCGTGGCCCATGGACAGCTCAGCCATCATTACTCAAATTACCAAGGAGGAGGTGTGGAGCTGCTACAGGGCAAAGGTACTGGGCGCATGCCCGGTCATATCTTTAAATAGGAAAATTCATACCCTTCACTTCCTCTCATCCTCATTTCTTACAGTCTGGGACATGGATGGAGTACTGGTGAGTTATCTTTGACCCTATGGAGCCTAAAAAAATACCCTAAGGGACCTGAATTCTGGGTAACCTCATGGAACATTATAGACAATTTTTCACGGTCTCTTTCAATGCCCAGCCATTATACAAGCCTCTTCTAAACTCTAATGAAAGATGAAGAGAAGGGAGTATGTAGAGAAATCCTGAAAGGTTGAGCATTTTCCCCAAGGAAACCATATTAACCTGAAAATGACTAGGGTATCTTGAATCTGAAATGGTGGTGTTATTTATCCACTTCCTAGCAGAAATGGAGGTGCCTAATACAGTTAAATTCAGTATGGTGAAAACAGTTTTCTGCATATCAGAACTGTGACTGTGGACTTTAAACCAGATTTCCATACAATAGATAATTCATTAAATTACAGTAATGTTTCAGCACTGTGTTTTAAACTTGGGTACAGAGGGGAAGGAGACTAGAACTACGCTCCATAGGGAGCGCTAGTAAGAGAGAAAATAGAGTATAAATGGGTAATTGACATTCAGTTTGGAAGTGTTCATCATAAAAATGTGAATAAAGGGTTTAGTAGGCACACAATAAGAAATCAATTGAATCTAGGAGAATTAGAAACATCTTTTAAAATCTGATTATTTCAGATAGTTCTGATAACATTGTCACTGGTTGGGAAAAAGATGCTTAAATCTTAGGTCTCATCCTCTTATTAGAATAACATCCAATAGAAGAAGTTGAAGGAGCCTTGAAATTTGGAGATTATTTTAGCGCTACTTGAAAGAAATGATTTGATTGTGATTTTGACATTCACATATATCTCAGTTGTTTGTGTGTCAGGGGGTGTTTAACAGAAAATAATCATTTTCAATACAATAAATAAGTACTGGGTCAAATATAAACTTTCTTGGAAATGAGACTAAATACATTTCTATAAGCAAGCTCCTTTAATGTCTGTTGACAACTGTGTTAAAATGGAGGTTCCTTTGAAGGATGATCATGACAGAGACCAGATTCAGGAATTTTAAAACACAGCATAGCCAGAAAAATTTTCCCCTGCTTATTTGTGCTTGGAACTCTGATTAAGATTTTCCTGGGCATAGAAGAAGATACATTGCTTTGATGTCACATGCCAAATTCAAACCAGTAACAACCATTCAAGCATTATAGTCTCTTAGCTATTGTATAAAGTTTATAAAGGATTGAGAGGTGATTATATCCACTTAATTTTTCCCCTGTTTATGTTAAATAGGAGACGGATAAAGGAGGAAAGGGAATCTGAATGTTGCATAAATGTAACGGTAAGGGAAATAACATGCACAGATTGTGACAATCCACTTGGAAAAAAATCCAAACTAATTTTGTTCTATTTCTTCTAAGCCATCTGAGAGCCTTTCTACATTTACCAATACAGACTAAATTACACTGTGATTGAGTTTATGGAAAGATAGCAGCACATATGTAGATGAAAGCACAGACAGATATTTATGAGAAACTGGGTTTCTATAAAAAAAGGGAAAGTTGGTTATTTTGAGGTATATTTGTTAATGTTTAAAAATGGAAACTTTAAAGAATATGTCACTTATTCAAACATGCCACTTTTCCTCAAAAAGAGAGAAACAAGTTTTTCATGATAGGCCGTTGTTAAATGTTGGCTTTGGCTAGGGCAGCCTTTTGTCTCTCCAGCTGTATGAATCACCTCTACAATATGTCCCTTTTGTTTGCATACTGGAATTCAGTGCCTATCTGGGGGTGGGGAAATGTGTGGAGAAAAACCTGTTACTTTGTTACCCTAGGACCAGATTGTTTCAAGTCTGTGTGTGCATATTTTATTTCAGAGTCTTTCCTTAAATCTTGGCTTTCTTTCTTTCTTTCTCACACATTTCAGCCCATCCTAAAAGAATAAACCTAGTTTTGAACCAAAAATAAAATATGTGTTATTAATAAATCAAATTCTGTAAATCCCTTCTGTTTATTCTTAAAATTGCCTATGTAAGATAGAAAATACACTGGCCTTTTATGTTCCACTTTCATGCATATCTATTCTGTTCTTCATAAAAGTGTAGTTTCCATAATGCACTTCCATTTGTCAGTATGCGATTATAAGTCTCCATTTTTATGGGCATCCCGTCTGTGTCTCTATTTACATATAGAAAGTTTATGTTCATTATAATTTATACATGTACGGTATATATACATTCATTAAGATAACTGTGTTCTAGGTATTTTTATGAGCATTATTTTGTTAAATTTTGGGGGGGTTGGCACCATTCAGCACTTCAGATATGGAAATTGAGACTCAGAGAAGTTAAAGGGAATTTATCTTGCAGGTAGCTGTGGAGTCCCACTATTCATCCACATAAAGACAGCCTGGTACATAGAGGCCAGACTGGGTTCTGGTGAAGCGTGGAGACATATTTGAATCCAGGACTATACAAGAGTCAAATTCATGTTCTTTAGATTACATCAAATGCCAACACGTCTTGTCTGCAATGTTCTCTTCTGCTCACCCCAAATAGAAAAGAAATGCTTTAAAACATTATTTTATAGGACCAGGTCTCATGATAGAAATTATACTTTTTATTTATTTTGTTTTGTTTTGTTTTGCTGTTTTGCCAGTTTAGAATCAAGCTTTTTACTTTCAGTTACAAATTTTATCTTTAAAAATCTGCATATATTCACTATAGAAAATCTGGAAAATATCTAAATATACATATAGCCTCAGCGTTAAGACATAACCAATCTGAACTTCTTGCCTTGTATATTTTCAATATTTTTTTATTATCATTATTATTATTATTATTATTTTTTTTTTTAGAGAAGAAGAGAGAGGTGGTGGGGGAGGGAAGGGTAAAGGGAGAGGGAGAGAGAATCTTAAGCAGGCTTCAAGTCCTGCATGGAGCCTGATGCAGGGCTTGATCTCACAAACCTGAGATCATGACCTGAACCAAAATCAAGAGTCAGATGCTTAACTAACTGAGCCACCCAGGAGCCTCATATTTTCAGTACTTTTGCAATGTGTGTATGTCTGCGTGTGTATGGTTTTTGTTTTGGAAAATGTCTTCAGAAATATTAACAGGTTGGTTCTTAATATGTGAAAAAAATTTTAATAGCATTATTATAAATTTGTTTTTCATCATAGTGTTTCATCATAGGTTTTATACCTGATATTTTAGCCAATCCTTTATTGTTTAGAACTTCATGTTAAATCCAGTTTTTCTATTATATGAAAATTTCTCTGATGGCCATTACTCATTCTAACACAGCAATGTTTGAAAGTGTCTGTTTGCATACATCCACAAGTATTGGATATTATAAAGTGTTTCACAGATATAAGTAGGAAAAATGATATTTCATTTTGGTTTTAACTTGTGATTGCTTACTATTATAAATAATTTTTTAAAACTCACTTGACTCCTTTTCTCTTAGTTGATTCAATCATCTATCTTTTATTAACTTGATTATGTTCATCCATTCCTGAAAAATGTGTGTATTTAGAGTCTACTTGTAGACCAGGTTCTGCACAGTGGGGAACATACCTGGCTCTATCCCATATAAAGCTTACGACCTCACAGGCCTGATAAATAATAAGCATGAAAACAAATTTCTTTCTTATTATAAATTTTTATTTTCTGAAAGATGTGAATGAGATGATGAGCTAGAAAAGCAGGAAGTACCTATTAAAAACAATGTTATTTATATTTGAATCAATAAAATATGTGCATGCGCAAAATTTAAAATATATAAAAGCATATACTGTGAAAAGTGTCTCTCTAGAGTCTCTTCCAAATTCTATCTTCAAAGGAAATCAATATTCAGTTATTCCTTCTACATCTTCTCAGAGATATTCTGTGTGTGTATGTGTGTGATTTAAAAAAAAATACGAACTCACCTTTCTTCATTTTGTAATTTTTACTTGAAGACTATTCTCGTCAGTATATACAGAGTTGCCTTGTTCTTTTCAATGGCTACCTCTATATTATATATGGCTACATCTATATTATATATATTTCATTATATGGCTGCAACTTAATTTGTATAACCAATGCTCTATTAAAAATGTTTCCTTTGATTTGACAGAAATGCTTGATTTGAGTTCTGTAGTCACATTTAGTTATATTTTCTATTATTAGGTTATTTTTCTTATTTTGTTACATTAAATTTGTTTTGCTTATTGTGATAATTTACATGGGTATGTATTTTGTTTCAGTAAATACATACATAACTAAAGCTGATTGCAGATGTATAATGCTCTATTTTTAAAATAGCATTCATTATCTTACGAGGAAAAAGAAATGAAAGTAATACATTTTTATTTAATTTCCTTTACAATTCTATTTTTTCTGGTTATAAATTTCTTCTAAGTTTTTACTTTTATATAATGGAATATATTTATACTTCTGTTATTTGATTATTAACTGTAAAAGATATATTTTTATTTCTAACTATATAGATTTCTTCTCAACTATTATCATATAATATCTTTAAAGTTGACTATGTTCCACCATGTAATTTCAAGATTTTATCATTTTTCCTTTTTAAATTTAACACTACGTTTAAATATAATCTATGTCTTCTGTCAAGCCTTTGCTTGTATTTTCTCATTTTCCATAACAATAACAACAGCAAAACAAAAATACCACAGGGATTTTGATCAATCTTGCTTTGAATCTGTAGATCAATTGGAGAAGAATTAACAACTTAATGATATTGAGTCTTCTGATTCGTGAGCACAGTACGTTTTCTCCATTGATTTAGATCTTTTAAATACTTAAATTTAGATCTTTTAAAAACTTTATAGTTTTTGGGTGTATGGGTCTTACACATATTTTGTAAATTTATCCCTGAGAACTTTGTGATTTTTCAATGCAAATATTATACGTATATATGTCTACTTCTATATAATATACATGTATATGTATATTTCCATTTTTTGTATATATATATACAAACATATATAATACATATATTTAAATGTTTCTATTAATTTCTTGTTGCTATATAGAAACGAAATTAGATTTTTAGTATTGACCTTATTTCCTATGGCCTTGCTAAATACAGTTATTGATACCAGTATTATTTTTTTATCTTTGAAATTGGACAGTCAGAGAGTATGCAAATATATAGTTTTGTTTTATTTTAATCTGTGTGCTTTTTGTTTTTCTTGCCTTATTTGACAACTTAGATGTAATGGACAAATTCTTTAAAAGACAACCTACCAAACTCACTCAAATGAACTGGATTACGTAAAGAGTTTTATATCTATTCCCAAATTAAATTTGTAGTTAATATTTTTTGGCTAGACCCTTGGTACAATGTTAATGGAAGTGAGAGTCATCTTATCCTCCTTCTGGATTTTAGAAAGAATGTATTCAGTCTGTTAGCAATAAGTATATCACTGGTAGATTTGTTCCTAATGTCCTTTATCAGAATAAGGAAATTTTCTTCTCTTCCTAGTATTCATCAAGGTTTTCTTATGAATGAATGTTGAATTTTGGCAAATGCTTTTTCTGAGACTATTAAGATTTCTTTTTTTCAGTGAAATAACTGATTTATTTTCAAGTGTTGAACTAACCTTGCATTCCTGGATTAAACCTCATTTGTTTATGATGTATTATATCTTTACATGTTTCTAGATTTGATCTAATATATTATTAAAGCTGTTTGAGCCAAGGTCATGAGGGATATTGTTCTGATTTTTGTTGTTGGCCTTGTCTTTATCCGGGTATCATAATAGGTTAGTGTTCCCTTCTCTACAACATGGCGGTTTCCTTCAAATTGGAGTCCATCAGGAGAATGTCTTTCCTCACCTTTTGTTTTTCTTTTTTTTTTAATTTTATTTATTTGCGAGGGAGAGAATGAGAGACAGAGAGCATGAGAGGGAGGAGGGTCAGAGGGTGAAGCAGACTCCCTGCTGAGCAGGGAGCCCGATGCAGGACTCGATCCTGGGACTCCAGGATCATGACCTGAGCCGAAGACAGTCGCTTAACCATCTGAGCCACCCAGGTGCCCCTTTCCTCACCTTTTTAAAAGGACTCATCAGCTTGGGTTAGATGCTTCCAGAATAATCTCCCTTTTGATGAATTCATAATCAACTAATTAGTAACTTAATAATGGGAGCAGTATTCCATCATATTCTCATGCCCCACATACACTCAAGGAGAAGAGATTATATGAGGTGTATAAACCTGGAGCAGGTATTGGGAGGGCATCATAGAACTCTGTCCGCAGCATAGATACCCCCATCTACTATAGAAGATAAAATGTATTTTATTTTCTCATTGATCATGCTATGAGTGGAAGATAAGGACAGCCTTTATTTTAAAGCTAGAAATAGGGAATATCTTTTAGATACAAAGTTTATGGAGGTTGACTCTATAAACTTTATGCATAATTGGAAAATAGAAAAATAATAAGGAACCAGATATTTATAATGAAATAAAGAATTTAAGGAAGATTTGGCAGTATATGCTAAGATCCTGAAGTGAGAAAAAAAACTTGGTGAGTTTAAGCAGAGACCAGAATTAAGATAGGAAGTGAGTCACAAGCCATTTCCAGGGAAGAGCTTTCCAAAGAGAAAAAGTAAGTCTAAAATGGAGACAAGCTTGGGGTGTTTAATGAGCATATATAGATATTACTAGAGCAAAGCTGGCTAGGGGAAAAGAGTGTAACTGGAAGAAATCAGAGTGGTCTGTAGAAACAATCCCATGAAAGATTCTTTAACCATGGGTTAAAATTATCAATTATTTCTGAGAGTAGTGGTAAATAAAACTTTTAAGCTGGGGGAAGGAGCATGTTCAAGTTGATGCATTACTCTGATTACTTTGGTTGATATGTGGATAATAGATTAACCAGAAAGGCAAGAGTGGAAGCTATTAGAAGAGTTAACAGGCTATTTTTACCGTACAGGAGAGAGAAAAAAATCATGATTAGGACTAGGGTGGAAATTGAGAGATGTAGACAAATTTGATGTGTGATTTTGGCTTTAAAACTCTTTTCAGTTCTGAGGCGCCTGGATGGCACCGTTGGTTGAGCTTCTGACTCAGTTTCCACTCAGGTCCTGATCTCAGGGTGGTGAGATTGAGCCCCACCTTGGGCTCCATGGGAGCATGGAGTCTGCTTGAGATTCTTTCTCCTCTCCTCCCCTCCTGCTCATGCTCTCTCTCTCTCAAATAAATAAATAAATCTTAAAAAAAAAAACCAAAAACCTCTTTTCAAATTTTTTTAACTTGAATATTTTTAAAAATTCTGATTGGTAAGCTCTTTTTATATATTAAAATATTGTGGGGTTTTTTTGTAGATATTTTTGTTTGCTATTTGACTTTGGGTTTTGTTCATAGTATTTTTGATAATGTTGTCAAATCAACACTTTTTTTCTTGGTGCTATTTCTTTATTGTTAGTAAATGTACGAGCACCTGTGTAGGCTGTGGTATAAATTAAAACGTGTCTATGTAGTTAAAGGCACTATAATACAATTATATAACATGCAACATAATGTACTGTATATCTAAGTGAATTATAAACAAATAAGAAATATACAATATAGTAATGTACTGTCATCTGGGATTTTCAATGAAAGAAAAGCAATCATTTTTTTTTTTCCATCCAAAGATGTTTAACAGCAGCAAGATCTCACTTGAGTGGTTTTTCAAAAATTTATTTTTTGTTCATGAGGTACATACATACTTCCTTGAATTTTCAAATATATGTTATATGTATATTTGAAAATTCAAACTATTGAATAACACTAGATGATGAAATAAAGAAAAATCTTAGTTTATATTACATGGGTGTTTCTGGTGCTTTGGGACTCACAAAATAAAGGTTACTATGATCTTCAGCATGATGACCTTTAGAAAGAACTGAAAAGACTCATCTTTTCATTTAAGGCTTCACTTTGCAAATCCGTAGAGTAGCCTAAGGTCAGGCTCAGAATCCTCATTTCAGAAATGAAGCAAATGTATTTCCAATATTAACTATAGTATTCTTTAAAAATGACAAATGAATCTGAGTATTATGAGTGTGATAAATGTGCCTGGACAATTTTGTCTTGTGAAAACCATTAACTTTGTATGCTTGCCATCTGTGGGCACTGTAAGTAGAGATGTTCCTCTTCCCAAGTTTTGAGCCCATTGATAGGAAGCTCTCCTTTGAACTGGGGCTGGGGGGTTATTTAAAGAAACATTTCCAGTATCTCTGTCCACTTCCACCTCATTCTCCTTCCCAAAGGAATAGTAATTAATATATTGATATAAAGTTTACCGTCCTTTGGAATACTGAAGCAGGGCAGTTAGTTTATCTCTCACGTATTATCTCTATCAATAATAGGAAGAAAGGAATAATTATTTCTCTCTCATTTTTAGAGATTTCACTTGATGAAATCACCTTGGGACAGATCCTACTGTCTAGCTAGAGAAAGGGAAATGTGTTTGATAGTTTCCATTTCTTCCTCCAGGTTAATTTTTGATCTTTCTCTGTCCTGCTCACTATCCCAGATTACATCAGGGTTCCCACACCCTCTGTCTTACTGTTGAGTTTGGCTTATAGGAGCATCTTTTCAGGGTACTAAAAGGAGTGAGAAGAGTGAAGTCAGAACACTTATTTCCCTACCCCTAGATTAAAAAACAACTGAGAGGAATAGTAAACCTCAGTGTAAGGACAGGAATAAAGCCTTGAGGACAAGGTTTACTATTCCTCTCAACTGTTTGTTAATCTTTGTGTCTGTGTTCCAGTGTGTTCTAATAGCCCCTCCTTCCCTTTCCCCCTTTGGGCCTGGGATGGTGATAGAAAGTGCTACCATGCCTAGGGCTACTTCATCATGCAGCTAAAGCTATGCCTTTGTGGAGTCTCTTTTAAATTAAAACCTCCTTGAATTACTATATTTTGAATGTAGCATCTGGACTGAGAGGGCTGCTATTTCCAACAGCTTCCTGAAAGGAAAAAAAAAAAAAGTGATCAGCTTTTTGACTCTGTCAGCACTGAGATTCTCTTTTGCTTACTTACCTGGAGGATCCAGATTTTGTTGTATAAGAGCTGAGCTACTGATACATTTATTTTAAGGACAACATTTGCAAGGAGGCCTCGCTCTCCCGAAATGGTCATAAAATAATTAATAACAGTAGAGTTGGAGGCTGTTTTTCAACTTTCACCTCTGCTAATGAGTCCTGCTTATCAAAACCAGGACTAAGTGGACAATTGAGGGCTAAAAGCCAGAATTATAAGATTGGATACAAGGCTATCTGTACATGGTAAGAAAACATACTATCACTTTAATAAAATACAGTTCAGACCTTCTCTGTTGGTAAGGTAAGAATATCCATATTGATAGGTAACCCTGGTCCTCAAGCTTCTCCCTCTATTCCCCTAATGACTGGTTTCACCTCCTTACTAGTCTAGGCTTGGGGGCAAGTGGTGGCTCTTCATCTGACTAGTGACTTGAACTAGGATCAAAGTTGGAGCTCACACTACTTCTCCCAATTCCTAAGTGCTACTGAAGCTAGGTTAGTCCACCTCAGTTCTAGAACATTTACCAGGAATTAAAAAAAAAAAAAAAGTGGAATGCAACTATATAAATACAGCATGAAACATTTATCTCATCTTTTTTTTTTATTTATTTTTTTTTTCTTTAAAGATTTTATTTATTTATTCATGAGAGAGAGAGAGAGGCAGAGGGAGAAGCAGGCTCCCAAGGAGCAGAGAGCCGATGCGGGACTTGATCCCAGGACGCTGGGATCATGACCTGAGCCGAAGGCAGATGCTTAACCATCTGAGCCACCCAGGTGCCCTCTCATCTTTAACTTAGGGAAACTTTTAGGAATTTTTCTTGACTAGTTATCAACATGTGAAAGAGGCCTTATTTCTTATAAATGTTGAAATGACTTCCAAACATATCTAGAAATTTCAAAATATAAACTCTGGGAAGGTAGTCTCAGAAAGACTAAGGCATTTATTGTTCCTAGTATAACTTCTGCCTTTTTAGGTAGAATTTAGAATCTCAAATATAGAAATCCCCTTCCAGATTAAATTTCAGACTACTCCATCCACTACATTCTAGTTGAACTTTTCTCAAACACACCAAACATTCTCTCATCAAAATGATCCCCTTTCTCCCTCATTTCAGTGGTTACAAAAAAAAGAAAAAGAAAAAAAAGGTTAATGGGGTAAGATGTGCTCCCTAATAGAATCTTTACCATTAGGCTACCTTCCATTTTTCTGTTTAAAAAGTCATAATGAGAGCTGTTTGAGAAATGTCTGCAACATTATTTTCCATTGTTTGAGTTAAATAAGTGATGACTTTTCCAGCCCCTGCCTACTAAAAATTATTTCACTAACAGGCCAAAGGTAGATAAAATCTTCCTTCAGGAATTGTAGTCTATTCCATCTTGGTATAGAAATTTGTCATTATTTGACTGGGCTTATCTATTTCTTATAATTCCTTGCTAAAAGCATTAAGGAATATTAAATAGTGGCAACATTCTGTTTTCATCCCCAAACCCCAGAATCACATTCTCTTCAAAGCATGGGTGGCTCAGTCGTTAGGCGTCTGCCTTCAGCTCAGGTCATGATCCCAGGGTCCTGGGATCGAGCCCCACATCGGGCTCCCTGATCTGCGGGAAGTCTGCTTCTCCCTCTCCCACTCCCCCTGCTTGTGTTCCCTCTCTCTCTGTGTCTCTCTCTGTCAAATAAATAAAATCTTTAAAAATAAAAATAAAAAAATAAAGCATGTGATCTGCTTTCTAAGTTATTGCAGATAACAGTTTAAATACTTGACCATAACATAACAAGGCTTATAGCTTTCCCGTTTGCAGTATAGGTTTTCTTACTATCCACTGAGGCAAAGCCTAATATTTTAGTTTTTGTTTGTTTAACTGGTAGCATACTATTTCCATTGCCGGTTTTGGCGTTATTTAGTGTGTAGGTAAAACTATGATATCAATAAGACCCCAGAATACTGTGGCTTAAATAAGTCAGCAGATTTTTGTTTTTGTTTGTTGTTTGTTTGTTTTTGTTGTTGTTTTGTTTTGTTTCCCTTTCTTTCTCTCCAAAAATAGTCCAGGAAGGGTGTGTGGGGCCTGGTCCAATTGATTATCCAAGATTGCCAGGGTGGCTTTTCATCAACATGTGGTTTTCATGTCTGATTTTAAGATCTAGTGTTACTTTTTGTTTTTGTTTTGTTTCAAGTTTTTATTGAAATTCTAGTTAGTTAACATATAGTGAAATTATAGTTAGTTAACACTATATAGTGAAGATGTAGTGTTTCTTGCTCACTTATACCCCTCCTGAATTTTAGCCAGTGGGAAGGGAAAAATGAAAAGATAAAATCCTGGCAAGAGGTTTTGACACAGAAGATGTCACAGAAATTGCCTATATATATTATGCTCAATTTCATTGGATTAAAACTTAATCATAAAGTAAACATAGCTGCAAAGGTGAAAGGACACAGTTAAAATTTGGAAGGCATTTCTATCAGTGAAAGAAGATATGGAGAATGGATACTGGTGGATTATCTTTGCCATCTAGCAGCATTGGATTTCTCTGTCTGAACCTAGTTTGGAGAGGATACTCTCAAAAGGAACTAGAGACAAAATAATAAAAGTAAAATGTATAGTGAAAACTTTCTTACTCTTAAGACAACATAGACAGGAAGCACTAGTTAGATCTAAAGATACAAAATGGAAAATGTGAATAATAGTGGGAGAATTTTCTTACCTTAATAAAAATGACTGCATGTTTCAACTGTTAGACTAAGTGATATGACACTTTCCATCATTCAATGATCCTTTAATATTGGCTGACAACACATATTTTGTTTAGACTATAAACAGGACCAATACTTGAAAAGCTGACATTTCATTGAAGGAAGATACATTAAAAACCCATATTTTGCAAGTTTATTAGAAATTTATTTCTAGAACTTCTCTTTCTTTTCCTTCATCCTAAGTGTCAATATCCTTTTCTTTCTGCAGTTGCCTCTGTAGCCTAAGAAAAATCATTAAAAGAGCTCATCTGATCCTGTAAGTTATATTTTTTTCTACCATTTCCACTCATTAATTATTCCATATCAGTTATTTTGGTGCACTCTTCTAAAGAAAATGCTCTCAAGTTATTCTGGGATTCAGAAGCCCCATAAATGATGGCAGACTACTGGCAAAATTATTTACTTCCTTAGAAAACAAGCAATTTCTATTGAAAAGCCATTATTGGGTTTGTTTTCTGCTATTCCCCTCACCTCAAGTGACAACATATCATTTAGAAATTAATGTAAAAACAAATTCAAATTACTTTAGATACACAAATGCATCAAAACAACATTTATTCTATTACATACACTATTTTCTGTTCATTCTTATTTCCTATTGACCAGAATTCTCACTTTCCATTACCATGTAAAGAAACAAAACATTTCCTGTTATACATTGTATAGAATCTGTGGTTGGTATTTATTACATTTTTGTATTATATGAAAATAAAGATACATGTCTGTGAATGTGTCCTTGTGTGTATGTGTCTGCTCTTTGGCCTACGAAAGTTTACAAATACATAGAAAGTTTCTGAGAAAATAAAAAAACATTAGAAAATGTTAAGTTGAATATATACTATTTGTTCTATTTTAATTTTTAATTATGTACCTATATTTCTTTATCTTTATAAATCTAGTAATAAAATAAATTTGAAAATAAAGTTACAATAAAACCTATAAAAGAAAATGAATATATATTCTAACTAATAATACCTTTTGCATATAACAAATTCATGATTTAATAAAACAAATACAATTCAGTGAATCTGTTTAGCTCATACTATAACATCAGGTTTCTATATCTATGTAATGTGACTACAACATAGCAGTTTTGATGACATCAGTTTTAATAAAATAGTGTTCTCCCATGTTCTATTTGTGAGAGATGATAAGTAACTAGATATTTTGCTTTTCACCTGTTTATTCTTATATAGAGAATGAATAATATGTTTTCTCAAGATTTGAGGAACATGCCAGCTTTCATTAGGTAATTTTAACCCCATATGCCCATGTTGAATATCACCCACCTGTGCACTGGTTAATAGGCAGACAGACCTTGGTTCAGGCTGTGGAACTGGCAGGTACCTGTGAACTGGTTTTAGCGCCTCTGAGCTCCAGTCTGGGAACACCTGGAGAACACTGACTTTGCAAGATACCCACAGATGAGAGACTGTTATAGAAGTCAAGGTTTCCAGAGGAGAAATTTCAGCCCTCAGTGGAGAAGGAAAACAAAAATACAAATTTGGAGACATTGGAATGGGTAAAGGAACTCTGACAGCATCATCCCTCCCATAAGGTTGTGCAGCTTAGAGATAGAGGAGGCCCACAATCTCTCCCATGGGAAAAAGGGAGAACAGTGAATGAGTACCCACGTTTCCCAGCTCTGTGGGGTGCTGCTAAGGAAATCCATTTCTGTCTCACACACCAGAGTATTGAAGTGGGAGCTCCACGACTGGGGTGGAGGGAAGACATCAGGAATGAGTCAGATAAGAATATCAGAGGACATTAAAGGGACAGAGTTCCTATTATGTTCTGGATTCCAGCAGTAAGCCCATTTGCCATCTGCTGGGAAAACCTCACCTAAGGATTCCCTTAATTGGCTCACACACACCTCTGATCTCTCAAGTTCAAAACCCACATCTCTCCCCACTTCAGGTGATTCCCTGTGTGCAATCTTAAGGGTGGCCATGAGAGCAAATTCAGGTATACAGGGAACCTGTGCAGAAAACAGGACAGGGTCTGTGGGTAAGAGAGAAACCACAGTCCATAATCTTAAACTGTAATGCCACCTTCAGGGGGAAAAAAAAGTTTCTAGTAGCAAGTCTGATGAGTTTTAAGAATTGGAGAAGGTATACAAGCTTAAGAATTTTGCCACAAAGGGTGCAAGAAATGTGAAGTAGGTGTATCTATACAAGGCCAGAGAAAGTCTCTAAATTTATAGCAGGACCAACAAAAAATATCTCCTACCTGAAGGCAGCTAGTAAAGATTGGAGGAAGTGACTATTGTTTCAAATGCAAAAAAGCAATATAAAACTCCAAGGAACATGAAGAATCAAAGACACATGACATCAGCAGAAGATCACAGTATTCCTCCAGTAACTGAACACAGTGACATGGAAATCTGAAATTTACCTGATAAAAAAACCAAAGTAACTATTTTGAGGAAACTCAATAAAACCAGAAAACGAAGATAATGCAAAGAAATCTGGAAAATTCTACATGGACAAAATGAGTAACAAAGAGATACAAATCATAGAGAATGAACAAGTCAATGAAGGAAGTGAAGAATGCAATAGAGAGCATCAGTAGCAGAATAGATCATGCAGAAGAAAGAATCAGTGAGTTAGAGGATAGGAATTTTGAAATAAAACAGAGAACAAAAGAAAAAAAAAAAAAAAACAGAGCAAAGAAAGCCTACATGGTGTATGAGCCACCATCAAAAGTATGAATATCAGAATATAGGAATTCTAGAAGAAGAGGGCAGAAAGTCTATTTTTAAAGATAATGGTCGAAATCTTACCAAACGGGAGAATTGGACATTCAAATCCATGAAGCTAAAAAATCACCTCATTATTTCAATCCAAAACAATCTTCTCTCAGACACATTATAATGCAATGGTAAAAAAAAAGACAGAGAGAAAGAGTGCAAAATACAAAGGAATCCTCATTAGGCTATTAGCAGATTTGTCAGCAGACATCTTACGGGCTAGGAGAAATGGGATGAAATATTCAAAATGCTGAAAGAAAATTATTGCCAGGAGGAATACTCTGCCTGGTGTAGTTATCGTTCAGAAATTAAGAGATTTTAAGTTTTTCCTAGACAAATAAAAGCTGTAGGGAGTTCATCACTACTAGACCTGCTTAACAGGAAATAGTGAAAGTTTTTCAAACTTACATGGAAAGAAGTTGATTAATAACATGAAAACATACAAAAGTATACAGCACATAGTAAAGGTAATTACATAGATGGAAAAACCTCTAATTTGTAACGTGATGGTGTGTTAACCTCTTACTGATAGTTTAAAGATTAAATAAAAAGATTATTTTTAAACTATAGATACCATAATTTTTCAATGAATATACAATATAAAAAGAGGTAAATTGTGACATCAAAAATATAAATTGGAAAGGGTAGATTCATGTTAAGTAGCTATCAGTGTAAAACGGACTCATACTTGTAAGATTCTATTTGTGAACCTCATGGTAACAACTAAAGTAAAAACCTATAGATTTATAAAATATAAAGAGAATAGATCAGAGCATACCACCATGGAAAAATCCCCAATCTACAAAAGAAGGCAGTGAGAAAAGAAAAAAGGAACAATGGAACAACAAAACAGGAAGTGATAGGATGGCATTAGTGAGTCTATTGATAATTACTCTAAATATAAATAGATTGAATTCTCTAACAAAAAGTACATGGTAGCTGGATGGATAAAAAAGAAAAAGAGAAAGACCCAATTTTTTGCTGCTTTCAAGGGACTTGCTTCAGCTGCAAGGGCACACATAGGCTCAAGGGGAAGCAATGGAAAAAGATATTCCATACAAGTGGAAGCAAAAGGAAAGCAGTGGTACTGATACTTCTAACAAAGAAAATAGACTTTAAGCCAAAAATGGTAAGAGGCAAAGAAGGTCCTCATATAATCTTTATATAAAGGGGTCAGCTCATCAATAAGATATAACAACAGTAAATATATTCCCACCCAACATTAGAGCACCTAAATTAAGCAAATTCTAACAGATCTGAAGAGAGAAATAACACAATAATAGTAGGCAACTTCAATACTGCACTTTCAGCAATGGATATATCATCCAGACAGAAAATCAACAATGAATCATTGGACTTGTTCCATACTTCAGACCAAATAGATCTAACGGACAGGGTGGAGCAAGATGGCAGAGGAGTAGGAGACCTGGATTTCCTCTCCTCTCAGGAATTCAGCTGGATAGGGATCAAACCATTCTGAACACCTACAAACTCAACAGGAGATCGAAGAAAAGAATAGCAACAACTCTCTCATCAGAAAAGCGACCATTTTCTGGAAGGTAGGATGTGCGGAGAAGTGAATCGGAGGCGATATTTGGGAGGATAGACGGCGGGGGAGGGGGACTCTGTTGGCCGCTTCTGGCAAGTGATAGAGCTGCAGAGCACAAAATCGGAACTTTAAGAAGTCGGCTCTACTGAGGGACGTCACTACAGTTGCTAAGCGGGGGCTGGACCCCTTGCGGGACAGTGTGGTCTCAAGACCCTCAGGGTCACAGAAAGACTGGGGGTGCCTGAGTGCAGCAGAGCTCCCAGGGATCAGAGTGGGGAAGCTGGCTGCAGAGACGGAGCCAAGGCGCGGGCTCTCAGCTCGGGGTTGCCATAAACTGTGATCTGCGGCACAGGCCACTGCTCCTCCAGCAGGGACCCAATCAGCGGCAGATCTGGGGAGACTCACCTTCTTCCCCCGGGAAGAGAGGTGCAGGAGCGCACCACAGGGATCTGCTGGGTTTGGAGACTCCACCCGGGGTCAGGTGCCAGAGATAGAAATGCGCGGTCACAGGCCGGGTGAGCACTGAGTGCGGCCGGAGACCGGGGAGACAGGAGTGACTGACGGCTTTTCTCTGGGTCCGCAGTGAGGAGCGGGGCCCGAGTTCTTGGCTCCTCCGAGGCGGAGATTGGGAGGCCGCCATTTTCACTCTCCGCTTCCAAAGCTGTATGGAAAGCTTGCAGGGAACAAAAGCTCCGGAGAGCAAACCCAAGCAAATTACTTAGCCTGAACCGGGCAAGGGCGGGGCAATTCCACCTCCGGCAAAGACTTTTGGAAACCATGACAACAGGCCCCTCCCCCAGAAGATCAGCGAGAACAGCCAGCCAAGACCAAGTTTACCGATCAATGGGAACGGCAGAACTCCAGCGCTAGGGGAATAACGCACATAGAATTCATGGCTTTTTTACCATGATTCTTTAGTCTTTCAAAGTTATTTTTTTTTTTTGAATTTTTCTTTTTCCCTTTTTCAACCAACATCTTATCAATCCCTTTTTAAAAAAAAACACTTTTATTTTTCATTTTTAGAGTCATATTCTATCCCTTCATAGTAGTTACACATATTTTTGACATATATATATAAGTTGTTCTCTCTTTAAAATTTTGAGATAGTTTCTTCTAACAGATCAAAATATACCCTAAAACTCTAGTGTATGGTTTTTTCTACTCCCCTGCCTGATTACATTCTCT
Source organism: Mirounga angustirostris (assembly GCF_029215605.1). Taxonomy (NCBI): domain Eukaryota; kingdom Metazoa; phylum Chordata; class Mammalia; order Carnivora; family Phocidae; genus Mirounga; species Mirounga angustirostris. The sequence goes on along the minus strand of NW_026991713.1, from coordinate 87,981,235 downwards.
CCTTTTTTTTTTCCTTTTTTTTAATCCTCTTCTTTCTTTTTTGAAACAACTTCTTATCAATTCCTTTTACAAAATTTTTTATAATTTCCACCTTTACAGTCATATTCCATTCATCATATCAACCCTTATTTTTGTACATATAAGTTTTTCTTTCTTTAAAATTTTGGGAGGCACTTTCTTCTAACAAACCAAAATACACCCAAAATCAAGTGTGTGGCACTGATTTACATACCAGCCTGATCATATTTGAACACATTCTGGTTTTTTTGTTTTGTTTTATTCTGTTTTTGTTTGTTTTTATGTTTATCTTTTTTTTTTATCTTTTTCTTTTTTCTCGCTTTCCCTTTCTTTTCCCACTGCCTCAGGTCTTTTCTGATGTTTAGAGTATAATTTCTGGGAACGTTGTTACCCTGTTAGCATTTTGTTCTTTCATTAATCTATTCTCCTCTGGACAAAATGACAAGATGGAAAAAATCACCTCAACAATAAGAACAAGAGGTAGTACCGACTGCCAGGGACCTACTCAATACGGACATTAGTACAATGTCAGATCTAGAGTTCAGAATCATCACTTTAAAGATACTAGCTGGGCTTGAAAACATGGAAGTTATAAGAGAAACCCTTTCTGGAGAGGTAAAAGAACTAAAGTCTAACCAAGTAGAAATCAAAAGGCTATTAATGAGGTGCAATCAAATATGGGGATGCTAACAGCTAGGATAAATGAGGCAGAAGAGGGAATCAGTGATATTGAAGACCAAATGATGGAAAATAAAGAAGCTGAGAAAAAGAGAGATAAACAACTACTGGATCACGAGGGCAGAATTCGAGAGATAAGTGATACCATAAGACGAAACAACATTAGAATAATTGGGATCCCAGAAGAAGAAGAAAGAGAGAGAGGGGCAGAAGGTATAATGGAGAAAATTATAGCAGAGAACTTCCCTAATTTGGGGAAGGAAACAGGCATCAAAATCCAGGAGGCACAGAGAACTCCTCTCAAAATCATTAAAAATAGGTCAACACCCCGACATGTAATAGTAAAACTTACGAGTCTCAGAGACAAAGAGAAAATCCCGAAAGCAGCTCGGGAGAAGAGATATGTAACCTACAATGGTAGAAACATTAGATTGGCAACAGACCTATCCACAGAGACCTGGCAGGCCAGAAAGGACTGGCAGGATATATTCAGAGCATTAAATGAGAAAAATATGCAGCCAAGAATACTATATCCAGCTAGGCTGTCATTGAAAATAGAAGGAGACATCAATAACTTCCAGGACAAACAAAAACTAAAGGAATTTGCAAACACGAAACCAGCCCTACAAGAAATCTTGAAAGTGGTCCTCTAAGCAAAGAGAGAGCCTAAAAGCAACATAGACCAGAAAGGAACACAGACAATATACAGTAAGATCCAACTTACAGGCAATACAATGGCACTAAATTCCTATCTTTCAATAGTTACCCTGAATGTAAATGGGCTAAATGCCCCAATCAAAAGACACAGGCTATCAAAATGGATTTAAAAAAAAGACCCATTGATATGATGCTGTCTGCGAGAAACTCATTTTAGACCCAAAGACACCCCCAGATTGAAAGTGAGGGGGTGGAAAACCATTTACCATGCTAATGGCCACCAAAAGAAAGCTGGAGTGGCAATCCTTATATCAGACAAATTAGATTTTAAACCAAAGATTGTAATAAGAGATGAGGAAGGACACTATATCCTACTTAAAGGGTCTATCCAACAAGAAGATCTAACAATTGTAAATATCTATGCCCCTAGATGGGAGCAGCCAATTATATAAGGCAATTAATAACCAAAGCAAAGAAACACATTGACAACAATACAATAATAGTGGGGGAATTTAACACCCACCTCACTGAAATGGACAGATCATCTAAGCAAAAGATCAACAAGGAAATAAAGACTTTAAATTATACACTGGACCAAATGGACTTCACACACATATTCAGAACATTCCATCCCAAAGCAATGGAATACACATTCTTCTCTAGTGCCCATGGAACATTCTCCAGAATCGATCACATCCTGCATCATAAATCAGGTCTCAACTGGTACCAAAAGATTGGGATCATTCCCTGCCTATTTTCAGATCACAGTGCTTTGAAACTAGAACTCAATCACAAGAGGAAGGTCAGAAAGAACTCAAATACATGGAGGCTAAAGAGCATCCTACTGAAGAATGAATGGGTCAACCAGGAAATTAAAGAAGAATTTAAAAATACATGGAAACCAATGAAAATGAAAAGACAACTGTTCAAAATCTTTGGGATGCAGCAAAGGCAGTCCTAAGAGGAAAGTATATAGCAATTCAAGCCTTTCTCAAGAAACAAGAAAGGTCTCAAGTACACAACCTAACCCTACACCTAAAGGAGTTGTAGAAAGAACAGCAAATAAAGCCTAAACCCAGCAGAAGAAGAGAAATAATAAAGATCAGAGCACAAATCAATGAAACAGAAACTAAGAAAACAGTAGAACAGATCAACGAAACTAAGAGCTGGTTCTTTGAAAGAATTAACAAGATTGATAAACCCCTGGCCAGACTTATCAAAAAGAAAAGAGAAAGGACCCAAATAAATAAAATCATGAATGAAAGAGGAGAGATCACAACCAACACCAAAGAAATACAAGCAATTATAAGAACATATTATGAGTAACTCTATGCCAGCAAATTAGATAACCTGGAAGAAATGGATGCATTCCTAGAGATGTATCAACTACCAAAACTGAAGCAGGAAGAAATAGAAAACCTGAACAGACCTATAACCACTAAGGAAATTGAAGCAGTCATCAAAAATCTCCCAACAAACAAAAGCCCAGGGCCAGATGGCTTTCCAGGGGAATTCTACCAAACATTTCAAGAAGAATTAATACCTATTCTTCTGAAACTGTTCCAAAAAATAGAAATGGAAGGAAAACTTCCAAACTCATTTTATGAGGCCACCATTACCTTGATCCCAAAACCAGACGAAGACCCCATCAAAAGGGAGAACTACAGACCAATATCCCTGATGAACATGGATGCAGAAATTCTCACCAAAATACTAACCAAGAGGATCCAACAGTACATTAAAAGGATTATTCACCATGACCAAGTGGGATTTATCCCTGGGCTGCAAGGTTGGTTCAACATCTGCAAATCAATCAACGTGATACAATGCATTTTACAAAAGAAAGAACAAGAATCATATGATCCTCTCAATAGATGCAGAAAAAGCATTTGATAAAGTATAGCATCCTTTCTTGATCAAAACTCTTCAGAGTAGGGGCGCCTGGGTGTCTCAGTCGTTAAGCGTCTGCCTTCAGCTCAGGTCATGGTCCCAGGGTCCTGGGATCAAGCCCTCATCGGGCTCCCCACTCCGCAGGAAGCCTTCTTCTCCCTCTCCCACTCCCCCTGCTTGTGTTCCCTCTCTGTCTGTATTTCTCTCTGTCAAATAAATAAAATCTTAATAAAAAAAAAAACTCTTCAGAGTACAGGCATAGAGGGTACATACCTCAATATCATAAAAGCCATCTATGAGAAACCCACAGCGAATATCATTCTAAATGGGGAAAAACTGAGCTTTCTTCCTAAGGTCAGGAATGCTGCAGGGATGTCCACTATCACCACTGCTATTCAACATAATATTAGAAATCCTAGCCACAGTAATCAGACAACAAAAAGAAATAAAAGGCATCCAAATCGGCAAATAAGAAGTCAAACTCTCACTCTTTGCAGATGATAGGATACTTTATGTGGAAAACCCCAAAGACTCCTCCCCAAAACTGCTAGAACTCATACAGGAATTCAGTAAAGTGGCAGGACATAAAATCAATGCAGAGAAGTCAGTGGCATTCCTATACACCAACAACAAGACAGAAGAAAGAGAAATTAAGGAGTCGATCCCATTTACAATTGCAGCCAAAACCATAAGATACCTAAGCATAAATCTAACCAAGGAAGCAAAGGAGCTGTACTCAGAAAAGTATAAAATACTCATGAAAGAAATTTAAGAAGACACGAAGAAATGAAAAAACGTTCCCTGCTTATGGTTGGAAGAACAAATATTGTGAAGATGTCAATGCTACCTAGAGCAATCTACACATTCAATGCCATCCCCATCAAAATACCATCCACTTTTTTCAAAGAAATGGAACAAATAATCCTAAAATTTGTATGGAACCAGAAAAGACCCCAAATAGCCAGAGGAATGTTGAAAAAGAAAAGCAAAGCTGGCGGCATCACAATTCTGGTCTTCAAGCTCTATTACAAAGCTGTCATCATCAAGACAGTATGGACTGGCACAAAAACAGACTCATAGATCAATGGAACAGAATAGAGAGCCTAGAAATGGACCCTCAACTCTATGGTCAACTCATCTTTGACAAAGCAGGAAAGAATGTCCAGTGGAAAAAGACAGTCTCTTCAACAAATGGTGTTGGGAAAATTGGACAGCCACATGCAGAAGAATGAAACTGGACCATTTCCTTACACCGCACACAAAAATAGACTCCAAATGGTTGAAAGACCTCAATGTGAGACAGAAGTCCATCAAAATCCTAAAGGAGAACACAGGCAGCAACCTCTTTGACTTCAGCCGCAGCAACTTCTTCCTAGAAACATTGCCAAAGGCAAGAGAAGCAAGGGCAAAAATGAACTATTGGGATTTCATCAAGATAAAAAGCTTTTGCAAAGCAAAGGAAAAAGTCAAGAAAACCAAAAGACAACCGACAGAATGGGAGAACATATTTGCAAATGACATATCAGATAAAGGGCTAGTATCCCAAATCTATGAAGAACTTATCAAACTCAACACCCAAAGAACAAGTAACCCTATCAAGAAATGGGCAGAAGACATGAACACACACTTTTCCAAAGAAGACATCCAAATGGCCAACAGATACATGAAAAAGTGCTCAATATCGCTCGGCATCAGGGAAATCCAAATCAAAACCTCAATGAGATACCACCTCACACCAGTCAGAATGACTAAAATTAACAAGTCAGGAAATGACAGATGTTGGCGGGGATGTGGGGAAAGGTGAACCCTCCTACACCGTTGGTGGGAATGCAAGCTGGTGCAGCCATTCTGGAAAACAGTATGGAGGTTCCTCAAAAAGTTGAAAATAGAGCTACCATATGATCCAGCAATTGCACTACTGGTATTTACCCCAAAGATACAAAAGTAGGGATCCAAAAGGGTACGTGCACCGCGGTGTTTATAGCAGCAATGTCCACAATAGCCAAACTGTGGAAAGATCCAAGATGTCCATCGACAGATGAATGGATAAAGAAGATGTGGTATATATATACAATGGAATATTATGCAGCCATCAAAAGGAATGAGATCTTGCCATTTGCAGTGACGTGGATTGAACTGGAGGGTATTATGCTGAGTGAAATAAGTGAAACAGAGAAAGACATGTATCATATGACCTCACTGATATGAGGAATTCTTAATCGCAGGAAACAAACTGAGGTTTGCTGGAGTGGGGGGTGGGGTGGGAGGGATGGGGTGACTGGGTGATAGACACTGGGGAGGGTATGTGCTCTGGTATGCACTGTGAATTGTGCAAGACTGTTGAATCTCAGATCTGTACCTCTGAAACAAATAATGCAATATATGTTAAGGAAAAAAAAAAAGATAGCAGGAGGGGAAGAAGGAAGGGGGGAAATCGGAGGGGTAGACCAACCGAAGATGATGGACTCTGAAAAAGAAACTGAGGGTTCTAGAGGGTAGGTGGGTGGGTGGATGAGTTAGCCTGGTGATGGGTATTGAAGAGGGCACATTCTGCATGGAGCACTGGGTGTCATGCACAAACAATGAATCATGGAACACTACATCTAAAACTAATGATGTAATGTATGGGGATTAACATAACAATTAAAAAAATAAAAAAAATAATAGATCTAACGGACATACACAGAACATTGCATCCAACAGCAGCAGAATATACATTTTTCTCAAGTGCATACAGAACACCTGCCAGGATAGATCACATGATAGTCCAAAAAACAAGTCTTAGGAAATGTGAGAAGATTGAAATCATTTCAAGTATCTGCTTGACCATGGTATTATAAAACTTGAAATCAGGAAGAGGAAAGCTGGAAAATTTACAAACGTGGGAACTAAACAACACTGAACAACTAATAAATCAATGAAAAAATTGGAAAATAAAAAAATCTCAAAACAAATGAAAATGGAGATACAATATACCAAAACCTATGGGATGCTGCAAAAACAATTCTTAGATGGAAGTTTATAGCAATTAATGCATATATTAAGAAAAAAAGGACTCTCTCAAATAAACCACCTATGTTTATACTTCAAGGAACTACGGAAAAAAAGAACAAAAATAGGCCCCAAGTTAGCAGAAGGAAGGAAATAACAAGATCAGATTGCAAATGATGAAACAGAGACCAGAAAAACAATAGAAAATATAAAAAAATAGAGATAGCTTTGAAAAAATAAAATTGATAAACCTTTAGCCTGATTAAGAAAAATAAAGAGGAATCAAATTAAAAAAAATCTGAACAGAACAATAATGAGTAAGGGGATTGAATCAGTAATCCAAAGCTTCCTAACCGACATAAGCCCAGTACCAGATGGTTTACTGGTGATTTCTACCAAGCTTTTAAAGAAGAATTACTCCAATATTTCTCAAAATCTTTCAAAGTATTGAAGAACAGCAACACTCCCAAACTTATTTTATAAGGCAGCATTACCCTCATACCAAAGCCACATAAGGATACTAAAACAAAAGATAGTCCAATATTCCTGGTGGATAATAGATTTAACAGTTCTTAAAATATTAGCAAACTAAATTGAACAACACATTAGAAGGACAATAGAGTATGATCAAGTGGGATTTAATCCTGAGATTCAAGGGATATACCTTTCATAATGTACACAAAGATAAAAATTACATGAGTATCTCTAAAGATACAGGAAAAACATTTAACAATTTACAATATTCTGTCATGATAAAAATCCTCAATAATTTGAATATAGAAGGAACAAACATAATAAAGGTCACATACAACAAACCCACTGCTAACATAGTACCTAATGGTGAAAGGCTGAAAGCTTTTCTGCTAAGATTGGGAATAAGACAAAGGTACCCACTCTCACCAATCTTATTCAACCCAGTACTGAAAGTTCTATCTAGAGCAGTCAGGCAAGATAAATTAAAGGCATATATGTCAGAAAGGATGAAGTAAAATTGTCTTATTTGCAGGTCATATGATCTTAAGTAGAGAAAATCCTCAAGACTCAACCAGAAAACTGTTGGAACTAATCAGTGATTTTAGTAAAGTTCCAGGATATCAAATCAATGTAAAGAAATCAGTTGTTTCTATAAACTAGCAACACAATATCTGAAAAAGAAATAACAAAACAATCCCATTCACAATAACATCAAAAAATACTCAGAAATAAATTTAACAAGAGAGTGAAAGATTTATACACTGAAACTTACATGACTTTGATGAAAGAAATTGAAGAAGATATAGAGAAATATCCCATATTCATGAAGGCATCATACTTTCTATTTTAAACTATACTACAAAGCTATAGTAATCAAAATCATATGGTACCAGCATAAAAATAGGCACATAGTTCAATGGACCAGAATCAAGAGTCCAGAAATAAACTCTCATATGAGGGCAACAAATACTTGAGTAGGAAGCCAAGAATATTCAATGGGGAAAGGATAGGCTCTTCAATAGATGGTGTTGGGAAATCAATAAATATATTGGACCACAATCTTACATTATTCTAAAAAATAACTCAAAATAGATTGACAATTTAAATATAAAACCTGAAACCATAAAACTTCTAGAAGAAATTAGAAGAAACCTCCTTGACATTGGTTTTGGTAATGATACTTTGGATATGACATCAAAAGCACAAGAAGCATAATTAAAAATAAACCAAGAGGACTACATCAAACTAAAAACCTACTGCACAGCATAAGAAATAATAAAAAAAAAAAGAAAGAAAAATGAAAAGGCAACCTGTGGAATGGGAGAAAATATTTGCAAACCATACATTAGATAAGGTGTTAATATCCAAATATGTAAAAACTCATACAACTCAGTAACAATAAAACAGTCCAATTAGAAAGTGGACAGGGGATCTGAATAGATATTTTTCCAAAGAACATACAAATGGCCAACAGATGCTTGAAAAAATGCACAACATCACTAATCATCAGGGAAATGCAAATCAAAGCTATGATGAGATTTCACCTCACAGATGTTAGAATCGCTATTATCAAAAAGACAAGAGATAAATATTTGTGAAGTTGTGAAGAAAAGAGAACTTTCTTGCACTGTTGGTGAGAATGTAAATTGGTTCAGCCATTATGGAAAATAGTAGGAAGTTTACTTACAACCTGAGTTTTAATTTTGGGGGTATATATGCAAAGGAAATGAAAACAAGATATTGAAAAGATATCTGCACTCCCATGTTTATTGCAGTGTTATGCACAATTGAGATGGTGTAGGCTTGTAGACCCCTTGCAGGCCAGGGTCATTTGAGGACTGCACTGACGTTAAGGTCGGCCAGGCAGGCCTAGGCCAGGAGGAGAAAATGTTCTCTTCCCCTTACCTCATGTTGCAAGGCCTAAATGCCTGGACCAGCAGGAAGTGGCTCTTGCCTAGCTTAAAGTGTGTCTTTCTAAACAGAAGTGTTCTTTCTAAAGACAAAGAACATGTTGTCTCCAAAGGAAGGATGGCTAAGAGAATTCTTTATTCTGCAAGCATAAGCAGGATGTATTTTGTTCTTATTGCATTTCGTGTATATTTCACTTCACAGATGTTGGCTTGATACATTGTTATGTTTATGTGATCTCTACGAGTATATAGCTATGTGAGAAATAAACGGCAGTATGCAGTTGCAAGTGCTGCCTTTGCTCTGCATCCCCTGTGTCCTGGTGATTTCGTAGACCCTTACCCAGGGACCCCAACGCACTAGACGTTGACACACAATAACCAAGATAGGGAAGCATCCTAAGTGACCATCAATGAATGAATGGCTACAGAAAATGCAGTATGTATGTGTATATAATGGAATATTATTCAGCCACAAGAAAGGAGGAAATCCTGCCATTTGCAACAACATGGATGAAACTTAAAGGCATAATGCTAAGTGAGATTATTCAGAGAAAGACAAATACTGTATGATAGTATGATATAATTTGTATGTAGAGTCTAAAAAACCTGAGGCCATTAAACAGAAAGTAAAATGGTGGTTACCTGGGATGGGGAATTGGAGAGATGTTGGTCAAATGTTACAAACTTGCAGTTAGAAGGTAAATATGTTTTAGATATCTGATTCACAGCACTGTGATTATAGTTAACAATACCATACTTGAAAGTTGCTAAGAGAAGAAGTCTTTAATGTTTTCTCTCTCTCTCTCTCTTTCTCACACACACACACACACACACACACACATGCACACACACAATGATAATTATGTGACATGATGGAGGTGTAAGCTAATGCTATTTTGCAATATATAAATTTATCAAATCATGTTGTACATCTTAAAGTTAAACAATGCTATATGCCAATTATCCTTAAATAAGAATAAATTTAAAATGGCTGCTTAGATTTAGAGGGGCAAAAGCATATTCAGGGATCAGTAAAAATCTGGTGCAGTATTCTAATTATTGCATGATATGCAAGTGCAAGGGGTAGAATTGGATACAGGAGTTAAGATTTTAAAAAGATTGGAAGGACAAACCATCAGTTTTAGGAATTTATATATCATTTGAAAGGTTACTACAGAATTTGTATTTGAAAAACATCTCTAGTAGCATGTTTGAAAATAAATTGATAATGGTATAGTTGGTAATAGAAAGACATAATTCCAAATAGATAAGGAATGTGAAAATAAACTAAGAATAAAAATGTTCCTAAGTTTCTATTCTCAATGGAGGTTGTATGATAAGTTGGCGTATGGAAAAGATGAAAATATATATTTGAGGGGAGGACGCTTGGTTTTGGGTTCCCAATGGACCTCTAGTGCAGAGAGGTTCAGCAGGCAGTGAATAACTCAGCATATGGACCTCTGAAGCCTGTTTGGAATTGTGGTTGTATGTAGAGGAAATAAAGTCATGGAATTAGATTGAGTTCTCTGTGGCTGGAATGTAGAGATGCCATTATGCAATACATATTTAACGTTCTATGTGACAGTAAGTGGTATTGGTGGTGAGGATACAGGAATGAGCAAAGCAGGTATAGGTTCTGTGGTAAGTAGGAAGTAAAAGCAAAGGTGGAGACAATAGTAGTCAAAAAAATATATATTCAGATATATACACTATGATAAGGTCCATAAATTTCCAGGATTTATAGCAGTGTAAAGCATTGTCTGAGATTGTTCTGGAAACTCAATAAAGCCTCCCTTGAAGAAATGACCTTTGCACTGAGACTTGCAGGATGTGAGGGATCAACCAGGCATAGAATGGTTTCGAATGAAACATGTAAAGAAAATTGTTAAGGTTTTTCCCTATTTATTCCTTCTCTAAATACTTTATTAACTTAGTTGTTTTTACCAGAGTGAGACATTTAAAAAAATTAAATATCACTGAAAGAGTTATACATTGAGACAATTGTTGAACATTGTAGTTCCCTACAGAGTTGGATAAAAGTTTGGGCAAACAAAAGGCTACACAAAAAGCTTATAAGGAAAATCTGGGGGAATGAAATGTCCACAGGAACTTTGAAAACTTTAAACATATCCCTGGAAATCTAGAAGACAATGCATATATGTGTGTATAGTTGTGCCCATGCCCAGCACTATATGTGTCCAGGGCCATATGATTTTACCTCTGGCTACTCTTGAGGTTCTGCACAAGAAGGAAGTAAAAGCAAAGGCACGGTTGTAAACTGCCTGGATGAGTGTTAAAAGTGTGCCCCAGCAGGTACACAGATCATCCCCACAAAGACTGGGAGACTTACTGGTTCCAGGCACATAAGGAAACCTCTGTCCAATCATTACCTGACCACTAAGTGACTAAACCGAGATTTTAGTGACCACACGTGACAAAGGATGCAGACCTAAAAGAATTCAGAAAAATCACTAAACAGAGAGTTGTTTTGTTCTTGCTTCCTCCCACTCCCACTCCTTATACTGTCTTATCTCAATATTATCTAATTTCCCTTTTCCTTATTTTTTTATTTTTGACTCTTTATTTCATAACAGGCTTTCCTCAGATTTCCTGCGACCAATGGCTAGCCATCATATTAAAGATTAAGACACTGAAAGCTGACTGGAAGCTGGATATGTGTGGGAAAGTCTTGTTGACTGACCAGTCAGCTTGGCAGGAGAATGCCAAGCATTCAGAGAGGTTGGAAGACTAAACAGCCATGGGACTTTTTTACAAGACCAGGAGGGAAGATAATTCGTAGAGGAAATGCTCTATAATGGAAAATGATGGGAAATGCAGAGTAAAATGAGAACTGAGCAGAGGCCATTGGATTTGACAAAAAAGAGTGTACAGATGGCTGTTGAGAGAGGAATTTCAACAGAATAATAGAGGTGTAAGCAGAATGTCACAGAAAGAGTGGGAGGGTCTGTGGGTGGAGACAGGTCTTTTTGGAATCTGATTTTAAAAAGAAGAAAAGTGAAGACAGATCATAGTTTGAAGACAGGAGCCGGTTTGGATGTGTTTGTTTTGGGTTGTCTCCATTAAAATCAAGCAAACCCAAATGAAACAAGGCAGTAGTCATTTAAAATTTTTCACTCACCAAAGCTTCTGCCAGAGTTATGCACAAAATAAATTTATAGGTTTTAATTTCATCTCTAATATTTTTTTTTTAAGTCTTTTGATTTATGTGCTCATCCATAACATTATCCAGAGACAAGCACAGGAAGAAGGAAGAAAATCCAAAACCCTAAGTCATTCACAGTTTGGGATATTGTTCCCCTAAAACTCTATCCATGGTTTAAGATTTTTTTTTTTAAGATTTTATTTATTTATTTGAGAGAGAGAGAGAGAAAGTGTGCAGGGGCCTGCAAAAGGAGAAGCAGGCTCCCTGCTGAGTAAGAAGCCCGCTGCAGCACTCAATCCCAGCGTCCCTGACTGGGGACTGAGTTGAAGGCAGACACTTAAGCAACTGAGCCACCCAGGCATCCCTCCATGGTTTAAGATCTTTAAAAGAGGGTTGGGGCTGTCTTTTCTTTGGAGTGAAGTTACATAAAAAGGTTTTACAATGTTGGGTCAGTATATCTGAACGTGATAAATATATCTTTCCTGTCTTCCTTTCTTCCTCTGCCCTTCTTTTTTTCCTCCCCCCTTCCCATCTGCCTTCTTTTAATAATATAATCAATAGATTCAAAACAAATGTGCTGAATTGAATGATACATTATGTTCCTGTCTAAACATATATTTGCATGGTATGTGTGGGTATATACATATATATGTGTGATATACATATATAAGTATAGAAAGAGAGGGAGGCAGGAATGAGACTTTTAGGACTATCACCAAATTTTTAAGTTTGTATTCAACTGCTGACTGACAGAATAATAGAAGAAAAGTATAAGAAGACATATAGAAAAGTATTGTACTGAATGTGTCTGATGGAGATACCATAAAAGTGTCAATCATTCTAATATTGCATTGTTACTTTTTTGTCATTATTTCAGGTTGGAATGCCTATTTGAAACTAGGATCGGCATAAAAATGGTAAATTATGAACATTTTTCTAAGACAATGCAAACTTGGTGTCACCATTCTTTTTGATGAGTAGAGAGATGATCAGGCTATTTTGGGCTAATTGGTGGTCTCATAAGAGCACTTAGGACAGGATGGGGCATGGCAAATTGAACATTTACTATACTCTATTTAAATGGCATTTCTAAGTGTATGTTGAGCTATGAGAGTGACCCAATTTAATACATCATCAATAATTTTTTTGCTGTCAAATCAACATCTTTGCAAAGGATTTTATTATTTATTTTATCATATAGGGCCCAGAAGTTGTAAACTCTTAGAAAATAGATTTTTTTTTGTCTTATATATCTTTGCTTTTCCTAAATTGTCTAGCTTGGAGTTTTACCCATATGAGTCACATAACAGAAGCTTATTTGGTGATGGATGGATGGATGGATGGATGGATGGATGGATGGATGGATGGATGGATAGATGGATGGTTGGACGGATGGATGGATGGATAGATGAATAAATGAATAGATAGAAATATGCTCCAATAAAATCCATAATAAAATGTAGATAATAGTACAATTTAAAATCTTAAGAAAGGTAGTGATCAAATTTCCATAACTTCTTTGTTCAGCACTATTTCTTTTTAAGTTATGGATAGAAAATATTATACATTTACTTTAAAAGTCTTACAATGAGTTATTAAATAGCAAATAAGAAGTATCACTTTTCTAAATTTTTACCCAGCCATTGTCTTTTTTGCCAGTTATACTAGAGAAAAGCTTTACCTATCATGTTACCACCTGGGAACATTCAGAATTTTTTTTTTTAAAGATTTTTATTTATTTATATAAGAGAGAGAGTGAGAGAGAGAGAACACAAGCAGGGGAGAGAGAGAAGCAGGCTCCCTGCCGAGCAGGAAGCCCGGTGTGGGGCTTGATGCCAGGACCCTGGGATCATGACCCGAGCCCAAGGCAGGCACTTAACCGACTGAGCTACCCAGGCACCCCCCCATTCAGAAATCTTTAACAGCATTGGTTTCCATATTCCTAAAGGCACTTATTCCATCAACATTTGTGAAATAGTTACTTGTTTTCCCACAATTCAATATAAAGCTCCATGAGGACCGGAAAATGTCTGATTCTTTTTGACATCCTCTGTGGCAACTTGCATTGAACAAAATATTTATCTATTCATTTAGCCCATCCATTCAATCTTGCATCAGCTATAGATGATTGACAGTTTCCTAGTTTTGCCCTGAGTTCCAGATTTAGATAGCTTACATGATACAGGCTCTGTTACTAGATGTTTCAGCACTTTATCTAGTGGATCTCAAGACCTTCTCCCCATAAAATGCAATGCAGCATTTTCTTTTAAATAGAAGATCTTAAAATCCCACTTTGAGAAGTTTTTAGAAGATGTCATTAGTCCACTTGAGATAATTGGGGATACCCTGGGGTGCCCACAGAATTGGGGTTGACGTTGACTCATGTAGGATATTTCTATTCTAGTCTTTTCTGTTGAGAAAGGGCTAGATTCAGGCAGTAATTTTTCATCAGGGGTGCTACCAGTATTTTTGTTGGGACAATTCATCATTTTATTACAGAATTTAAAATGCCCCCACCCTTTCAAATGCCCCTAATGAGTTGAATTTCCTGAGGCTGGAAACCACTCAGCTAAGGTTTGATTATGGGGTAGTTTTGACAATGAAACGGGGATTGATGGTTTGGATATGTTTGACAGAACTACATTTTAAACAGTTGGTGATGGATTATGGTTGTGCTTCAAATTCTCTGTTCAATCTTTGTGCTGCTCAAATGCCTTAAGGGTAAAAGACTTTAAAAACATAACACAATTTCAACATATTAAAGTTATTGCTAATATAACTTTATTTCTTTCTCACAATATCAGTATGCAGTAGGGGGTTGCAAACCTGAGTCTAGGTACTGGTTCCATTGGAGATATATTCATTTAATTGATAGGAATAAATAATAATATCCAAATCCAGAGAGTATGTCAGGAGAAATTCACAGAACATTTTAGAGCACTTGGATGATTTTTAGAAAATGTTGGGGAACATTCAAGGCCCCAAGATGTCCAATATCAAATAAAATACATATACATTTTTAAAATTATGGTTTTCTTTTATAAGCCTATTTTGGCTTACAAAATAATTTTTATTTATCTAATATATCTGAGTACTTGCATATTATGGACTTTCTTTTCATCAGAAGTTTTCCACTTTATTTCTCCCTCAGTAAAAATGAGTCACTGTATTTTCCTTGTTGTTTACCACCTTTTATCTGTGTCTGTAGACTGTGAGTGCTGAAGTTGACTTCTGTCTCTCTCCTATGGGGACAAGGCAGTCGATAACTTTAATGAGAAGATTTGATGCATAAATATTGCAAATCTGGTATCTAGGTGATGGGATGGTAGAAAGAGAAATAAATAGTGTAATTGAAGCAAGTGGGATGTTAATGGAACTGCAGGAACTGCTATCTGGTTAGGGAAGAGAGCACACTGCATGTTTAGTTTTCCTGATCAGAATGGAAGCTTTTCAAGGACAGAAACTCCTGTAGCACATAAAGAAAGGAACAGAAAGTTACTGTTTGATAAATACTCTTTGATTTGATTATTTGTATATTTCCAATTAAGAAAAGTAGCCAAAAAAAGAAAAAGTAAAAAGCCATCAAAAATGCAAAATAATTATAAAATAGAAACTAGCATAAGCCTTTTACATTTATCTTGACTGGCTTTTTAAACAATATGTGGACCAAAAAAGAAAATAGAGCTTCCAACTGAGTTGGAACAAATTGATCCATGTTTCTCCTTTAGTGAAGTACAAAATATGTAAACTAATATGGGTAGACTTTCTTGGAAGTAAGCCCTTTTCTACTACATTATGTGTAATGTTTTTGTACCTGTTTTTTGCTGCAATTTTACCAACAAGGGGTCTAGGGAAGCACTGCTTCATACTTGGCCTACAGCCAAACCAATAAACAAAAATGTCATTAATCACTGTCACTTGTCAATTCTCCATTTAAGAAATTGTCTCTTTTCATTGTTGCTACTAAAAACACAAGGGAGATTGATAAATTTTGTTTTGAAGAACTGAGGCTAAGTTTTGAAAAGTGAAAATGTTTTTTTCAAAGGGAAAATATGGTATTTAAAGGTGGATTACAGCTGCAATTTAGAGCATCTGTGAGAGTGAAACCATGCATATATATATATATATATATATATATATATATATATATATATATATATATAGCTGGTCATCCACAAGTCTGTGCTGAAAGGAATCTGCATTTAAGCAGTGCTATTTCTACAGGCCATTTCTTCCAGGTGTGAATTGAAAGATCAGGTATGATTGTGGGACAGCAATGTACGTATGCTCCCTGCCCTGCCTCCCACGTTTTAACAATGTAACAAGCCAAGAGCAGAATGATTACAGTCTTCACAATCCCTACCACCTGAGTTTAAATCAACAGTCCTGTCCCACTTTAAACATAATATGTACATATATGCAGTAGTCACAAATATGCAAATATCTTAATTCATTTAAGGCACAAAAACATAGAACTAGCAAAGAATATTTTTTCCATGTTATCATCTTGTTTATCTGATAGGAATTAGATGTCTTCAGAAGATGATAATGGGATATGCTCAGGTCTTATCCTACCTTGTGTTGTATAGGATTCAAATAACTTCATAATGATTTTTTAGAGTTGTGGTCCAGTAGTGATGGAAGTGAAATGAAAATTGGTGAGGGAAATGGGCATATGGTCTGGAGGCAGTATGATGAAGTGACTGAGAGTGTGGGTTCTAAAATCAAACTTGTTGGGGTGCCTGGGTGGCTCATTTGGTTAAGCGTCCAACTCTTGATTTTGGCTCAGGTCATGATTTCAGGGTTCTGAGATCAAGCCCTGCATGGGCTCTGCACTGGGCATTGGAACCTACTTAGGATTCTCTCTCCTTCTCCGCTCCTTTCTATAAATGAATGAATGAATGAATGAATGAATGAATGAATGAATGAATGGATAAAATCAAACTTGTCTGAGTTTGAATCCCAGTTCTATCATCTAATAGCTTTGTCATTTTGGGCAAGATATTAAATCTCTGTGTTTTAACAATTAAATAACATCTACCTTGCAATACACATACATACACACATGCATACACACAATATATGTAGCACAATGTCTGGTTAATAGCAAGTGTTCAGTAATGGTACATCCTAAATACTACACCTACACAAACACACACATATCACAACAGAATAAGTATATGGACCATAAGATGGATTATTCAAAATTCCATTCTTCTATTTATTAGTGACTATTGACATCAGGTTTTGCAACTCTAAAATGGTGATAATGACAACACATTTAGGAATTTTTGTAAGGATTATGTTAAACAGATAATTTATATGGCAGGACCTAGCATAGTACCACACAGATTTTGCTCAATCAGCGTTAGGTTGAATTTGAATTTGACAGTTTATGAAAGCATTTTTACCATGTGTACCACAAACTCTAGGCACCTTGGTACACAAAAGCCAACATGTTGAAAATAATTACTTTGTCCTAGTGACTCCTCATAAAATTTCAGTGCTGGAATCTTGTGCAACATTCAGCTCATCACAGTTGACATTCTTAGCAGTTTGGAATCTAAAAATGCTGGTATGCATGTGACGTTGTAGCAGCCAAGAACTAAAAGTCTCCTTAAAGATCATCAAGTATGATCAAAATCCTGTCCAGAGAGCTAAGATACCTTGTCAAAGATGGTGCAGTTTTTGAACTTCTCAGGGTACTGGAAATGGTGTTCATCATGGGTCTGGGATTTTTTGTGTGTGTGAAATGATGAGTAGCAATCATGTGGACAGCAATTTGAAAGCCAGGTGAGCTAATTATGCACATTAAGAGAGAAAGCCTATGAGATTTTAGCAGGAAGTAGCTCAGTAAGACCAGATATTTTATTTTTAATAACCAGTCATTGATAGAATCATAAGATTCCATATTTTAACCTGAGGTCATAAGTCTGTGGAAAGATAGAGCAATGGTAAGAAAAAAATCCCTTTTTTAACTTTAAAATATATTTTGAATATGAAGTTTTTCAAATTAAAATGTGCATTTTACACCATGTTCCCTAAGACAATATTATGTGTTTGTAATTCTGCCTAAAGTGCTTTCATAAAATGAGTTATTTGGAACATAGTTCATTGATCTTTCAAGAATAGAAGGTGGAATTGCTACTGGGATTTGGATTTGGATGTCTTTCTGGGAAAAATAGGTACTCTAATCCTGATCATTAAGCCACCCCCAATAGCTCTTGGTCCCATTTCTATTGCACTATCATGATTTTTTTTTTTTTTTTTATCATTTAAGTCATCAGCTAAGCTGTGCTGCTCTAGGAGGTGGGGAGAATGAATACATTAGTGGAGTACCAAGAATGAGCTTTTATATTAAGCTCATTTTTAATGAAGTGTGTACGCATGACAATTTATGCCCAAGAAACTGCAATTGACTGTATTTTCATGGTATTTATCTTGAAGTGAAATGTTTCCTTTGAGCTCATTTCAGTCTCTTTCTAGTACTTCTATTTTGGAGCCAGGATATTGATGTCCATTAACTAGTGAGGTAAATCACCAGTATAAATATGTTAGAGATACTCCCAAAGGCAGTACCCTGACTTTTTTTTTTCCACGTGTAAAGATGACAGTTCTTTGGAGAAGCCAGCTATTAACTACCTGCTGAGTTTATTTGCACATGTCCTTCTCTGTTATATTCAGGCATCTAGAAATTAATTTGTTGCTAGATTACTTTTTTTGTATATATGATTATATTGAATAATACGAGATTTTGACCAAAAAAAGCAGGGCAATTCTAAAGCATTATTTTAGGTCATTCAGTCTCTAATCTTTTCTAGGGCTCTTTTGCATGTAAAGTGTCTTTTTATTAAGTTATGGAAATTGGAACCCATCTCCTAGTTTCTAAAAACAATTATTATTTTTGTGTGTGTACTAGAGGTGTTTATGCTTTCTCCTTTTTCTATTATGATGCCTTTTCCTATTATATTGAATGTTCTGCTTTCTGACTGAAAATATCTTTTTCAGATCTTGCTTTTATTTTTGTATTCTTTCATTTTCTCAGGTGTTTATGCTTTAATAAGGTTCCCCTGATTTGTGCTGCCTCTGTTAAAAGATTTTTTCTGCTTACTTCATTGAGAATGGTTCTTTCACTAAAGATAATATATGGTACATTAATATATGTACTTTGACCTCATTCTAAATATCTTTATTTTTCAGCTCTTGAAGTATATACCATTTTACAATTTTGTATTATAAAACACTTTTTTTAGGAAATGCTGGATGTTGGTAAATGCATTACATGACGATTGGAATTTTCTTCATCTGCCCATACTGTGATATATACAAACAGTTTTTTTTTTTTTTTTAACTTTGGCTAGACTAAGAGGTAAGCTATCTTGTGTTTGAGATCTGAGATTATGAACTCAAGAAAGCCATTTTCCTTGTTGGAGTGATAATAGTGCCTCTGGTAGAATTAAGGGAATAATAGGATTATAATGCTTGTCCTTTGATTTTGCTATTTCTTGCTTTTAGCCTGAAATAAGCATTCACCCCTTTGCTCCTTAACTATTGAACCACATTTCTCAGTAATTACTCTACTTTTTATCTTCTTCAAATTCAGTCCATTCTATATACTGCTATTAAATTAATTATCTTAAAACACTCTTTTGTACAAGCTATTCCTCTGGTTGAATCTTCATTGACACCTCGTTTCTTGGAGAAAAATATTCAAAATACTTAGCCTGGCATTCAGAAGCCTGCAAAATGTAGCTCCAACCTCCCCCTACCCCCCCAAATGATATACACATCCACCTGCAAGATTTAGCAGAGTGTTAAAAGCTCTAGTTCTAGACACTATCTGCTTTAAAGCCTGCATGATCATGGGTAAGTTATTTCACTCTCTAAATCTCACTCAATCTCCTCAGTGGTATAATGGAGATAATAGGAGTATTTATCTTATGAGACTGTTGAGTATTATATATGTTAATACATGTAACATTTCTTGAACAGAACAGGCATAAGTGCTTAGTATAAGTTAGTTTTTAATTTTTTAAATATTTATTTGGTTCAAAACTTCTTTCACACATTGTAAGTCTCTTATTGCCACATTTTCCTACTCCAGATCCTAGCCATGTGAAAACATTTTTGTTGCAGAGGATAGTGATCTCTTCCTCCTGTGAAATAGAACAATTATAAATTTGTGCTATTTGTTTTTTAATACTATACTGCCTTTAATTGCTAGTACAATATTCAGATAGGTAATTTTTTCTTCCCCCAAGCCATCCTTATTATCAGAGTATCTACTAGGGTGTTTTGCATGCAGTAGGTGCTCAGCAAATACTTATTGATGATAGCCATTATAAAAGTTGCCAAAAAACTCTACAATATTTACTATGTAATAAAGAACCCTATTACTTTCATTCCTATGATTATTCCTCTCTATGGAGCTAAGTATCTTGAAATAAGATACCAATAAATAAAACGTGATTGGATTTTTGTTTAAAAAGTTTGTGTAGGCATATCTGTATACCTTTAGGCAAAAGTCATAAAAGATACACAACTGACAGAAAATAATAATTAGCCCTGAGCGAAGGGAAAAGCCAGTGGATTGAATAGATAGAAACACTCCATTCTTATTTCATATAAATTGGATGAAAAAGGAATTAAATTATGGTTGAATTGAACTTTTATATTCTACAAATTTTGAAATGAAAAAGTACAAATGTGAATGTATGTATGGAAAGATTAGTTCTGTGTCATCACGACAAAAACACAGTATTAAAAACAACACTTAGGATTTTTAGTTTCAGTTCTAACATGTAAAGAGCTTTCGAGTTATCATTCCTACTTTCACAGTACAAAAAAAGGCTGAAATAGCTGAAAACCAATGACTTTTCTTTGATCTGTCAAGAGAATTTAGGTCATAGGGAAAACCAACACCCTAAAACTAGAAATACAGGTGAAAACAGAATTACAGTAAGATCAGCTGTCTGGGAACAGATGTATTGGAACCAGAAATAAGTAGGAATACTTACTTAAATGTTCCTATTACCAGATATATTATGTCATCACCAGCTTTCAACAAAAAATCACAAGGTTTCCTAAAAGCATAATCTGAAGAGACAGAGCAAGCATCATATATATATAATTATCAAATAGGAAATTTAAAATAACTATGGCTAATATGTGAAGTCATAAATGTGAAAAATGGACAGTATGAAGGAACAGATGGATGATATAAGCAGAAAGATGAAAACCGTAAGAATGGACCAAAAGGAAAGGCTAAAAAAAAATATAACTGAATGGAGAATACCTCTGATGGGCTCATCAGTAGGCTGCACATGACAAAGGGAAAAATCTGTGAATTTGAAGATATGCCAATAGACATTACTGAATTGAATGAAAATAGAAATGAACAAAATGGAACAGAATAGCCAAGAATAGACAACTATGAATGGTGTGACATACATGTCATGGGGATACCAGAGGGAAAAGAAAGAGAGAATTTCATACACAGGAAGCCAAGTTTTAAATCCTTTAAAAGTGAAGGAGACACACCACTAGGGTTGCTACTATTAAAAAAACAAAAACAAAAACAACTAAATAACAAATATTGGTGATATGGGGAGAAATTGGAACATTTGTGCATTTTGATGGAATTGTAAAATGGTACAACTACTATGGAAAATAGTATAGAGTTTCTTCAGAAATTAAAAATAGAACTACCGTATAATCAGCAGTTCCACTTCTAGGTATATATCTAAAAGAATTGAAAGCAGGGTCTCAAAGATATATTTGCACACCCATGTTCACAGCAGCACTATTCACAATAACCAAGAGGTAGAAATAATGCAAATGTTTACTAATGAATAAATGGATAAAAACTGTAGTATATGAGTACAGTAGAACAATATTAGTCTTAAAAAGGAAGAAAATCCTGTCACATATTACAACATGCATGAACCTTGAAGACATTATGCTAAGTGAAATAGGCCACTCACAAAAAAGACAAATGCTGTGTGATTCCACTTACATGAGGTATCTAAACTAACCAAATTCATAGACAAAGTAGACCGGTGGTTACTAAGGAACTGAAAGGAAGGTGGGGCAGGGGGGAATCTGTTGCTTAATGGGTATAGAGCTTTGGATTTGCAAGATGAAAAAAGGTCTGGAGATCTGTTTCACAATTATGTGAAAATGTTTAACACTACTGAATTGCACCCTTAAAAATGATTAAGATGCTAAATTTTAGGTTTTGCATTTTTTTAACTGCAATAAAAACAAAGTTACAGCTTCTGCCCACTTTTTTAAAAAGCGAAAAAGGAAAAAAAAAAAGAAGAAATACTTTTTTCAGACAAACATAAACTAAGGGAATTTGTCACCAGCAGACCTGCATTGCAAGAAATGTTGAAAGATGTTCTTCAGAGAGAAGGGCAGTGATGTAGTTCAGAAGCTTAGATATACATAAAGAAATGAGACACTAGAAAAGGAATAAATGAAAATACAATAATCTGTTATTTTTCTGATTCTTAATTGATCTAATAGATAACCTTTTGTTCAAAGTAATAATAGGGACAGCATTTTGAATGACTATTGAGTGATGATAGCATATAAAGAAGTGTAATGAATGACAGCAATATTATACAGTACAGGAGGAAAGAACTGTGAATATTCTGTTATAAGGTATATATACTATCTGTGAAATAGCATAGTACTATTTGAAAGTGAACTTAGATTAGCTGTAAATGTGTTCTACAATCTATAGAGTAACCATTAAAAATAACTTAAAAGATATGTAATCGATATGCTAAGAGATGAGAGGAAGTAGAATAATATAAAATGCCCAATTAAAACCAGAGCAGGCAGGAAAAATAGCAGAAGATTAAAAAATAAGCTAAGATCAAATGTAATGAATAGAAGAATTTACAAACATGGTGGATACTAATGAACTATGTTTATAATTACTTTAAATGTAAATGGCCTAGATGCACAAATTAAAAAAAACAGATTATCGGAGAGGATTAAAAAACCACACCCAAATAAATGTTGTTGTTTATAAGAAACTCATTTTAAATATAAAGGCAATATAGATAAAAGATTGGAGGAAAATATACCATGCTAACTCTAATTAAAAGAAAGCTAAAGTAACCGTATTAATTTCAGACAAAGCTGACTCAAAAGAAGGAAAATTGTGAGAGAGAAAGAGGGACATTACATAATGCTAATGGGATCAACTCTCCAAAAAGCCATAACAATTCTTACTGTGTATGCACCTAACAACAGAACATCAAAAAAATGGAGAAAGACTGAGAAAACTGCAGGAGAAATGGACAAATCTACCATTATAGTTGGAGACGTCAAAACTGCTCTACCATACAGAAAATCTGTAAGGGCACAGTTGATATGAACAGCACCATCAGTTGACTGTTCTCAGAATTAACACACAAAAAATAACCTATAAAAGAAAAAAAAATCTTCAAAATTGAAAGTTGTGTTTTGTTTTGTTTTGGTTTTTGCCTCAATTTATGTGAAGAGGATGAAAGTTCAAGTTACAGAATGGGAGAAGGAATATTACTCAGCAATAAAAGGAAGTTAGCTACGGATACACCCAACAACTTGGATGAATCTCCAGAGAATTAATCTGAGTGAAAAAAGCCAATGCCAAAGGTTATATACTGTATTATTCCATTTATACATAGAAAAGACAAACTTTTAGAAGTTATAAAAGGCAACAGGAGAGATCCTTGTGGTGATGGAACTTGTTTAGCTGTGGTGATAGGTGTAGCAACCTGTGAAATAGAATTGTATAGAATTAAATATATACTCTAACACACATATGGTTATAAGTAAAATTGGTAAATTTGAATAAGATCGGTGGTTGTATCAATCAGAAGTGTCTAAAGGTTTGTGTATGATAGCTTATGACCCTGAATCTCTAAAAGGTTGCTATATTGTGCTTTTTCACAATTTTTAAGGCTCAAAGATTTTTATTAAAGTTAAAAAAAAAACTTTTAAAAGAAGTATTAAAGAATTTATGGACATGTTTTACAACCATCACAAAAAATTCTCTTTATCACATTAAGGAAATTTCATTCTTTTTCCTAGCTTGTTATGATAAAAATCATAAGTAAGGGTGCCGGGTGGCCCAGTCTGGTTTTTTTTTTTTAAGATTTTATTTATTTGACAGAGAGCACAAGCGGGAGAGCAGCAGGCAGATGGAGAGGGAGAAGCAGGCTCCCCACTGAGCAGGGAGCCAGATACAGGGCTCCATGTGGGGCTCCATCCCAGGGTCCTGGGATCATGACCTGAGCTGAAGGCAGACACCTAACTGACTGAGCCACCCAGGCGCCCCAAGCATCCAACTCTTGATTTTGGCTCATGTCATGATCTCAGGGTTGTGAGATGGAGCCCCACCTCTGGCTCACGGTGGGCATGGAGCCTGCTCAGGATTCTCTCTCTGCCTCTCCCTCCGCCCCTCCTCCCCCTCCTCTTAAAAAAAATCATAAATAGGGCGCCTGGGTGGCTCAGTTGGTTAAGCGACTGCCTTCGGCTCAGGTCATGATCCTGGAGTCCCTGGATCGAGTCCTGCATTGGGCTCCCTGCTCAGTCAGGGAGCAGGAAGCAGACTGAGCAGGGAGTCTGCTCGGCAGGGAGTCTGCTTCTCCCTCTCCCACTCCCCCTGCTTGTGTTCCCTCTCTCGCTGTGTCTTTCTCTGTCAAATAAATAAATAAAATCTTTAAAAAAAAATCATAAATAAGTGTTGAATTTTACCAAATGTTTTTCCTGCATCTATCAAATGACCATATAACTTATTTATTTTCCTGTTAATGTTGTGAATTGCATAGATTTTCAAATATTTAAATTAACCTTACACTTCTATAATAAACCCTACTTTGATTTTGATATATTATCTATTTAATATATTCTAAATTTGATTTGCTAATATTTACTAAGCTAATATTTATTAGCTTAATTATTTTCTAATATTTATTAAGAATTTTTGCATCAATGGGGTGCTTGGGTGGCTCAGTCAGTTGAGCGTCCAGCTCTTGATTTCAGCTCAGGTCATGATCTCAGGGTCATGGGTTTGGCCTGTGTGGGGCTCCATGCTCAGCAGGGAGTCTGCTTGAGATTGTCTTCCTCTCCCTCTGCCCCTCTCTCTCACTCTCAAATAAGTCTTAAAAAAAATTTTTTATTCATCGAGTGCTTTTGAGAGATATTGGCCTGCAAATTATGTACTTGTGATATTTTCATACTGTAGAAGCAGGGTTTTGCTAGCTTCATAAAATGTTTAATCTACTCTTTTTGTACTTTTCAGAAGAATTTTAACAGTTGTGTAACTTCCTTTACTATACCATGTGGGCTTGGAGTTTTCTTTGTAATAAGAAATTCAATTTCTTTAATAGATATTAGATTATTTGTATGTTCTATCAACCTCATTAAGTAGTATTTTTTAAAGAAAAACTTGTATAATTAAATTATTGAACTTATTGATATAACATTGTTCATAATACCATCTTATTGTTTTTTTATGTCTCTAGGATTTGTAGTGATTCCCCCCTTTTTTTAATTTCTGAGAGTTATAATTGTTTTCCTTCTTTTCTCTTGATCAGTATTCCTAAGAGTTTATCAATTTTTAACATTCAATAACCAACTGTATATTTTAATTTTGGGTACTGTATGTTTTCCATTTTGTTACTTCTATTATATTTATTATTTTTTTATACATTCCTTAGTTTTTATTTGCAGTTATTTTTTCTAAGTTCTTGAGATAGAAGCTTAAATTCTTGATTTTTAGCTTTTCTTTTTTGCTAATACTTATTTAATGTATAAATCCCCACCAAGCACTTTTTTTTATCTACATCCCACCAGTTTTCATCTGCAATATATTTATTTTCTTTCAAAATAATATCAAATTTCTGTTTTCATTTCTTCTATTACATACTGATCATTTTAAAGTATACTGTTTATTTTCAATATGGTTGAATTTGTCTATTTAGCTTTTTCTTATGGATTACTAGCTGGTATCCAATTTGGGGAGAGAACAAACTGTGTTTTTTAGATCAAGATATGCTTCATGTGCCTTTTGAAGATAATATAAATTCTGTTATGTGTTGGTGGCAGCTTTCTATAAATCTCAATTAGGTAAGTTTGTTAATCCTGTTATCAGATTATTTATATCTTACAGTTATTGAAAGAATGTTTTCAAGTCTTCCAGTTTGATTGAAATTTTTCTAATTATCCTTTTAGTTCTATCAATCCTTGTTTCATATTGGAAATTATGTTAACATGCATATAAATTTGTAATTGCTACATTTTCCTGTTGATTGACCTCTTTTATCATGTGTAATGTCTGTCTGCATCAAATCATCTTGCTTTAAAGACATCTTGCTTGATAACAATATAGATATATCAACTTTAGTATGCTTAGTTTTTCTTTGTATATCTTTTCCCATCATTTTCTCAGCCTATGTCCTTATTTTAGGATACATCTCTTCTAAGGAGCACATATTTTGGGGGGATCTTTTCTGTTGTATTCTCCTAACATCCTTAGGCTTTTATGTAGAGTGTGTAGTCTACTTAGATTTATTATAATGCTGATATATTTAGGAATATATATTATATATCTATATAAATATACATTTATATAAAAGGACATACTTGTATTCTAGGGTTACATTTACTTCTGTTCTTTCTCTTTTTTCTTTTAAAAATTAAGCAAGTACTTATATTATACCATTATTTCTCCTTTACCCTATTTTCCTTTCTATTTATACATTGTTTTAATTTTCTTTTAGTAGTTACCCTAGAGATTACAACATGCATTCTTATCAAATTATGGTCTAACACAAATTATTATTTTACCATTTTCTTGTTGCTGATAGGATCTTAAAGCCCTGAAACTTCTTTTAACCTTAAACTGCCCAGTGTTGTTATTGTCATTAATTTTAGTTCTATACATAAGCAAAATTCCAGAAGACATTAAAATGACTGCATTATATGATAAGTATTTATTTATATTTGCTCACATTTTTACCATTTCTGATATTAATTACTTTTACTTGAATTTTCTCATTTCCCTTAGGACCACTTTCCTTCTCTGCTTTTATCTGTCTATCCCTCTGTCTTTCTGTCATGTACCTATCCATTTATGCATTCATGGCCATGGCTACAAATTTATTTCAATCTTGCCTAAAAATAATTTAAGTTTTATCCTATTTTTAAGAATACTATACATGAGTACAGAATTTTACTGTTCATGGGTATATGGGTGTAGAATTCAGACTCATCTCCTCCCCTGACTCTAGTATTTTTAGGAGACCATTTCATTGTATCTTCTGATTTTCTTCACTTCTCTAGGAACTCAGGTGTCAGTTTTATTACCGCACCTTTGAGGTTAACACTTCTAACACCACTCCCCCCCACCCCCACTGTTCCTATGGGTATCTTTTTGTTTTGCTTTTCTTTTTCTTTCTTTTATTTTTTTTTTTAGCAGTTTTGCTATGATATATTTATGTGACTTTGTTTACTTTTCCTTCCTTTCTTGCTTCCTTCCCTCCCTCCCTCCTTTTGCTTGCTTGCTTTCTTTCTTTCTCTTTCTTTCTTTCTTTCTTTCTTTCTTGTCTGTATGTTTTCATGCTTTGTTTTGCTGAGATCTTAAGTATGTAGATTGATCTCTTTTAGCAGTTTTAGAAAATGCCCAACCATTCTTGCTTCAAATATTTCTTTTACCTTGTCTGTATTTTCGTTATTAGACTTCAGTTAAGTGTAGACTAAATTTGAATTTTGCTCAGATATTCCTTGTACTATGTTCTCTTTCAACCATTCTTTTTAATCTTGGTACTTCAGTTTGTATATTTTCTATTGATCTATATTTGAGTGTAATAATCTTGTTCTTCTCCATCCAATCTGTAATTTAACCAAAAGATTGAATTCTTTAATATCAGATTTTGCAAAGTTTAATTAGTGTGTCTTTTTAATTCAGTTTTACATCTTCTGGTCCTTTGGAGATGTTCTCCATCTTTTCATCCATTTATCCATTTAAAATTTTTTTCTTTGATATATTAATTACAGTTATTTTCTGTTAAGTCCAATATGTGGAAAAACTGCAGATATCCATCTATTACCTACTGTTTCTGTTAATTACCAGCCATATATTATTGCCGTGTTGCCTGTCTAGTAATTGTTGGGTTTTTGATGGATAATGTCTCAAGAAGTTATTTTTCACACACAAAAAGATTTTCTTCTCCTTTTAGGCAGCTGATCATTCTAATCCAATTAGAATTTAAACTTGATAGGGACTTAGCTGAATTATGATTCAATCTCCTTTTGCTCAGCCCCTGTCTAGGACATAATTCTCCAAATCCTCTGATTGCATATTGGTTCTTCATTTTCTCAGCGCTGAAATACTATATTTCAAATTTTGCCCTTCAGATATTTCAGTCCATTCCCCAACATCTTGCCACACTTACTTAAAAATATGCCAATCTGAAAGTGAAGGGATGGAGATCCATCTTCCATGCCAGCGGACCTCAAAAGAAAGCTGGGGTAGCAATTCTTATATCAGACAAATTAGATTTTAAACTAAAATCTGTAATTAGAGACACAGAAGGACACTATCATTCTTAAAGGGTCTATCCAACAAGAAGATCTAACAATTGTAAATATCTATGCCCCCAACATGGGAGCAACCATCTACATAAGCCAACTGTTAACCAAAATAAAGAGTCATATTGATAACAATACATTAATTGTAGGAGGCCTCAATACTCCACCATTAGCAATGGACAGATCATCTAAGCAGAAAATCAACAAGGAAACAAGAGCTTTGAATGATACATTGGATCAGATGGACCTCATACATATTTACAGACCATTCCACCCTAAAACAACAGAATGCTCATTCTTTTCGAGTGCGCATGGAACTTTCTCCAGAATAGACCACATACTGGGTCACAAATCAGGTCTCAACCGATACCAAGAGATTGAGATTATTCCCTGCATATTCTCAGACCACAATGCTCTAAAACTGGAACTCAATCACAAGAAAAAATTTGGCAGAAATTCAAACACTTGGAAGCTAAAGACCACCCTGCTCAAGAATGTTTGGGTCAACCAGGAAATCAAAGAACTTAAAACAATTCATGGAAATCAATGAGAATGAAAACACATTGGTCCATGGGGCGCCTGGGTGGCTCAGTTGGTTAAGCGACTGCCTTCGGCTCAGGTCATGATCCTGGAGTCCCGGGATTGAGTCCCGCATCAGGCTCCCTGCTCGGCAGGGAGTCTGCTTCTCCCTCTGACCCTCCCCCCTCTCATGTGCTCTCTGTCTCTCTCATTCTCTCTCTCTCAAATAAATAAATAAAATCTTAAAAAAAAAAAAAAAAAACATTGGTCCAAAACCTATGGGATACTGCAAAGGCGGTCCTAAGGGGAAAATATATAGCCATCCAAGCCTCACTCAAAAAAATAGAAAAATCCCAAATTCACCAACTAGCTCTACACCTTAAAGAACTAGAGAAAAAGCAACAAATGATGCCTAAGCCATGCATTACAAGAGAAATAATTAAAATTAGAGCAGAAATCAATGAATTAGAAAGCAGAAACACAGTAGATCAGATCAACGAAACTAGAAGGTTCTTTGAAAGAATTAATAAGATTGATAAACCACAGGCCAGACTTATCCAAAAGAAAAGAGAAAGGACCCAAATTAATAAAATTATGAATGAAAGGGAAGAGATCACGACTAACACCAAGGGAATAGAAACAATTATTAGAAATTATTATCAACAACTATATGCCAATAAACTGAGCAATCTGGATGAAATGGAGGCCTTCCTGGAAACCTATAAGTTGCCAAGACTGAAACAGTAAGAGACTGACAACCTGAATAGGCCAATAACCAGTAAGGAGATTGAAGCAGTGATCAAAAACCTCCCCAAAAACAAGAGTCCAGGGCCTGATGGATTCCCTGGGGAATTCTACCAAACATTCAAAGAATAAATAATACCTGTCCTACTGAAGCTGTTTCAAAAAATAGAAACAGAAGGAAAGCTTCCATACTCATTCTATGAGGCCAACATTACCTTAATCCCCAAGCCAGGCAAAGACCCCATCAAAAAGAATTTCAGATTCCTGATGAATATGGATTCCAAAATCCTCAACAAAATCCTAGCTAATAGGATCCAACAATACATTAAAAGGATCATCCACCACGACCAAGTGGGGTTTATCCTTGGGATGCAAGGGAGGTTCAACATTCGCAAATCAATCAATGTGATAGAACACATTAATAAGAGGAGGGAGAAGAACCATATGGTCCTCTCAATTGATGCAGAAAAAGCATTTGACAAAATACAACATCCTTTCCTGATTAAAACTCTTCAGAGTGGGGCGCCTGGGTGGCTCAGTCGTGCGTCTGCCTTCAGCTCAGGTCGTGATCCCAGGGTCCTGGGATCAAGCCCCGCATCGGGCTTCCTGCTTGGCGGGAAGCCTGCTTCTCCCTCTGCCACTCCCCCTGCTTGTGTTCCCTCTCTCGCTGTGTCTCTCTCTTCAAATAAATAAAATCTTAAAAAAAAAAAAAACTCTCCAGAGTATAGGGATAGAGGGAACATTCCTCAAGTTCATAAATCCATCTATGAAAAACCCACAGCGAATATCATCCTCAGTGGGGAAAAGCTGAGAGCTTTTCCCTTAAGATCAGGAACATGTCAAGGATGCCCACTCTAGCCACTATTGTTCAACATAGTACTAGAAGTCCTAGCAACAGCAATCAGACAACAAAAAGAAATAAAAGGTATCCAAATTGGCAAAGAAGAAGTCAAACTGTCTCTTTTCACAGACGACATGATACTTTATGTGGAAAACCCAAAAGACTCCACCCCAAATTACTAGAACTCATCCAGCAATTCAGTAATGTGGCAGGATACAAAATCAATGCACAGAAATCAGTTGCTTTCTTATACACTAACAACGCAACTGTAGAAAGAGAAATTAGAGAAACGATTCCATTTACAATAGCACCAAAAACCGTAAGATACCTCGGAATAAACCTAACCAAAGAGGTAAAGGATCTATACTCTAGGAACTACAAAACACTCATGAAAGAAATTGAAGAAGACACAAAAAGATGGAAAAATATTCCATGCTTACGGATCGGAAGAATAAACATTGTTAAAATGTCTATGCTACCCAGTGCAATCTATACCTCCAATGCCATCCCAATCAAAATTCCAATGACATTTTTCAAAGTGCTGGAACAAACAATCCTAAAATTTGTTTGGAATCAGAAAAGACCCCGAATCGCCAAGAAAATGTTGAAAAAGAAAAAGCTGGGGGCATCACGTTGCCTGATTTCAATCTATATTACAAAGCTGTGATCACCAACAGAGCATGGTACTGGCACAAAAACAGACATATAGACCAATGGAACAGAATAGAGAACCCAGATATGGACCCTCAACTCTATGGTCAAATAATCTTTGACAAAGCAGGAAAAAACATGCAATGGAAAAAAGTCTCTTCAATAAATGGTGTTGGGAAAATTGGACAGCCACATGCAGAAGAATGAAACTCGACCATTCTCTAACACCATTCACAAAGATAAACTCAAAGTGGATGAAAGACCTCAATGTGAGACAGGAATCCACCAAAATCCTAGAGGAAAACATAGGCAGTAATCTCTTTGACGTCAGCCACAGCAACTTCTTTCCAGATACATCTCCAAAAGCTAGTGAAACAAAAGCAAAAATGAACTTTTGGGACTTCATCAAGATAAAAAGCTTCTGCACAGCAAACGAAACAGTCAACAAAACAAAGGCAACCCTCAGAATGGGAGAAGATATTTGCAAATGACACTACAGATAAAGGGCTGGTATCCAAGATCTATAAAGAACTTCTCAAACTCAACACCCAAAAAACAATCATTCAAAAAGTGGGCAGAAGGTATGAAAAGACACTTCTCTGAAGAAGACATACAAATGGCTAACAGACATATGAAAAAATGTTCATCATCATTAGCCATCAGGGAAATCCAAATCAAAACCACATTGAGATACCACCTTATACCAGTTAGAATGGCAAAAATGGACAGGGAAAGAAACAACAAATGTTGGAAAGGTTGTGGAGTGCTATTGGTGGGAATGCAAGCTGGTACAGCCTCTTTGGAAAACAGTGTGGAGGTTCCTCAAAAATTTAAAAATAGAGCTACCCTATGACCCAGCAATTGCACTACTGGGTATTTACCCCAAAGACATAGACATAGTGAAAAGAAGGGCCATATGCACCCCAATGTTCATAGCAGCAATGTCCACAATAGCCAAACTGTGGAAAGAGCCTAGATGCCCTTCAACAGATGAATGGATAAAGAAGATGTGGTCCATATATACAATGGAATATTACTCAACCATCAGAAAGGATGAATCCCCAACTTTTACATCAACATGGATGGGACTGGAGGAGATTATGCTAAGTGAAATAAGTCAAGCAGAGAAAGTCAATTATCATATGGTTTCACTTATTTGTGGAACATAAGGAATAGCATGGAGGACACTAGGAGAAGGAAGGGAAAAATGAGGGGGGTGGATTGGAGGGAGAGATGAACTATGAGAGACTATGGACTCTGAGAAACAAACAGGGTTTTCAAGGGGAGAGGAGAGGGGGGATTGGTTAGCCCAGTGATGGGTATTAAGGAGGGCACGTACTGCATGGAGCACTGGGTGTTATACGAAAACAATGGATCCTGGATCACCACATCAAAAACTAATGATGTATTGTATGGTGACTAACATAACATAATAAAATAAGAAAAAAATATGTCAATTGTTTGAAAAAGACTGGTGATAGATTTGACATATGTCTTTGCTTTGTATCCTTTACAAGAGTACAGGATAATTTCCTTTGCCTTCTAGATGCTTTTTTCCTGGCACTCTAACCTCTGGTAGAGGCACACATTTGAAAAATATCTAGCAGGAAAACCATCCTTTGCATTTGAATTCTTGTAAGTTTGTGGTTTGCCCACCAACACTTCATAAGGGGTAAAGTTCTGCTTGTTATATTTTCACCCAACAGATTCTTTCTAAAAAAAATAAGCCTGATCTTCAGTTCATGCACAGAATTGGCAAATAAGCAAACAAATAAAAAACCCAAACACCAAAACTGCAGTAGCTTGTCATCTTACTTCAGAAAGTCCCTTCTATCTATAATGTTTGAGTTCATCAATTCTTCATTGCTTTGAAAACTTTTAGGTTTCTTTAAAAATATTTTGAAAATTGTATCCAACCTTTTCTAGTTGTTGAAGCCTGAGCATTAGTCTACTATTATGATTTAACTTTTTCTCAAAAGCAAAGTCATTTTGTTGGTTTTAGTGTTAGGCAAAGTTCTTAATTTTTTATAGTGGAAGTAATGGAGAGTCTAATGGTTTATAGTGTCGTTTTGCATGTCATATTCTATAAAATATGGTCGTTCAAATGTTTTTTTTATAGATGGGCTATATAGAAAAAACAAAGAAAACTAAAAAAAGTTAGTGAAGTTTTGTAAAGATCATACAAAACTAAGTCTAGATATTTGTATATTTATGGAAATTCACCATCAATTAAAATTTCTAAACTTTGGCAAATAATAAGCTTGGTCATGTGTTTTCACTGTAGGAGATTGCTCTTTTTGCACACACCACAATTGTATTAGACTAAGTTTTCTATTAGTTTTTCTATTTGTCAAATTCTGTTGTAATTCTTATGTCAGTGCAACACTTGTCATGAATCCAAAGTGGAATTGCATCACCACACACTTTTCTTTCTTTTTTTTTTTCCTACCTCAAAGGATAGTTTTTTTTCTTCCAAATTTTTATTTAAATTCTTGTTAGTTAGCATAGTATAATACTGGTTCCAGCAGTAGAATTCAGTGATTCATCCTTACTTTCAACACCCAGTGTTCATCATAACAAGTGCCCTCCTTAATACCCATCACCCATTTAGCCCATCCCGCACCCATAGCCCTCCATCAGCCCTCTGTTTGTTCTCTATAATTGAGTCTCTTATGGTTTGCTTTTTTTTTAATGTTCTAAGTTATATTTAGAAGGATTATTTAGTAGTGGTGTGATAGAATTATCAGTGGTTCAAATATCCAACATGACATAGTGTACTCATGACAGAGTTACTTCATTCATTCCGCAAAAGAATCTTTTTTTTTACCTGTTTTTTTATTTTATTATGTTATGTTAATCACCATACATTACATCATTAGTCTTTGATGTAGTGTTGCATGATTCATTGTTTGCATATAACACCCAGTGCTCCATTCAGTACATGCCCTCTTTAATACCCATCACCAAGCTAACCCATTCCCCCGCCTTCCTCCCCTCTAGAACCCTCAGTTTGTTTCTCAGAGTTCATAGTCTCTCATGGTTTGTCTCCCCCTCCGATTTCTCCTGCTTCATTTTTCTTTCCTACTATCTTTTTTTTTTTTTTTAACATATAATGTATTATTTGTTTCAGAAGTACAGGTCTGTGATTCGACAGTCTTACACAATTCACAGCGCTCACCATAACACATACCCTCCCCAATGTCTATCACCCAGCCACCCCATCCCTCCCACCCCCACCACTCCAGCAACCCTCAGTTTGTTTCCTGAGATTAAAAATTCCTCATATCAGTGAGGTCATATGATACATGTCTTTCTCCGACTGACTTATTTCGCTCAGCATAACACCCTCCAGTTCCATCCATGTTGTTGCAAATGGCAAGATTTCATTCCTTTTGATGGCTGCATAATATTCCATTGTACATATATACCACACCTTCTTTATCCATTCCTCTGTCGATGGACATCTTGGCTCTTTCCACAGTTTGGCTATTGTGGACATTACTGCTATAAACATCAGGGTGCACGTACCCCTTCAGATCACTACGTCTGTATCTTTGGGGTAAATACCCAGTAGTGCAATTGCTGGGTTGTAGGACAGCTCTATTTTCAACTTATTGAGGAACCTCCATACTGTTTTCCAGAGTGGCTGCACCAGTTTGCATTCCCACCAGCAGTGTAGGAGGGTTCCCCTTTCTCCGCATCCCTGCCAACATTTATCGTTTCCTGACTTGTTAATTTTAGGCATTCTGACTGGTGTGAGGTGGTATCTCATTGAGGTTTTGATTTGGATTTCCCTCATGCCGAGTGATGTTGAGCACTTTTTCATGTATCTGTTGGCCATTTGGATGTCTTCTTTGGAAAAATGTCTGTTCATGTCTTCTGACCATTTCTTGAATGCTTCCCTCTCCCTTTTTTTCCCTTTCCATAAGTTCATCTGTTTTGTTTTCTAAATTCTACATATGAGTGAAATCATATGGTTTTTGTCTTCCTCTGATTGACTTATTTTGCTTAGCATAATACACTCTAGCTCCATCCATTCATTGCAAATGGTAAGATTTCATTTTTTTCATGCCTGAGTAACATTATATATATATTTCTCATCTTCATTATCCATTCATCAGTCAATGGACATTTGGACTCTTTCCATAGTTTGGCTATTGTTGATAATGCTGCTATAAACATCATGCATGTATCCCTTCAGATCTTTATTTTTGTATTCTTTGGGTAAATGCCTAGTAATATAATTTCTGGATCATAGGGTAGTTCTATTTTTAAGTTTTTGAGGAACCTGAATGCGGCTTTCCAGAGTGACTGCACCAGTTTGCATTCCTACTTACTGTAAGAGAGTTTCCCTTTCTCTGAATCCTCGCCAACATCTGTTGTGTACTGTGTTGTTAACTTAAGCCATTCTGACAGGTGTGAGGCAGTATCTTATCATGGTTTTGATTTGTATTTCCCTGATGATGAGTGATGTTGAGTGTCTTTTCATGTGTCTGTTTGCCATCTGTATGTCTTCTTTGGAGAAATGTCTATTCATGTCTTCTGCCCATTTCTTAACTGGATTGTTTTTTGGGTGTTCAGTTTTATAAGTTCTTTGTATATTTTGGATACTAACCCTTTATCAGATATGTCATTTGCAAATATCTTCTCCCATTCTGTAGGTTTCCTTTTAGTTTTATTGATTCTTTCCTTCACTGTGCAAAAGCTTCTTATGTTGATGAAGTCCCAATAGTTTATTTTTGCTTCTGTTTCCCTTGCCTCTGGTGACATGTTTAGTAAAAAATTACTATGGCCCAGGTCAAAGAGTTTGCTGCCTGTGTTCTCCTCTAGGATTTTAATGGTTTCCTATCTCACATTTAGGTCTTTCATTTATTTTGTATTTATTTTTGTATATGATTTAAGAAAGTGGTCCAGTTTCATTCTTTTGCAAGTTGTCTGGTTTTCCTAACACCACTTGTTGAAGAGACCATCTTTTTTCCCATTGGATATTCTTTCCTTCTTTGTTGAAGATTAGTTGGCCATATAGTTGTGGCCATATAGTTGTGGGTTAGGGTTAGGGTTAGAGTTAATCTGTTCCTTTGATTTGTATGCCTGTTTTTGTTCCAGTACCATAGTGTCTTGATGACTACAGCCTTGTAATATACCTGAAGTCCAGAATCGTGATGCCTCCAGCTTTGCTTTTCTTTTTCAGGATTGTTTTGGCTATTCAGGGTCTTTTGTTGTTCCATATAAATTTTAGGATTGTTTGTTCTAGCTCTGTGAAAAATACTGGTAGTATTTTGATAGAGATTGCATTAAACGTGTCGATTGCTTTGGGTAAGATAGACATTTTAACAATGTTTGTTCTTCCAATCCCTGAGCATGGAATGTTTTTCCATTTCTTTGTGTCTTCTTCTATAGTTTACAGTTGTCTATAGTTTTTAGAGTACAGATCTTTTACCTTTTTGGTTGGGTTTATTCCTAGGTATCTTATGGTTTTTGGTGCAATTGTAAATGGGATTAATTCCTTGATTTCTTTTTCTGCTGTTTCATTATTGGCATATAGAAATGCAACAGATTTCTATATATTGGTTTTATATCCTGCGACTTTGCCAAATTTATGTATTAGTTCTAGCAATTACCACACATTTTTTTGATGTAACAGCAAGACCTACATGTCTGCCAAAATGGTAACTGGATTTTGGGGTTTTGTTTAGTAATTAAAACTTAAGTTGAGATACAAAGAAAAAAAAAATTGGTGTTTCATTTTTACATTTGGGTGTAAAAATTTCTTTTAAGGCCATGTTAATGTTCCTAAACCCTCTAATAAGCATCATCATTTTATTGGAGAAATCAATAAAAAAATTCATTAATACATTTTTTATATAGGTGTTTTAATAGAACATATTTTACTAATACATGTAATTTATTTATAACAGATATAATATTTATATTACAGTACTGTGTTTTATATTAAGGATTATGGCCTTCAGAAAAACCTCTAACCTTTGTTATTTTTGTAATAATTAAAATGCATATTTTAAAATAAATTTTATATGTATGAATTAAGTAACGAAACAAGAATTGTGGGAGAAATTAGGAGACCAAGACAGTTTTATTAGGAATAAATTCTCTCCTTTTTGAGTATATGGTTAATCAACATAGTTAACTTTTGCATAACACTTAACATATGCCAGGAATTATGCTATTTGTTCAAGGTAAATGTTGACATTTAATCTTTATAACAATTAAATGTGGTAGGGATAATCATTATAATTGTTTTTAAAATGAATAAAATAAGGACAAACAAGGTTAAATAACTATTCCAGGATTATATAGCTATAAGATAAGTGAGGTATCTTTGTTGAATCTTTTGAAATTATTTTCAAAATATGTAGTTAGTTTCTTTTTTATATCTTTCACTATGGATCAGTAAACTGAAGTCTCAAACTATAAGATTATGTTATTCTAATGACTGATGATGCATTTCACAGAACAATTTTAAATACAGATTGAGCTGGCTTTCTCTTTGTAAGCAAGTGGGAGAAAAAAAAAAAACAAAAAAAATGTGAAAAAAATGATTAATTGAATTTCTAACCCCTTGTTAGGAGTCTGGAAATGTGGGCTGGACCCAGAGACCATATACCACTGTGATTTGTTTTACAAGAATGATCAAAAAGTATGAGGTAATGTTAGAAATCTAACTTGGCGGTCAAAGCACAATTTACCTTTAGCTAACTATATAAATAATATGCTAGTTTACAAGTGAAATAATACATATACATTATTTCTCTGTGATCTTCCTAAACTACAAGGTAAATATTATTTTCCCTCTTTTATGGATGGAGTTACAACTGAAGCTTCAGAAAACTGCAAGTTAACTATTTTGTGAGAAATTATTAGGAACATTTCACTGAGTACATCCCAACATCACAAGTTGGTTATAAGAAACAAATAATTGAAAGATTAAAAGTAACTCAGTAAAGGGAAGAGAGAAACCAGCAAGTTGCTATATCTTCCTAATAGAGCTCTATATTGTATCTTTTTTTATCACCCTGGCAGAAGGGAGGGCTTCTTCCATGAATTATATATTTTAGTATCATACCTGAAGCCTCATTTAATGTAACCAGTGTTTCTTTTTCTTGTGAAGGGAAAGCTAGGAGGCAGATAGAAGGACAGATATCCCTCTCCACTCATTCTTTGATGGCCCAACAAAATTAATATGAGTTCCTGTATGGAAATCAGGTTCATCTCCTGAACATACATACATACGTGCACACACAGACACACTTAACTTTATTTATGTGTATATATATGTATTAAACATTTTATATATATAAACATTTAATATATATAAACAAAATTTAGAAATACCTACATATACATATTTATTATTTGATATAAATATGCACACACACACACATATATATATGGATAAACAGACAAGCAAATTTAAAAATACATACATACATACATATATACATGTAAAAATGTCCAAGTGCCATTCTGAAGCAAAAAATGGAGGTTCAGAGATAGAAGGATAGATCTGGGGAGTTACTATTTTACAAAAGCTTTCCCAGTAATTCTTATAATCAGACATGTTTGGGAACACCAGCTCATATTTCACAGTGCAGTAAATAACAGTAATACCCTGAGTATATAGATCAGTTCGTTTCAGTCTGTTACTTTCTCCTAGCTTTCATTTCAGAACCTGCTATCTCTAACTCCTCTCTCTCTGCACCTCTTTTTCTCTTTCTCTGTCTCTCTCTTCAAGTACTTCTCTTCCTAATGCCAATTTCTGTCTTATTTTGTGTGTGTTTGCCACTCCCAGAGTAATCTCTTATATTTTCTCTTTTCGTGTAAAATGATAGTTTTCCACTGGACTTAATGATATTCAGAAACCATTTTTAATTTTTTTCTAACCAGACTACACAGATGTGATAGCCAACTGAAGCTTATTTATAAAAATCAAGTGTGAACCTCATGTTAATGCATATATAGTTTTTGGAGCATTGTGTGCCTTTTCCTCTCTTCTTCGCTCAGATTTATTTTGCTGGGATGGTATCCCTCCTGACTATCTGTAGAACTCATTTACAGGCTTATGAACTTAGTGAACTTCCAAGGTAGTTATTTCTTTTGAGAGAGGGGAGAGAGACAGAGAGACAGAGAGAGATAAATGTGTTGGCTAAGCAGGGCACTCTCCTATTCTTTAAATTTGGAGTAAATTATATTGTTGCAGGGGCAGTAGGAATACTTTCTCTTGGTGCTGCATATATATTATTTGATCTGGTAATAAATGTAAAATATAGTCTTACATAAACATACATATACGCTAACAGTTGAAGGTGTCAAATGAATTATAGAATACAAAACTAGTCCCTAGTAGCCTGACTGTCCTGTGTGTATGAAATTGTGTACTGTGTGAACAGAGCTTCTTTAAAAGACTTTTCCTGGATAATATTTCTAACAGTGTAAGGAACCAGGACCTTGAAGTAAACCTTTTTCATTTTTGAAAGTGCATTTACTACTTTAAGATTCTGTCTGGAATCCTCTGTGCATTTATACACTGCTTCCTACTTCTTGCCCTGTGTACCTGAGTTCTGACACAGTGGAACATGAGAAACCAGCTTATCCTCCAAAGCTCATTTCTGACTGCTGATAGGGTACAGGTCAGTACTAGTGTAGACTACTGAATCTTATTTCTTTGTTACCTGTGTGTTGTGTATTAAAACTCAAGTGAAATGCAGTATTTTAAATCAATCAATCAACAAATATTGATTGATCACTCATGATATGTTAGGCAAAGTAGGATATTAAAGTTGTATGAGGCAAGACCCATACACTCAGGGAACTTAAAATTTAGTTAGCTGGTAATTTTTTTTTTTTAAATGTGAAGAATTACATACCAATAACACCATAGACAAACAATGTTAAAAAGCAAGCTAAAGTTTAGGAGATAATAGTTGCAAGGTATATAGTAGAAAAATTATTAGTAAATTATTAGTAACTAGACTATTTGACTGTTGCCTACTTATCAATGAGTAAAAGCTAAACAACTCATGTGCAAATGATATGAACAAATAATTTGGCCTGCAGGCAGTAGTTTGCTGACTCCTGAGGTAGAAGGCTATTGCAATAATACTGATAGCACTGATTATGATGACAACAGTGATAGTTATGAGATAAGACTGCATACATACTTTGCAATCAGAGTCAACAGGATTTTCTATAAGTTTGTTGTGGATTGGGAGAGAAAAATGTGTCAGAAATTATTTCAAGATTTTGATCTGAGCAACTGAAGGTGAAGATTGCCATTCACTGAGCTAGAGAAGATTAAAGGAGAATCAGATTTGAAAAAGTCAATTAGAAATTCAGATTGGGACATGTTAAAATATCTGAAATCCAGATGGGAAATGACCAGGAAAAGGTTGGAAAAACAAATCTGGATCTCATGATCTTTGGGATGGAGATATACTTTTGGGAGTCATCAGTATATAGGTAGTATCAAAGTCATTAAGACTTGATCAGATCACCAGGGAATAAGTATGAAGTGGTTTTAATAGTGGACCATGGACTAAAAACAGTAATGAGATATGATGGTGGTAGGGTACAGTGAAAATTTATTAGAGAAAAAGGTTATAGTTCCTAGCAATGAAGAAAAGTTGTTGCACTTGGCTTCTAGAGAGCATGAGCTGGAAAAACCAGAGATTGTCAGAGAATAATTATTGCCATTGAGATTATGGAGAAGTTTCAGTTGCTAATAATAGAAGAATTTATCATCTTAACTCTGGGAGTATACAGTTGGGGTAGAGGTAGATCAAGATAATCTGAGTAGAGAAGGTTAAGAAACTCAGAGGCCATATTTTAAGAACTCTTCATGTGTTTATTAAAGTCACCAAGAATATTGACATGAGAAAATGGGAGCTATTATGGAGCTAAAACAATCAATAAATGAGATATTGAGTCTATAGATAATTACAAAAAGAAATAATAAAGATTGATGAAGATAGTTACATGAATCTTAAAATATTTTTTTCAACTTTTATTTGTAAATGGAATAGGGAGAGAAAATGGTCTGGAAGTAACACTGACTAATACCTACCACACTTCCAGAATTGGTACCTTGAAAGCCATGGGAGAAAACCAATAGCAAGGAAACCAATGTTTTAAAAAACTATCAGGTTCCAAGTAAAACAGGAAGGTGAAGGGAATGCTCAGAGAAGATACTAAGAGTAAAGGAGATTGAAATCCCTGTTTCAGGAACAATGGAAGATTCTCGAGAGTTGGGATAAAGTAGGAGATGGAGTCACCATAAAGGTGCATGGAACCTTATAAGGATGGGATTCTAGGTGATGAGAGATGGCAGTTGTCCTTTGGGGACTGAAGTAAACAGAAATAAAGGACATGATTAGTCCCAATAGACTCCAAGGTAGCTCAGGCTAGTGAGGCTATGGATCATGACAAAAGGGAGGGTAATGGAAGAGTTGCCTGAGATGTGAAGCTTCAGCATCTCCTTTTTCTTCTATGGAAGGAGATGCAGAGCCCACGGGAGAAGTGTTACCAGAGGCTGTGGGATTTTATGTTTTACAACAATAATGAAAAGGAGTAGAATTAAAGAAAGAAAGCAAGAAGGACAGACAGACAAGCATTCTCAGTACAATAATTAATAATAATTTGAGAGGAATGGGGTTTTGCTCCCCCCCCCCTTTTGGTAGAAAGTAGCTGTTTAAACTTTGAAAATATATAGTAAAATATACATGCTAAAAATTAGGGTCACCACTTATGTAGATGGAAATGAAATTTATGGAAATGAAATTTATCACTTCTTATATAGATGGAAATGAACTTTATAGCTTCTGGTATAATATGGAGTAGAGGGATAAAAGAGAAGGAGTGGATAAATAATACCAAATCAACAGAAGACAAATAGAAAAAAATAGT
This sequence comes from Mirounga angustirostris, assembly GCF_029215605.1. Taxonomy (NCBI): domain Eukaryota; kingdom Metazoa; phylum Chordata; class Mammalia; order Carnivora; family Phocidae; genus Mirounga; species Mirounga angustirostris. The sequence goes on along the minus strand of NW_026991713.1, from coordinate 87,939,189 downwards.
ATCCGTAAACAGAATATGAAAGTAAGGTAGACTTTGATATATCAGCAGTTATAATAATTACAAATAAATTAAACTCATCTATTAAAATCTGGAGTATATAAGACTGGTTTTAAAATTAAAACTAAATTTTATATGTGCTTACAAAAAAACATATTTAAAACATTAGGACACATTGAATGTATACATTGCTCTGGATAGGATAGACATTTTAACAATATTTCTTCTTCCAGTCCATGAGCATGGAATGTTTTTCCATTTCTTTGTGTATTCCTCAATTTCTTTCATAAGTGTTCTGTAGTTTTTAGAGTACAGATCCTTTACCTCTTTGGTTAGGTTTATTCCTAGGTATCTTATGGTTTTTGGTGCAATTGTAAATGGGATCAATTCCTTAATTTCTCTTTCTTCTGTCTCATTATTAGTGTATAGAAATGCAACTGATTTCTGTGCATTGATTTTATATCCTGCCACATTGCTGAATTCCTGTATGGGTTCTAGCAATTTTGGGTTGGAGTCTTTTGGGTTTTCCACATAAAGTATCATGTCATCTGGGAAGAGTGAGAGTTTGACTTCTTCTTTACCAGTTTGAATGCCTTTTATTTCTTTTCATTGTCTGGTTGCTGAGGCTAGGACTTCTAGTACTATGTTGAACAACAGTATTTAGAGTGGGCATCCCTGTTATATTCCTGATCTTAGGGGAAAAGCTCTCAGTTTATCCCTATTGAGAATGATATTTGCTGTGGGCTTTTCATAGGTAGCTTTTATGATATTGAGGTATATTCCCTCTATCCCTACACTGTGGAGAGTTTTAATCAAGAAAGGATGCTATATTTTGTCAAATGCTTTCTCTGCTATTGAGAGGTTCATATGGTTCTTGTCTTTTCTTTTATTAATGCAGATTTTGTACTTTGCCAAATGCTTTTTCTTCATCAATTGAGAGGATCATATAGTTCTTGTCCTTTTATTAATGTGATGTATCATGTTGATTGAGTTGTGAATGTTGAACCACTCTTGCAATCCAGGAATAAATCCTACTTGGTCGTGGTGAATAATCCTTTTAATGTACTGTTGGATCCTAATGGCTAGTGTCTTGGTGAGTATTTTGGCATTCACGTTCATCAGGGAGATTGGTCTGTAATTCTCCTTTTTGATGGGGTCTTTGTCTGGTTTTGGGTCCAAAGATACAAATGTAGTGATCCAAAGGGTCATCTGCACCCCAGTGTTCATAGCAGCAATGTCCACAACAGCCAAACTGTGGAAAGAGCTGAGATGTCCATTGACAGATGAATGGATAAAGAAGATGTATATATATACACAATGGAATATTAATCAGCCATCAGAAAGGATAAATACTTATCATTTACATCGACATAGATGGAACTGAAGGGTATTATGCTGAGCGAAATAAGTCAATCAGAGAAAGACAATTATCATATGGTTTCACTCATATGTGGAATATAAGAAACAGTGCAGAGGATCATAGGGTAAGGGAGGGAAAGGGGAAGGGGAAGTCATCAGAGGGAGAAAAACCATGAGAGACTCTTAACTATAGGAAACAAACTGAGGGTTGCTGGAGGGGAAGCAGGTGGGGGGAATGTGGTAATTCGGTGATGGAGATTAAGGAGGGCATGTGGATGTGAAGAGTACTGTGAATTATACACAACTGATGAATTATTCAACATTATATCTGAAACTAATGATGTACTATGTTGGCTAATTGAATATAAATAAAAAAATTTAAACAATTAGGATACAGGAAAAATGAATATAAATAATGAAATACACATGAGGAAAGTACTGAACAAATTATTAACATCTTTCAAAATAGAATTTTAGCGGAATACACATTTTTCTTTTGTACCCATGGAACATTCTCCAGAATAGATCACATCCTAGGTCACAAATCAGGTCTCAACCAGTACCTAAAGATTGGGATCATTCCCTGCCTATTTTAAGACCACAATGCTTTGAAACTAGAACTCAATCACAAGAGGAAAGTTAGAAAGAACTCAAATACATGGAGGCTAAACAGCATCCTACTAAAGAATGAATGGGTCAACCAGGAAATTAAAGAAGAATTTAAAAAATTCATGGAAACCAATGAAAATGAAAACACAAGTGTTCAAAATCTTTGGGATGCAGCAAAGGCAGTCCTAAGAGGAAAGTATATAGCAATACAAGCCTTTCTCAAGAAACAAGAAAGGTCTGAAGTACACAACCTAACCTACACTAAAGGAGCTAGAGAAAAACAACAAATAAAGCCTAAACCTAGCAGAGGAGAGAAATAATAAAGATCAGAGCAGAAGTCAATGAAATAGAAACCAAAAGAACAGTAGAGCAGATCAACGAAACTAGGAGCTGGTTCTTTGAAAGAATTAACAAGATTGATAAACCCCTGGCCAGACTTATCAAAAAGAAAAGAGAAATGACCCAAATCAAGAAAATCATGAATGAAAGAGGAGAGATCACAACCAACACCAAAGAAATACAAACAATTATAAGAACATATTATGAGCAACTATATGCCCACAAATTAGATAATCTAGAAGAAATGGATGCATTCCTAGAGATGTATCAACTACCAAAAGTGAACCAGGAAGAAATAGAAAACCTGAACAGACTATAACGACTAAGGAAATTGAGGCAGTCATCAAAAATCTCCAAAAAACAAAAGCCCAGGGCCAGATGGCTTCCCAGGGGAATTCTACCAAACATTTCAAGAAGAATTAATACCTATTCTTCTGAAACTGTTCCAAAAAATAGAAATGGAAGGAAAACTTCCAAACTCGTTCTATGAGGCCACCATTACCTTGATCCCCAAACCAAAGACCCCATCAAAAAGAATTACAGACCAGTATCCTTGATGAATATGGATGCAAAAATTCTCACCATAATACTAGCCAATAGGATCCAACAGTACATTAAAAGGATTATTCACCACGACCAAGTGGGATTTATCCCTGGGCTGCAAGGTTGGTTCAACATCTGCAAATCAATCAATGTGATACAATACATTAACAAAAGAAAGAACAAGAACTATATGATCCTCTCAATAGATGCAGAAAAAGCATTTGACAAAGTACAGCATCCTTTCTTGATCAAAACTCTTCAGAGTATATGCATAGAGGTTACATACCTCAATATCATGAAAGCCATCTATGAAAAACCCACAGCGAACATCATTCTCAATGGGGAAAAACTGAAAGCTTTCCCCCTAAGGTCAGGAATGTGACAGGGATGTCCACTATCACCACTGCTATTCAACATAGTATTAGAAGTCCTAGCCACAGCAATCAGACAACAAAAAGAAATCACAGGCATCCATATCAGCAAAGAAGTCAAACTCTCACTCTTTGCAGATGATATACTTTATGTGGAAAACCCAAAAGACTCCACCCCAAAACTGCTAGAACTCATACAGGAATTCTGTAAAGTGGCAGGATATAAAACCAATGCACAGAAATCAGTAGCATTCCTATACACCAACAACAAGACAGAAGAAAGAGAAATTAAGGAGTCGATCCCATTTATAATTGCACCCAAAACCATAAGATACCTAGGAATAAATCTAACCAAAGAGGCAAAGGATCTGTACTCAGAAAACTATAAAATACTCATGAAACAAATTGAGGAAGACACAAAGAAATGAAAAAACGTTCCATGCTCATGGATTAGAAGAACAAATATTGTGAAGATGTCAATGCTACCTAGAGCAATCTACACATTTAATGCAATCCCCATCAAAATACCATCCAGTTTTTTCAAAGAAATGGAACAAATAATCCTAAAATTTGTATGGAACCAGAAAAGACCCCGAATAGCCAAAGGGATGTTGAAAAAGAAAAGCAAAGCTGGCGGCATCACAATTCCGGACTTCAAGCTCTATTACAAAGCTGTCATCATCAAGACAGTATGGTACTCGCACAAAAACAGACACATAGATCAATGGAACAGAATAGAGAGCCCAGAAATGGACCCTCAACTCTATGGTCAACTAATCTCCAACAAAGCAGGAAAGAATGTCCAGTGGAAAAAAGACAGTCTCATCAACACATGGTGTTGGGAAAATTGGACAGCCACATGCAGAAGAATGAAACTGGACCATTTCCTTACACCACACACAAAAATAGACTCCAAATGGTTGAAAGACCTCAATGTGAGACAGAATTCCATCAAAATCCTAAAGGAGAACACAGGCAGCAACCTCTTTAACCTCAGCCACAGCAACTTCTTCCTAGAAACATCACCAAAGGTGAGGGAAGCAAGGGCAAAAATGAACTATTGGGACTTCATCAAGATAAAAAGCTTTTGCACAGCAAAAGAAACAGTCAACAAAACCAAAAGACAACCGACAGAATGGGAGAAGATATTTGCAAATGACATATCAGATAAAGGGCTAGTATCCAAAATCTATGAAGAACTTATCAAACTCAACACCCAAAGAACAAGTAACCCAATCAAGAAATGGCAGAAGTCACGAACAGACATTTCTGCAAAGATGGCATCCAAATGGCCAACAGATACATGAAAAGTGCTCAACATCACTCAGCATCAGGGAAATCCAAATCAAAACCTCAATGAGATACCACTTCACACCAGTCAGAATGACTAAAATTAACAAGTCAGGAAACGACAGATGTTGGCGGGGATGTGGGGAAAGGGGAACCCTCCTACACTTTTGGTGGGAATGCAAGATTGTGCAGCCACTTTGGAAAACAGTATGGAGGTTCCTCAAAAAGTTGAAAATAGAGCTGCCCTACGACCCAGCAATTGCACTACTGTTTATTTACCCCAAAGATACAAATGTAGCGATCCGAAGGGATACGTGCACCCCAATGTTTATAGCAGTAATGTCCACAATAGCCAAACTATGGAAAGAGCCATGATGTCCATCAAAAGATGAATGGATAAAGAAGGTGTGGTATATATGTACAATGGAATATTATGCAGCCATCAAAAGGAATGAAATCTTGCCATTTGCAACAACGTGGGTGGAACTGGAGGGTGTTATGCTGAGGGAAATAAGTCAGTTAGAGAAAGACATGTATCATATGACCTCACTGATATGAGGAATTCTTAATCTCAGGAAACAAACTGAGGGTGCTGGAGTGGTGGGGAGTGGGAGGGATGGGGTGGCTGGGTGATAGACATTGGGGAGGGTATGTGTTATGGTGAGCGCTGTGAATTGTGCAAGACTGTTGAATCACAGACCTGTACCTCTGAAACAAGTAATGCAATATATGTTAAGAAAAAAAAAAAGAAGATAGCAGGAAGGGAAGAATGAAGGGGGGAAATTGGAGGGGGCGATGAACCATGAAAGACTGTGGACCTTGGGAAACAAACTGAGGGTTCTAGAGGGGAGGGGGGTGGGGTGATGGGTTAGCCTGGTGATGGGTATTAAAGAGGGCACATTCTGCGGGGAACACTGGGTGTTAGGCACAAACAACAAATCATGGAACACTACATCAAAAACTAATGATGTAATATATGGTGATTAACATAACAATAAAAAATTTTAAAAATAGAATTTTCACAAATGGATGGATAAGAAAACATAAAGGTAAAAGAAAATTTATAAGGAAGTTATTTCATTAGTAAACTTGTAGGCACCTAATAATGCATCTTTGAAATACAGAAAACAAAACAAAAAGACAATATTATAAGAACATTTTGCCATGGTACAAAAGTTTAATACAAAAGTTTTAGGTGAAATAGATGATTTAGTGTCTACAATATAGAATATTTGGACTATAAATGGATGTAGTAGGTTTAAGTAGATTCCCATGAGCAACAAAAAGAAAGTGTTCTTTTTTTTTTTTTAAGTGTTCATGGAACATTAGGAAAGGTTGAGTATCATAAAAGTCACAAAGAATATCTTACCAATTTTCACTCAGCTTTAATTATCAAGTTGTTTGGAATGAACAAAATTAAATAAAATTAGATATCACAAAGAAAATATGGCTTAAAATAAAATGTATCTAGATACTAAAGTTTCACTCCTACATAGTTAAAATTAACATTAATATTTTATTTTTTTATTTTTAAAAATATTTATTTGAGAGAGAGAAAGAGGCGTGGGGAGGAGGGTAGGGGGAAAGAGAGTCTTAAGCATTCTGTACAGAGCACAGAGCCCAATGTGGGGCTCGATCTCATGACCCTGATATCAGGACCTGAGCTGAAATCAAGAGTCCAACACTTAACTAACTGCACCACCTAGGCGGCCCTAATATTTTATTTCTTTAAACCATAAATATCTTAAAGCAATTATAACAAAATATTTGGTAATAGGTATATTTGCAATTTTATATTATTAGTTTAAGTTTTGTATATTTTATTTTAATTATTTTTTTAAAAAGCAACAACCCTGTCAATCAGGAACATACTAACTAATGTAGTAATGACATGATATTTCACTCATCAGACTGAATAATTGATAAAATTCAATATTATTGAGGATTGGCAAGGATATAGAAAAAATGCACTATCACACACTTGTATACCAATGAAGTAGATAGATGCTACACAGAGCAACGTGACTATAATCTAGTGAATAAAAATGCTCATTTCCTTTTTTTTTTTTTTTAAGATTTTATTTATTTGACAGAGAGAGACACAGCGAGAGAGGGAACACAAGTAGGGGGAGTGGGAGAGGGAGAAGCAGGCTTCCCGCAGAGCAGGGAGCCTGATGCGGGGCTCGATCCCAGGACCCCGGGATCATGACCTGAGCTGAAGGCAGACGCTTAACAGCTGAGCCACCCAGGTGCCCCCAAAATGCTCATTTCCTAATATTCAGCAATTCTGCTTTTTCATCTACTTTAAAGAACATTTTGAAGAAGTACACATTGGCTGTATTACAAAACTAATCAAGTGTTGTCTACAATGGTGAGAAACTGGAAGCTTACTTATTCATCAATAGAAGATGAATGAATAAATAGTGGTATATCTATACAATGTGTTACATTACACAGCAGCTGATAGGAATAAACTCTATTTCACTATTTTACATATATATATGTATGTAGGTATATGTGTGTGAGTATATTATTTTCTACAACCTTTCTGAAAGAGAAAAGTTGAAATAAATCATGAATCCAGTAGTGTAATTTTCATGTAAAATATATATATAAAATATATATAAATATATATATTTAAGTGCATGAATACAGATAGATATTTGAATAAAGATTAAAAAAGAAAAATTGCATAGAAATTGTGAAAGGATCAGCTCTTGAAATAGATAGAGGACATAGAATGGGATCAAAGTGTTGACAAAGGTGGATTTTAAAATGTTTTACTAATATTTAAATAATATACACACTTTTATTCTTAATTATATATATGCATACAGCAGTATTAAGTTTTAGAGAATATGTATGTGAAAAGAATAATAAAAGCAAACATGACAGAAGTATAAAGAGTTAATTCTTGGGGCTTAAACTGTGAGTAATTATTATTATATGGTTTGTACATTTCAGATATTTTAAAACAAAACTTAAATCACAATGTATTTGATAAATAACAAATGTATGAACAGATTTTGTAGGACAAGAGATTATTTTCAAGTGAATTGACAGTAAATTCTGCTTTCCTTCAGGAAAGGTGGAGATCCATGTAAGCTGTGGTGTTCTGAGACAATTTCAATAATGAGAATGTGCTGTGGTTGGAATAGTGTGTGGACATTTGCAGATGGAGAAGAAAAGTCATTTCAGGCATACTGAATGGAATAATCTAAGGAGGAAATAAGCTAGGTTTATATTCAGAGAGCAGTAAGTAGACTAATGAGATGAACATATAGCCATATCCAGATTAAGTGGAAAGATGAATTAGGCCAGAGTTTGCTGCTAAGCAATACAGAAGAATAAAATACCTCAGAAGACCAGAAAGGTGCATAATCTGCTTTACGGAGAAAATAAAAGAAGGATTATAGAACGGTGTTCTCAGAGAAATTGGTGTTCTTGGTAGGGAATCAAGGTAAGGACTCATATGCAAGATAAAAATAAAGAAAAGCCAGGACCTGGTTACTGAGGGAGAATATCAGTTTAGTTAGACGAGAATGAGGGGAGAGTCTGCTTAATGTGGTATCTCTGATTTCAGGCCCTGACATTTACTTGCTACTCTTGTTAGCCTAACCAATACCCAATCTCTAAGCCTTTCTTCCTGGCCTTTCCAAGTCTCTTTGCAGTTGAGTGTGCCCATGTGACACTGTTCTTCCACATGAGACATAAGTAGAATTTGTTGGGGGCTTCTTTTGAAGTTTTTGCTTTTCTGATAAAAAGGACTTTTTTTTTTTTTTTTCTTTTGGCTTATGTTGCCCCTTTCTCCCTTCTTCATGTGTCAAATGCAAACATAACGGGTATCACTCTAGAAACTTTCTTGCAACTCTAAAGACCAAAAGCCTCATAGAGGTTCTGGTACGGACCTCATTGTACAACCTGGGCCACAGCTATTTACTTCTTATTATGAGAGAAAAATTAGTCTCAATTTATGTAATGTATTGTGATCAAGTTTTTTATACTTGTACCTGAAAGCACTCCTAATAACATTTGTTATATAATCTAGAAAGTTATTTAAATGCTCTGAGTTTTAATTTCCTCATTACTTCATGTTGTGTGTATTGAATGAGTTAATAAATATTTTGTACTTAGCTCAGTGCTTAATACAAACACTGCTTAGTAAGTGGTATTATTTATTGTAGTCATTGTTGAAATAAAAGTTGTTAAAAAGGGAATAGTGACAAGGCAGATTGAGGAAGATAGTTCCTATCTTGTTCTTGCTTAGGAATAGAGATGGTCCCAGATTTGCAGCTAGACTAAGTCTAGAGATATGGGTTAAGTAGATTCGTCATCAAGATTGGATGGATGTAGAAATAGGCCAGTGAATAAAATTATTCATATAAATTTAAATATATTTTTTATATGTAGTCAATATTCCCATACCGATGGTGCACATGTGCCTTGATACGTGCTGCACAGCATGGGTTAATCTCACTTGGTCTAGATTGGCCCCAGATATATAACTATAGCTACTGACTTAGAACTACAGCTTCTTATAACCAATGCTAAGGAATCTATTAAGAAAAAATGATGATCTATAACCACAGGTTTCTTATTTTTCCATGAGTTATTTTAGCCTGTCAGAATTGCTTAGTAATAATAATTGGATTTATGATTTACACCTGGTTTGGTGGAGCCTGGCCTATGGCAGGGCAAGGAGTGCCACTTAGGGGGGAGGGGGAAATATGGTTTCAATGGTTAAGGGAGGCCACATAGAATGTGCCTATGTTACCAGTTCACTGTAAGACACCTCCACTACAAGAAGAGGCTGGGGGCGCCTGGGTAGCTCACTTGGTTAAGTGTCTGCCTTTGGCTTGGGTCATGATCTGGGGGTCCTGGAATCCATACCTGAGTTCAGTCCCCTGTTCAGCGGGAAGTCTGCTTCTCCCTTTCCCTCTGCCCCTCCTCCCCTGCTTATGCTCTCTCTCTGTCTCTCTCTCTCTCACACACTCTCACTCTGTTTCTCTCAAATAAATAAATAAAATCTTTAAGAAAAAAAAAGAGAAGAGGTTGGGCTTTTTGGTAGTGAGGTATGAAGTAGCAATTGGAAACATGCACACAATGTATAACATGCAACTTGAGCAGTGGAAAGAGAACGAAGAAGCCTGAATTGATATCTCCAGATAATTTAATTCTCCTGCTCTTATATTCTTTTGCTGTTGCTGTACTATACCCTTTACTATTAAAAGGCTGTTTCAGGAGTATAAACTGTTTGAGTCCAGTGAGCCCTTTCAGTAAACACTTAAGATCATTAGTAGGTAATTAACATGTATGCTTAGAGTTAAACGCTATTATATTAAGAATTATGTCATATTTATAGTTTAAATTATTATGATACAAATAATATAATAAAATAATCACTCCACCAATATTTTTTAAAGGCTCTCTTCACATTTTTGACTTCTCCAGGGGTAAAAACTACCTTGAATTTTTGTGTTAATCAAAGACTTACTTTCCTCTGGAGTTTTACTACATTTGTATATAACCCTAAAGAAAAAAAAAAGAAAGTATTATTTAGAATTTGTCTGGTTTTGAACTATGATGAATGAAATCATAAAGTATGATTTATTTTCTGACTTACTGTTTTTCTGCTTTAATATCGTGTATTTGAGATTCATCCATGTTGTTGTTTGCAGCTATAGTTTATTCTTTTTAATGTTTTATATTCCATTGTAGGAGCATACTATAATTTATCTATTCTCCCACTAACTGACATTTGGTTTACTTCCAATATTTTGTTATAAACAGTTGCCACAATTAATATTCTTGGCTATGACTCATGGTTGGACAGATGCAAGAGCTCCTCTAGGTAGATGCATAGAAGGGGGATTTCTGAGTTACAGGTTTTGCACATGTTTAACTTTTATGAGTTTATGCCATAACCCAAGGTTATACCAATTTAGACTCTTGCGAGCAATTCAGTATGATTTTCTATAAGTGAGTTATTTGTGGGCAGTTAAGTACCCGTAGATTTTTAAGGAAATAAGTAGTGTATTTGTAGTGTAATATGTCTTGAATAAAATGTTGGGAATTTCTAGGACAATATGTTTGAATACTTCTAGATATTTATTTAGATTCATATATTTATATGCCATAGGAATCAGTGAATTTTCAAATTAATTTGGAACATTTTAGATTAAATATGGGATTTTTACACTTTAATGTTGTTTCTCTGCTTTTTTAAAATCAGAAAATTATGTATTTTTGTTTTATAAAATATAATAGGATATTGGAGACTGACAGAGACTAGTCAAGATATCTGCTTTACACAAACTATATATAAAGCTTTGTTGTAATAACCATAATGAGTATATTATTTTAGGGCAGCTGGATGCTCTGCATAAATGGGGTTGTCTGATATGCAGCATCGTATGATTTAAATATTCATTATTGTTTTTTATCAAGATTAGTACCCCAGAATCTGCCTGAATGCCATGTCTGAAAAGTTATGGTTTAATAAGAAATATCAGATATAGCATCAGGAAAATTAAAAGATTAAATCTGCTGGTTCCCAAATATAATCCTGGGAAAAATCATGTGAACTCTCTGACCACCAGTTCCTTCACCTGTAAATTGCTTATCTTTGTGTTACTCTTAGCTAAGGGAAATTGTATATAAGAAAGTACTTCCTAAAGTCCAAAACTCATACCTAAGATATTGTCAGGTGCCCGATTATTTTTATTATAAGTCATGGTTCCTTGGTACAAGCATCATAAGACGAATTATGTGGAATAGGAATTTACTTAAGAAGGTATTTAAAAACCCAAAGTGTCATTGAAAGGGCAAAGGAACCAGGAGAAAAAACCCAAATCATGCAGCGGGACTGGTTCAGCAATGATGCTGCTGCCTCCCCTCCTGCATCCCAGATGCCCGCATGTACATTTCTGATAAAATGGGCATCAGAGAGTGCATTTTGCTGCCAACACTGCCAACCTCTGCCCTGCAGCTGCCACTTCTGTGGGGCTCACCATTTCTTTGCATCACTAGCTGATGAATCAATATCCAGGGTGATTTTGGTGATTGGCAAATAAGGTGCCTGCATGAAAGTCACAGGAAGAATAGAAAAGAAAGGAGACTATCTGGAATTAGAGTTTCAGTTCATGGGAGTTAGGTCACACTGGGTGACCAAAAGTAATGAGTAACGCCCATACGTTTTCTTTAATTCCTTCAGAAATGTTGATAAAACAAAGGTGCAGGAAAGTTATCTATCTAAAGTCACAGAATTATTATGGGGCAGACCTATGAATTGAAACCTGCATGTGCCTTGACTTCAAGAATACAGCCATCAAACTATTCTAAATTGTTTCAATAAGAGGTGAGCCTGCTGTGTTTTCTTCCCCTTAATACCTGGGGACCAAGGAGTAAATTGGATCTCTTATAACATTACTGATGCCCTGGAATAGTTAATGATAAAGCTATTAACTTCAAAAACACGAAGTAAAACGAAACATGGTGTTTTTCCTGGTTTGCATGAGCGAAGGTTCTCTATGTTTTAAACTGTGCGCTACATTATAAATTCTATATTCTGTCATAAATCAAAAAGAGTGAAAACTGTATTATGAAACGAGTGTGCTGCTGAGATGCCAGGACAGATTTGTCCATTTAAATAGCACGCAGAACTGTCTACATTTCATTGACCCCTTTCCAAATATAAAGTGCCACATAAATTCTTTTTTTTTTTTAAAGATTTCATTTATTTATTTGAGAGAGAGAGAATGAGAGACAGAGAGCATGAGAGGGAGGAGGGTCAGAGGGAGAAGCAGACTCCCCGCCGAGCAGGGAGCCCGATGCGGGACTCGATCCCGGGACTCCAGGATCATGACCTGAGCCCAAGGCAGTCGCTTAACCGACTGAGCCACCCAGGCGCCCGCCACATAAATTCTTAATGATAACAAAAGTGACCTAAGTTACTGTTGTCTAATGGCTTTCAGTTTTAAATGTTGATGGTGTAAGTCCAGTTCATGAGAGACTAGTGCCTACACCATGGAAACCTCTGTCACAATCAGCACTAGTTTTCAGGCTAAGCAGAAAGGCCAAGGTTTGAGTAAAGAAGTTAAGTTCCCTTCTTTTTGTGACACTTCCTACCAGCTTGGTATTAGAATTTTGAACATAGCCACTTTACACAAATTCATATTTAAGCAGGAGGGAAAGCATGACAGATTCAGTTTGCATTGAGAGGACACTGTTGTATATTGGAATGGGTTTATGGTAGAGTTAGAAGACCTAGGTTGGAGCACCTGCACTGTTGTAAACTTAGGCAGGTCCCCTAAACTTTGTGACCCTTAGTTACTTTATTTGTAAAACAGGGATGATAGTATCTATCGCACAACTTGATATATCTCAAAAAAAAAAAAAAAAAAAGAATGAGAAAGCACTGTGGTAAACGGCTATTCAGATGTATCACTATTTTTTTTTTAACTTATTGTTAACTGATTTGTCACACAGTTTGTTAGCCAGTACTTAGAGTGGTTTAAAAAAGTTAAGGAAATGAGTGAAACCTATGTGGATTAAATTAATGCAGCATATTACTTTTTTTTCAGCTTTCCTGAGGTATAATTGACAAAATTGTAAGATTTATAGTGCACATTGCGATGATTTGATATATGTATACATTTTGAAAAGATTCCTCCCATCTAGTTAATTAATCATCCATCAACTCACATATTTATATATAGTTTTTGTGTTTGTTTGTTTTGGGTGAGAACAGTATTACTTTTTATTTGGGGGAAATGCTGTGAGTCTTCTTGGCTCTTATTTGGTGGGGATTTATTGTTAACAAACAGTGGTAATTAGGCTGCTATCACTGAAGAGAGGTTACTACCCTTATTATTAATATTTTTTAAATTTTATTATGTTATGTTAATCACATACATTACATCATTAGTTTTTGATGTAGTGTTCCATGATTCATTGTTTGCGTATAACAGCCAGTGCTCCATTCAATACGTGCCCTCTTTAATACCCATCACCAGGCTAATGCATCCCCCCACCCCCCTCCCCTCTAGAACCCTCAGTTTGTTTCTCAGAGTCCATAGTCTCTCATGGTTCATCTCCCCCTCCGATTCCCCCCCTTCATTTTTCCTTTCCTGCTATCTTCTTTTTTTTTTTTTTTTTAACATATAATGTATTATTTGTTTCAGAGGTACAGGTATGTGATTCATCAGTCTTACACAATTCACAGTGCTCACCATATCACATATCCGCCCCAATGTCTATCACCCAGCCACCCCAACCCTCCCACCCCGACCACTCCAGCAACCCTCAATTTGTTTCCTGAGATTAAGAATTCCTCATATCGGTGAGGTCATATGATACATGTGATACATGTGATTGACTTACTTTGCTTAGCATAATGGAATATTTTGCAGCCATCAAAAAACCCCCCAAATCTTGCCATTTGCAACAACGTGGTTGGAACTAGAGGGTATTATGCTACCCTTATAATTAAGCAGAGCTCCAAAACTGCTTTATGGTTTCAGCATTGCCTAAAATACAGCTCTTAAATTCACTGGCATATCCTAACAATTCTGTCTTGAAATTATATCTGAAATCTCTTCATTTTCTCTGTCTTGTCTCCATGCTTCTACTCTTTCCCACTTTCAATATATTCCTCACTCATCCACCCTTGAAGTATTCTAAAAAAATAATCAAATCATTTTTCTTCCTGACTTAAAAATATTTAATGGTTTCTCATTGCATTTAAAATGAAATCCAAACTCCATGTATGCAGAATCTGGTACCTGCCTCCTTCCACATTTATATCTCATGTCATTCTCCTCTCTCTGACTTCAACCATAAAGGCATTCTTTCCTATCTTCCATTTGGCCAGCTCTTTGCTGCCTCCAAGAATTTTGCTGATGCTTGCTCCTCTGGAATACTCCTTGCCATTATTTTCCCAAAGTTAACACCCCCCAACTTCAAGTCTCAAGATAAATATCAGTCTTCAGAAAGGCCTTTCTTGACTATCCTATTTACTCCCACCCCTCATTTAAGTTAAATTAATTTATTTGTTAACATGCTTTTGGTCTGGCTTCCCCATTAGAATGAGAGCTGCATGATGGCAGGGGCCATGTTTATCAAGATCACTAATGTATCTCATGCTTTTAGCAAAAGGCCTGGCACATAATTTATTCTCATATATTTATGGATGAATGAAAAAAATGGTTGCTTGACTGGCTAGCAACTTGTCAGAATGGATGATGTATTAAAACTTGCTCCTTCCCCCAAAAAATGGAAAAAAAAAAAAAAACTACTTGTCAATTAAAATATCAATATTATTCCTGAGAGTCTGCATGCAAATTTGAATTTTATTTTTGCAACATGATTTCCCATTACAGTTTCATGAGTTATTTAACATTTACTTTAAGTGATTTGGGTAAGTTATCTGTTCTTAACAATTGAAAAGCACCTATCTTCAGATTCTTGATAAAAGAATGAATAGTATCTGGGAAGCAACAGGTTTGAAGTACATTGATATATTTTGGAGGTAGCCCACACCCTAATTCATAGCCTAGCATTCCCTCTGTCATATCTGAACCATTTAGTTTAGTCATACACAATCCCATTGAAAAGGGATTCATTATTTCCTGAGACCTTGCATTCCATTTTTGAACAGCTCTGGTTGCTGAAAACGTCTTCTGTTTATCTGAGAAAGTCTCTCACTTCCTCCCATTTCTTTCAATTCTATAAATTTTTTAGCCATAGAAATTAGGCTGGTCTGTTTGATGCATGAATCCTTTAAATATTTGGAGATAGACATGTTGAATCCTCCTTATCTCTTCTAGCTAAACTTTATCTTTTCCTTCTGCCATTAACCTCCAAATAAATACAGAAAATAAGTTTAAATAAAGTTTTTTTCTGTATTTCTGTAAAGAATCATTTTAAAGTGAGTGATGACTCTCAATGCATTTCTGGTTTAAATTTGTGATTATGATTAAATGGGAAACATGCATTGTACATAAATATTGATAACTTCAATGTTTAACTTTAAAATTACATTACTGTATTATTTGTTTGCTTTTACCAAGTTTCCATATTTTTTTGGCAAAGTTAGGCAGTTCTTTGAACTAGACTTAACATAAAATTAAGTTATGCAAGTTTTTTAGGTTTATAGATAATGTCTATATAAACTATGAATGCAGTTGTCTTCTTATGAATAGCCAAACATAATTCACCCTTTTTTTCCTATCCCATCTTTTCCTATATATGTGCACCTATATAAGTATTCACTTGAGGAAAAAACTTGAGGGTAAAAAGAGGAAAAATTAACTGTTAAAATTCTATCCCTAGAGTAACAAACCATCTCTTTGCTATTTATTTGTTTTAATAATTTTAGCCAAGAAGATCTAAGTATTAATTGTGAATTTATGATGACAATAGAGTAAAAGAATTATCTAGAAAGTATATGTAAGCAGTTTTATAATTTTACTAATTTTAAAGTGTTATCTTTGCAAAATATTAGAAACTGGAATCTAGTGTGGTAATAGCATTTTGTACACACATCTATGAAAATTTTATCTGTTATAAAAGATGATCATATAAAGAGAAACAAATCTGCTATAAATAAAAATAGAAAAACAGTGAGCTACATATATGCTTGTTGAAAGTTTACAAAAATTTTTTTTTCTCATTCATTATTAATATCTTTCCAAAAATAGATTCTTTGTGAAAGCTATCAAAAGTGAAAGAGCAGCTGACCAAAACCATGTGAATGAAACAAATTTAAAACAAGTTAAAACTCTTTGTTATGAAACTTGAGTTCAGGCTTCTTTCTGGATTTTGGCCTATAGGGGAGTTACTATAAAATTCATATCTGCATAACTATAAATGAACAGAGTCTTTTACTTTCAAAAGAGTTTACTCTAGCATTCCTGACCCTATCTACTTTCCCAGTTCTTTTCTGAATCTTGCTGCAATGATTGGATTAAGAATGGACACATGACCCAAACTGAGCCAATGGTATTTTTGCTGATGTTTTCAAGAATGAAATTATTTTCTCCTTGGGATAGTTAGAGCTGCAGGTGGCCATCAATACCACAACATAGGGAAGATCTGCCTTAAAATCAAGCCACCAGTTTGAAAAGATGACAGATGAAAGAATTGAGTAACCTGATGACATTTGAACACTTGGTCTTAAAGCTCTTGAATTTAAATTCAAGATAAAGAAGCCAAACATTTGTTTCCATATTTGTGTTAGTATATGTTTGCTTTTTGTCACTTGTACTGAAATAGTCCTGACTTTTACACATAATGTATGTAGTGCCTATTTTAACTCTTCAGATAAAATGAAATAGTAAAAAACTAGAAAATTTCCTGCTGCATTTTGGAGAGCTCTACCATAGATGTATACATATGGTTATTTTATTTGCTTTAGTATGTTATGGTAAAGCTTTCTTTATATAGTATACCATAGTTTAGCTATCATATAACTCTCTAAATGCTTAACTCAGTCATTTATACAGAAAAAATACTTATTTTTAATGTATGTGACCAAATATCAGCTGATATCCTCTTGTGCTATGAGATTCAAATTACTTGACTGGATGTTTCTGTTCAGTATCATGTGAAAATGCCATGTCTTCCCTAAGAATTTTGTCAATTCTTTTTAACCTATGTCCTCAAGGTCTCCATTCTTTCTGTTAATCTTTTAGTCTTCCTTATCTCACTTTGCATGACTCTTTTGTTTCATTTATGCCTACTTAGACTTGTAACTCAGTCTTTTTAATTTCACTGAAACGTCTCACACAAGACACATATGCATCACAAACTTTTAATGGTGTGGAGGGACAAAGAGCGATTTCCACTGCAGCCAGTAAATTATTACTGGTTACCTGTTCCCAGTAGTTAGAAATTTATGTCTTGCCCAGATTTTGCTCTTGCTCTTTCTTTTCTTTTACTTCTTTTCCTCCAGTCCCCTCTCCTCCCCTTTTTCCCCTTCCCTCCCCTCCCTTCTCTCTCTCATTTCATCTGCAGGGTATTTTAGCTTTTAGCTTCCCTTTTCCTCCCTTCCCAGCTCTGTTCCTAAAGTGTCACCTTCAGTAGTAAAATCACTATTAGGCTGTTTGCCTAAATAACCTCCTTCTGAGCTCTCAAAGTAACTTTTTTTGCCCTCAAAATAACTTTTTTTTTTTTTTTCACTCTCAAGGTAACTTCCCCCCCCGCCGCCCGGCCCGCTACATTCTTAAAAAATGCTCAAATTATAAATGTGTAGCTTTTCTTTCATTCTGTACACACTCTTCTCTCATTCCTCATACCAAGGTATTTTAAGTGGTACAGGAGAGAAAGGTGATCTCTGCTAACTAATATAGGAAGAGATGTAAGTTCCCCACGAGTGGCCACACAGATGGAATTTCACCCTGGGCAATCCAACTTGCATCTGGTGGTAAGAGGAATACAAGCCTAGTCAATATTTGAGTCATGCCCCAGTTCTCTCCTGAGCAAGGGCAGTAATTTAAAAATGCATTGATTAATATGTAAACAGGAAACTTATTTTGGAAAAGAGAGAACGTTCAGCTGTGTGACAGAATGGAAGTCTTGCTCTATCTTTCTGGATCATTTATTGGAAAACTAGACTGCTTTCCAATAAAAATTTGGCCTGAATAAATAATATGGGAAATTAAGCAAATCTCTCAACTGGCTGATCTCAGTGTTATCATTCCAGAACCAAAACTGAGTTCATTTTTGAAATGCAAGACAGAATGCTGCTTCAGTGATGTTTCAGATGATCTCTGTACATGTATGTATACAGTAGGATTTTTCGGGGGGCCAGGAAGACCTGGATGAGATGATAGCAATATCAAGGATTTGTAGCAACCTTATGTTGCCAAAGCTACTTCTATAAGACACTCTCCTTTTACCATGAGCTGGGCATAATGCTAGTATGTTTTCTTTTCCAATCTTAAAGGAACACTAAGTATCTGGAAGGTGTCTGAATTCCAAGGAACATGAATCTGTGCTAACTGTGACCTCCCTGGGATTCACTTACACAGAATATTGCTTCTTTCCAGTTGTTGTCTCTGAGCTAAGTTGTCTTTTTTTTTTTAATTTAAAATTACATTTTTATTTTACCGACTAGCTTTAAAGTCACTTATAACTAGCCACTGAACTATCTAAACCTTGCAGAACAATGACTAGAAAATTATTTGATAGTATAAGTCTGTAGGAATCTCTTTTATTTGACCACTGGAAAAATGAAAGGAATTGTTCCAGCCTTGAACAGCATCCCATGATAATAATCATGTAAGAAGAAATTTCCTTCAAGTTTAAAACCAAACAGGTGGAAGCTGTCAGGACACACTAGCAAAGAATCTGAGAAGCTAATTCCAGCTCAATCTTTTCTATTAATGCCCCTTTGCCCACAATCTAATTTCTGCCTGATCCACTGTTGAGTAAGATACTGAACACAGCTGTGGATCAATGAAGTCATTTACAGATCCACCTTGTGGGTAAGATAAATGGTGGATTAATCTAAGTTCCCTGGGGCCTTTATTTTTGGAACATATTTTAATGGCGAATGAAATCCCTTACTGGAGCTTCCTCAAATTATTGCCTTCTCTTTTTCTCTTTCCTAAATGTAATGTTTTTGTTGTTATTGTGTTATTTTTGCTGTTAATATTCTGTTACTGCTTCCTGGTTAGTCCAGTTCTATAAGAACTATCTATGAACATTGGTGTCTAGCCATGAGTCTTTCCTACCGTGAAGATGGTAGGCACAGACCTTTATCACATGGATGCCAAATACTAAAATAATTTCACAATAACTAATTTTTTTTTAATTTTCAGAACCATGGGAAACTCAACTCAATTCCAGCATTTGATGTCAATAATCTTGATGCTAAAGATCAAGAGAGAAACAGGATAGAAAAATTTGAGGAAAAGTCAATTTTTCAACTAAATTTTTTTTTAAAGATTTTATTTATTTATTTGAGAGAGAGAGAATGAGAGAGAGAGAACACCTGAGAGGAGATAGGGTCAGAGGACGAAGCAGACTCCCTGCCGAGCAGGAAGCCCGATGCGGGACTCGATCCAGGGACTCCAGGATCATGACCTGAGCCGAAGGCAGTCGCTCAACCAACTGAGCCACCCAGGCACCCTCAACTAAAATTTTTAACTGTTTTTTCTTAGGGAATCAAACTTTGGGGTAGTCATGATAAAGATGAAAGTAAAATAATGAAGTATGACTGCTAGATTAGTGTCTTCATTCCTTCTCAGTCCTGAGATAATCTGAAAAGGATCATTTTGGTGGTGATGGTGGTAGCATTGGATTAAGTGTTTTACACATATTATATCATTCAATGCCCAAAATAATTCTAGGAAATAGGAGTAATGTCTCCAATTTACTGGTAAAGTTCCATGGCTAAGAAAGAGAACACCTCCAAAGTCCCACACCAATGTTATTTCTATTTTTAATTTTTTCAAGAACATTCATATGTTTTCCCCAATGGCTGCACCAATTTACATTCCCACCAATAGTGCATGAGGGTTCCTTTTTTTTTTTTTTTTCACATTCTCACCAACACTTATTATTTCTTATCTTTTTGATTTCAGCCATTCTGACAGGTGTAAGGAAATATCTCATCATGGTTTTGGTTTACATTTCGCTGATGATTAGTGATGTTGAACATAATTTCACTACTGGGTATTTACAAAGAAAATGAAAACACTAATTCAAAAGGATATATACACCCTTTTATTTATTGCAGCATATTTATAATAGCTAAGATATGGAAGCGACCTAAGTGTCCATCAATAAATGAATGGATAAGGAGGATGTGGCACACACAAAAAAACATACACACATACACACTGGAATATTGCACAGCCATAAGAAGGATGAGATTGTTTCGTTTGTGACAACATGGATGGACCTAGAGGGTATTATGCTAAGTAAAATAAGTCAGACTGAGAAACGCAAGTACCATAAAGATTTCACTCATATGTGGAATCTCAAAAGCGAAAGAAATGCATAATCAAACAAGCAGATTCAGACCTGTAAATACAGAAAGCAAACTGGTGGTTATGAGAGGGGAGGGGGCTGGGTGCAAAGGGTAAAGGAGAGTGGAAGTACTAGACTTCCAGTTATGGAATGAATAAGACACAGGAATAAAAGGTACAGCATAGGAACATAGTGGTACTGTTGTAGCTCTGTATGGTGACAGATGGTAGCTATACATGCAGTGAGCATACGATAATATATAGAGATGTTGAATCACTCTGTTGTATACCTGAAACTAATGTAACATTGTGTGTCAACTAAAAAAATAATCCCACATCATGGGGCGCCTGGGTGGCTCAGTTGGTTAAGCGACTGCCTTCAGCTCAGGTCATGCCCAGGGTCCTGGGATTGAGCCCTGCATCGGCTCCCTGCTCAGCGGAGAACCTGCTTCTCTCCCTCTCCCTCTGCCTGCTGCTCTGTCTACTTGTGCTCTCTCTCTCTATGTGTGTCAAATAAATAAATAAACTCTTTAAAAAAAATAATCCCACATCAATAAGAATTGAATTGCAGTTGAATGTGGGAGATAACAACTGATGGAAAAGTAACACTCAGAACACATGCACCATCTATGCTCAACAAAAGACCTTCTGAAAGGTCTTTTCTCTCGCTTTCTATGCATTTAAGAATATAGGAGATCGTCTGTCCTTAGAATTAATTATAAGTATCTTATTTTCTTCCATAGAATCAGCTCTCCATCATCAAATGAAATTATCCCTTTCAGGTGGCTTCTCTTGGAATATTTCAGATGACCAGTTTCTCGGTGCTATTATAATTTTGTGTATTTGGGTCTCTAAGTGATCTTAGAAGACATATTATCTGATGTTCTGTCTAAGTTGCAAAGAACTGAGTCTAATCAAATGGGAGTATTCTTATAATATAGGAGAGAGTACAGGAGAGGTTCCTATAAGATGTACATCATCTTAGAAGGAATGACCAAAACTTAGTCTTTACAATCTAGGATGAATTGTGCTAGCAGTAGATATCTTTGTAAATGCTAATATCTAATGAAATCTTCCGGTTATGTTTTTTCATTGTTTTATAGGAGGTCATTTTGCCAGAATAATCTTCAGGAAAAGCACCTCTTCTTCCCACCAATGAACCATGAGAGATGATGGACTCTGAAAAACAAACTGAGGGTTCTAGAGGGGAGGGGTGTGGGAGGATGGGTTAGCCTGGTGATGGGTATTGAGGAGGGCACATTCTGCATGGAGCACTGGGTGTTATGCACAAACAATGAATCATGGAACACTACATCTAAAAATAATGATGTAATGTATGGGGATTAACATAAGAATAAAAAAAAAGAAAATTCTTACTCCCTGTTACACAATATTTATACTTTTGAAACCATTTATTTTTACTTTACTTTTTAAAATATTATTTATTTATTGGAGAGACAGAGAGAGCAGGAGCAAGTGAGGGGGTGGGGGATGCACTGAGGAGAGGGGCCAAGGGAGAAGGAGAAGCAGACTCCTCATTGAGCAGGGAGCCAGACACAGAGCTGGATCCCAGGACCCTATGATCATGACCTGAGCCGAAGGCAAAAAGCTCAATGGACTGAGTCTCCCAGGAGCCCTGACCTTTGAAACAATTTAATGAATTATTATAAGGCACACTTAAAGTTTTCATGAAAATGGACTTAAAACCTACAATTCTGTGAAATACTTTGTGTCTCCCCTTAAGTTGATGATATTCAATGCAGCATTCATGGGGATACATAGCCTATAATAATCACTTTTTGGTCTTTGTGCTTTTAAAACATCGATTATTTAGATATTATATATAGAGATATTAGTCACCTTAAAGATTATGTTTTATTGTTCCTTACTGTGATAATTAAATGAATTAGATAGTTATTGATAGTTACATATTCACTGAAATACCAAGGAAAGAGAAGTAACATTTTCCATGCTGCATTTGTTGGTTCATGTGTATTTCTCAGTGATGAAACTACATTGTTGAGCTCCTTGAATTGGAGACAAGATCAGAATTTTTGGTGAGTTATCACAGTTGGAATAAGGAGAATATATGATTCATAAAATTTATATTGTTGACAGGAAAAGAAAATAGTTGAAAATAGGTTTACATTTGAATATGGTTGGCATTTTACTCATTCTGATGTTTTTTAAAAATCAATAGAGTACTTATCCTTCACTTTATAAACATTTACACTACATAGCCTTTGCTTGTAAAATTCTTCTGAAAATTTAGGAGGACCAAAATGAATTAGGATTATTATTGTCATAATCAGTACCAAATAATATAAACTGACTCGATTGAAAATGTGGGACTATGACTAAGGAAATACATAATAGTAATAATATTCTAAGAATTAAACTATGAAATATTTGGGAAATTACAATGAAATTTTAGTTTGTACTCTACATTGATCACAGTATGGTAGATGATGAGGGTAATCAAAATTCCTTACAGATTTCTAAAAAATGAAAGAAGTTCCATGAAAATTTATCATATTCTAGTTAAAATTAGATTTTTCAGGAAATAGACAAGTTTAATATCAAAAAGATCTGAATGATGTCTAAAGAACTAATCATAATAAAAGAACTGATCTAATTCTTACACATAAAGAACAATCTTAGGCCTACAGTGTTTAAATTCTGAGATCATCTTTTCCTCGTGCTTATTTCATTCATAAATTAAGTGAAATATTAATTTTAGGGGGTGCCTAGGGGCCTCAGTTGGTTAAGCATCTGCCTTTGGCTCTGGTCATGATTCCAGGATCCTGGGATCAAGCCCCGTGTCCACATCTGGCTCCATGCTTGGTGGGGAGCCTGCTTCTTCCTCCCCCCACCTCCACCTACTTCTGCTCTGTCTGTCTGTCTCTCTTTCTGTCAAATGAATAAATAAAATCTTTAAAAAAAAGAAATATTAATTTTAAGTTAAACCCACTCAGGTACATTGCACCCTCCATTCTGAGAGGATAAAAGTAAATGTTTGCTTTGGATATCTGGTTAACTGAGAAAAGATTGCACTTGAATTATCAGAATTATTCTTGCCAAACATGCTTGCCAAATCTTCTCCTTCCCTTTGGTTGATAGGCCTGACCTTAGGCTATGGCTCTGGGACAGATCCAGACTGCAGTGTAATTTGTTCAGGCTCTGTTTTGTCAAGGGTGCTCCTCAGCTTGTAAATTGATTCTATACAATTTAGTCCTACTTAGTTCACATAACTCTTAGTAATATTGGAAAGAATTATTTTTTTATTTGAAATTTTAGGAAGTAAACAAAAGGATCATTTGAAAATGGCTGAACCACAGAAAGGAACAAAATATTTAACCAGTATAATTAAAAAAAAAAAAAAAAACCTTGAGCATTATTAGTTGTGTCTGTGTGACCAGGTGTGGGTATATTGTATTTCACACACACACACACACACACACACACACACACACACACACGATTAGGGTACTAACTTCTAATCTTTGTTGTTAAGAAATGAACTTTGCTCAAAAGTGGGTGAATATGATACTCCTGTCATGATCCTGTCCTGGTCCTTGTTTTCTATTCTTCTTTGTTCTGCAGTGCATGCTAATGCTGTGCTCTCTTCATGCTGATCCACAACCCACAGGAATAATAGTGGGAGAGTCACTCCCTTGTATATATAAGAGGTCACTCTGTTGTTTTTTGGTTTTTGTTTTTTTTTGTTTTTTAAAGATTTTATTTATTTGACAGAGAGAGACACAGCGAGACAGGGAACACAAGCAGGGGGAGTGGGAGAGGGAGAGGCAGGCTTCCTGCGGAGCAGAGAGCCTGATGTGGGGCTCGATCCCAGAACCCTGGGCTCATGACCTGAGCCAAAGGTAGACGCTTAACGACTGAGCCACCCAGGCGCCCCAAGAGGTCACTCTGTTGTATAAGAGGTCCTATGGTTAAAACAAACAAACAAAAAATTACCAGTATCTGTTTGCTGTTGATCAAAGTTGGGATTTAATTTTTTCACTATATAGAACTATTATATCTATTAGTTTTTTAATATATCTATTACTACATACATCTATGCAGTTTTGGAAAGATGTGTCTTTTAATGTTTTTCAAACTTTATGTGCTATAAATCACTTGGTAATATTGCTAAAATGTAGATTGAGATTTAGTAGGTCTAAAGTTGGTCCTAAAAGTTTGCATTTCTTTTTTTTTTTTTTAAGTTTGCATTTCTAACAAGGAGATTCCAATGCTGCTCGTCCTGATATACATTCTGAGTATCAAGATCATATGTCAATTCAGTATAGCTCTCTGCCTCCGCTACCAGTGAACACCCTTTTCCTGTGCTTCCTGTGGTGAGTGAGCAAAGATGTGTGTATGTATGTGTGTGTAAGAGGGCTATCTCTAAGAGAAAATTATAGTTTACACTGGTTTTTGGCTTCTGCCTTAAGTACTAGCATAAAATGTCTTGCTCTATCATCCAGCAATTCATTTGCCCGTGAACCAACATCTCCTCTGGCTAGAGCAGATTGAGGTGTTACCATTAAGCCATGTCATGCTACACATACACTTTCATTCATTCATTTACTTGATAATCATTTATCATGTATTGTATTTCAGAAAATATATGGGGCAATAGCTATAGAGTGATGATGACTGAGACTTGATCCCTTTTTGCAATGAACTCACATCTAAGTGGAAGAGACAGACATGGTAAGGGAAATAGTAATATTGAGTTAAATACAAAGCACTATATTAGCACAATGGAAAAGGTAAAAACTGCATATATGAGATTCAGGAAAGTTTCACAGAGGATATGACATTATTCTGAAACTTGATGAGTAAAGAATAATATTCAGGTAGCAGAACAATAGGAGCAGCGTTCCTTGCAAAGGTAATAATACTTGCAGAGGCAGAGACACTAAAATGCATGGTGTACTCAAGGAATCATGGGTCATTCAAGATGATGTGAAGGAGTGAAAAAGATAAGCCAAGAAAAGTGGGCAAAACATCAAATCGTGAATGGATGATTTCTTTTTTTTTCTTAAGATTTTATTTATTTATCTGACAGAGAGAGACAAAGAGAGAGAGGGAACACAAACAGGGGGAAAGGGAGAGGGAGAAGCAGGCTCCCCGCCGAGCAGGGAGCCTGATGTGGGGCTCGATCCCAGGACCCTGGGATCATGATCTGAGCCGAAGTCAGACGCTTAACGACTGAGCCACCCAGGCGCCCCTGAATGAATGGATGATTTCTAAGAAAGATGAATTTTTATCCCATAAGCAATGTAGGAATAGTGTGAGAGAATTTTGGGAAATAATTTCAATAGCAGTTTGGAACACTTAATTGCAAAAGAGCAAGTTTGGAAAGTATCAAATTAATGTAAGTGAGAAACAATGGATTCTGAACTGAGGTAGTATAAGTAAGGATATGGAAAGATACCCTAGAGGTAGAAGTGACAGGATTTTGTGGTAAATTAAACATTGGTGTAAAATTGAGAAAAGATGGTTTTCAAATTTCAAGTCTGGTTAATTAGGTGGGATATAATTGTATTTGTTAAATATTCTGTATATATAGATGTGGGAACTATTTTGGAAGTAGTGCTAATGAGTTCATTTTTTATCTTGTTGAGTTTGAGCATTTTGTAGGAAAATCAGAGAGCTGTGTAGCAAGTTGAGAATATCCAGTTTAACAAAGTACATATGGACTATGGAAGTTGATTCTTTCCATTAGTGTGGAATACCTTGTATCTTCTCTTTGTTACTCAAAAATGCTGTTTTGGTGAATGACATAGCTGGACAATATACAATGTGAACATTCATAATTGTTGTTCTATTGAGTTTCTTTAGAATTTGAAGAGACCAAAGACACAAGGTTACAATAGTTCTTTTCATGATGTCATGTAACAGCAAGAGTGATTAGTTATTTTAGTCCAGTCCTATTAATTTAAGCTATAAGCATTTTCTCATTGTCTTTGATATGTGTATATATTTTGAATGGTACTTAAGAATTTACTTTTTTGTTGTAAGACAAAAAAAAAAAAAAAAACCTAGGTCTAACATTTTTTTAAAAAGACACTTTATATTGGCTTATTGATACTTGATCATACTCTAAATACTTTTAGACCTCATATTTCAGATCAGTGATTTACATCATAGTATCAGGAAGATTAGGGAATATTAATATGACATTACTTAACATAAATAAATGGGTGAGCTAGAGAGTGATTTGATTAGGGAATATTAATATGACATTACTTAACATAAATAAATGGGTGAGCTAGAGAGTGATTTGATCCCAGCTATCAATGACCCCAGTTTTCAATGAGAACTCTTAGCAGTTCTGTTCCTTGACTTACTTTTGGAAGGTGCCTCCTCAAATGTGAGTAATTGGTTTATATGGATATAGTAGATATACTACTTATATAAGGGCTTCTGATAAAGTGTGACTATTAAGATGATTTCATTTAAAATTGAAAGGAAACTGAAAATGAGAAAGGCTGCAGGTAAAATTGGATATTTTGGGACAAAACACAAGGATTGTGTTTTAGTAGTGAGCTGGTAGCTCGTCTGCAGTCATCATGCAAAGCAAAGAGTTATTATAGCTTGTGATTATTTTTATTTACAGACAAATCAAACTGATGAGATGAGGTTTAAATTTGCTCTCCTTCTTTGTTTCCATCTGACTATCATTTCCTTTCAAGATTAAATAAGAAATTTATTGAACCGTAACATCAAATACTTAGTAAATTACTGGATATTATATATTTATATTTATATATTTATAAATATATTACCTAAATCTGCCACTAAAGCCTCTAGTAACTTTGTATAACTCTGCACCATTAATTTCTTCAGAGTGACATTCTGATGTGAGCTGAACAGATGGAATTGCAGGATTGTTCTAGCAAATTTATCATAAAAAATGCATCCGACACCTGTGTAATTTGCCTAATCATTTTCCTAATAAGCTCCCACCATTAATTATGCACGATTTCCACAATGCAATCAAGATAAAAGTAAATCTGATGACTTAATACCCTTCAAAATAATTGGTTCACCCAACACAAGGCCTCCTTTGCTTTCCATAGCCATTTTAGTTAATTAGAAAAAGGGTGCACCCTGTTGGAGTCAGCAGAACGGAGGCTGATCGCTTGGTGGGAGGTAGACCTGCTGGGTTTTTGGGCAGGAGTCAAGGATATTAACTCGTGAAAGAATAGAAGAGAATTTTGCCCCTTCCTCTTCTTTTCTTTCCTTCACAATCCACACCCCCCCCAACCCTGCAACTTCCCTGTCTCCCCCCACCCACCCCAGTAGCAAACAGATGCGATTAGCGTTCTTCAGCCATCAGAAAACTGACTGCAGGACTCTGCGGGTCTAATGAGAATCAACTTTTCCGAGGCTGCTGTCTTGCAGTGCAGTCCACCTGTCACATCATTAGGTGCAGCATGTGCCTTGAATTCACTTTGCTAAATGAGATTTACAGGCCCCAGT
Organism: Mirounga angustirostris; assembly: GCF_029215605.1. NCBI lineage: Eukaryota > Metazoa > Chordata > Mammalia > Carnivora > Phocidae > Mirounga > Mirounga angustirostris. Next base: position 87,911,216 of record NW_026991713.1, on the reverse strand, counting down.
GAAACCCATCCTGCAGCATCCCTGCTTCAATTAGCTAAAGATTAATTGTCTGAGAAAGGGAATGAAAGTTTTACTTCAACTGACCTGAAAAAAAAAAGGTAAAAAAAAAAAAATGTATGGTTCAGGTATCCCACATAGGCCCCAGGCAGTGTGGAAAACGTGATAATTTAAAGGTGCTGCAAATTTCCTACACCTCGCCTGGATGGATGAAATTAACTAGCACTAAAAGCTGTCAAATTAAAGGTTGACTTCCAGATATTAGCACCTTAAATGTCACCGAATATTTCTTTCTTTTTTTTTCTTTTTCTTTTCTTTCTTTCTTTCTTTCTTTTTTTTTTCTTGGCAAACATTCGTATCAGCACACCTGCACATGCACACAAACATTTTCTTACTGCTGTTCTTGCTAACTGCTTGTTCGTGCCCAGACTGGAGTTACTTGCTATAAATCTTTGATGTAACCATGGCTACAAAACAACTGGCAATTACAAAATTTCCTCCATTTTAATGTTACATGAATTATATTTGAATATGTTTTAATGTAGATGAAGAGTTGGAGGTGAGAAAAGCTTCTGAAGAAGGGCAGAAAGGAGGATCTCTGCTCCCATCTGCCACACATTCCCTGTGCTACTCAGACACACATAACCTGCAAGTGGAGGTATATCACCCAGAGCTAGAATTTCTTAATTTGTAAGTCTTCATGCAAATTACTGAATTTAAAAACTTTAACCTTATGGGGAATGGTCTAAAGTAATTAGAGAATTGAAATGATTTTTAGCATTGTGGGATATGTAATGATTTAGTAGGATTTGGGTAGAAAATATGAAAACCAATTTTTAGCTAAAATTTATTTTTGACCAACAAATAAGAAAAAACTTAACATTGCCAATTTTAACATAAGTATGGCAGTGGCAAATTCACCTGACTAGAATGGCAGATGAAATAGTAATGAGGGGAGAGTGAACACCCTCCACATTTGGGGGCAGAGGTTATCAGGGGCGCTTTCATTCTTCAGTTCTCTTTTAGCACGTCTCAACTAATCACAACTCGTTTGTTCCAATTTAAATTTGTAGGCCATAGCATGTAATTTTAATTAATAAAATTTCACAAAATACAAACATACCTGGGAAAAATCTTTAGCAAACAGCACAGAAATAAGGTAATACTAAATATTTAAGCACAATGAGAAAACAGAATGGACATGCCTGGACTTTGAATGTGAGTTCCCTGTCACCCACGTTAAGAATTAGGAACAGAAACAAGAAGAAAAAATGATGATTGAATCAAATCCAAAAAATTCCTGAATGATTTTGTTTTCATAAATAACATAGTCTATTGGAAATTTGCATTTGAATCCACTAGTTTTACTAATCGTTCTCACTCAGTGTATATTTTACTATGAGTTATTGACTAACAATACTATGAAACATGATACTTGAAAGTCATTTAAAGATTGTTTCTTTTTTTTTAAACTATACTTCCATTTACGTTTTGTAACATATTTTTGTAGTTCAGTTATGAATATGTATTTGCAAATATATGCATATATATGTAAATAGGCAATTATAAATTTAATTTTTTTAATTTAAATAGAATTATTTTCCTTAATAGGATACTTATCCAGAAAGTTCAGAGAATCTTATTCTAGGATTCAGGTCCTCATTTGTAAAATTAGAAAAATGCTGGAAAACTACGTGGCTACTTTGGGATATAAACTCATGTCCATGAGTTTTTCTGTACCTATGGATCTTTGACAGTTCAAGGTTCTCCCTGTCTTAAACCCAATAGGTAAGACAGTCAAAGAGGAGACAGAAAATACTTCTCAGAGCAAAAATCTTTTCAGGTTCTTTTTTCATGTTGATAGAATTATGAGCTCTGTTCTTAAAAGAATTCTTTGCAAAAGGATGCTTCATACTGGTTACCTTTTTAAAATTTTTTTAAAAGCTGTATGCATGTTTGTTAGTCTAGCCATTAGAATTGTGATTCTCTTTCCCTAAATGCCCACATTTACATAGTAATATCCAACCTGCATCAAACATTATATTTCAGACTGTTTTAAAAACTTTTACAAGTATTACTTCATTTAATCCTTACCACAGTCCTCTAAATTGTGTTATTTTGCCCCTTTTTTACTGATGAATAAAACTGAGTTGCAGATAGTAAACACCTTGTTCAGTGACACCCCAGTAAAAGCAATGCTAGGATTCAAACCACATTCTATGGACCTACACTCCACTTTGGCATGATAAAACTCGCATCTCTTAAGTTTTAAGATTTATTTATTTATTTTAGAGAGAGAGACATAGAGAGAGTGGAGGGGAAGGGCAGAGGGAGAGAGAATCCTCAAGCAGACTCCCTGCTGAGCATGGAGCCTGACACGGGGACTCGATCTCAGGACTCTGAGATCACGACCTGAGCCACCCAGGTGCCCCTAAAAATCGCATCTCTTAAATTTTGTTTAAAATTATTACCCTGCTTGTTCCCATGGGGATTTGAAAAAGTGATGAAACTAAAATGATTTCTGTTTCATGGATTTGTGTTTAAACCAATGAATGTATATGACCATGTGCATGTGTTCAGGCATGTTTGTGTGTGTGTGTGTGTGTGTGTGTGTGTGTGTGTGTGTGTGGTGGGTGAGTGAGAAGGCTAAGGTACTAATGTGAGAATACCATATAGATAGTTTGATATTTAATTGAACCCTGGGTACCATCACTTCCATGGTTAGGATGTAACATCTATGGTTATGAGACCTTATGAGTTTTACTTACCACTGCTTAGGTTTGGTTCCCGCTTGTGCCTTTAACATATATTTCAGGATAATATACAAAGATCCAATCTTGTAAAAGATCAAAAACAATATGAAAAACTATAAAATCTTACTGAAAAGCACACAAAAAAAATTCTGAATATTTTAAAGATGCCAGTTCTTCATTAGAGTATATATTGAAAACAATTCTGATTAAAAACTTAGTAGAGATTATTTGGGTCTTGGCAGAGTAATTCTAGAGCACATCTGGAAAATTAGCTTAATGAGGCCAGCCATTAGCATTTTGGAAAATGGCTAAAATTTCAAGTGAGTAAATTTAAAGATCCAATTGGCTTGGAAAAAAAAAGAGTAAAAATGAAAGATATTCCCTACTAGATAATAAATCATACAAAGCTGTAATAGTATGAAGAAAGTATTAATTACAAGGAATTGAAATAAAGATCAAAAGAACAAAATAGAAATTCCAGAAGCAGAAAATCACATGTATAAAATTGTACAGATAAAGAAAATATCATTGCTAAAAAGAGAACCACATGCCCCCAATGGGGTCACTTGTGCTAGACCCACCAAACTAGGTTTTTGTTTGTTTGTTTGTTTTGTTTTTAAGATTTATTTATTGGGATGCCTGGGTGGCTCAGTCAGTTAAGCATCTACCTTTGATTCACATCATGATCCCCAAGTCCTGGGATTGAGGCCTGCATTGGGCTCCTTGCTCAGCTGGGAGCCTGCTTCTCCCTCTGCCTGCTGCCCCCCGCATGTGCTCTCTCTCTCTGACAAATAAATAAATAAAATCTTTTAAAATAATAAAAAATAAAAAATAAGATTTATTTATTTATTGAGAGAGATGGGGGCAGGGGGCAGAGGGAAAGAACCTTTCAAGCAGACTCCCCATTGACTGAGGATCCCAACCCAGGGCTCAGTCCCACAATCCATGAGATCATGACCTGAGTGGAAAACAAGAGTTGGTCGCCCAACTGACTGAGCCATGAGGCATCCCTCAAGTAGGGTTTAATAACTAATTGCAGTTTCAACCTTCCTCAGGAATGTAATCTTAATTGGTCAGTCTGAAATTTCCAGGTCAGCAGCAGTCCACCTAAGTCCCCCAAAGGGGTATGACCTTATCCAAAATAATTCTCATTTTTGTTTATGACTTCCTTGTCCTGAGTTAAAAACCTTTCCCTTCCTCTACCCCTTTGGAGCTCCCTCTATTTGCTAGATGGGGTGCTGCCCAATTCATGAATCATTTAATAAAGCCAATTGGATCTTTAAATTTACTCACTTGAAATTTTGTTGTTTAGCATCATCAAAATTCATCAGGGAATAGAAATATAAATCAATACACAGTGACCTGACTGTTAATTAGTGACCATTTTATATTTATACTAAAATAGATTTCTGTGCTCGCTTCGGCAGCACATATACTAAAATTGGAACTATACTAAAATAGATTTCATATTATTTGAGTAATTCAATATGTTAGACATAACTTAAAATGCAAATATTGATTTTGTCCCAAGGAAGAAGTTTTAAGTGTAAAAATAAAGAGATACCACAGGAAAAAAAAAAAAAAAGATGAATGTAACTGCACAAAGGTTAAATCTCTGATGTATCACCAAATATAATAAAATTGAAAGCCAGAATTAGTCTGGAATTAAATTTTTTAAAATTGAAATGATGGAGAAATATTAGTTATAAACAAATTTGAAATCAAATAACTGTAAAAGGAAAACTGTTGCTAAAGGACATAAATAGACAATTCACAACAAATAAAACATTAGTTAAAGATGTAAAATCATGTTAAACATAAAAGTTAAAATATTGCGGCATTATCTTTCACCTTCAAAATGGAATTTAAAGAAAGTGTTAATGCCAAAAGACAATCAAGGGCATGTAAAATAAGTCTTATAAACAATGTTTTCTGTAATAAAAATTTATACATTTTTAAACAAAACTAAGCAACAGAAATTAAAGTTTTAATAATGTTCATACCCTTGGGGCACCTGGGTGGCTCAGTTGGTTAAGCATCTGCCTTTAGCTCTGGTCATGATCCCAGGGTCCTGGGATGGAGCCCCACATTGGGCTCTCTGCTCAGAGGGGAAACTGCTTCTCTCTCTTCCTCTGCCCCTCCCCCCTGCTCGTGCTCTCTGGCTATCTCTCTCTCTCAAATAAATAAATAAAATCTTCAAAAAGAATGTTTATACCCTTCTACTATACTCGTCTTGCTTCAATCATACTATCATAATAAACTAACCAGTGCCTTTTGAAAGACAGAAAATAATCTAAATGGGCAACAAAAGAATGAATTGTTAAATAAATATTCATCAATTTAAAAATTAAATTTTGAATATGTAATGCACAAGGAGTGCTCAGAATTAGGATCATAAAACCAGTATAAGAAACCACAAAACATCTAAAATAAACTATAGAGAAGTCTGCATATATGTAATATAGACAAAATGGTTTAACAGTATAGTTTAAGATTAAGAACTAAGATTTGCAAACTTTCTAGGTTTGGAATCTACCCTTACCACTTTATATGTTTTTGGAAGTTTACTTTATTTGTATCCTAGTTTTCTAATCTAAAAAATAATCATCTGTACCTTATAGTTTTATTGAACTTAGAATAGATTAACTATGTGATGTGTTTAGTACAGGGCCAGGCACTAAGCAAGGGTGTAATAAATGTAACCTACTCTATTATCTCTAAATGGTGGGATGATATTATGAATATTTATCCCTTTTAAGTGCACACTAGATATTTTTACAAGAAAATTTTGACAAGCTTATTTTTTTAAGTTTTAACTGAAAGAAGTTGTATATTGGCTACTCTAAAGTAGAAGTAGTAGTATAATCAGGAAATAATATGCATAGATGCAAATTCTTTCTCTTTTTTATTTAGCCCTTTTTCCATTAACTGTAAGTCTTATATAGGATTATCTTGTTCATTCATTTATTCATTACACAAATGATTATTTAATATACTAAGTACCAAGCAATAGTCTAAGTTGTGAGAACATATCAATGACGAATTGTTTCTCTTTCTTTACACAGCTTATATTCTGTTGGAGACAAATAATTAAAAAAATAGAGAAACAGATCTATATCCTATGCCAGTCAGTGCTAAAGAGAGAAAAAAGAAGTGGAAAATAACTTTTTACAATAATTGAAGAGATGGTTTTTAAGGAGAGACCCAATCATACATTTTATTCACACCAAACTCATGAAATCAAGAAAATAAGAACTGTCCAACTCTCCAAAGTTTATAGTCAATTCTGTAAAGCAAATAGTTAGTGTAATGGTATAGTAAAAGGTTACTATGAAATTTAAAAGAGATCATAGTTATAGTATATTTCTGAGTATGCAGATAGTAAATATTTTACTAGATTTAAATGTAATTTCAAGTATAGTTTCTATAAATTTATTAAATCAAACTTTTAAATGTAGTATTTTCTCTTTTTTGTAACTTTATCTAGATTATTAATGTATCACACATATAATAGTAGCAACAACAACCAATAATATTTACTGAATACATATTATCACCTAAGATATGCTAAGCAGTCCTTATGGAAATACTGAGAGGCTGTTGCCACTATTATCCCTACTTTATAGAAGAGGAAACAAACAGATAAAACATTTTTTCCCCAAACTACCAGTTTGTAAATGATGCAGCTGTGATTAGGACCAGGTCTGTCAGATATCAAAATCAGTTACTTAATCTGTGGGCTGTTACTGCTTTGGGTTTGGACATCTGAATGCATATGAGATATTTCCATTTTAACTAAATCCTTCCCTGATTATTTTGTTTTAATTTCAAAAATTCAAACATTTAATCAGTCATTTGAAAAAAAAAATCTTCGTAGATTTGGGTAAAATACAATAATTAAGTGGTTCGTTGGCTTTAAATGTGCATAAGGTTTGAAATAATTCAAGTGTTTGTTCATCCAACCTAATGCATAACTTCTAGGAAGAATTCCAGAGGTTCTAGCTTTCTATTTTTTTTTTTTTGAAGATTTTACTTATTTATTTTTTTGAGAGAGTGATAGAGTGCACATGTGTGTCCGCCCATGAGCTGGGAGAGGGGGAGGGTCTTCAGCACACTCCAGGCTGAGCACAGAGCCCATCGTGGGGCTCAATCCCATGATCCCAAGATCTTGACCCAAGCCGAAACCTAGCATCAGAGGCCCAAGTGACTGAGCTACCCAGGAGGGTGGAGGTTCTAGCTTTTTCAAAGGGACAGAAAGTTGGTAAGTTCTATGGCGTAATATATAAGTGCATAATATAGTATGTACTAACATGTTGTAGGATTTTTATACAGATTAAGCAGATTATATAACAGGGGGTAAATAAACCAAATAAATATGTCTTAAGAAGTATCTCAGAATAGGGGCTCCTGGGTGGCTCAGTCAGTTAATGGTCTGCCTTCGACTCATGGTCATGATCCCAGAGTCCCGGGATTAAGCCCCACATTGGGCTCCCTGCTCAGCGGGGAATCTGCGTCTCCCTCTGCCCCTCACCCCACTCATTCTCCCTCTCTCTCTCAAATAAATAAATAAAATCTTTTACAAAAAAAGTATCTCAGAATAATTTTAATGGTGTCATAATAGCAACAAATAAAAATACTTATATTAATTAACTTCTCACTGTATGTTAATAGCTATACTTCTCATGATTGGCATGCATTTTTTCAAATTCGCAAGAACTTCATGAAGTAAGTAGAATTTATCAATATGCAGACCAAGGCACTGAAAACTTAAATAATATGGCCAGCTCCTCCCAACTGTTTAACCTGAAGTCAGACTTTGAACTCATACCTAGTAATGATAAAACTTCCAGAATGAAATCCAGTTCTAGAGATGCAGCATCATTATCCAAATAATTTTAACTATGTCATATTTACTATTTTAGTACAATAGTTTTCAGACAGAATTTCATAGAAATTGAAAAGGAAAAGACTAACTCCAAGCACACTAAAAATTATACTAATCCCTGAAAGGACAGATCTTTAGGCTTTGGGCTAAGGGTGAACATAAGAGTATGTTTATGGGAGTGTGGGATGTCTGTGAATAGTAATGGAAAATTATAGAAAATCATTCATTTAATCATACCTTTTTTTACAGTAATTAATGTATAAAATAACTGACTTTGGTTGTTTGGATAACCATCTGTCACAAGTGTTAGAAAGCACTTACTATTTTGGTATAAATTGGATTATAGTAGGCCAAATAGCATGCCAATATTTTGCAGCAATATTTAGTGTGGAACTTTTTGTTCCTGTAGACTTTTATCATGGTTTTTTTTTTTTTTTTTGGAAAGAAGTTCAGACAATCCGATAATCTCTTTTTATCTCTTTTATCTCTCTTTATTAAAGTGTATAATTTTTGCCCCTGCCACCTACCTAATTCTAACTCCTATCTCTGCAATAGACATAAATGTATCTGGTAAGTAGATATGTGATGTGTCAGTGAGTATTAGATCCTATGAATAGATTTTTATTTCCAAAAAGTACCATCCAAATCTCCCCTGATGAGTTCGACTTTGCTGTCATTTGGTTTTACAAAATGGCTAAATCACCAAATGGAAATGGATTGAGAAACAATTAAAATGGGAGCATGGGAGTGTAGACAAAGAAAGTAGAATGATGCTTTCTTAATATCTGGGCTAAATCCAGTGCTTTGGCTTGCTGGATGGCACCTCTGACTAGTACTGAAGACACTAAACATAAGCAAAAAAATTTTTACTCTCAGTGTGTCTATTACATCAAAAATAAGTCATTTCAAGTACAGTACTATTACATTCCAGTGCACTTTTGGAATACTGTAATAGGCTTTCAGATTGAATGAAAGGGTCTTAAGGTGATGGGCACCAAACCACCTTCTGTAAGTATGTCAAAAGTAAAGTTGAAGGAGTGGGAGAAAAGACATATTTAAGTTTTACACATTTATAAAAAAGGAATGAGAAACATATCACTTTCTGTAGTATTTGTTTTTTCTCTGCTTTCTTAGCAAGGAAATTTAACACACACACACACACACACACACACGTCCACTGGTGACTATGGGACTGGAATACAATTACAAGTTTCCTCACAGCAGTAAACTCTCAATCCCACCTGTGCCTTCAGTGGCATGAGCCAGCTTGATTACGCTGAAGCACCCCTGGATTCCTTCCTCTTTTGTTTCATTCCACCCAGGGTCTTAAAGCTTAAACATTTGACATGCTTGGGCAGTTTTCTCTCTAATTTCACCCAAGCTGACTGTGCAGTGAGTTTAATGTGTAGGTGTAGCCTGTAGGTGCAAGTAGCTTCTTCAGTATTTTTTTCCCTTTAGCCATCTGAACGTTGGATGCATTCCAGGTTGGAGTGAATCTATATTATGGTAAAAAGTTAAATCATATCACAAGAATATTACCACACCAAACTGATTTAGATCAATTTCCGTGCAGGCATAGGTTGACTTTGAAACTGCAGTTACAATGCTTCTGGTTTCAACAACATAAAGGATGAAACTCTCTAGAAAATCAACAAATCTTATATATGGGGTGCATTAAGTTTAGTTATGACCTTTAAAAACATGTAGTGAGAGAATATTCATATACTTGTTCATATACTAATGTTTCATTATTTAATGTTAAAGACCATATAATTATTTAATTTGGAAAAAAAAAAAAAAACTTTTATATAACAACAAAATTGGTCCCAAACCAGAGTTTGGAGCACCAGCTTTCAATCCTTTGGTACTCTGGAACTCTTTGCTATTTAGTGAAAATGTAGTGAAACTCATTATTACTGAAATAGCGGATACTGTAAATAATAAGTATCTAGGTCATCAAGGGACCTTCTAGTATCCTGTAAATACAGCAGAATACATATCGTAGACTTCATTGTATGCCTGCTCTACTATGAAAAAAGATCGTATTGAACTTATCCTGGCTTATTTCTTGGTCCTCTCAATTCCTTTGTGAATTTATTTGGCATTAAAAAATATATATATACCTTAAAGAAGATACAGATTATTTTTGGCAGAATTTCAAACATAGAATGAAATATTTCAGAGGTGGGAAGACCCCGATGGCAATTTATAGTTTTTGATAAACTGTCTGACGTTTGTATGTATGTATGTGTGTATGCATGCATCTGTGTTTATGAAATTTCACAAGTAAATAGAGAATGGTGTGTCCCAAAAGAAAATGTGTCAGAACCTCCTTTGTGCAGTAATTCTCATCTTTTATCAGCTACATACATACAGAATGATAATCACATGTGTAACAAACTCTCATGTCCTGACCTGGAAAATCTACCCCTTCCTCTCTCATTCAAGATCGCATATTGAGCACATGTAAGAGGGATAATTAATTTCATAATAAACTTGTATCACATGCAATTTATATTTTAAGTAATTATTTGCAAACTTTGCTAATGTGAATCTTATTGGCTCCCCCATAATGAATCACCCACACCATCAAATCGTTATGCCTCAGATGAGAATTGCTGTCTTTAAGCAGCGGTAGGGAGAATACGGGGGCTGTGAAGTATTATTATTTGCACTTAAAATACTTTATTTAAAAATCATGATAAAAATGGCCTTAGTTCTTATAAAACTTTTCTAAGAATCATGGGTAGAGGTTCTTAGCTTCCTTATGCGAACACTAATAGAGTAGTGACTGTCACCTTGACATCATTTATACCCTCTGATTAACCAGTTCAGGACTGTCATTCTGTCAGAGCCTCAGCAGTTAACACTGACTAGGAAGCTGACTTTCAGGCACCTAAAGTGGTGTTTTAAAGGGAATGGTAATGAGAGAGATAAATTATTCCCTATCACAGTGCATCTGAAGTAAACTCTGTACCCACCATAACAATGAAGAATTCCCCAACTAAATGTGCAATGATCCTGATGCCAGTAATCTAGATATAGGTGCAATTTGAATGGAGTCAGGAGGAATAATATTAAGTTATTTTATAAAGAAGAAGGAAAAGAGTATCAAAGAAAGAAAGGAAACCCAAGTCTTGGATTTGATTCTGCTATTATTAAGATGTGTGACTATGGGAAATGACTTAACTCTCTTGATCTTTCATCTTCTCTTGGGTAAATGAATGTGTTGGGCTAGAGCAGCAGATCCCAACCTACTTCAAGAAACATTGGTTAATTGGGGCACCTGGGTGGCTCAGTTGGTTAAGCATCTGCCTTTAGCTCAGGTCATGATCCCTGGGTCTCTCTCTGTCTCTCTCAAAAAAATAAAATCTTTAAAATAGAAGAAACATTGGTTAATAGATCATGTAAGAATAAAGGTTTACTGGTAAATACATTTGATAAACTGTGAATGAAACACACTACACTGTGAGCCTATATCAAAATGCATTCTAACAACTTACTGGGTGTAAAGTATCTTGTCATAAAATTTTGCCTAACCCTATAGTTCTTGACTCCTCCTGCCTATGTGAAGCACCTAGGGAGTTTAAAGAAATACTCAGGAACCCCCTCTAGATCAAATAAATAAGATTCTTCAAGGATGGGTTCTGGGAATCAATAACTTAACAATCCCTGTCCACCACCACCCACCCCACCTAGGTAAGGATAGTATTAACCTTGGAAGCCAGACTGCAGGGCCTCACAATCAGTTGAAGGCCCTAATATAAAAAAGGCTGACCTCCCCCAAAGGAAGAGGAATTCTGCCAGCAGTCCACCTTCAGATGCAACTGAAATATCAACTCTTGCATGAGTCTCCAGCCTACCAGCCTACCCTGCAGATTTTGGACTTGCCAACTTCCACAGTCACCATGAGCCAATTCCTTAAAATCTCTCTCTCTCTCACTCTTTGAATCTCTGTCTCAATTTCTTCCTCCCCTCACACTCCCACCACCACCAAAGAATATCCCTTGATAACCTTGCTCATTTTTTTCACCAACATAAGGAATATATGCCAGTCTGATTTTGCCATGAAAAACAACCACAACTCTTTAATGTGATTATCTAATACTATCACAGTTGGAAATGTCTCTCCTTTCAGATCTATTTTTGTTTTCCGTACCATGGGTAAGCAGTTCTTCTTTGAAGACTAGAGTTGAAACATTTTAGGTTTTGCAGACTGTAGGACCTGTGTTGCAACTACATCAACTCTGCACCTGTAGTGTGAAAACAGCCATAGACAATACATAAATGAACATAAATAGGTGTTTTCGAAGAAATTTTTATTTACAGAAAAAAAGTGAATCCATTTATGCACAGTTTGCACACTGTGCTCTAGATCATATAAGAATCAGTACATTTATAAACCCTGGTCCTATTTTTCCCTATTTCCCAATACTCAGGAATTCTGTCATTATATCTAATATTTACCATGCTTATAGATTTTCTTTTAAGAATCTGTACAGGTTTTATTCTTAATTCAATCTGAACTGTAAATAAAATAATAAATTCTAACTTCTTTAGTACATTTTTCTATTTAAACTTACTTGTACTTCTCAGTAGTCTTTTGGTCTCATTGTGGATTTTCTTCAGATTCTTTCCTAATTTGTAGGTGTTATATTATTTCTTTTCCACTTGTTAATAATTTTCATTTTTATAATAAGATTTAAAATATTCTGCAAAAAAGTTGATTATCTCTTCTCTTTTATGATATTACTTTCTAAGTCTTAAAATTAATTCTGTCTGAAAGCATATCAGCTTTTAGATCATGTTTATAGACTTTAACTCTTCTCCTCTGTATCAGATAACACATATATTGGTATAACTATGACAGTTCATTCTCAGGTATAGTTTTGTAACTTGAGAGACTAAAAAGAAAAAATATTTGGTATTTTAAAAAGCACACTTCATGGCAGAGGACTTTGGAAATTCAGCAGTTGTGGATTTTTAAGACCATTAAATCACCTTTCTTACTTAAAGTCCATTGGCCTCCATGAACATGAAATCAATGGAAACTTTTACTTTGGCATAAACAAATACTCCCAGTATAAATCAACATGTTTCATGATTTCTGGAAGGCAATGCTGGCCAAGAAATCAGAGACTAATGCAGTAAGAGCTGTTATTCAGAAGTGAAGCTATATATTATCAAGAATGTAGACTATATAGAAATGACTAGTAAACATATCGAGCTCTGCTATATGGAGTGAGCTATTTATTCTAGTGTCATTAAAATAATTTCAAATTCTCATTACTTCAGACCTCTACAAATTGGATATTAGGTGAAATGACTATGGAAAACAACTTGGTTTCCAACTTATCTGTTTATATACTTATTTATTCATGTTTTAAATTTGAGTATAGTTGACACAATGTTACATTACTCTCAGGTATACAACATAGTGTATCAACTTCTCTATATGTTATGCTACACTCACCACAAGTGTAATTGCCATCTGTCACCATACAACACTATTACAGTATCATTGAGTATATTCCCTATGCCCTGTCTTTTATTCCCATGACTTATTCATTCCATAACTAAAAGCCTGTATCTCCCACTCTTCTTCACCCATTTTGCCCATATCTTTACCCCCCTTCCCTCTGACAATCATCAGTTTGTTCTCTTTATAGGTCTGATTCTGTTTTTTTTTTTTATGTTTGTTTATTCATTTGTTTTGTTCTTTTAGGTTTCACATGTGAGTGAAATCTTATGGTATTTATCTACTCAGTCTGATTTATTTCACTTAGCATGATACTTTTTAGGTTCATCCATGTTGTCACAAATGGCAAAAATCTCATCCTTTTTTTATGGCTGTATAATATCTGTGTGTGTGTGTGTGCGTGCGCGTGCATGCACACCCCACATCTTTATTCATCTATTGTTGGACACTTGGGTTGCTTCCATATTGTGGCTACTATAAATGCTTCAATAAACATAGGGTGCACATATTTTTCCAAATTAGTGTTACTTGTTTTCCTTACTGTGTTTCCTTGGGTAAATACCCAGTAGTATAATTATTGGATCATATAGTATTTCTATTTTTAATTTTTTGAGGAACTTCCATACTGTTTTCCACAGTGCGTTATACAATTTACATTCCCATCAGTAGTGCACGAGGATTCCTTTTTCTTCACATCCTTGGCAACACTTGTTATTTCTTGTTTTTGGTTTGGTTTTGTTTTTATCCATTCTGACAGGTGTAAGGTGACATCTCATTGTGGTTGTGATTTGCATTTCCCTGATGATTAGTGATGTTGAGCATCCTTTCATGTGTCTCCTGAAAAATGTCTATTCAGGGCCTCTACCAATATTTTAATCAGATTGTTTGGTTTTTTGGTGTTGAGTTGTATGAGTTCTTTATATATTTTGGATATTAACCCCTTATCAGATATATCATTTTCACGTATCTTCTCCCATTCAGTAGGTTGTCTTTTTGTTTTGTCGATGTTTGCTTTTGCTATGCAAAAGCTTTTTATTTTGGTGTTGTCCCTGTAGTTTTACTTTTGTTTCTCTTGCCTGATGAAACATCTATGCTTTTATGAACCAATGTTAGAGAAATGACTGCCTGTGTTCTGTTCTGGGATTTTTAATAGTTTGATCTCACAGTTAGGTCTTTAATGCCTTTTGAGCTTATTTTTATGTATGGTGTTATAAAGTGGCTCAACTTATCTGTTTTGATAAATTAGAGAGAAAAATTGATAAAAGTTGATTTCTTGCTCTAGAATAGTTTTTCCAGTTCACTTTTTTCTTTTTGTTCATGAATTTTATAAAGGTATTATTTACATAAAATAAAAAAAAACTTACTTTATTTTTTTTAATTTTTGAAATTTTTATTTAAATTCCAGTTAATTAACATACCATATAATTTTAGTTTCAGGCTACAATAATTTGATTCAACACTTCCATAGAACAGCTGGTGCTCATCATAACTAGGGCCCTCCTTAATTGTAAGTGAACACTTTGATGTGTTTATATAACCCACTATTATCACCACCCAGTTCAAGATATAGAACATTTCCATCCTGCTAAAATGTTCCCTCATGCTTCTTTGTCAGTAGACTTCACTCTTCATACCTACCATACTAAATTACTGATCTGATTGCTTTTGCCTACTCTAGAATTTTGTATCAATAAAAGTATATAGTATGCACAAATTGTGTCTGGATATTTTCATTAAAAAATACTTCTGAACCTCATCCAAATTGTCGCATGTGTTAGGTAGATTGCTCCTTTTTATTACTGAATGTGTTTTCATATTTAAAGTGTGTATTTTTGTGGGTAGAATATAATTGAATATTATTCATTTTTTTAAAAGTCTAATAGTTTAATAGTCTAATAGTTTATCCCTTTTGGTTTATGTGTTTAGTCCTTTTACATTTAATGGAATTATTGATATTGTATTTGTTTTTGTCTTTTCCTTTGGGATTACTCGAATACCTTTAGTATTCCGTTTTGTCTTCTGTACTAATGTTAAGTCATTTTGTTTTATGGTGTGTTAGTTGCTACTGTGTTTACAATAGCAATGTATTTTGAGTTTACTATAATCTACTTTCAAATAATATACCATTTGCATATATAACGGTATTTCTACTGCTTTTGTCATTTGTGTTATTACTGTAACATTTTACTTTCACAAATGACATACCATGGTACTCAATATCTTGGTATTATTTTTTTATCAAAACACTTATTTTTTTAGAAAATTAAAAAAAATGAAAATCTTTTATATTTGTACATAAAATACATAAATATAACTTTAAATAGTTTCCATCAGAAAACATTTCTTCATCTCATAGAAGTTTCTGTAGTTGAGAGACTATGGACTCTGAAAAACAAACTGAGGGTTCTAGAGGGGAGGGGGGTGGCGGGATGGGTTAGCCTGGTGATGGGTATTAAAGAGGGCCCGTTCTGCATGGAGTACTGGGTGTTATATGCAAACAATGAATCATGGAACACTACATCAAAAACTAATGATGTAATGTATGTGATTAACATAACATAATAAAAAAAAAGTTTATGTAGTACAGGTTGACTATTGCTGTATACTTAAAAATTTTGCCTCTCATTAAATGGCATTGTTTTGCCATAATTTTTGAAACATATATTCTCTTTGTGTAGATTTCTAGCACAACTATTTTATGGTAGATTAAAAATTTCCATTCACTGTCTCTGAATACTCTAATAGTATTAAGTGGTCATTTTAATTTTCTTTTCCCTATATGTAATATGTCTATTTTTCTTTGCTTTAATTTTTTTTGGTTGTTAATCATTTTCATCAATTTGAATATGATGTGTGTTGATGTAATGCTACTTGGGGTTTATTAAGTTTCTTGGATTTGTGGATTGATATTTTTATCAAATCTGTTATTTTTCAGCTATTGCTTTTTTATCTGTCCCTCTCAATCTTTGGGATACTCCAATTATAAATATAAATATATACACATATTTATATTATATAATATATATTTGTATTATATGTTATATATAATAGTCTTTATAGTATGTAATATATATGTATTTATATTAGATTGCTTAATATTGTCCATTAAGACTGTTGTTCACCTTTTTCGTTTATCTCTCCTTATGTTTTAGTTTGAATAGTTCTGTTGCCATATTTTCAAGTTCAGTTATATCTTTGGGAAAAACTGATCTCCTATTTAGCCAACCCATGCCAGATATACTATTAGATGTTAAGTTTCATTTGACACTTCTTCACAGTTGTCATTTTTCTCATTACTATGTTATGCTTTGGTTTAAATAACCATACATAGTAGTAGTTTGTTTTTTTTTTAAGTCATTTTCTTATAATTAAATCATCCCCATAATTTCTGGTTCTGTTTCTATTTACTGATTTTTCTCCTTGTTATAAGTCACATATTTCCAGCTTCTTCTTTTTTTTTTTTTCTTTTTTGCCTATTTAGTAATTATTGATTGGATGCTGGACATTTGAGTATTTTTGATTCTGCTGTCTTCCTTAAGTAGTTGGTTTTGTACTGGCAAGACATTAATTTAATTGCCAATCACCTTAATCTTTTGAAGCATGATTTTATACTTTGTTAGTACACATCTAGAGTAGCCTTATATCTCCTCTTTCTTTAATGTTTGTTCTCAGACTTGGCATTTCTGAGGTGTCCACCAAATTTCCTGGGTGTTCAGTGAAGCATCTGTGAGTCTGTAGGATCTGAAACACATCTCAGTGGGTGTGAACTTGTGAGATCAGTTATTATTTTAGTTTATTGTCACCTTGTAGGTTCTTTACTCATAAGTTTTCTTGCCTGGCCTTCACAGAGTGTTAGCCTTTGTATGTTCAGTTTAATATTCAGCCAGAGTTTGAATGAAGTGAGCTTCTTTTAAAATTTCTGGATGTATTTTCCTTTGTGTAGCCACCACTTTGTGGTGCATTGTTCTACAAATCCTAACCATCTTAGCCTTCCTTATCTCAGAAAGACTCTCTTCTTGTGCTTGGATTTCCTTTCCCTGAACTTTGGCCTGGAAAGTGCCTCCAAAAAGAAAGCCTGGAAATTGTAGGGTATACTTCATTTGTTTTTCTTCTCTTAGAGTTCAAGCTCTGTGCTGTCTGCTGTCTAATATCAATGAAGAGATTTTTTTATATAGTTTGTCTCATTTTCTAGGATTTTTTTGTTGTCTTGTTGTGTTTTGTTTTTAATGGCAGTAGGGCTAGTCTAGTACCAGTGATTCAGTCTTGGCCAGAAGCAGAAGTCCCTATTACTGTGTTTGTTTGTGTGTTTGTTTTTGTGTGTATGAGACCAACTTTCCTTTCTTTTTGTTTTTTTAGGTTTTGTTTTTTTGGTTCTTTTGTTTTTGTTTTTGTTTTATCATGGAAACTGTGTGTGGCAGAACTCCTATATACCTCTCACCAGACTCCAGTATTTTTGAGAACATAGCTTGGGAAACACTGATTCAATAACAAAGGTCATTATAGTCAGTATTTGTGCATTAGGACTCACTAAAATTAGTGTAAATGAAAAAAAATCATTTAGAAGTTAATACCATTTAATTTCCACTTCATTTGGAAGTTTCTATTACCTGTGTGACCTGCTTTACAAAAATATTATAAATAGTAAGTAAATAGCATAATAATTGTATGATTTTTAAGAGGGATTAAAGCATCTTATTCTACTATGGATGTTAATATGCTCTTAGAATCTTTAAGGATTTACACTATTTTTTTTTCTTCACAACCATCACTTCACACATATATCTTTTTGTGTGTGTGTGAGAAAGACTAAGATCTATTCTCTTAGCAAATTTCAATTATACCATGCAGTGTTATCAAATATAGTCACAGTGTTATATATTATATTGGCAGACCTTATTCTGAAAATTTGTACTCTTTCACCAATGTCTCCCTATTTCTCCCAGCTCCCAGCCCCTGGCAAACACTTTTCTATTCTCTGGTTTTGTGAGTTTGACTTTCTTAGGTTTTACCTATAATTGATACTGTGCTGTATTTGTCTTCTTCTGTCTGGCTTAATTCATCTACCATAATTCCCTCAAGGTCCATCCATGTTGTTACAAATGGCAAGATTTCCCTCTTTTCATAGCTGAATAAAATTCCATGTATATATAGACCACAGTTTCTTTATCAATTCATCCAGTGACTGACACTTAGGCTGTTTCCATATCTTGGCTATTATGATTACTGCTACAGTGAACATGTGGGTGCATCCTGTTTTTATTTCCTTTGAATATATGCCCAGAAATGGGATTGGTGGATCATATGGGAGTTCTATTTTTAATTTTTTAGAAGGCTCCATACTGTTTTCCATAGTGGCTACACCAATTTACATTCCCACCAAATGTGCCACAAGGGTTGCCTTTTCTTCACAGCCTCGTCAACACTTGTTATCTCTTGCTTTTTGATAATAACCATTCTATCAGTTGTAAGGAAACTACAATCTCATTGTAGTTTTAATTTTCATTTCCCTGATGATTAGTGATGTCGAGTACTTCTTCCTATACTTGTTGACTATTTGAATGCCTTCTTTGTAAAAATGTCTGTTCAGTTTCTCTGCTTATTTATTAATTGGATTTTTTTTCTTTTTGCTATTGAATTGTGTGAGTTATTTATATATTTTGGCTAATAACCTTTTATTTGATATATAATTTGCAAATATTTTCTCCAGTACCATAGGTTGTTTTTTCATTTTGTTGATGGTTTCCTTTGCTGTGCATAGATTTTTAGTTTGATGTCTTCACACTTGTTTATTTTTGTTTTTGTTGCCTTTGTGTTTGGTGTCAAATCCAGAGTCATTGCCAAGACTGATGTCAAGGGGTTTACTGTGTCTGTTTTCTTCTAAGAGTTTTATAGTTTCAGGTCTTGAAGCCTTTAATTCACTTTGAGTTCACTTTTGCATATGATGTAAGATAGGGATCCAGTTTCATTCTTTTTCATGTGGCTGTCCAGTTTTCCCAAAACCATTTACTGAAGACACTATTCTTTCCCCATTATATATTTTTTGGTTCCTTTTAGTAAATTAGTTGACCATATACATGTGGGTTTATTTCTAGGCTTTCTATTCTGTTCCATTTATCTTTGTGTCTGCTTTAATCCCATACTATATAGTTTTGATTACTATAGCTTTGTACTATAGTTTGAAATCAAGAAGTGTGATGCCTTCAGCTTTGTTCTTTATCATCAAGATTGCTCTGCCTATTCAGTCTTTTGTGGTTTCATACAAATTTAGTATTGCTATTTCTATTTCTGTGAAAAATACCATTGGAATTTTGATAGGGATTCCATTTAATCCATAGATTACACTGATTTTGTAGATTATTTTGGGTAGTATGCACATTTGACAGTATTAATTCTTTTAATCCATGAGTCTGGAATATATTTTTGTTTCATTTATTTGTGGTTTCTTCAAGTTCTTTCATCAATATCTTCATATATATATATATATATATATATATATATATATAATATATATATATATACACACACACACACATCATTAGCTTTTGATGTAGTGTTCCATGATTCATTGTTTGTTTTAACAAAATTAAGAATTAAAATCTATGATCATTTCAATAGATGTAGAAAATATATATATATATGTCTGTCTGTCTGTCTTCTGTCAATGTTTTAAGATATATATATCTTTTACCTCTTTGGTTAAATTTATTCTTAAGTATTTTATTATTTTTTTGGTGCTATTATAAATGAAATTGTTTTCTTAATTTCTTTTCTGATAGTTCATTATTAGTGTATAAAAATGCAACAGATGTCTGTATATTGATTTTGGATCCTGCATATTTAGTGAACTCATTTATCATTTCTAACAGTTTTTGGGTAGAATCTTTGGGTTTTCTATATATAATATCATGCCATCTGCACATAGAGACAGTTTTACTTCTTAGTTTTTGATTTAGGTAACTTGTATTTCTTTTTCTTGCCTAATTCTCTTTCTAAGACTTCCAAAACTGTATTGAAAAAATATAGTGGTAAGAGAGGGTATCCTTGCCTTGTTCCTAATCTTAGAGGAAAAGCTTTCAGCTTTTCACTCTTGAGTTTTATGTTAGCTGTCATATATAGCCTTCATTATGTCTAGGTACATTTCCTCTATACCCAGTTTGTTGAGAGTTTTCATCATGAATGTAATTTGAATTTTGTCAAATGCTTTTCTACATCTATTGAAATGATCATAGATTTTAATTCTTAATTTTGTTAAAACAAACAATGAATCATGGAACACTACATCAAAAGCTAAGGATGTAATATATGGTGATTAACATAATAAAATAAAATAAAATAAAATAAAAATGTTGTATCACAACAGTTGATTTGCAGATGTTGAAGCGTTCTTGCATTCCTCGAATAAATCTCACTTGATCATTGTATATGATCCTTTTAATACGTTGTTGAGTTCAGTTTGCTAATATTTTGTTGTGGATTTTTGCAACTATGTTCATCAGGAATATTGGCATGTAATTTTCATTTTTCGTAATATCTTGTCTGGTTTTGGTATCAGACATAAAATCAAAGTGTTTCCCCTCTTATATTTTTTGGAAGAGTTTGAGAAGCACTGGTATTCTTTAAATGTTTAGTAGAATTCACCAGTGAAACCATCTGGTCCTGGGCTTTCCTTTGTTGAGAGATTTTGATTACTAATTCATTTTCCTACTAGTGATTAATCTCTTCTGATTTTCTTTTTTTTAATGGTTCAGTCTTGGCAGATTTTATGTTACTAGCAATTCATCCATTTCTTCTAGATTATATGATTCATTGGCATGTAATTGTTCAATTAGTCTCTTATGATCTTTTGTATTTCTAAATAAGTTTGTTTGTTTGTTTGTTTATTTATAGGGAGGGAGGGGCTGAGGGAGAGGAAGAGAGAACTTTAAACAAGCCACACACCCAGCATGTAGCCCAACACGAGGCTTGATTTCATGACCCTGAGATCATGACCCTGAGATCATAACTTCAGCCAAAATCCAGAGTCAGATGCTTAACAAACTGAGCCACTCAGGTGCCCCAGTCTTTTGTATTTCTGTAGTATCAGTTATAATATCTCTTTCATTTTTTATTTTGTTAGCCCTCTTTTTCTTTTTCCTTTTCTTGTTCTTTTCTTTTGAGTCTAACTAAAGTTTTGTCCATTTTGTTTATTTTTTAAAAAACCAGCTCTTAGTTTCATGGGATCTTTTGTATTATCTTTTCAGTACCCATTTCATTTATTTCCACTCTAATTTTGTTATTTCCTTCCTTCTGCTAACTTTGAGTTAAGTTCTTTTTTTTTTTCCTCATTAATTGAGATATATGGACTGTTTATTTGAGATGCTTCTTTTTTTCTGAATGTAGTCATATATTGCTATAAACTTCCCTCTTAAAACTGCTTTTGCTGCATCTTATATTTTGGTTGTTATATTTACATTTTAATTTGTTTCAAGATATTATTTGGTTTCCCTTTTGACTTCTTTTTTGAACCATTTTTTGTTCAGTAGCATGCTGTTTAATCTTAACATATTTGTGAATGTTCCGGTTTTGTTTTCATGTTTCTTTGTTTATTTGTAACTAATTTCTGGTGCACCATTCTTTTTCTAGAAAAGCTTTTTTTTTTTTTTTTTTTTCTTTTTTCATTTAGGACATCTAACTACAATAAACTTTTATGCTCCATGCTATATGCCTTCAATTTTCCCCTGTTGTTGACTTCTCTTCCCTTTAATACTACTGTCTTTCACTGTAATCTACAGGTATCCTTTAGCTCCTTCTGGTATACTCAGAGTTAACAGAGGTTCATGACTTTTGACTAAAGACTTGACCTGAGTCAATAAAAATGTACCATCAGTAAATACTTTGTAATCTAGTCACTGGAATGGAAGAAATTGAAGCCTAATTCCATTTACCCTAAAAGTCTGCAGTATATGTGAGAAACATGTAAAAGAAAGAAAGCAAAGCACAAAGGTACACAAAATCAATCACTTCAAAAAAATTTTAAATTTTTATTTTACACTTTGTTAATATTTATAGTTTGGTACTGACTAAAGCCTGCAGCCAGAGAGCATAATTTAAAATTCAATTAATCTACACTTTCTTTTCATTTCCAAATAAATATATTTTAGTCATTAATCTAAGGAGAAGATATCCATAAGCTAGAGGTCATCTTACAGAGATGATAAGCTAAATAAGTTAACATTTTATATCTAAATAAGTCATTGTTAATTTAGTTGAACATATATAAGCCACAGGAGTATTCTTTTGTCCCGTGGGCCTATGGCCTATCTTAAAAATAGATCTTCTTGGATTCTTTTTATAGGCATACTCTATTCTTGGCACTTATTTCCTTCTTTAAACAATAGTTAATAAAAAGAGTATGTAGAGTGTACTTTTTTTTTTCTTGCTCAGTATTGCACTTTTGGAATACTGCTCCATCCTACAAAATACACATGATCCAAATGGTTCTGTCAATCACAGTGCCTCATCTCACTTATGGTCAAAGAGTTGGGCAGGTGCCCCAGTCAGGAATAATCCATAGACTCACCCCTGGCAAGTCCAAATAGAGTGTCTTCCAGGGTTTCTATATGGGCACAGGAAGAGAGAAGTCTTTTTCCCTTTTTACCTGCTAGAATTGGTAAGCTGGCAGGTTTTGAATGGGGCTGACAGTAGATATCCTTCCTGCCATGTGGAGATAATCTATCTGCTGAATTAAAGCAACATGAAGGGGAAAATAGAGCCAAAAGACAGAGAAAATGACCTAGCATTTAAACCTCTGAAAATAGCCATATCTAAGCCAAATCCATGACTGAACTCAACCAGTTACATAAGTCAATATTATCTCTCTTTTATGTAATTTATTTTCCAATTGGTTATTGTGAATTCCCACAGACATTCTTGAGTGATATAGAAAGCAAAGAGAGACAAAGCTTTAAATTCCATTTATGATTTAGGATTCTATAATATTATTTATACTGATACATAAATATTTCTATCACTGATATTTCATGGTATATGTTTCACATTCATTTATGTCTCATTCTATTCTAGATACATGTCATATAGGTACAAATATTTTAAATTGCAGTGTCATAATCTCTGACTTTTAGAAACAGTTTATTCTTTTACCTTTGCCTTATTTACTGATATATTTGGATTTACTTTAATATCTCATTTGATATTTCTTGTTAACTATCAATTTCTTCTCTTTTTTTTTTCACTTTTTCTATATGATGTTAGATTGATAAAGATTTCTGTACTCCCATAGAAGTTAAGAAACTTGTCCAAGATCACACAGCTAGGCAGCATGAAAATGGGATTTGTAACCATGCATGGATTGAATCCAGCATTTTCACACTTAATGGCTGGATAATTAGTGCTCCTAGGATGCAGAGAGGTAAGTATTTGCTTAATCTATACATTTGCAGTAGAGATAGAAACTCAAGGAGAAGCAAAAGAAATGATATTAATTTGGATTGGATTTTAAGAATGATTCATGTTAAAAGAAAGAAGCATGTAGGATGACTGATAGAATTCTTGTTTGGGCAACTTGATGTGTGGGGTTTTTTTTTTAAGAAATCAGGGAAACATATAGAGAGGAGGGAATATTTTTATGTCGGTGACATCATCTAAGTGGAGAGGTTTGTTAGGTCATTTGTTAGAAAATTTTCAGTTCAGAAACATTGTCTGGACTAGAATTTAAAAATGGATCATATCTGAATGTCTTTGGCATCCACAGATTTAGATAAGGGCACTCAAAGGTATTGTATTACAAAGTAAAGCCAGAAAAAGACAAAGGATGGTACTGTAAGTGAACACATAGAAGATGTTGAAAAGTTTAAATGAATTAATAGATGCAGAGTACTGGAAACAGCACCTGATATAGAGTAAGTACTAAACAATGGTCAACTAACAAGGATAATGATGATAGTGATGATTTTGATAAATAACATAAACATACTTTCATTATACATTTTTTTAGTTTGCAGGACACTGCATTAGATACAAGTTCAAAATCAGTTCTGAGAGAATAAGTCGGTTATTTACCTCATGCAATATTTACTCCCCACCTCTTATTTTGAGCTAGGAAGAAATATTCAGTTCAATACCCCGACTATGTTTTGCTTCCAATGAAAAGGGGAATGAATACTAGTAAAGTGATCATAAAAAGTATTTTCTCTCACAGTGATTTCTCAGCTTCTGCAACAACTAAACTAATTTCTAAGGCTGCTAAAATAATCTTAGATAAATAGTGGGAAGTTTTATATAGTAGCCATATAAATTCTCTTCCACATAAAGAAGGGTAAGATTTATCTTTTAACACTGTTTTTTTCTTTCTTTCTTTTTTTTTTTTTTTTTTTTTTTTACATTTCATCAGTTTCCACTGGTATAATTTGGTCATGTTCAACTATATGTGAAAAGCACTTTTTCCTTCTTTCCCCCAAACACATCTTCACATAGTAAAGGTGAAATTTGTGTATCCCTGGGGATTTTATAAAAAGATAGAGGTGGAAGAAGAAGTTGAAAGGCAAAGAGTAAGTTCAAATTGTCAAGCCATGTGGTCTGTCTGAATTTTACTCAGGGGATCACCCATTCTTATTGTCAAAAGCCGAGAGATCTTGGGAAACAAGAAAGACAATTCAAAAGTGATGGGAAAATCCCAAGCCAAATGGTGAAAATAAATGGTAATATTTTACAAGTTGTGAAGCAGTTTTATTCCAAACAGTTTTTTAAGAACAAGCACAGTTTCTCAGTTATGTATAGTTTTCAACCTAGATAAGTTCATAACAATTGAAATAACACCAGAAGGAAATGGAATTTCTGAATTAAGTTTAATTTTCATTTTATTTTTTAAAGATAAAACTTGTATAATAGGATTTCAAGTCCAAATGCAAATTATGTACATGTTTTACACTCACCCAGTACCACTCCAGACAGTTTTAATTTTCTTTCATATATGTCTTACTGGATTCTCATATATTTTTTTTCTGTTATTTTTGGAAAAAATGATGCTGGAATGAACCAAATAACATTTAAGGATCATTTTTAAACAGCATCCCATTCTAACACCCTGAAATGGTAACAAATATCTGCTCTGCATTGTATATTGAACTGAGAATAACCAATATTTTATTAACTGTTTTCTGCAAATTACTATGGTGTCTGTTTTACAGATAGGAAAGAAAAGCTTAAGGTCAAAGAGTAACAGAATTAGGACCAGATAATCTTACTTTAAAATTCATTGTTAGTTTATTATATCAAACTCTTCTTGGTTTAAGGATTTTGAATGCTATGGTCAGAAGAAATCATCTAAAATTTATTAAACTGGGTAGGAACTGAACTGTAATTGACAAATTACTAGAGGCTCAGTGTGAACAACTCTGAGAGTCAAAAACTCCAAGGACACCCAGTCATAGGAGGGGCTTCACAATATGAGATTTACCTACAAGAGCTCAACCACATTCCCATAGTAAGTATGGGAGAAAAACCCCCTTCTGCCTCTAGTGGAGGGGGGAGAAGAAGAACCATTTTGAAATCCACGAGAGCACTCTTCTTCACAAGGCCTGCCCTAACAGGAAATAACAAGAGCCTAACCAGCTGGGATAGTAGCAGAGCATAATTGGGGTATTATCAGAGCCTGATTGACTGGGGGGGAAGGAAAATGCCCAACTCTAGCCCATTTTAGCCAATCTGCCACACAGAAGGAGGAAGAAAAAATACAGAAAAACACTTGAGAAATTCATAGTCTAGAGGCACAGTCTCACTAAATGTCTGAGACCTAATCATAGGACTACAGAGTGCTTCCCCTGCCCCCACCTCACATCTACACTAAAGGCCTATTTAGGATAGTTTGTCTTACCCAATACATTATGTCTGAAAAATATTAAAAGGTATATCAAAAGGTAGAAACACAATTTGAAGAGCAAGAGCAAGCATCTGAACCAGACATGGAAGGGATGTGAATGATCAGACTGGGAATTTAAAACAACCATGATTAAGATGTTAAGGGCTCTCGTGGTCAAAGTAGACAATGTGCAAGAATAGATGTGCAATGTAAGAAGAGAGAAGTAGATCCTAAGACCCAAAAAGAAATGCTAGAGATTAAAAAAACACTATAATAGAAATGAAGAATGCCTTTAATGGACTGGACACAGTTGAGACAGATGAGGAAAGAATCTCTGAGCTAGAAAATATTTAAATGGAAACCTCAAAAACCAAAAAGCAAAGAAAACAAAGACTGGGGAAAAAATAGCAGAACAGTATATTCAAGGACTGTGGAAAATCTTCAAAAGGGTAACATACGTATATGAGAATACCAGAAAGAGAAAAAAACTGAAGAAATACTTGAAAAAATAATAATGGAGAATTTCCTGAAATTAATGTCACACACCGAACCACAAATCCAGGAAGCTCAGAAAACACCAAGCAGGATGAATGACAAACAAACAAACAAAACCCTACATTTAGGCATATTGTCTTCACACTACAGAAAATCAAAGATAAATAAAAATATGAAAGACAAAAAATTACCTATAAAGGAGCAAAGATAAGAATTACATCCTACTTCTCAGAAACTGCAAACAAGAAGAGAGTGGTATGAAGTATTTATAGAGTTGAGGAAAAAAACAACCAACCTAGAATCTGTACACTGTGAAATATCTTTCAGAAGTGAAGGGGAAATAACAACTTCCTCAGACAAACAAAAATTGAGGGAATTTGTTCCCAGTAGACGTGTCTTGCAAGAAAAGTTAAAAGAAGTCTTTAGAGAGAAATAAAATAATATACATAAGGAAAGGAAGATAATTGAAAAAAGAATAAGTGAAGGTCAAAGAAAAACTTTTATTTTTCTTATTTGATCTAACAATAACCATTCTAATTAAATAACAACACTGTATTCAATTATGTATGCTTAAGTGTATGTGGGTGTATATATATATATATATATATATATATATATGCTTATGTATACTTACATATAAGTGAAATAGATGACAGTAATGCTACAAAGGACAGGAAGGAGGAATTAGGATTATTTTGTTATTATAAAGTACCCATGCTACCTGTTAAATGGTATAGTGTTATTTGAAAGTAGACTTGAATTAGCCTTAAATGTATATTACAAATTCTAGGGAAACCACAAAAAACAAAAACACAAAACAAAAACATGACCAATTTACTAAGGAAGCATAGAAAATGGAATTATAAAAAAAAATGCTCAATTAAAACCCCAAAAGTCAGAAAAAGAGTGGAAGGAACAAGTAAGAATGAAGAACAAGGGCAACAGAGAGAAAAAGTAACAGATACAGTAACTATTATTCTAACTATATCAATAATCACCTTGAATGTCAGTGGTTGAAAAACACCATTTAAAAGACAGAGATTGTCAGAATGAATAAAAAACAAGACCTAAGGGGCGCCTGGGTGGCTCAGTTGGTTAAGCGACTGCCTTTGGCTCAGGTCATGATCCTGGAATCCCTGGATCGAGTCCCGCATCGGGCTCCCTGCTTGGCGGGGAGTCTGCTTCTCCCTCTGACCCTCCCCACTCTCATGTGCTCTCTCTCATTCTCTCTCTCTCAAATAAATAAATAAAATCTTAAAAAAAAAAAAAACAAGACCTAACTATATGTTATGTACAAGAAATCCACTTTAAATATAAACATAGATAAAGATTAAAAGTCAGTGAATAAAAAAATATATATATCCCATGCTAACACTAATCAAAAGATAACAGGAATGACTATATTAATTTGAGACACAGTAAACTTGAAAAAATGGAAGTTATCAGGGTTATGGGAGGATATTATATAATGAAAAAGGGATCAATTTTCCAGGAAGACATAGTAATTTTTGATGCGTATGCACCCAACAATGGAGCATCAAAATATGTGAGGCAAAAACAAATAGAACTTTAAAAAAATAGATTAATTCACTATCATAGCTGGACACTTAAACACTCCTCTCTCCAAAATGGGCAGATTTGGCAGGAAGAAAATCAGTAAGGATATAGTTGAACTGAACATCAGCATCAATCAAATGGAAATTTAGGACATCTATAGAGTACTTCATTGAACAACCACAGAATTTACATTCTTCTCAAACTCACAGGGAGCATTCACCAATATGATCACATTTTGGGCCATAAAATACACCTTTCCAAATTTAAAAGAATAGAAATCACCCATTGCTCTCAAGAGCATAATGGAATTAAACTAGAAATCAGTAACAGAAAAATAATTGGAAAATCCCAAAATACATGGAGATTAAACAACACTCTTCTAAATAAGTGGCACAAAAGAGTCACAAAAGAAATTTCAAGGGAAATTCAAAATATTTTGAACTAAATAAAAATGAAAACACAAGTTATTAGAAATTGTAGGAATTGATGAACACAGTGCTTAGAGGGAAATTTATAGCATTAGAATCATATATTAAAACAAGACAGATCTAAAATCAGTAATCTAAGTTTCCATTTTAGAAAACAGGAAACAAGACAAAGAAGACTAATTTAAAATCAAAGTAAGGAGACAAAAAGTAGTATGAATAGAGGAGGAAACAGTAAAATTGAAAATGAAATCAATAGAAAAAAATCAATGAAACATGTGGACTATTTGAAAAGATAAAAATAAAATTGATAAGCCTCTACTAGGCTAGCTAATATAAAAAAGAAAAGACACAAATTAGTAATATCAGAAATGAAAGGGGACATCAATGCTGATCCTATTGACCCTAAATGGATAGTAAAGAATCCTATGAACAATTCAACTTGATGTCCACAAATATGATAACCTAGATGAAATGGAAAGGATTTCAATTCCTTGAAAGATAATATTTACTAAAACTCACACAAGAAGAAATAGACAATCAGAATAGACATATATCTGTTAAAGAAATTGATACATAAGGTCCTATATACAGTATACCTACTAGAAGGTCCAAAACTCAGAACACTGACACCAAATGCTGGTGAAGATGTGGAGCAACAGAAGCTCTCACACATGGCTGGTGATAATGCAAAATGACACAGACATTTTGGAAGGTTGTTTGATGATTTGCTACAAAATTAAACAACCATATCATCCAGCAATACTTTTTGGTATTTATCACAAAGTAGTTAAAAATGTCTATCCACTTAAAAACCTGTACATGGGTATTTATAGCAGCTTTATTCATAATTATCAAAACTTGGAAGGAGCCATAATGCCCTTCAATAGGTGAATGGATAAATTGTGGTACACCCAAACAAAGAAATATTATTCAGTAGTAAAAAGAGAGGATCAAGCCATGAAAAGACATGAAGACCCTGACATGCATATTTCTGAGTGAAGGAATCCAGTTTGAAAAGGCTGAATACTGTATGATTCCAACTAGACAACATTCTGGAAAAGACAAAACTATGGAGACAGTAAAAAGATTTGGGGGGCAAAGAATGAGGGGTGAACAGGTCAATCACAGAGAACTTTTAGGGTATTGAAAATATTCTGTGTGATACCATAATGATGGATAAATATCATTGTACATTTGTCCAAACCCATAGAATGTACAACACCAAGAATGAACCCTAATGTAAGCTAAGAACTTTGGGTGGTTATGATGTGTCAATCAATGTAGGTTCATCAAGTTTAGCAAATGTACCTCTCCTGGGCAGGGTTGGATATGGATGACAGGTGGGGGCAGGAGTTATGTGGAGAATCCCACACCTTTCCCTCCATTTTGCTCTAAGAAAACCTAAAACTGCTCTAAAAATTAAATTCGTTTAAAAACTTTAAACACAACTTTATTAGAACTTTATTAAATATGTATTTGGGCATGGCACTGTATTAGATACTCAACACAGAATTGTAGGGAGAATCCTTAGGCTTTGAATGTTCATAATATAAGAAAATACATATGCTGGACTTATATAGACACAATCTAGTCAAATAACTAGAAAACATTGAAAAATAACTTTTTTAGACATAAACATTATGAGCTCATTTAAGATGACAACTGAATACTGATTTCCTTGAATTTCATGTTTGTATCTAGTGGTTTGAGAAAACCATAAACTACCCTGGTAAGATCAGTCATGAAAACTTTCATGGAGCATATAATGGTATGATCTGGAACACTTTGCCTGCTGAGTATTTCCATTATGGTAATAAAGGGGAATAGTACATAAAGCAACATAAAAAGCATTATTTGTTCCATTAGGATATATAGAAATTGGATTGAGAATGTATAAAGACTAGTTTGTACTGAGATGCCCTAGTATTTTTTTCTTCTTTCTATGCATCTCATTCTTTAATTTTTCTTTCTTCATCCATGTGGTTTGAATGTTAACATTGACAGAAATTAGAGACAGGGACATAAAAATATAAGAAGGTGCTCTGAGGTTGCTGCTTTTCAAGTAAGTCAGGTGCTTTTGACGTGTGGCCGTTATGAGGAAAGACCTGTCATAAGAGCTTTGACCTAACTCAGTCCAGCTGGGTCACTAGTTCCAGATAGAAATCTCCCCCTTGGCATCTGTGTGGGTCCCAGATCATTCTTGGTAATCATACTCTTGTCTTAATAGCTTTTTAAACTTGACATTTCTTTCGTATTCTCTAGAATCATAATTTTCCTATAAGTAAAAAATATATATATAATTGGAGGGAGAGGTGACAAAAAGTCATGGAATATTTTAAGATAGAGTAGTAAGTTTAACTTATTCACACAACTATAGCCCTTGTACATTAAAATTTCCTCAAACACCAACACTCATTGAGTTATTTCTCTCATACACAAAGGTAATTTTATGACATAAAGAAGGTGAGTAAATAATGGAATGTGGAAGGAAAGGGTGGTCAAGATTGAAAGAGTAATGTATTCCATTTTATTCGGTATGCATGGACCAAATGACAGATTTTAGATTATGAAGTCATATACAGAAATTTTATATATTGTGTCAGCAATTTACTGTCTACTAAAAAAATAAAACCTTAAGAAAAAAATGAGATCGGGCACCTGGGTGGCTCAGTCGTTAAGCGTCTGCCTTCGGCTCGGGTCATGATCCCAGAGTCCCGGGATTGAGTCCCACGTCGGGCTCCCTGCTGGGCGGGAAGCCTGCTTCTCCCTCTCCCACTACCCCTGCTTGTGTTCCTGCTCTCGCTATCTCTCTCTGTCAAATAAATAAAATCTTTAAAAAAAATAAAAGAAAGAAATGAGATCAAAGTAGATGCAGTAACAGTGAGAGAAAATAACTTTGGTAATTTTGATGAATACTGATCAGAGAACACTTGAAGAAACTGGTTTAAAGAATCATGAACCCAGATATGGTGGGTAGAATTTTTAAGTTGACCTCCTCCATAAGATTCCTGTCTCCTGATTATTCAATCTAACACTTATCCCAGTACTGCTATGAAAGAACTTGCAGATGGAATTAACCACTTGACTTTAAAGTAGAAAAATTATACTGGACTATCTGTGTGTGTCCAGTATGTTTACCCGAACCATTACAAGCCGAAGTGGTCAGAAGAGTGTAGGAAAGACACAGTAGAAAAGATGGCAAGAGCAATGAGGCAGCAGATGAACTCAGAGATAGGGAAGCATGAGAAGAAAAATTGCCGCTGCTGACTTAGAGAGGGTTCATAAGCTAGGGAACAATCCAGCTTCTCTAGAAACAGAGAACAGTCTCTAGCTGACAGTCCTGAGCATTAAGTTCTCAGTCCTATACGTGCATAGAACTGACTTCTGTAAGTAATCTGAATGAGTCTGGAAATGGATTCTCCCCTAAAGACTCCAGAAGGAAATGCAGCCCTGTAGACACCCTGATTCTGCCAAGTGAGATTCTAAGCAGAGAAATCAGTCGAGGTATGCTGTGCCTGGACTCCTAACCTACACAACTGTCAGATAATAAATTTCTGTTGTTTTAAATACTAAATTTGTGGTAATTTGTTATTGCAACAATAGAAAATAAATACAGAAGACATTCTTCTTTCTCACAAGAGAGTCTGTGATAAAGGAGGCCAAATAGGCATAAAATACAGTCAATGTATTGCAGCCAATGACATCCTGTCCCACTGATGCTACAGAGACTTCTTGAGGGCTCAGAAGCAATCCCTTAGGTAACACAGAATGATCATTTGTAATTATTGTCTAGAAAGGTAACTTTTATATATTATAGAAGTGCAGGTGTTGCAGAGGTGGCTTGGTTGAGGCTCATGTCCGGTGCAAGAATAATTTTTGCCAACATTGAGAGGTGATTGGTCAGCTGACCCAGACCCTCTGATGAAATCTATGATATAAAACGTTCATATAACAAAAGGCTATGAAGGGGGCATCTGGGTGGCTCAGTCGGTTAAGCATCTGCCTTCTGCTCAGGTCATAATCTCAGGGTCCTGGGATCCAGCCCTGCATCGGGTTCCCTGCTCAGCTGAGGGAGCTGAGCAGGGAGCCCGCTTCTCCCTCTCCCTTTGCCCCTCCCCTGCTCATGCTCACTCCCTTTGTCTCTGTCTCTCTCAAATAAATAAATAAAATCTTAAAAAAAGAAAAGGCTGTGAAGGGATGGTATCAAATCAAGATGCAAAATCCGATGGGTATTAAAGAGGGTATGTACTGAATGGAGCACTGGGTGTTATACGCAAACAATGAATCATGGAACACTACATCAAAAACTAATGATGTAATGTATGGTGATTAACATAACATAATAAAAAATAAATAAATAAACAAAAACAAAAACAACAAAAAACAGATTCTTTTGTTAATGAACAGAACATATTGGATGCATTAGGTTTGAGAGGCAAGCTCTAGTTCCATCCACATCATTGCAAATGGCAAGATTTAATTCTTTTTTTGATGGCTGCATCATATTCCATTGTATATATATACCACATCTTCTTTATCCATTCATCTGTTGATGGACCTCTAAGCTCTTTCCATAGTTTGGCTATTGTGGACATTGCTGCTATAAACATTGGGGTGCATGTGCCCCTTCAGATCACTACACGCAAATATTCTTCTTTTTCAAGATTGGTTTTTCTGGTCTAGATTATTAGCACTACCATATAAATTTAAGAATCAGTTTGTTATTTTTATATATAAGTCATGGGAGTTAGAATTTTATTGTACCTATAGACCAACTTAGGGAGAATTGATGCCTTAAAACGTTTGTCTTTCCATGCATGTACATTGCATATAACTTCAACTCTTTAGACTCTCTTTAATACCTTTCTCTATAGAAAAAGTATATATCTTCCATATACTTTAAGTTTATACCTGAGTATTTTATATATACCTGAGTATTTATATATATATATATACTTTTATATGTAAGAGTATATCCAGATACTCTTATAAAGACTTTAAACATTTTTTTTTTCATTTCAAAATGATTTTGCTTGGAAATAAAATTTATTATTTATTCATGTATATTGTCCTTGTGTCATTTGACCTTGCTAATTTCATTTATTAGTTTCTTATTTTATTAGTAAATTTTAGGATTCCCCATGTACACAATCACATCACCTGCAAACAAAGATAATTTTATTTTTTGTACACCTTTTACCTTTTTCTCCATTTTATACTCACTAGAAACTAATACAATGTTGAATGTAAGTACATTCAGTCTATAGTGAATTATATTGATTGATTCAAATATTAAAATAGTCTTAAATTCCTATCATAAAACTGACTTGGTCATGATGTACTTTCCTTGTGTAGAAATCTGGTTTGATTTGCATTAGCTAGATTTGTTCAGGTTTACCAGTGTTAATGAGGAATATTAGTATTTTTTCCCATAATATATTTGACTGAACTATTCCTTACACTTAAATGTTCTGAAAGAGTATATATAAGAGTTGTAATATGTTTTTATTTTTAAAAATCAACAGAATTTACTAGTAAAAGAATTTTGTCCTGGAGGTTTTCCTCTTTCTTTTCTTTCTTTCTTTCTTTTTTTTCTTTTTCTTTTTCTTTCTTTCTTTCTTCTTTCTTTCTTTCTTTCTTTCTTTCTTTCTTTCTTTCTTTCTTTCTTTCTTTTTCTTTCTTTCTCCTTCCTTTTCTTTCTTTCTTTCTTTCTTTCTTTCTTTCTTTCTTTCTTTCTTTCTTTCTTTCTTTCTAGATTTTATTTATTTATTTGACAGAGAGAGAGAGAGTGCACAAGCAGGGGGAGCAGGAGAGGGAGAAGCAGGCTCCCCGCTGAGCAAGAAACCCTATGTGGGACTCCATCCCAGGGCCCTGGGATCATGACCCTAGCCAAAGGCAGAGCTCAACAGATTGAGCCACCCAGGCACTCTCTTTCTTTCTTTCCATCTTCCTCCCTTCCTTCCTTCCTTCCTTCCTTCCTTCCTTCCTTCCTTCCTTCCCTCCTTCCTTCCTTCTTTTTTTGTGACAATGTTTTGAATTATTATTACATATCATTTAGTCAAAACAGGGTAATGAAAATGTTCTATTTCTTATATCATTTTTGTTAATTTGTGTTTCTTTCCATTTTCTCTAAATTTTTGAATTAATGGGCATTATTTTTTCACAACAGTCCCTTATCATTTTAATAGCTGTAGGCTCTCTAGTGATGTCCTATTTTTCAATCCTGTCATTGGTAATTTGTGGGTCTTTTTCTACTTTCTTTTTTATCAGTATAGAGTTTTATCAATTTTAGTGATCTTTTGAAAGAAAGTGTTTTTAGCTTTGTTGATTTTTCTCTGTATTTTGCATTTTCTCTTTTATTGTTTTCCAATGTTATGTACATTTTTCTTTTTTTAGCTAAATATGAGTTTAATTTGTTCTTATCCTAACTTTTTAAGGTGAAAATTTAGACCACATGATTTTAGATGATTGTTCTTTTCTAAGATAGTCATTTAAAGGTAGACACTTTCTTGTAAGCACTGTATGGGTTGCAATCACAAATTTTAATGTCTTGCTTTCTAGATCATTAAAGTACTTTCTAATTTCCCTTGTTATTTCTTCTTTGACATAGAGGTTTTTTAGAAGTATTTTGCTTGGTTTCTAAATATTTGAGGCTTTTCTTTCTTTTTTTTTTTTTTTAAGATTTTTATTTATTTATTTGAGACAGAGAGAATGAGAGACAGAGAGCATGAGAGGGAGGAGGGTCAGAGGGAGAAGCAGACTCCCTGCCGAGCAGGGAGCCTGATGCGGGACTCGATCCCGGGACTCCAGGATCATGACCTGAGCCGAAGGCAGTCGCTTAACCAACTGAGCCACCCAGGCGCCCTATTTGAGGCTTTTCTAAGTTATCATTTTATTATTGATTTCTTTTTTAAAGAATTTATTTATTTGACCAAGAGAGAGATTGTGAGCACACAAGCAGGGGGAGCAGCAGAGAGAGAAGCAGGCTCTCCACTGAGCAGGGAGCCCTACATGGGGCTTGATCCCAGGACCCTGGGAACATGACCTGAGCTGAAGGCAGATGCTTAGCCTACTGAGCCACCCACGTGCCCCTATTGATTTCTTTTTTTTTTTTTTTAAAGATTTATTTATTGGAGAGAGAGAGAGAGAACACAAGCCTACAGGCAAAGGAGCAGAGGGAAAAATCTTCAAGCAGACCCTCCACCTAATGCAGAACCCCAGGCGAGTGGGAGCTCAATCTCAGGACTCATGAGATCATGACTTGATCTACTGAACCACCCAGGTGCCCCTTGTTATTGATTTCTAATTTAATTCTTCTATGAAGAATAAATGCTTAAAGGGATTTCAGTACCTTAGTTTTATTGAAACTTCCTTATGGTCTAGGATATGGACTATGTTCCATGGCTAATGTTCCATGCACACTTGAAAAAGAAATGTATATTCCATTGTTCTTGGGTGTAAACTTTATAAATGTCAATTAGATCATTTGCTTGGTAGCCTATTCAACTTTTGTTTCTGATTTTCTCTGTAGTTAGTCTATAAAAATACTGAGAAAGGAAGATGAAATATTTCAACCAAAACTGTAGATTTGCCCATTTTTTTCCTGTCAGTCTTTCATGTATAATGAGCCTATATTGTTAGGTGCACACACATTCGGTATTGCTTTATTTTCTTAAAGAATTGCTTATTTAATCATTATAACATAATTACAAGAATCCCTGGTAAGGTCTAGAGTAACTTTATACTGTGTTTAGTATATTTTCACTTCTAATATGTGGACCTTTTGGCATTTCTACAAAATGCTGTGTAGGTTCCATGGGGTCTCTCCAATCTGATTAAACTCAACACTTACCCAACCCTATGAGAGTTCTGGGAGTTTTCCATCTTATGGCTGTATGATAGTTGTATTTACTTAATAGTTATTCTTTACCTGGCCTTATGGAGTCATTCTGTGTATATGAAATTTAGCCAAAGAATCAAGGTGACCCTTATGCTCTTTCTCTGAGTAACTTTTTTTATCAGTAGTCTGCCCTCCACATACTAGCTCTCTAAGCCTTGCTAATCTCTGATTTCTATATGTTCAGTTCAGCAAGAGTATGAACCCATGTTTATGCCCACTTCTCCTTATGCCGGGGTCCAGTAATCAACTCTATTCAGAAAGCTAGGGCATTCACACAGCGTTCATCTACTTTTTTTCTTTCCTTTTAAATGTTCACAGTTTTTTGCTACCTACTCTCCAATGAATAAAGAAAAATTGTTTCATAAATTTTTTCCAGTTTTATAGTTGATCATGACTGGATAGCAAGTTTCATATTGATTACGTACTTCATAATGGTAGAAAGTAGGACACATTCCATTTTGAAATACTGTGATTTCTATTTCCTAGGTTAAAGTAAATCTATCTTCTTATAAATTTTATCCATTACTCTGTTTTTTCTGTTGGCATAAAATACATTTTCCCCTATAACTCTCTTATATTACCTTACTTTACATATTGACAAACAACATTAAAGTATGAAATGAATAGTAGTTTTACTTTGTTTCTATTAATTGTATCATCCAAGTACTTAGCTTACCCATTTCTGTTCATCATTATACTCTAAGGTTCAGTTAACCCTATTTTAAAAAGAATTTCAGAAGCCCTTACTCATTTTGCTCAGTATTTTTAACTCTATTTTCACCTATTTTCTATTTCACCTATATTTTTTGCCCTTTATTTATAGTTTGTTTTATTACTTCATTGAATAGTAACATTTATCTATCAAAAAATGAGAAGGAAAATAGCCAAAATGAAAAGAACTCACAATCCAAATCATCTTTCTTCTTTTTCTTTTTTTTTTTTTAAGATTTTATTTATTTATTTGGCAGAGAGAGAGCACAAGTAGGCAGAGCGGCAGGCAGGCTCTCCACTGAGCAGGGAGCCAGGTGCAGGGCTTGATCCCAGGACCCTGAGATCATGACCTGAGCTGAAGGCCAGCTGCGTAACTGACTGAGCCACGCAGGCACCCCTCCTCTATCTTTTTCATTGGCATAGTTTTTAAAACTTTGTTCAGGCATATTTTGTAGATTTCCAAAATGGACAATAAATCTTGCTTACGAGATTTTTCCAAAAGAAATTCCTATCTCTAATTATAATACCATCATAATGAGAAACATCAACATATAAAAAAATTTGTTCTTTTTAC
Organism: Mirounga angustirostris; assembly: GCF_029215605.1. NCBI lineage: Eukaryota > Metazoa > Chordata > Mammalia > Carnivora > Phocidae > Mirounga > Mirounga angustirostris. Next base: position 87,873,581 of record NW_026991713.1, on the reverse strand, counting down.
ATGTTAACTGAATGCCATGTTGAGATAGAACATTGACCTTCTCTACATTTTTAAAGAATTCTTGATGTGGCCAATTATAACAGGTGTGATTTGTTTAAATGATGGTTTTCTTCAGGATATTTGTGACAAGTTGGAGTATGCCAGTTCTTTCATAACAGTAACCCTCCCATTCTTTAGTTAACTATGATTCATATCTCTATTGCTTAGAATATATCTTTGAAAATATTAATATTTTAAGGTTACCTCTTTTTCCATTGATTTACATAATGACACAAACAATAACCATGATTAACATTTATTAATACTTTATTTTATATTAAGCATTTTACGGACACTAGGAGTTTAAGTTACTGTTCTCACTATTTCTTCAAGTGGTTTCTTCCTCCTTCAGTGATCTGAAAACCTTGCTTAAGGGTATCTTCTTATCCTTTCTCCTATCATCATATTTAGAAACTTAAATATCTACATTATGGAAATAACTAACAACCTGGTCTTACCTTCTTCATCTTACCCATTTCAATAGCTACACTTCTAATATTCACCAGCATTTCAGCATTTTGGATCTCAGCAACCTTAAAATCTACATAACTTCAACAAAATCTCAAAATTGGACCCTGTAGTAGGACTTAGTTGAGAGAATCAACTCTTCCTCTCTTTCACTCTCCTTCTTTCTCTCCCTCTTTCTACACAAACACACACACACAGACACACACACACAGAGACACACACTGTATCTATACAGTATAGCATCTCTTGACATATCACAATAGCCAAGAGGATACATTGAGAAGATGCTGCATTTCCTTTAGTCAAATTTATTTGATTATGAATAAAATTGAACATTGATCTGAGAAGCCTAGAAGAAAATTGGGACTATGGATCTGGAGCTTCATAAGAAGACTAAAGCTATACATATGCATTTATATTAATTTATTTACAGATGAACATTAAGGTTCTAAGTTAAAGTTTTCTTTTTTCTTGATGGTATATTTCCTTTACTGGCATAATTATTGTCATTTTGAGTTCCTGTGATAGGTTTAGAGTTATTAAGACAATGAATATCTGATGGTGGGTGGGTTATATTTGGGATTATTGTGTATCAAACATGATGCTAATCATGCATTCTACCTCATTTAATTGTAAATGGAATTTCAGCTTCTGTTAATCTAAAAATAACATCACATAAAATAATTATAACACTTTTTCAATTGATCATAACTAGTACTTTAAATATATTTATCTGAATCCTTACACATTTGCATTTTATTTACATTCAAGTAAATAACAGAAACATAATTTTATTTCTCCAGTAACAATTTCTTCATCAAGAATTACCCTGTGAACTCAATCTTTAAATTATTGTTCTTTTCCTAGAGATTATTCTTTTTTTCAGATTTATTTATTTATTATTAGAGCAAGAGAGCATGCATGTGCTTGGGGGATGGTGCAGAGGGAGAGGGAGAGACATCCCAAGCAGCCTCCCCTCTGAGCAGGGAACCTGATGTGGGGCTCAATCTCATGACCCTGAGATCATGACCTGAGCCAAAATCAAGAGTCCAGTGTTTAACCAACTGAGCCACTCAGGCGTACCTAGAGATTATTCTTAAGGGATGTAGATCCTTTAACTGGAGTTTAGTGTTCTTTATTAATTAAAAAGCTCTGATATGTTTTCGGAGATGTGATCTGCTGTATTATAGAAGTTAGCTTTTTTTTTTCTTTTCATAAACTATTAAATGTATATAAAATATGCATTTATTGACAAATACCTCTATGCAATAGGACCAAAAATGTACCTATCTAAATTTCCACTTGAAAGATGTGGACTCCAATTAGCTGAAGTAAAGGAATTCTTACCATACCAGGCTCTCCAAAAAGAAAGTCACCAGTAGAAACTAAGTTTTAAAAATGTTTACTTTACTGTCTTGACATTATATTTTCAGCTACTTTGTGAATAAAACTAATATCCATTGAAAAATCAATGTTAGAGGGTGCCTGTGTGGCTCAGATGGTTAAACATCTGCCTTTGGCTCAGGTCATGATCCCAGGGTCCTGGGATCGAGTCCCACATCAGGCTCCCTGCTCAATGGGGAGCCTGCTTCTTCCTCTCCCTCTGCTGCTCCCCCTGCTTGTGCTCTCTCTCTCTCTCTCTCTCTAATAAATAAATAAAATCTTAAAAAAAAAGAAAAAGAAAAATCAATGTTAGATGTGGTATTTATTTACCTGACTCTCTTTCAGTTGCCTCTTTTTGATAATTTTTTTTTTGTCTTACAAAAGATATTGAAAGGTAGAATTGTTTTTACTCTTCATTATACTTAGTAATCAGGACCAAGAATACTGTACAGATGAATTAGACAAACATGAGCCTTTGTTAAAGGTTATGAAGACCCTGCTCTATCAGAGGAAATTCCTGAGATGTCTAAATAGGAAGCTGATCTTGGGTATCACCTTTTTTTTTTTTTCTGTACAAGCATTTTAAGAAACTTTTGTGATAGGAGTTGAAACTATATCTTATTTGACCAATGCCAAGTTTATTCTGTATTCAAATGGTTTGTTTGGGGGGTGGGTAGAGGAAAATTGTTTCTTATTGTTGAGTAAAATACTGGACTGATCCAAAAGTTTCCATCTCTGTTCTTCAGTGATACTTGCAGCTCCCTTTATCAGCAAAGACCTTTTTAATTTCCAACTTGAGAAGCTTAAAGGAGCTTAACACTGATTTAAATGTACCTTAAGCCAAAGCACAATCCCTTTTCTTGGTAGTCATGGTGCAAGTTTAGAAGGAAAGAATAAATGGTCTTGGCTATTTAAAGAGGGGGTGAAGAGTAACAAGAGGACCTAAACAAATTTTGCCCAATTTGAATGCATACTTATAATTAGCCTGAAAGTTATTTGTCCCAAACTACTGTTAATTTAACTTTGAAAAAAATAAATAAGGAAAGCATTTTCCTCTCCGTTTTATCTGTGCTGATTTTGTGTAGAGTGGCACAAAAGTAGTGGCATGCCCAGCAACAAGCTGATCCCTGAGAGCTGAGAGCAGGGAGCCAAGAGGTGACTAGATGATGAAGGCTATTACTGTCTTCTTTCCAGGTTAGTGTCTCTGGGAGCTCATCCCTGGGGCCCTTCTTAGCCAGCTGCTCCTCTTAATGCTCTCTCTCCTCCCTCATCCAGCACCGGACAGCAGTAATGCATTAATGGCTCAGTGCTGGGAACACCATGGTGTGCATGACGGTATTCAGAAATCCTTATCCTCACATGCTTTTGCTGTGCAGTTTATTTTTTAACAAAGGACTAGAGAGGAAAATGTGGATGTGAGTGAAAGAGAAGAGCAGGGGGTGAAAGACCACTTTGTAGCAAATGAATTACATTCAACGTCAATTTTTAACTAATTCTTCCTGGGGCTATTAAAAGAGCTAGTGTTACATAGAGTCACAAACCAGTCCCTAGAAAATGAGTATCAGTGAGAGATCCACTTCTGGGCATAAAGCATCCTCTTTAGAGAAAATCATTCTTGAAGTCCCTATATTAAGTTTGTTCTCACTATTCTGAAGCAGGTTTAAAAAATACAACAGAAAAGAAAGAAAAACTGTTGGATTTATCCATTTTAAAGAGGCCGTAAATTGACCTCCTGCTGATGGCAGAGTACTCAGTAAGGGGAAAAAAAAACAAAAAAACAACAACCAATAAAACAAGAAAACAAAACAAAAAAACAAAGAAACCCTTCACCGCCAACAATAGAGATTGCTTCAGTTCAGTTTCCTCTCATATGGAGGATCTTGCTTTTTATTTTAGCCCCATAATACGTTTATTAGAAGAAAATCCAGGATCATTACCAAATAACTGAAAAATAAAAGCCTAATGCACATGGGCAGGGAACAGTTACAAGGTAAACTTCTCTGTTTACTCTTGTTCAGTCCTTCCTTCCCTCCTTCCTTTGTGAAAGAACCTGTTCCTAGCTGTGGAAAGTATTAGGGAAAGCTAAATTTACTTTCCTTAAAGAGCTTATACTAATAGTTTCATTTATTAGCCTTTGCTTACCTTTAACATGAGGTCTTATGCCCTTAATTCTGTTGCAATATACAGTGACAACATCTACTTTAATTGCACCAGAAAGAAGAGTCTCACAAAAGTGCCTTTATTTCCACAGTTAACTAGTCTGTGTATTAGTAGCTTTGTAGAAACTTCTTGGAGGTGACCTCTTCAAGATACACACATCTTGCCATCAACAATCCATAGGAGAGTTTGAAATGGGGTGTGAGAACGTGCAACATTTTACTCAGTGTCTTGGGAGACACCATTATCATGACCCCTTAAATTTACTGTCTTTGTAGACAACTTGCTATGGGAAAGGGGGACTTTGGAGTTAACTCAGCAGCTTCTGCAAATGAATGTTCCATGAGAGTATTACTGCAAACCCCAAGAGGGGACATTAGTCTAGCTCTTCATTAGCAGGGGTGAGAAAAAGCTGTCCTCTGTGTTCCTGGATAGGCAGACTCTATTCCAGTAGGAGTTTCTCTCTGGAATTCAATTCTCTGAAATTCTTAGTGCTCCCAAAGTCAAACTTGGCTTTAATGGAAATGGGATAAGGGGAATCTGAAAATGTCAAGTGCAGAGTTTTATTTTTCAAGGAGACCGTGGGTTTACAAACTGGGAGAAAAAAAAAAAAATCCTTTAAGCAGAATTAAAGCACAATTGTAGAAGTCCAATGCATTGCAATTTGACAATGTGCACTAACTGATAATGCCACCCACTTGACTCATTTACCAATTTAAGGTTATTTTGTAATCTCCCTGTGAGCTTCTCAACATAATAGAAGAACTCTGAATGTATGTGCATGTGCTTGTATGTGTGCATTGCTCTAAAACAGCAAATAACTTCCCATGATGCTTAAAAAAATATAACAACTCCTTTCCTTCTATAGCAATGATATTTGTGTAGAGGTAATTTTTTTCAGTTAAATTTTAGTGCATGTGTGGGCGAACAAAACACAACTGATACTTCAAAAGCACATAAATAAAGTTTAAGGAAGTAATTGAGAACAGAGGGCATACATTGATGAAATTGCTAAAAGTACTCAACTTCTTATAGAGTGAAAATGAGTCTAAGTATGAAAAAACTCAGTGTTTGATAATAAAGTGTTAAAAAGATACAACCTGATTTACTAATCTATTCCTAAATTTAAAGTGAATAGCCATAGAAACCATTCTAAAATAATTTTGTCTTTTTCTACCACTACATAAATATACTGATAATATTGTTAAATATTCGAATCAGTCATTTCCATGTGATTTTTTTGTTTTACAACACTTGTAAAAATAGACTAATGAATAAAGTACAGCACTTTAAGAACTTCCAATAGTGATCTGTCAGAAAAATAGTTACAAAGTGCCTACTCATTGTTGTGCTAGACTCGTGCCTTTACAAAGAGACCTATATAAATTCTTGTGCTCTAGAAACTTAAAAGTGAAGAGATGAACTGCCATATTAATTTGCTGGGTTTTTTTATTCCACTGAATATTTTTAGAACTTTATAGAATTTATAGCTTGTGATTTGAAAAACAGATCTTCTATAAGGTCAGTGAGAGGTGGCCCTCTGGCTCTGCTTGAATAATTGAAGAGTGGGAAAAATATTGCAACATGAGAAAAACTGATCCTTTTAATGAAGAGCTCTGACCTTCTAACCAATGGGCTACATTTTATTTTCTAAAACAATCATAATACATTGTAAGCTCTTAGAATATTTGAAACTGGGATGCCTGGGTGGCTCAGTTGGTTAAGCGTCTGCCTTTGGCTCAGGTCATGATCCCGGAGTCCTGGGATCCAGTCCCGCATTGACTCCTTGCTCAGCGGGGAGCCTGCTTCTCCCTCTGCCTGCCACTCCCCCTGCTTGTGCTCTCTCTTTCTTTCTCTGACAAATAAATAAAATCTTTTAAAAAAAAGAAAAAAAAGAATATTTGAAACCTGTCCTAGTTTGTTCCCCTACATTTTCAAAGCTATCCTGTAATTTTAACAGATTCTTCTATTTTTACATTATATCTGATATTATGGTAGCTATTAATTTCTCAGCCTTATAGCCTATTAGTTTAAAAAAAGCTGATACAATGGAATATTATGCAGCCATCAAAAGGAATGAGATCTTGCCATTTGCAACGACGTGGATGGAACTGGAAGGTATTATGTTGAGTGAAATAAGTCAAACAGAGAAAGACATGTATCATATGAGCTCACTGATATGAGGAATTCTTAATTGCAGGAAACAAACTGAGGGTTGCTGGAGTGGGGGGTGGGGTGGGAGGGATGGGGTGACTGGGTGATAGACACTGGGGAGGGTATGTGCTCTGGTAAGCACTGTGAATTGTGCAAGACTGTTGAATCTCAGATCTGTACCTCTGAAACAAATAATGCAATATATGTTAAGGAAAAAAAAGAAGAAGAAGAAGGTAGCGGGAGGGGAAGAATGAAGCAGGGGAAATCGGAGGGGTAGATGAACCATGAGAGACGATGGACTCTGAAAAACAAACTGAAGGTTCTAGAGGGGAGGGGGGTGGGAGGATGGGTTAGCCTGGTGGTGGGTATTGAGGAGGGCACATTGTGCATGGAGCACTGGGTGTTATGCACAAACAATGAATCATGGAACACTTCATCTAAAACTAATGATGTAATGTATGGGGATTAACATAAGAATAAAAAAAAAATTAAAAAAAAAAAAGAATTTGCACATCCAAAAAAAAAAAAAAAAAAAAGCTGAGAACTTGCCCTTTGGTCCTTTTATAGCATATAACTTGTTGGCACTTTTGGAAATCTCTATGCTTCTCTCTTGATTCTATATTCTTTCTCTTCCCAGTTCCACTCTCTTTCTCTCCCTTTAAAATTATTTGGCCTTCATGGGTTGGTTTGTTTGTTTATTTTGGCCTGGTCTCCACTGGATTGGAAACTGGGTACTGTTTTTTCCCTTCTTGGGCTCAACTTCACCTCTAAGCACTGTTTTGGTCCCTCCTTCCACAGTCTCACATGCATATCCAGTCTTAGGTTAGCCCCACCCCAGTTGCATACCAACCTGGTTGAAAGAATCTGAAACAAATCAGAGTACAGGCATTCTAGCTTTCTTGGAGAGATTATTAAATAATTATTCCATACATTCCATGTCCCAGGGTCTCCATTCTGCCCCTATCTCTGGGCCTGAACAAAATAGTGGCCTAGGTATGCTGAGATTTTATATCTGTGGCACTTGTGGCTCATTCAAGCACAGTGGAGAGGCCTACATTCTGAGCTGGTGAGTATACTTCTGACTGCCCACTGACAGTCTTCTCAGCCTCATACTCTGGCTTCTTACAGAAGCTTTCTAGTTAAAAAGTTCATTTCCAGGTTTTTGAAAAGTTCATGCAGCAAAACATTTCCCATCAGAGTATGGAGATCTAATTCAGTGCAATATTTAAAGTGGAGAAGATGCTCTAGCCACTGGTATTGTAGCTTTTAGACCTAGGGAAATTCACCAGTGTTGGAGACGCTCCGACCCTAAGAAATGAGCATACTATGACGCAATAAATTGCAAGTTTGCAAGGAGCCAGTTTGCACCAACCCTGAGTGGATAATGTCTTCCTTTTACCTAAGTAGGTTTGACTATTGCTAAAGGATTAGTGGAACACCCATTCTAGCATTATTGAGGTCTGTTTCCATTGCCCTAATAAGCATGGAATAAACATAAACATACTCAGGGCAGAATTACTGACTCATATAGGAACAAGAAGAGAATAACTGCGATCTATATATTTGTTTTAAGAGAGCTTCAGATGGAGCCTACTTGATAAACTTATGTGAGTTCCTAGAATTCCTAGCTTTTCTAAGCAGATGACTTAGCTTCAGACAGAGCCTACTGAGAAGAGCCTATCTTTTTAAGGTTTCTACTAACGACTCATTCATTGGATGAAGGGTTTACTTCAATGGGGAAATCAATGGTCCTTATCCTCTAACTCACTATAGTACCTAAATAGAACTCTGATCTCAGGTGGTCTACTCTCTGAAGTTATTAGAGACTTAGCATAATTGGTGGTTTTGAGGATCAAGCCATGATACATTGGACTCAAATTTCTACCTGACCTAGGACTGAGTCCATATGCATGAGCACTGCTGATCGGTAGTCCCAGGTAGAGGTAGGGGTTTATTTCCGTGATAATCATCCTACTTAACTACATATGGTAGAGTAAGTTGAGGTGTATGCCACCAATTATTCATTCATTTACATGCCCTCTCCTAGCTGAAAGTCCACCAATTCTGATTTCACTCCCTTCACAGTTATTTAAAAGTGTAGAATTACTTGAGTTTTTTAGGCAGCCACATAACACTGTGGGTTTATATTGAGCTTGTGGAAAACTAAACCACAAGTACTTTTTGTGTAATTTTATGTTAATTCATCCTCATACATTCTGTACTTGCCAAATCATTTTTCTTTTTTAAGTGAAAATTTTAGATTTATTATAGGTCTAGAAGAAGGAGATATTTGGAACCTGGATTTAGTCACCTTTGAGCTATCCCTTTCCTATCTGCCTTCTGTTTACAGTCTATTAGCTATGGTCATTTTCCTTTTTACAATTAACTTATTTTCTTCTCAGTGAATTTTGTTTTTTTCCTCCATGTTTCAGAGTTAGCTGAAATATATTTATTGGTACTTGAGATTAATTAGAAAAGGGGAAACTGTATTCCTTGTAATTGAAAAAATAAACATGAGGCTCTTATTATGTCTTGGGACTGCCCTATTCTAGACAAAATGGATTTTGATGTAAGGTGTCCAAATCAATTCTGCATAGCCCTGTTCCAAGATGGCCAGAGGCTGAGGGAAAATGATGTTGCAAAAGCAGGTTGGCCTTACTTTTCCACAAGTACATATTTATCTGGTACCAGTATTACCAATAAATATCTCCACTCACTACCTCTACCGTGGCACCTTACATAAAGACACTTTTACCAAAAGAAACATTACTGAAATATTTTTGACTATTCATCTGAATACAATGAGGAGAAAAACTGAACAATTATATCAGTGAAAACTATCAATAAGCCCAGTTTTCCTGGAAAAGACTATAGCTTTCAGTCATGGGACTTTGGGGTCAGAGCTATGCTAAACATTTGCTCTATTTGATCATTCTCCCATTTGGACCCAAGCAGAATAATTTCGTGAAATGGCAATAAAGTATTTCTTCAAAATATTTCACTTAGAATATATTCAAGATGACAAGGATTGTATAGTAGAACTCTCACTGATGATTACTAGCGTACAGATGATTCCTTATAAAAAGGTAATGTACTTTGAGTATACTAAAAGTACTTTTGAAACTGCTGGCACCTCATGGGAAAACTTTGAAGAGTGCATTCAGAATATTCTATTTATCCTATATTTGGTTGCTTTTATTTTTCTATTCTTTATTGATAGGGACAATGATATAATTCTCAAATATTCTAAAGGTCTTGTATGTTCTGTAACTCCTTCCTCTTATTCTACAAACACCAAATTTGCTCAACTCTATACCAACCTAAAATTAAATTTCTTTTTCTACATCTTATTGCAATCAATTTCTACATAAAAATGGGAATTCAATGACATTTTGCATTATATATATATATTTTTTTTTAAATTCACTTCCAACACCTGTGTTTTCTTTTAGGCTTTTGTATTTTGTAATTTTGTATTTTTTTCTTGTTGCAACATTTTCTTCAAGACTGTTAATGCTTTCAAGAAAGAAATTGTGTATATCATTAATCCCTAACACAGTACCTGGAATATAGTAGGTGCTTAATAAATGTTTGTATCAATCATTTGGGTAATAGTTAGGATAGTCTTTATCAATGAAATGATCACAACTAGATTTTTATTGTTTTGTTTTGTTTTTAAAAGAGTTTATTTACTTGAGAGAGACAAAGAGAGAGTGCATGCACACACATTAGCTGGGGAAGGGGCAGAGGTAATCTTAAACAGACTGCTCTGAGCCCAAGCCAGCGGTGGGGCTCAATCTCATGACCCTGAGATCATGACCTGAGCCAAAATTATGAATTGGATGTTTAACCAACTGAGGCACCCAGGTGCCCCTGATTTTTACTCATCCATTCCATATTTCCTGCTACCCATCCATCAAGTTCTATTTAAATAAGATTGAATATCTGGATAATACTGTTGGTTTTCTGTTACAAATTACTGTTTGGACAATGTTTAAGAACTTAGATACATCAGAGAATAGAATCTTTCTTTTCAGGGCTTTATAACTCATGGCCACTTTCCAAGTTGCTTTGCTAAATACTTTCAAATTCATTTGATCTACAAAAAAACTTTATTTAGTAAAAACTATAATACGTGTGCACAATCACCAAAATCACATTAACCATCTTATTCTTCCTACCATTTTTATTATCTCTCATCCTACTAAAGAAATGACAAATATGACTGATTCTTTAGTGAATATGCTCAGATTTTGGTCATAGACATAACTTGTCATGAAAACCAAGTAAAGGAATTGATGTTTAATACACTACCTGATTTCCATTGAACCTTTTTTTTTTTTTTTTTTAGACCTTGGGCATGTTCTATTTTTATGGACTCATTGGGTTGTCAAAAGTTAAGGGCAGTGACGTGACAAATCATCTTTGGGAGAAGGTGAGTTTATGAAACATTTGCTTTCATGGCTTCACATAGTTAAAATAAAGGAAGAGATGCATAGTTTATGGCCTGTTATAGCAGTAAATGTGTTTGTGAAAGCTATTCCTCAAACTGATTTTTTTTTCCCTGTATGGCATATATTTAAACTTAAGATCCAGTTTCCTATATTTCTAATTTCAGTTCTCTGGAATTAGATAGACACAGTAGTTGCCAACACCATATTCTATTATACAGTTACTTACTCTACTTGTACAATGCCAAACATCTAATCTTATCGCTAAAATAAATTATACTCTAAAATCACATGCCAGCTATTTTCATAATTTCAGTCTGTTAAAGATTATACAAATTTATCTATCTATCTATCTATGTATTTATGCAACTTTTATTGAATACCTTCCATGGACAAAACACTTTATTGGACATAAGGAATATTAAAATGAAGACAAAACATCACTTAACTGCTCTCAAAGAACATAGTTTGGAGTAGGAGAGACCACTTATTTAGTAGATAAAATAACAGTAAAAATTACCTTAATAATAATGTCTTATTGTATATTGTGTTCATAACTCAGATACAAGACCTTTAATTCTATTTGTTTAAAACATTTGTTGATAATAATGAAGCCCATTCCACCAAGGTGGTGGGAAGGTAATCTCTGTAAGGGCTAAGGCCCTCCCACTTCTTTTCCAGGGTTTCATTCTAGTTCTGGAAGGACTTATGTAGTAGCAGAATACTGCTGGGGAGTGGAGGTAGGATGGCCCTTTAATCTTCCATCATGCATTTTGCATGAGAAAACCTATGATACATATATATATATATATACATACATATATATATATTATTCTATTGATAGATTAGATAGATAGATAGATAGATAGATGAGAGATTGATAGATAGATTCCAGCCAGCAATAATAGATCAAATTTGCGAATTCCAGACAACAGTAATAGATCAAATTTGAAAACCTCTCATGACCTTCTTGTCTGAGGGAGTTGCTTTCCAACGTTCCTGCTTTGGGAATTGCATTGTCTCATCTAAGAGCACATAATGCTAAATAATGTGGATTTTACCAATTTCATTTAGTTTTATTATATTCAAAACTACCTATCTTCCTCCACATATATACTGGAAATTTGCATCTAGAATTATCAGTAGCAGTAATAGTAGAAGTAAAAGGAATGAAAAGCTAGCTAACATTGTTGAATCCCATTCACTTGGTGCTTTGCCTACATTGTCTCCATTAATGTGTCAAGGTTTCTGCCTTCTCCAGAGACTTTTGCCAGCACTGCTTTTCAAGTTGAGGAACTATTATCCCTCTTTGCCTGACTAATGCCTACTCATCCTTTATGTTTCAGAGTAGATACAATTGTCTAATAAACCTTTCTTGATTCTTCAAGACTGAAATAAGTCCCCTTCCTATATGCTTTTTGTATACTTTGTATCAGCCACTATTGCTGAACATATCATACATAAAATTATTTGTCATTTCAACCAGACAATAAGCTCTTTGAAGGGATACTCCTTTTTACTGCTTATTTTTTTCTTTCTCCCCAGTGCTTGGGACAGAGCTGGGATAAAGGATTGAGTAACACCATGAACATATTTTCTCCAAGGACAACTGCATCTTTTTCTATCAATTACAGGTTAAATTTTAATAAAAAATACACCCCATTTAGTGGTCTTCAATATTTCATGATGCTAATGAATCACATGTAGGGTCCCTATAAGTTCTTGGAAGCTCTAGTTATGGTGACTCCAGCTGTGACTTGCTCATATGTGGAAAACAAATCCCCTAAAGAGAGGGAGCTGATCTGTTTATTTTTGAGGAAGAGGATTTGCAAACTTGCAGCAATGCAAGTAATACCACAGCTATCTGCCCACACACCACTACAAAGCATATAATACCACATAATACCACGTGACGTCAAGCCATGAGGGCAGTGGCCCAGTCCCCTGACCAGGCAGAGCACCAGCATACAGAGTTTAAATACTGTGCTGAGGAGGACTGCCCATTTTCCTTCCCTCAGCCACAGGGAAGGCCAAAGCCCCATGTACGATACTTTATTTTGACACAGCCACTAGCTCTGTAGCAAATGACCCGTGTAGACTAAGAACAAGAGAGTTGTTTTCCGTACAACCTGTCAAATAGACTCCCTTTCCTGTAGCATCTGAAATATGTTAGCTAAGCTCAAGGGCTCAAAAATAGACCTCACTGCACACAGTGCCACTTGAAGCTTTGGAATCTATGTTTTCCTTAACTAATTTCCTTCTTCCTCTTCTGTCCACATATATCCACTGTGCACTCTGCAACCAGAAAAGGCCACAGGCCTCAGCTATCCCTCTGAAAATTTCCCCTGCCTCGCCTGACCTAAATCTTGGCTTCCTCTTGAAGACAATAATTTCTCTATAATCTTCTCTAGTGGTGGTATTCATTTTCTCAAACATCAGAATTGAAAGGAGATGATGGTATCAAGTGCAGTGTGGGTTCTAGATCATTCTTCCATGACTTCCTTTTTCAAATAAACAAAGACCCACAAAAACACTGCTTTGACATCCATGCCCCTTTGGTGAATCTCCTATTTCCTGTCACCCACCTACTTTCTGGATCATCCAACCCAAGCACAGTTGGTCCACTGGCATCCTGTCTTCCTCTCCACCTGAAGTCCTCTGTCTTCATCTCCACCTGAAGTCTTTTGTCTTCATCTCAGATGATTCTGATCTCCTGATTAGTGGCCTGACATAACCTGATCAAAGCTGTAATTTTAAATTTCAAAGCTGTTAAAATTTACTGCTAGTTCACTATTTGAAAGAAATGACATCTAATAATCAGCATGCTGCTGATTGTTATCAAAGAACGCGGAAGTGAAACACAGTTGCAGGTCACTTAGAACCCAATGTCCTATGGTGAAAATGTATGCCTTTAAAGAGAATGAGTTAACACTTCCATGGTGTTAGTGTCTCAAAATGAAGTGTATCTATTTGTATCCCTTTATAGGGTTAGATTAGTAAGAACAATTTCCAAAAATCCACATATTTTCTTAAATACTTGGTCTTCAGTTAGTTCAAGATACTTTGTTACAATATGTATATTATCACCTTCTGGGTCAAGAATATAGGCTTTGCATATAGCATGCCTAACTGAAAGGTAGATGAGCATTGCTAGCATTTAATAATCATTTCTTGCAAAATAAATACTACACACACATACATAATTTGTTTTTTATTTAACACACAATAAGAGCGCTAAAAAAATCTAGACATTTGCTGCTAAGAATAAACAATGACTTTTTAGTTGTTTCTATTAATATTCATGATTGGTTTAACATAGTTTTGATCATCAGACAACTGTTCTAATATTTGAGATCTAAGGATAAAGTACTGAAGTTTTGAGCAAGGATATTAAATTTTAAAAGGAGTCAGGATCTTTCTCAACCATCAGATATATAAAATCTAGCAAGGAACAAACTGAGGATTCTAGAGGGGAGAGGGGTGGGGGGATGGGTTAGCCTGGTGATCGGTATTAAAGAGGGCATGTATTGAATGGAGCACTGGGTGTTATACGCAAACAATGAATCATGGAACACTACATCAAAAACTAATGATGTAATGTATGGTGATTAACATAACATAATAAAATAAAATTTAAAAAATCTAGCAAGGAGATATTCAGTGATCTAATCGCATTCTAATTATTATATATGTAAATAAATATAAAAGTATTACTGTGATAAGTACTTGTTTTTCTTCTTGTTAGGTGTTTGTACTCTTTTTTTTTTTTTTAAGATTTTATTTATTTATTTGACAGAGAGAGACACAGCGAGAGAGGGAACACAAGCAGGGGGAGTGGGAGAGGGAGAAGCAGGCTCCCCGCAGAGCAGGGAGCCTGATGTGGGACTCGATCCCAGGACCCTGGGATCATGACCTGAGCCAAAGGCAGTCGCTTAACCGACTGAGCCACCCAGGCGCCCAGGTGTTTGTATTCTTATTTGAACTGGGTTTGTTATGTATATAGATTCTAAATTTTTATCTTACTAGAATAGGCAGACATAGTTTCTCTTTCTTTCAATCTGCCTCTCTCCCTTCTCTCGTTCCTTCTCTCTCTGGTTATCTGTTTATTCTGATAGCTATCTATCTATCTATCTATTCTTAGATAGGTCTTATGTAGATTAGATAGGTCAGAATAATATATATCAGAAATATAAAATAATTTTCCCTTTAAAATGTTTTTAATATTTTTTTTACTTCATTCACTTATATCCTTTCTGTACATACTTTTCTTCCTCTTCTTTTGCTCCTCATCTTCCTCCTCTTCTTTCATTCTTTGATTCAGAGGTGAGATAACATATGTGGATTAATATTTATTTTTCTTCTTACTTGCTCCTTTGCTATGTCACTGCTCCTCTAAATTAAAAAAAAATACCTTCAAACTGAACAAATAATATATTAAAAGTACTTTTAAGGAAGGATATTGACTTTATAAGGTGATACATAAAATAAAGAAGTAACAAAATTGATTAAAACTCTTCAAAACAAACAAGGAAACTCATACTAAAATGGCAGGGCTAACTTCTTCATAGTATTCTTATTTAAGACATACTGAATTTGTATTTTTTTTTAAAGATTTTATTTATTTATTTGAGAGAGAGAGAATGAGAGACAGAGAGCACGAGAGGGAAGAGGGTCAGAGGGAGAAGCAGACTCCACGCTGAGCAGGGAGTCTGATGCGGGGCTCAATCCCAGGACCCTGGGATCATGACCTGAACCGAAGGCAGTCGCTTAACCAACTGAGCCACCCAGGCGCCCCTGAATTTGTATTTTTGACATAATTTTCACAGAGTCAAATTTAGTCTTGAATGTTTTTAAAAATCTCATGCATTCATTGTAGCAAATTATGTAGACTTTTAAGTAAAAATTCACATAACTATTTGTATGTCTATTTATATACATTGTTTTCATCTCTCATTCTTTATCTCCCATTCCAAAGCACATGCAAAGATACACACACACACACACCAGCGGTGATTGAAAATGTTGGGAAACCTATTGAATGACAGGCACAAAAGTTACGTGTCTTCTAGTATATTTAGAATAAACAAATTATTTAAAACTAAGAAAATAAAACTGTATTTGCCATATAATATTAAAAGCACAAATGTGAAGGCTTTAGAGAAGTTTCCTCATGAAAAACAATCATGACAAAAGAGTACCTGAATGACAATATAAAAAAATTAAAACCAGAGAATTAATCTTTGTCTTCACACATGCTGGCTGATGCTAACACAATTGCAGAAAACCATGTATTTAAACCTACATTTTATAAAACCTCACTGGCAAAAATCAATAGAAAGCTTTAGTGGGTAGAATGTGTGTAATAGTAACAAGTAGAAAGGTTAGTGTAGAAGTTAATGGTTCTATCAGGAATAAAACAGAGTTAAAATGTGAAGGAAAGGTCTACCACAAGTGGTTCATTAACCTTTTAGAACCCCAGTGTATCCTCGCTGTAAAGATTACAACAAATCTGACTCAGACTCTCCTAGCATTTGCTAATACTCCAACTCAGCACAGCACTGTGTGCATTTCTTATGATAGAATTATTTTCGTTGCAATTACACGCTGCTGCTAAAAAAAAAAAAAAAAAAAAAAAAAATGACAGGATGAGAATGCAGAGGGCATCAGTAAGCACACACCGTGGAGGTTTTTGTTTGTTTGTTTTCCTTCCAGGTCTTCTCTTTGCATCTGATATAGCTTCAGACACAGTAACATTTCTAAATGGAGAGCTGAACTTATCTCAGAATTCTGTTAATTTTCAGCTTATTCCTAGTGTTGGTTGAATATCGAGAAAGGGAAAGAACTTTTCAGACCCAATTTGCATTATTCAGAGCAATAAAATAATACCATTATCTTCTTTTTGAATAAAAAATAGATTCTCTGACCTCTGAATCTCCTAGCCAAAGTGTTTTGCAAAAGGATGAGAATTGGACTTGTACTTTAACAATTCAAAGGTACAATTATGGTAACAAAAGCTCTGGTTAGAAACACATTGGCATTAGGGCACCTGGGTGGCTCAGTCGTTAAGCATCTGCCTTCGGCTCAGGTCATGATCCCAGGGTCCTGGGATCGAGCCCCGCATCGGGCTCCCTGCTCGGCAGGAAGCCTGCTTCTCCCTCTCCCACTCCCCCTGCTTGTGTTCCATCTCTCTCTGTCAAATAAATAAATAAAATCTTTAAAAAAAAAAAGAAAGAAAGAAACACATTGGCATTAACAATGATTTAACGTCTTTGGATAAAATTTACTCACAGTGTTGTCCCCATATCCTCTGTGATTGCCTTTGATTATTTTTTTGGCCTTAACAAAAGAATTAGAGAAAATTTCTGCCCCTAACCTCCTTCCTTACACAGTATCCTTCCTGCTTCCCTTAATCCCCCTGTCCCCTCTCTCAAATCTTTCTTGCTTTTCTTTCAGCAAATTTCAGGGTAGAAGTTTAAATGAGCAGCTGCCGCAGCAGGCCTTGCCAACATTCTCTGGCCAACCAACCAACAGGGGGTACTCTTGTACAGGATGGCTGGCTCCCCTTCCGAGACAGAACTAACCTCTGTGACAAATTCAGAGTCCACAGTTTGGAGCCGAAATCCCAGACCTTACATTCCTTCCAAATTTTCCAGTTGGTAATCTATCCTGCTGAGCTGATTCTCTTTAAATTTCCATATAATCCAAAAATGAAGTTATTTTTATTTCTTCCTCTGTTTTTTTTTTTTTTTCCAAAGAGGGGAGAATTCAGTTCATAATTAGGGGAGGAGTAGTTTTTGGAGTCTATCCTCTACATGAAATCTGTTATAAATACACCCTGCCAAAATCCTGAACGGTAATGTGCCAGTTTTGTAATAGGTTTAGTTCTCCGGTCTTTTTCTCTAAGTCCAAATTCTCTGTCATTTTATAACATTTTGTCCTTGAAAATCTTTTTCTCCCCCCTCACCATTTTCTTTGTTAAAAGATGGTACGGTCTGCATGTTTTAAGCTATCCCATCTGTGACAGCTGAAGACAAAAACATCAGCCTGAGTTTTGGCACAACTTGGGCCTACGTCCTGTAATCTCATTTGTGTCTGTCCTAGAACTGTCCTTATTCCCCAGAATTCTTATCTCCTAGCCACAGCTGAGAGCAGCATTGTGGCTCTCCGCACACAACTGATGCACTGGCTAAATGACGTCCAGATCTTTGTTAGAGCAGACATGATCTTTGGAATTGACTCTGATGTTGAAAATTGCTGAACCCCTTAATCTGTTTCATTTCTCTTGCTTGAATGATGGTCTGAACAGGGTAACTTCAGAGAACAATGGTTCTGGCTCTTTGAAATGTTGATTTTCATCTGTGCCATGATATGATGAGCACATAAAGTTTTTATATAGTTGGGTCAGTGATAAGGCCTTCTACAAAGAACACCATGTTTATCAGTGTTCCTTTCACTTGCCAGAAAGCTGTGTCTATAAACACACAGCAGACTTCATGAAGCCTAAAGTTAAATGAGAACTCTGACTTAGAAGCAGTTATTTTTTATATATTTTTGTTGTGCTTTTTTAACATAATTTTCAATACAAAATTTCACTGGGACCTGAGTATTTGGGACCAGGAACTTTTTTTAGAGTAAAGATTCTAATTTTCTCTTTAGTTTGAAACTTACTTTTTTTTTTTCTTTTTGATTGGTAAGCTTTTATGTCGTCATGCTGTATATTAAATAATTCAGAAATCATTTATAACAAAATGATGTCTATAGCCCACAGGATCCACCAATCTAGACTGTGGCCCAATTTTATCTTTGTGGCATAAACAATTTTACAAATTGTTGGTAACTTGGGAGTATCACCCAAAAGACTGACTGTTTAAAAAATAACTCCATAGGAAATTTACCTGTGATTGACACCTTACATTTGTTTATTAAATATGAACTTATTCTGCAGTACATAAAACCCAGATGTTAACCTATTATTGTCAAACACATCATCTCAAAACCTAAAAAATATTTATAGTTTATAAGTCTAATATATAAAGCCAAAATTCGCAGAATTTTTAAGATTTGAAAATAGGAGCGTAATATTTTGCTATTTTAAAATAGCTGAAGTTAGAAATAAATGCTTAAGGATGTAAAAACTATGTCACCTGAGAAGTAGTTTTCTTTGCACTTTCTATAACATGAGGCCAATTTCATCAATTTTCAGTATTTGCAAAACCTATATGAGTGGGTGACACTCTTACTTGGATAGGTTTCCTCTTTCCTGGTGTAGAATAGGAGTAACTATTATATTTCATTTATTTGATAATTTCATCCAGAAACCAAGAATTCTAAATACTATGTGATGGTCTGAAGCTCCCTTCTTAGAGCTGTTCTTAACTTACTGTCATGCAGTGAAAAGGAAGCAATGTGTGTCTGACAATGGGAGGACTCAGTCTCAGGGAACCTAAGTCTGTGTGATCACAGATTGTTTAAATTAAGAGGAAGAGGGAAGTTCTCAATAAATTAGACTCAACAATGAGAAAAGCGTTTATTAAAACCTAAAGCAGGATTTCCAGATGCTGAAAGCAAGAAGAACTGCTGAAAAGGCATAATTTCTTTCTAGTTAATTTGATTGGATAGCAGATGAACAATTTTATAACCCAAATGAAACAGAACATATAAATAAATTAGTTGTTTTTTTTTTAATTTGGTTGCAAAAGAGGCCATCAGTCTTCAAGTTTTGAAAGGAAATGTGGCTTATTCTGTTCATTGAATTCATTTGGAAATTCTTCTTTTCTGATGTTGCTTTATTTTTCCATGACTTACACATGTATGGGAAATACACTTTTGATCTTCAATCCTTACATGCTTAGTGATCTCTATCCATATTCAACGTGGGTGACAATCTAAACATCAATCTACTCATCAGTCTTCATACTTTTCAGAGCAGCACAAAGACCTGACTGCACTTTATACCAGTGTGTGATGTGGGGCAGTGTGATTAAACCCAGTGAGTTTTGGTTTCCTAATTCATAAAATAAGGATAAAACATTTTTCTATTATGGTTCTTCAGATTAAGTTTTATACTGTTTTCCTCTCTTTCTACTTCCTGTTTATTCTCTCTCTCTCTGTTACTCTCTCTTCCCTACCTCCCTCAACCCCCCCTCCCCTATGGGTGTCTGTCCATCATTTGTCTGAGTATTATCTATCTATCTATCTATCTATCTATCTATCTATCTATCTATCTATCTATCTATCATCTATCTATCTTATATCATCTATCTATCTACTCACCTACCTATCCATTTTTCTGCCTATTTACTTGTGACCACATGGAATTGGAAATAGGTGGCTAATATCTACAGTATAATTGAAAATACAATAGAAAATAAAGAATGGAGCAAAGGGCAAATAAAATATTAAGGGGCGCCTGGGTGGCTCAGTTGGTTAAGCGACTGCCTTCGGCTCAGGTCATGATCCTAGAGTCCCGGGATCGAGTCCCGCATCGGGCTCCCTGCTCAGCGGGGAGTCTGCTTCTCCCTCTGACCCTCCTCCCTCTCATGTGCTCTCTCTCTCTCATATAAATAAATAAAAATCTTTAAAAAAATATTAAAATTTAAAGGTAATCAGTAGAGTCATTGATTTTGCAAAAAAAGATATAAATGTAGTTCTTTTTGTATTACTATACTTTCCATCTGCCCTTTTTTTCCTTTTTTTTTTTTTTGGCCATTTAGGATATGATTGTACCCAATTCCATATCATCATGATAAGTCCTGGGTTTGTTTTCACCATCAAATGGAATTGATAGAGCTGGCAGCATGGGTATAATGAACGTCATTCCAAAAGAGAGCTATAACAGTGCCACATGTGTAAGGCATTTTGTAAAATAGTACATTGCATTTTGCCAGTGTGGAAATAACCTTATTTTTTGCATTTATTTCTTTATGAAGCCAAGATCAATAAACATACATGTAGGCAAAATACTTAATCCTGATATTTTTAAAACCGTTTGTATGGATTATAATGATTATGATCTCAAATGTTACAGTTCAAATAATACACTGGCTTAAAACAATTTAAAAAAAAAGAATAAAACTTCAACTTTGCTGATTATAAATGATGCATTTTTAAATATTCATTTTCAACATTCTTTAATATTAATTAGCTAGATGAATGAGTCACTCCTATTTTAATTTATAGGAAGCAAACAATAGGATTTACTATATCTTACAAGATAAAACAAAATAAGAGGACTTAACAGATTCATGTTAATCTTGGATTTTTCTCATATTTGAACATATTCTCCAAAGTTTTGAAATTGTGACTAAACTCTGTTTCAAATCGTAGAAAATTTAGCTTAGTTATTCATGCTTCAGGATGGATTAATCAAACTCACATTTTAGGGTCAGTGGGATGAATTCTGAACTATTTTTTTTTCTTAACTATTTTTTAAGAAAGAGCCTGACCATTTTTTATTTAATACTTCTAAAGATGATTTGTTATTGTCTGTAAAGGATATCATGGCATGTATGGGTTCCTTGAAAATACTTATATGCAGTATTCTTAAAATCATCAGCTTGGAATATGTATTAATTCTTAGCCTTAATTAACACATGAAACCTACTGTAATTAGGAGACACATACATATTAAATGAGCCTGCAGTTTTTAATATGCACACCTCTACTAGCTGTGCCAAAAATCCTTTGAAAAAACGTATTTCTATTCTTTCAGTAAAATACCATTAGATAGAAAATTTGACAGTATATCTCAATTTAAGTCAGGCCAAAATTTCAAGCAATAAAAATGTTCACCATTTACCTCAGAGATCAAGGAAAAAATATTTGGAATCTTGGGAGAATTTCAATTCTCTATTCATGATGCAGACTCCATTTCTCTGGCTCAGACAACGAAGATGAATAAGAATCCAGCTCTCCAGGTTGAAACATTTTCCTTTATTCATCTTTTATGGCCATTTGTCTCTATATACCTACTTTGCAGGGTTCTTATGAAGACGAGTAGAATAGTTTGTTCTAAAGTGCTTAAACTCTTAGGAGGAAAAGTACACTATTAGAGCAAATTATTATTACCTTTATTACTGTAACAAACACAGGGGATAATTATTTTTGAGTCAAAAAGAACAAGATAAAGTGTGATTCTGTATCAAAAATGACGTGGTGGGTGGTAAATGGTTTTTACTTCCATAAAGAGCAATACAATAATTTTCACATTGCACTGCTTCGAATATGTATCCTCTAAAGACTTTGTTTCATGTACTCACTTTAAAAATTTCTATATTTCTTTCTCACATAAATTCGCTAAACTTTGTCCTTTATAACACCCGTGTAGGTTTAGCAAAATTACAGAAAAGGAGTTATTTTTTTGCCAAAAATAGACTGTTACAAATGTAAGACCATGGATACGAATTCCCTTACTGTATATTTTCTTTTACATTATAGTTTTCATGTAAATTTGAAAATTTTAATAGTTTTTCTCTGCAGCTTTTCTGAGACTATTTCTATTTATCCTAATATTACATGTGGTTAGAGACTATCCTATTAGCTTTATAGAGAAACCACTTTCTCTTTTCATATGCTCTTGAGTTTCATTTTCTATAATGTATGTATTCCTGATTTGCATTAATTACATATGTTGTGTGGAGCTCTTATTGGGCTTTAATCTATTTCATTTTGGGTAAAAGTAGGCAAACAATTCCCTTCCCTAGGTTTAGCATTTATAGAAAAATGTCAACTAGATATTACAAATTAATAGTTACAAGTGGAGAGGATTTTAAAGTGCAAAAAAGTCTTGAAAGCTGTTCTTTGCTTTTCTCTCACTTGTTTGCTCTACCTCCCTTCTTACATATTATCTTTCTTCTCTCTTTCTCTTCTGATGCTTCTATATTTGGGTTTTAGTGGGACATTCACCTACATAAGCACATTCTTTTTGGTCATACTCCAAAAGTCACATAGGTTTAAACCACAGGGCTTAATTAATACCTGAGTTATTTCCTGGAAGGCATGGTCTGCCCTCTCCTTTCCATAGATGGGTGTTCTTGGTGTTAGGAAGATATAATGATAAGAGGAGGCAGCTAAGGAATTGAAGTATGGTATGTTTCTACTTTCTTCCTTAATCTCACTAATCACTCTGGGACACATGGCAGTAAAGTAGTAACTACATATAATTCTCTATTCCGTGACAGTATCCCCGCCCCCTACTCTCTCTCTGTCAAATTTTATAAATGAATTAGGGACCTCATATTACTTGGTTTTGAGTCATCTTTGGTGACTATGGAAAGAGAGTTCATAGTAAAACCTATGTTCTTATAACTTCCTTACTCTGACATTGTTTAATTTTACAGCTCGCCCCCAAAAAGAAATTTGCTTTCTTCTAGAAGTATTCTTTAGCAAATTCTTCTCATTTTGAAGATGATTCATGATTACTGTCAGAGTCTTTTGAGCACCTGACTTAAAGTGACAGCCATCTGCCAATCACTTACTGATAATTTTAGAAAAGGTATCATGAAGATCAGTAATTCCAAGTTTGGCAGAGCCTGCACAGCACCGGCATGCTCAGCTTTCATGATAATTTCTGCAGGTGGGGTGTAATGAAGTTTACTGGAGCAGCTAATAGGTAAAAGTATCCTATAGAAAATATTTGTTGTAAACCTTTGAACATTTATTTTGTGAAAGTAAGAAAACACTGTATTGAAATAAATAGGTTCATTTATCCTAAACAAATTTTTGAAATCAGAAATTAATTCATTCCTGGTGCCATGCACTACTCTAGGGTTTTGACATGTATTGTTGCACAAAATTGACCAAAGTCTCTTACATAATGGAGCTTACATTTCAGTATGGAAAGACAATGAACATTAGGTTGCTAAATAGGTAAGTTATATAAGATATGAGAAATGGATGAACTAAAGAAAAAGAAGGAGCAGAGTATGAGATTTGGAGAGTGCTAGAAGCAGGTGGGCAGTTTAAAATATTAAATAGCATCGTGGATAATTCTCATGAGAAAATGAAATTGAACCAAAATTAAAAAAAAAAAAGAGTAAGGTGTCAGTTAAGCAGGTGTCTGGCACAAAACAGGCACAGGGAAAACTAAAACAAAGACTCAAAAGCAGAAACATATTTGGTAAGTTCTGTGAACAAGAGCAAGTGAGGGTAGTACAATGAACCTAGAGCATGGGGCTTGTCAAAAAATAAGTCAGAAATTATTGGACCAATAAGCTAACTTAGGATTTTATCAGAATGTGCAGCTCATGACAAAGTTTTGAGCAGAAAAGTGACATGATCTGACAAATTAAATTTTGTATTCCACTACAGTGGAATCAAAGAGTAGAGTCAAATGGGCATAGTATATAACACAAAAAGTTGTATCGGTGTATCTTTCTTTACCAGCCAGATGTTTTAAAAAATTCTCTGTAAATCAAGATTTTTTTTCCCAATGAATCAATTAGAATCTACCTGAGGGTATGACCTTTAAGAGAATCTTATTGTCCACCTTTTGCAAAGTAAAGACTTCATTTCCTTGCAAATAATCATACGGTAGTTTATACTCAAACCATGTACAGTGCCATTTCTAATAAAATGGAAGTTGGAATAAAATGATCCTAGATAATCAAAGACAACCAGGACTAATCCCAAATATATTGATGACTTTTTGTTTTGTTTTGTTTTGTTTTTGTTTTGTGGGGTAAGGCCTGAGTGAGGATATATATGTTTAAAAAGTTCTACAGGTTATTTTGTAATTGCAGTGGGACTTCTGGACTTCAGTATTTATTCCTTTCCAAGTGTCCATGTGAGGTGTGTGTGTGTGTGTGTCTGGGAAAGAAAGAAAAAAGAGACAGATGGAATGGAATAGTCTCATAAATACATGTAAAAATGAGCAGATTTTTAAATCTTTATAACCATCCATCCATCCATTCATCCATCCATCCATCCATCCATTCATATGTTGTAATGTTCACTAGAATGCCAGTGTCTGATTTCATTATGGAAAAATCAACAAGACAAAAATGATCTGGCATTACTTGTCAGTAGGGATACAGTCAAGATACCAGTATACTACAGTGGAATGTATGTATCCTTTTACTCCACACAGCAGAAAAGATAAATCATCAAGGAAAAACAAGTAAGAATTGGTTTTCTCCTACCATACAAGTATGTGACCTTTTTGGCTACATTTGTTCCTCAACTCTTGCTTACGAGAGGGACCATGCAAATCACCCAAGTGATCAATGTTCTTTTTATTTTATTTTATTTTATTTTTTAAATTTACATTCAACTAGCCAACATATTGTACATCATTAGTTTTTGATGTAATGTTCAATGATTCATTAGTTGTTTTTAGAATTGTTAATCTCAATTCCTGTCATTTCATTATTTTACTTTTATTCTATGTGTTTGTAAATTTCCTTGATTTTAAATAAAAATCTGGGCATCAATCTATAGGAAATTATATGTATGTCAGAATAGGATACAAAGAAAATATCTACAGATAAGAAGTCTTGGAAAGAAATGCCAGAATGTAAGTAGATGCCAAAATAATGTTTATGTTTTTCTCTAGGGTTAGCTGAGGTCATGCCTCATAGATTGATCCTAAATGTCACTTTTGTCACCCATGCTACTAAGTGGCTCATTCCACTTATTTAGATATTTTTGACAGCTCTCTCCTTTGATTTCCTAAAGTGTAGCATTCCTAAAACTTATTAAAATGTTGAAGTTCATTATTTAGCAAGAGAAAGCTTGACAGGTAAGAATTAAGGAAGCTTTTAAATTTTTAGCTAACTTTCTCTCCTTTATGCATTCCAGGTATTAACACCTTTCTGATGTCTTGTTAAAGCCAAGGAGAAAAATTATCCCAGAAGTTCTTTGAACTTAAAAAAATCCTACACAGAATACTCTCAAATTAAAGGTAATTTTTATTATGTTAAAAGTATTAACCATATGTTGCTTGTGATAGGATGAGGAGACAAGCCTAACCTACATTTATACACAGTTAATAAATACATATGACCCCTAAAAAGTGATAGCATATATATTGTAAAAAGAAGATTTCATACATATTTCTATCAATATGAACATTTTCTGTCAACATACATTCACCTTGTCATGCTGGCTTTTCACAGTTGCTATCTTGAGAGCTTTAATTGTCTCCTAAAATTATAAGTATTTACATTTGTTTTGTCTCATGATTGTTTGCTACTACTATGTCACATTTTTTTCATATGTGGTGACAAATGGTCACTCATCGTTAATAAAGTGACAAGTTTCTTATCCAAGCTGTAAACACAGTAAGTTTTTTTTTTTTTTTTAAGATTTTATTTATTTATTTGACAGAGAGAGACACAGCAAGAGAGGGAACACAAGCAGGGGGAGTGGGAGAGGGAGAAGCAGGCTCCCCGCTGAGCAGGGAGCCCGATGCGGGGCTCGATCCCAGGACCCTGGGATCATGACCTGAGCTGAAGGCAGACGCTTAACGACGGAGCCACCCAGGTGCCCCATCACAGTAGGTTTTTAAAACAAACTTCAAAGACTAAATCTCCTCTGTGATTTCCTACAGAGTATACACACCAATAGACTTGATGGTATGCTGTCACTTTCTTCTATTAAGATTAACAGAATTATCCACTACACATTATGCACTAAAACCAACAGTATCCCTTTCAGAACCAGATTTGAAAGCAAGTAAGTAGTTAAAATATCTGCCTTTCTTTTAGGAATCCATGTTTATTTATAAAATAGAAAACAGAAAAGAGAAATATACTGTTGATCTCACACTTTATTTATATTTAACCATGCTTTAGCTAATGGTTTTATATAATTTGTTTAAGGTTAGTAATAGCAGGAATTACTTCTTTTTTAAAACTGACCTAACAACTTAATTTAGCCCTGCATCTTGGCTGTGTTATTCTTTCATAAAATTTTATAAAAAGAGAATGACTGAAGTCACACAAGTCAGTGTAAGAATTTATGTATATAAAATAAATTTAAATATATAATATTATCTGAGCCATTAAAAAATACAGTTGACAAAACTAAACCAATTTCCTTTAAAAATAATTCCTGCAGTGTATAACAGATTTTATATTCTGGAGGTGGAAGATATTTTAAGACACAGCAACAACTAAAGACAGAACAGTAATATCTGCAGGGGCTATATATAAGTATTTGAACATTTTCACCTCAAAAAGAATATTTGTAATTTAGATCTTCTTTATAATATAAATAATACTGCCTATTTAAGCAGTACCATTCAATCATTTACTCAGTGATTCTACTTATAAAGTCAATAAAATATTTGCTATGAGTAAGGAGCAGATACAAAGACAAAGAAAGCATAGTCACTATCATCAATGAACTTGAAATCAAATTAGTGGTGCCAAAATACTATAAGCAGCTTACAGATATTACAAATGAATTCTGTAAACATATACTAAAGCAGTGGCAATAGAGAAAGGGAAGTGAAGTATTTTAAAAGATATTTTAATAGTGAAATTGACAATATCCTGTGCCTCAGTAAATGTGACAAAAGGGAAGAATCAAATAGTACTGAAGGTTCTTGCTGTTGTAATAGGGTAGATTTGACTTTCCTGGCCCAAGATAGCTAGCATAAGTTTCACTGGGAATAGTGTTTGGTTTGGAGAATGTGGAGTTTAAAGTATTTTTGAAGGATTTTTTTTTCCCCCATTGGGTGTAGAATTCTAGTTTGGCTGTTGTTTTTGTTCAGCACTTTAAATATATCTTTCCCCTGCCTTCTAGCTCTGATCCTGTTTGCTTGAACATTAGTTGTCAATCTTCTTATTGCTCATTTAGAAAATATGTATTATTTTCCTTTGGCTGTTTTTAAAATTTGTCTTTTTGTCATTGGTTTTCAGCAGTTTAACTTTCAGCAGTTTGCTGAGGTGTTGTTTTTATAATTATTAGGGTTCTCAGAGCTTCTTCAATCCATGGGTTAGTCTCTTTACTAAATTTTGAAATTTTCAGTCACTATTATTTAAAATATTGGCTTTTTTATTTTTAAAGATTTTATTTATTTATTTGCCAGAGAGAGAGAGAAAGAGAGAGCACAAGCAAGGGTAGTGGCAGGAAGAGGGAGAGGGAGAAGCAGGCTCCCCACTGAGCAAGGAGCCCGATGCAGGACTCCATCCCAGGACCCTGGGATCATGACTTGAGTCAAAGGCAGACACTTAACCGACTGAACCACCCAGGTGGTCCCTAAAATACTGTTTCTTTCCTACTTTTCTTCTCTCCTCCTGTGATTCCAATTATTATTATGGTAGATATTTTCAATTGCTCTGCATGCTCCTTACATGCTTTTGTACATTTTTAAAAAGATTTTCTCTGCATTTCAGTTTATGTTTTCTCTTGCTCTGTTTTTAGTTCATTAATCTGCCTTTCTATCTAATCTGTGTTAAAGCCCATTTATTGATTATCATTTACAATTTCCAGTTCTTAAATTCCATTTATATTTTCATATCACATATTAAATCTCTGATGTATATCTTTATAATTTCATCTGTGTCCTTAATCTTCATGTTTTTTATATATTTATAGTAACTCGAGAGCTCTTGCCTGCTAACTATAATATCTGGTTCAGCTATGCTGTTGTTGTTGTTGTTTTTCTTTTTAATTTTTGGTCTCCTGGCACAATCTCATGAATTGATTATATATATTTTACTTCACATGGACCATTTTGTATAAAAAGTGGAACAACTTTCCTCCAATAAAGGTTTACTTTTTCTTCTGACAGGCAGATTGAGCTGGACTGATCACCTTTTTCTAGTCAGGGACAGACTTGGGAAGAAGCTAGGTTTGCCTCTGTTCTCAGACATAGTTTGCCATTTCTTCACTTGAGAACTTGGTGCCTGGTGTGTTCACTGGGATACCTTCCCTTGGCAGTTTCTAAACTCTCTTATCTCCTTGGCATTGAGAGACTGCCATAAACTGTGCTTTCTGGTAAGCATTTTAGGACCCTACCCAAGTATCTTCTGAATTTGATAAATGTCCTAAGGAGATAGCCAGCAATCATGAGGTTCAGCTCTTCAATCTCCCCTTCTCACCAGGATGTTTTCATCTTGAGCTTCCAATCCTGATTTTTTAACCATATGAGCCTGGACTTTCTATCTCTTAGTCATGGCTTTCTGCCCAGGCAGGGTCTGGGTTCTTAGTCCCATAGTCCTATATCTTAAACCTAGTAATAGCAAATGCTGTCAGGATACACTGGCTCAAACAGTTAGCTGACCTCAACTGTGGATTCTCCTCCACCCCCATTCAATAGTACTCATCCCTAAAATCCTGGCTGCTTCAGCTGCTTCACCTGTTCTCCAAATGTCTTTTTTTTTCTTTAAGATTTTATTTATTTATTTGACAGAGAGAGCGAGAGCGCACAAGGAGGGGGAACAGTAGAGGGAGAGGGAGAAGCAGGCTCCCCGCCAAGCAGGGAGCCCGATGTGGGGCTCGATCCCAGGACCCTGGGATTATGACCTGAGCCAAAGGCAGACGCTTAACCATCTGAGCCTCCCAGGTGCCCCCAAATTTCTTTTATTTAGCAGTTTTTCTCTATGTTCTTGGTGGCACCATTCTCCCCCAAGCTACTTCATCATATATACATACAAGTAGAAGTCCTACAACAGCTCCTGAAAAGGCAATTTGAAAGCATGAAACAAATTAAATACAATTAGTGAATATTGAATTTCATAATCCTTACTTCACAAGACTGCTTTAGAATTTAAAGGAAATAAAAAAGTTTAGAAAATGATATGAAATTATGGATAAATTTATTGCTTTTATCATTACTGGGAAGCTAACTTAACTTTTATAATTTCGTAGCATCCAATGTTGAATTACTCATGGAGTCTTGTTAATAAATAGTAATTATTGATAATTAAAGAACAGAAAAATAAACAGGATAATATCAAGATTAGCTTGAACCTTTTCTGTGGAAGAACTGGATGTGGATGAGCAATATAAAAAGGTACTTGATAGATCCAAAGGTACAAACTAACAGTTATAAAATAAATAAGTCGGGGCGCCTGGGTGGCTCAGTTGGTTGGGCGACTGCCTTTGGCTCAGGTCATGATCCTGGAGTCCCTGGATGGAGTCCCGCATCGGGCTCCCTGCTCGGCGGGGAGTCTGCTTCTCCATCTGACCCTCCCCCCTCTCATGTGCTCTCTCTCATTCTCTCTCTCTCAAATAAATAAATAAAATCTTTAAAAAAAAATAAAAAAAAAATAAATAAGTCATGGGACTGTAATGTACAGCATGTTAATGATGGTTAATAATACTGTATTACACATGTAAAAGATGCTAAGAGAGTAGATCTCAAAAGTTCTCACAACAAAAAAAGAAAAGACAACCAAGTGCTTGGGGAAAAATTAGAGAATTAATGTGGTCATCTGTTAATTAGGGACTCTTTGTATAGTAGTAGGTAAGAAAATGAACCAATTCTCTCGATTTCAAGCTTTCTGAAGAAAAGTACACTTCATATTATAAAGACACATGATATTAATGTAGTATATAATTTTACTGAACTGAAATATATATGAGCAGTTATATGTGGCTGTAATCTGTGGGTTTCTTTTTTATTTGTGGTAAAGAAAATCTGAATTACCTAAGATATTATCAAATTTATAATTCACATTTATAGGAACACCTCCATCTACAAAAAAAGTAGTTAAAATAATTGCAAAATTAGTTATATATTTTTGAAAAGGGATGGAAAAATTGGGCCTGTTCTGTCTTTACCCAGAAACTAATATGCATGTCTGTGTGAAATTAGATATGAATATCAGTAATATCTGGATACCAAACCCCCAACCAAAGGGACTACTTTGAACAAGACCAGCTATAAAATTTAACAAATGCTTCAGACATTTACAACTCTGCACAAATATAATGGAACCTATACCTAATACTTACATTAAACTGCAGGTTTTGTGTGGTAAAATGCTATGCCCAATGAATTAGAAATGCCCTTATCAATCTTATGGTGAAAATGAAGATGATCGACAAAAAATCCTGTTTATTATAAAGAATAAATAAAGTAAAACACTTTGTGCCTTACTGACAAAAACTCCCATACATTACCTAAAAATAATAACACAGATGCTACAGACCAGAAGAGTGAGGTTTTCTGATTATGAAACAAAACGTGAATTGCAAAGAAATAAAGGATTATGTTTAAGGTATCACACTGTATTAAATCCTAATCCAATTCAATGATAGTGCAATGAGAGCTTGAAAAATAAAATTTTTGACATAAAAGGCTCATATTTTATGGTGGTTAATAGTTACTATTGATGTAACTCATTGATTTTGTATGGACTGCATCATGTAGCAATTTCCCCTCCATTTTAATATAATTCACTATCAGAAAAGAAGTAGAATAAGTTTGAGCTGGCTAATTTTAAGCACTTAAGTAGAACAGAAGTATATGCAAACTATGAATAAGATAGGAAAATGAGGATAAAGATGCTATACAACGGTTTTTGCATTTAAAAATATATGTTATATATAATTTCTGTACAGTATACAATATGTTGATAAAAAAATACCATAATACTACCTTAAGATAGTTAGTGTTTAAGTCTGGGTGTAAATGAACTAAATCAGCACCTCCTGACCCTGTAACACAAAGTATGAGATGCTGATGGACTGTCTGATCATGCATGTTACTAGTCCACTATGTTCATTAAAATCCCTATTTATTTCCACTGTCATTACATTTGTAGCAAGACCTTAACCTTGTTGAGTATTGGCACTTTGGGTAACACTGTGCTAAAAGGTAGCAGAGGTTAGCTATCATTTATCTATCTACCTACAAATATCCATATAAGAATATAATTTATTTTTGGAAAAAGACAAGATCTATGGATGCAACAATTTCCTCTCTTTCTTCTACCCACAGTCTTTCCATGAATACCACATCAACCCCCTTCCCTGTCTCTCACTACCCACCAGAGGAGAATATATGTAGTGTCACTTATTTCTGTGAAGTATTACACAATCTATAGGGAAGACAATTTAACTAGAAAGGCTACGCTTAAAAAAAAATCACAAAGGTTTCTGACAAATGGAGAGAAGAGAGAATAACAACTTAAAGGTGAAACAGTAGCAGAAGTTTGGGGTTTGGCTTATAATGATCTTTAGAGTAAATTGGTATCACCAAAGAATTAGGCAGTAGAGATGGGTCTTTTTGAATGGTATTGCTATGGGATATGAATTGGATTCCTTTTAATGCTTTTAAGATGAGAGTAAAAGTTTTTATTATTTTAAATTACTGTGTATTTGGAACTGTGGGCCTATTTTAATGCCAGCCCTAAGTCTGCCATAGAAGATCAAGAGAGAGATGGAGGGTAATTTTGTGATCCCAAAAAGGTATCAATCAGGAGAAAATAGACCTGAGAGTGGACAGAGAAACGAAAGGGGGAGGGGGGACAATCGGACACTAAGTGAACCCAAATGGGACCGCAGTGGTCACATAGGGATAATGACACAGTGTCGCTCCTTAAAAGCATCTAAATCAATCACCACCATTCACTTTTACCAAGGGACAACTAATTAGCATCGGAAACTTCACAAGTTTAAAACCAAGTCCTTGGTTTCTCCCACCAACCTTTTTTCTTTCCCTGCTTTAACTAGCTCAGGTAATTGCAACTCCTTTTACCAGTCACTCAGGCCAAAATACTTGAAGTCATCCTTGACGCTTCTTTTTCTCACATTCCACGTTATATTCATCAGTAAGTCCCACGAGCTGTCTTTTTACCTCGTCCTCTGAATTTCACTGTATCTTGTTACCTACACACTAGCACTCCTCCCTGGAGCATTGCCATACTTTTTACCTGGTTCTCTTCCTTCTGCCTTTGCCCTGACCCACTTGTCAGAGGGACTCTTTTAAAACATAATCCAGATCATGATGTCTTCTGTTCAGACCTACTAAAGGATTTTAATTTACTTAGAATAAAATCCAGGATTCTATCCAGTCAACAGAGCTTACATACATCTACCCGCAACTAATTATCCAGTGTCATTCTCTACTTTTCATGTCCTCCTGCCTCACTCTCTTCTCTTCTATCCTCACTGTTTTTGTTGCTATTCGTTCATCAGTATAAAGAGAATTCTCAAAGCTTTGCAATTGTTATTCTCTTTGCTGGGAAAGCCTTCCTGCAGATATTTGCATAGTTTGCTCTTTCAGTTATCGTAGGTGAGTTTATCTACATCCAGCACATTATTTATTTTGGTCTGTTTCCCACTGCAATGTGAGTTTCCTGATGCCAAGCATTTTATTTTATTGCTGTGTCCTCAGTACCTAGAATTGTGCTTGGCCCATAGTGGGCCCTTATTTTGTGTAATATTTCTTAAGTGAATAAATGAATACCTTCACAAGGGCATTTACTTCATTGTATTACAATTATTTGTTTGCATGTAAACATAACCAGAAAAATTTGTGATCCTTGAGCATAGGGCTTGGTTTAGTTTGGATCATCCAAGAAGCAGATGTCAAGATGGAATTAGAAGTGCAAGAAGTTTTTTCTAGGAAATTCCTATGAAGGATAAGGAGTGAGCCAGAGAGGAAATAGGGAGCTTTTGGACTGCAGGGCAGGTCTGATTTCTGCAAAGGAGAGGGGAAGAAGAATTGTGTAGGAAGAGTTGCAGATGGCAGTTCAGTCCCAAAAAGGTTTCATCCAGACCAATGGGGAGTTTTTGGACCAAAGTGGTCATTTCAAGGGGCCTACCTAGTTCTCACAGCAGTGGGCCTGTGCCGTAAGCTCACTGGATGCAGTAATTGGTGGGAGCAGCCTGTGGGAAGGGTGGCTTAGGAACAAATGTGATGATAGATCCAGCACCCAGGGTCGAAGCCAATTACATGTCCTGTAGCAGGAGATCTGAACAGTGCCATTTCACGGACACCACTGGGTGAAGTTTTTTATATCTACAGGTCCTATCACAACACATAACCAAATCCAGAAGCACATGATAATATTTCCCATGCCAAGGAGCTGCTTGCTGTTGTCTGTTGTATTCTATCTTTCCAGATCATTTCAGATTCCATACTCCATGAAAATCTCCTTAAGATAACCCTGTTGATAATTCCTTCTCTCATATTAAGAATGTTAGGTATATTAGCTATACTAGCTGATATTAATTTGGCATAAATATACCGTCTATTTAATATATCAGTGTCTTGCTGTCTCATGAAATCATAAGTTCTCTGAGAGATAATCCACTTTGAATACTTCTAAAAGTATTAGAGGTGTAAAATAATAATTACATTCATACTAATTACTAAATGAGTATTGGATCAAATATGAACTGGGTCCTTTATCAATAAACAATCCGAAGATACAATGTGAAATGTAGTAACAACTGAAGGATCAGGGGTGTAGAGTAGGACAGTTGTTGCTATAAAAAAACAATAAGAGCCAAGGTAGCAATTTTTCTGCTGGAGAAAAAAAGCAACTATACTTCCCAGAATTCAGGTTTCACTTATAGTGTGGAAAAAAATGATATATAATAACAAAAACTGATAAGTAGTATTTTCTTTCTGGATGGCAACTTCTTTACCAAATATGTAAAAATATTTCATTACATATGAAATGGAGAAAGAGAGGACTAAATTTTGATAGTATTTAAAAATAGGTTATAAATTGAGGTATATTTTAATTAATTTAAGGAGTTTGTGATGATATATAAACTGAATATGTGCCCACCTTTATTTAAAGGATATTGCTAACCTAGAAATTAAAATTGTTGGAAAGTGGCTCCTGGGTGGCTCAGTCATTTAAATGTCTAAATCTTGGTTTCAGCTCAGGTCATCATCTCAGGATTGTGAGATTGAGCCCCACATCAGGCTCCATGCTCAGTGGGGGAGTCTGCTTGAGATTCTGTCTCTTCCTCTCCCTCTGTCCCTCCCCCCACACTCACACACATGCACTTTCTCTCTTTCTCTCAAATAAATAAATAAATCTTTAAAGAAAAAGAAAAATAAAATTGTTGGGAAAATGTTTGTATATCTAAATATACCCATATGCATTGCTAGAAACTTTAAAATTAATTGAAATAGTTTGGTATTAATAAAATATGTTGTTAGATTGATTGCTTAAATTAAGGCAATCAGAAAGTGACCAAATCTTTCCTTTCTTGAGAATTGTACAAAACCAGTACAATGTTACCAACTACATAAACATGAAATTCCATTTGCCTGACTGTTCATTGTAATGAAAGATAACAAGGGTGAAACAGTTTACACTATTGCATGATTTATAGGTAAGAAAGAAACAGTAGATAGAATAAGTTCTTTATAAGAAAATTTAGAACTCAATGACTCAGTACTTCCAAATTGAACAAAATTGTTGGTTAAAGATTCTAAAAGGCCTAACTCTTCCATGACAGTTTTTTTTTTATTTTCAATTTTTTATTTATTTACTTTTTACATTCTAGTGTGATTTAACAGAGTGTTGTATAAGTTTCAGGTGTACAATATAGTGATTCAACAATTCTACACATTACCCACCCAGTGCTCATCATGATAAGTGTACTTTTAATCCCCTTCACCTATTTTACTTACCCACCCCCACCTCCCCTCTGGTAACCATTTGTTTGTTCTCTAAAGTCAAGAGTCTGTTTTTTGGTTTGTCTCTTTTTCACTTTGTTTTGTTTCTTAAATTCCACATATGAGTGAAGTCGTACGGTGCTTGTATTTTTCTGACTGACATATTTCACTTAGCATTATACCCTCTAGATCCATCCATGTTGTTGCAAATGACAAGATTTCATTCTTTTATGGCTAAGTAATATTCCACTGTCTATATATACCACAGCTTCTTGATCTATTATCTAGCGATGTGCACATGGGTTGCTTCCATTTTTTGACAATTGTAAATAATGCTGCAGTAAACATAGGAGTGGATATATCTTTTGAATTACTTCATGGCAGTTTTTTTTAAAAGGTCTTGAAAGATCATCAGTCAGAAATCCATTTAGTAGACTGAGTGTCACCTACTAAATTTCTGTCTTGAATGCAAATCTTTACCGGTTGGAATTATATAAATAGACTATTTGTGGTGTGCTGCTTCATGGCTAGATAGGAGTACCTATTATTCCTAGAGATTTAAAAGAAATGTGATACAAATTTCCTAAGTAAAATAAATGTTCCCATAGTGAATTGTTGAACAAGAGGGATCATTTTTTTTGCTTGAGGAGCCTGTTTATCCCACTGCATATCCATGTAACAGTTTGACTCTTTCGGAGGAAAGAACTGATAAAATCTAACACATAAACAATGATAACTTTATTAGCTTCTGTTGTCAACGTCTAGTGCGTTGGGGTCCCTGGGTAAGGGTCTACGAAATCACCAGGACACAGGGGATGCAGAGCAAAGGCAGCACTTGCAACTGCATACTGCCGTTTATTTCTCACATAGCTATATACTCGCAGAGATCAGATAAACATAACAATGTATCAAGCCAACATCTGTGAAGTGAAATATACACGAAATGCAATAAGAACAAAATACATCCTGCTTATGCTTGCAGAATAAAGAATTCTCTTAGCCATCCTTCCTTTGGAGACAACATGTTCTTTGTCTTTAGAAAGAACACTTCTGATTAGAAAGACACACTTTAAGCGAGGCAAGAGCCACTTCCTGCTGGTCCAGGCATTTAGGCCTTGCAACATGAGGTAAGGGGAAGAGAACATTTTCTCCTCCTGGCCTAGGCCTGCCTGGCCGACCTTAACCTCAGTGCAGTCCTCAAATGACCCTGGCCTGCAAGGGGCCTACAAGCCTATACCATCTCACTTCTGTCTCTTGTTGAATCTCACTTTCCTTCAAAATGTCATTGAGAAGATGGAGAAGAGAAAATTTACCGATCATGTGTAGATGTGTAATGTGTTGAATGCTTGTTAATCTTTTCTGATCCATTATAAAAAAATTCTCTGGTTACACTAGTCTTCTCAAGTGTTTTCAATTATTATTCAGCTGACCAAAATTATACCTTGCCTGGATAGCCTGATTGATATATATCAGAATATAAACGTTAAATGTCATTTTTAGCAACTTCAACTCTGCCCTACCATCCTCATTATGGACTAGTGTTCATATTGAGAGACAGTCAATGTTGTAAGATACCAAAATTTAATACTATCAGTGTACAAGATAAAAATATACTTTATGCTCATAGTTTATCAGCCTTATGCTGGATCTCAGTCATGAAAAGAACAGAATGAAATTTTTACTTCTGTGGCTTATTCAATTGTCATTTCTTACAAAATACAATATAGTACTGTAAGGAGAAACTCATGTAGTTCACTATCAAACCTGTAAAGTAATCATTTACGAGCCCTGGAATAAATCCAGACACCTGAGAAAAAAATTTAAACTATATATCTTCTTTATCTAAAAACATAGAAATCTCGTAGAGAATTAAAGTTTAGGGTTTGGGGTTATAAAATTTATATATAGATACTTTCTACATGAATATTGTAATATAAAATTAAATATTTTAATCTAAACATTTGATTTATTTTCTATTAGAAGAAATGAATTTAGTATGATCATTTGTAATCTTTAGTTTTAAAGTCCCTAGCAAAGAAGAACTAACTCTTATATGTAGTTCTGCAATAAATCTTTCTTATATCTACTATAAAATCTCTGTCTTTAAATTAGTATAACCAAAATTATATTACATTTATATATTAATTTATATATCAAAGGATAATAATAGAATGTTCCCTATGCCATTAGTTCTTAAAAATTATAGATGTTTCTTTAGAGTTTACTGTGTCCCAGGGTCTATTCTAAGCCACATATATCATTTGTATATTCTTTCATATTAACAAGAATGATAAGAATTAAAATTCTGGGGCCTGGTGGCTCAGTTGGTTAAGCGACTGCCTTCGGCTCAGGTCATGATCCTGGAGTCCTGGGATCGAGTCTCGCGTCGGGCTCCCTGCTCGGCAGGGAGTCTGCTTCTCCCTCTGACCCTCCCCCCTCTCATGTGCTCTCTCTCATTCCCTCTCTTTCAAATAAATAAATAAAATCTTTAAAAAAAAAAAAGAATTAAAATTTTGACTCCACTTTACACATGATAAAATTGAGGCACAGAAGGTACACATAGCTAGTAAGTGATAAAACTTCCAGACAGACCATGTACCTTGACTGTAGAATCAGCATTCAGAGCCTACTAACGTATACAATCTTTTTATTTTATTGTTTAGTTAATGTTTTGTATTTTTCTGTAAGGGAAAATGACCTGTTGTATTTTAGATTTCAAATCCTGTATGTTTAATGGTTAGTCAATAGTTAATCCTGTTTTTGGAAAATAAATTTCCCTTTGTATTTTTATTGCCAGTGTCTTAATGTGTTAATGTATTGTATCACGTTGATTGATTTTCAACTTTTTTTTTTTAAAGATTTTATTTATTTATTTGAGAGAGAGAGAGAGAAAGCACATGAGAGGGCGGAGGGTCAGAGGGAGAAGCAGACTCCCTGCCGAGCAGGGAGCCCGATGCGGGACTCGATCCTGGGACTCCGAGATCATGACCTGAGCAGAAGGCAGTCGCTTAACCAACTGAGCCACCCAGGTGCCCCTGATTTTCAACTTTTTGAGGAACCTCCATACTGTTTTACAGAGTGGCTGCACCAGCTTGCATTCCCACCAACAGTGTAGGAGGGTTCCCCCTTCTGCGCATTCCCACCAACATCTGTCTTTTCCTGACATGTTAATTTTAGCCATTCTGACTGGTGTGAGGTGGTATCTCATTGAGGTTTTGATTTGGATTTCCTGATGCCGAGCGATGTTGAGCACTTTTTCATGTGTCTGTTGGCCATTTGGATGTCTTCTTTGGAATAATGTCTGTTCATGCCTTCTGCCCATTTCTTGATTGGATCATTTGTTCTTTGGGTGTTGAGTTTAAGAAGTTCTTTATACATTTTGGATACTAGCCCTTTATCTGATATGTCATTTGCAAATATCTTCTCCCATTCTGTTGGTTGTCTTTTGGTTTTGTTGACTGTTTCTTTTGCTGTGCAAAAGCTTTTTATCTTGATGAAGTCCCAATAATTCATTTTTGCCCTTGCTTCCCTTGCCTTTGGCGATGTTTCTAGGAAGAAGTTGCTGCGGCTGAGGTCGAAGAGGTTGCTGCCTATGTTCTCCTTTAGGATTTTGATGGACTCCTGTCTCACACAGGTCTTTCAACCATTTAGAGTCTATTTTTATGTGTGGTATTAGGAAATGGTCCAGTTTCATTCTTCTGCATGTGGCTGTCCAGTTTTCCCAACACCATTTGTTGATGAGACTGTCTTTTTTCCATTGGACATTCTTTCCTGCTTTGTCGAAGATTAGTTGACCATAGAGTTGAGGGTCCATTTCTGGGCTCTCTATTCTGTTCCATTGATCTATGTGTCTGTTTTTGTGCCAGTACCATACTGTTTTGATGATGACAGCTTTGTAATAGAGCTTGAAGTCCGGAATTGGGATGCCACCAGTTTGCTTTTCTTTTTCAACATTCCTCTGGCTATTCGGGGTCTTTTCTGGTTCCATACAAAGTTTAGGATTATTTGTTCCATTTCTTTGAAAAAAGCTGATGGTATTTTGATAGGGATTGCATTAAATGTGTAGATTGCTCTAGGTAGCATTGACATCTTCACAGTATTTATTCTTCTAATCCATGAGCATGGAACTTTTTTCCATTTCTTTTTGTCTTCCTCAATTTCTTTCATGAGTAATTTATAGTTTTCTGAGTACAGATTCTTTGCCGCTTTGCTTAGATTTATTCCTAGGTATCTTATGGTTTTGGCTGCAATTGTAAATGGGATCGACTCCTTAATTTCTCTTTCTTCTGTCTTGTTGTTGGTGTATAGGAATGCTACTGATTTCTGTGCATTGATTTTTATATCCTGGCACTTTACGGAATTCCTGGGTGAGTTCTAGCAGTTTTGGGATGGAGTCTTGGGTGTTCCACATAAAGTATCATATCATCTGCAAAGAGTGAGAGTTTGACTTCTTCTTTGCCAATTTGGATGCCTTTGATTTCTTTTTGTTGTCTGATTGCTGTGGCTGGGACTTCTAATACTATGTTGAATAGCAGTGGTGATAGTGGACATCCCTGCCGTGTTCCTGACCTTAAGGGGAAAGCTCTCAGTTTTTCCCCATTGAGAATGATATTCGCTGTGGGGTTTTCATAGATGGCTTTTATGATATTGAGGTATGTACCCTCCATGTGTATACTCTGAACAGTTTTGATCAAGAAAGGATGCTGTACTTTGTCAAATGCTTTTTCTGCATCTATTGAGAGGATCATGTGGTTCTTGTTCTTTCTTTTATTAATGTATTGTGTCACATTGATTGGTTTGTGGATGTTGAACCAACCTTGCAGCCCAGGGATAAATCTCACTTGGTCATGGTGAATAATCCTTTTAATGTACTGTTTGATCCTATTGGCTAGTATTTTGGTGAGAATTTTTGCATCCATGTTCATCAAGGATATTAGTCTGTAATTCTCCTTTTGGATGGGGTCTTTGTCTGGTTTTGGGATCAAGGTAATGGTGGCCTCATAAAACGAGTTTGGAAGTTTTCTTTCCATTTCTATTTTTTGGGACAGTTTCAGAAGAATAGGTATTAATTCTTCTTGAAATGTTTGGTAGAATTCCCCTGGGAAGCCATCTGGCCCTAGGCTTTTGTTTGTTGGGAGATATTTGATGACTGCTTCAATTTCCTTAGTGTTTATAGGTCTGTTCAGGTTTTCTATTTCTTCCTGGTTCAGTTTTGGTACTTTATACATCTCTAGGAATGCATCCATTTCTTCCAGATTATCTAATTTGCTGGCATATAGTTGCTCATAATATGTTCTTATAGTTGTTTGTATTTCTTTGGTGTCGGTTGTGATCTCTCCTCTTTCATTCATGATTTTCTTGATTTGGGTCATTTCTCTTCTCTTTTTGATAAGTCTGGCCAGGGGTTTATCAATCTTGTTAATTCTTTCAATGAACCA
This sequence comes from Mirounga angustirostris, assembly GCF_029215605.1. NCBI lineage: Eukaryota > Metazoa > Chordata > Mammalia > Carnivora > Phocidae > Mirounga > Mirounga angustirostris. The sequence continues at coordinate 87,832,953 of NW_026991713.1, read as the reverse complement.
GCTCCTAGTTTCGTTGATCTCTTCTACTGTTCTTTTGGTTTCTATTTCATTGATTTCTGCTCTGATCTTTATTATTTCTCTTCTCCTGCTGGGTTTAGGCTTTATTTGCTGTTCTTTCTCCAGCTCCTTTAGGTGTAGGGTTAGGTTGTGTACTTGAGACCTTTCTTGTTTCTTGAGAAAGGCTTGTATTGTTATATACTTTCCTCTTAGGACTGCATTTGCTGTATCCCAAAGATTTTGATCAGTTGTGTTTTCATTTTCATTGGTTTCCATGAATTTTTTTAATTCTTCTTTAATTTCCTGGTTGACCCATTCATTCTTTAGTAGGATGCTCTTTAGCCTCCATATATTTGAGTTCTTTCCGACTTTCTCTTGTGATTGAGTTCTAGTTTCAAAGCGTTGTGTTCTGAAAATAGGCAGTGAATAATCCCAATCTTTTGGTACCGGTTGAGACCTTATTTGTGACCTAGGATGTGATCTATTCTGGAGAATGTTCCATGGGCACTGGAAAAGAATGTGTATTCTGTTGCTTTGGGATGGAATGTTCTGAATATATCTGTGAAGTCCATTTGGTCCAGTGTGTCATTTAAAGTCTTTATTTCCTTGTTGATCTTTTGCTTAGATGATCTGTCCATTTCAGTGAGGCGGGTGTTAAATTCCCCCACTATTATTGTATTGTTGTCAATGTGTTTCTTTGCTTTTGTTATTCATTGCCTTATATAATTGGCTGCTCCCATGTTAGGGGCATAGATATTTACAATTGTTAGATCTTCTTGTTGAATAGACCCTTTAAGTAGGATATAGTGTCCTTCCTCATCTCTTATTATAATCTTTGGTTTAAAATCTAACTTGTCTGATATAAGGATTGCCACCTCAGCTTTCTTTTGGTGTCCATTAGCATGGTAAATAATTTTCCACCCCCTCACTTTCCATCTGGGCGTGTCTTTGGGTCCAAAATGAGTCTCTTGCAGACAGCATGTCAATGGGTCTTGTTTTTTTATCCAATTTGATAGCCTGTGTCTTTTGATTGGGGCACTTAGCCCATTTACATTCAGGGTAACTATTGAAAGATATGAATTTAGTGCCATTGTATTGCCTGTAAGGTGACTGTTACTGTATATTGTCTGTGTTCCTTTCTGGTCTCTGTTGCTTTTAGGCTCTCTCTTTGCTTAGAGGACCCCTTTCAATATTCCTTGTAGGGCTGGTTTTATGTTTGCAAATTCCTTTAGTTTTTGTTTGTCCTGGAAGCTTTTTATCTCTCCTTCTATTTTCAATGACAGCCCAGCTGGATATAGTATTCTTGGCTACATATTTTTCTCATTTAGTGCTCTGAATATACCTTGCCAGTCCTTTCTGGCCTGCCAGGTCTCTATGGATGGGTCTGTTGCCAATCTAATGTTTCTACCATTGTAGGTTACAGATCTCTTCTCCTGAGCTGCTTTCAGGATTTTCTCTTTGTCTCTGAGACTCGTAAGTTTTACTATTAGATGTCAGGGTATGACCTATTTTTATTGATTTTGAGGGGGGTTCTCTGTGCCTCCTGGATTTTGATGCCTGTTTCCTTCCCCAAATTAGGGAAGTTCACTGCTATAATTTGCTCCAATATACCTTCTGCCCCTCTCTCTCTTTCTTCTTCTCGGATCCCAATTATACTAATATTGTTTTGTCTTATGATATCACTTATCTCTCGAATTCTGCCCTCATGATCCAGTAGTAGTTTATCTCTCTTTTTCTCAGCTTCTTTGTTTTCCATCACTTGGTCTTCTATATCACTAATTCTCTCTTCTACCTCATTTATCCTAGCAATTATAGTCTCCATTTTTTATTGCACCTCATTAATAGCCTTTTTGTTTTCAATTTGGTTAGATTTTAGTTCTTTTATTTCTCCAGAAAGTGTTTCTCTAGTATCTTCCATGCTTTTTTCAAGCCCAGCTAGTATCTTTAAAATCATCATTCTGAACTCTAGTTCCAACTTCTTACTAATGTCCATATTGATTAGGTCCCTGGCAGTTGGTACTGCCTCTTTTTCCTTTTTTGTTGAGGTGATTTTTTCCATCTTGTCATTTTGTCCAGAGGAGAATAGATGAATGAGAGAACAAAATGCTAACAGGGTAACAACGACCGCAGAAAAATATACACTAAGCAAATCAGAAGAGACCTGAAACCAGGGGAAAAGAAAGGGAAAGATAAAAAAGAAAAAGAAAATAAAAATAAAAATTAAAAGATAAAAACAAACAAACAAAAACAGAATATGATCACATATGGTGAGTCTGGCGCATAGATCAGTGCCACACTCTATATTTGGGCATATTTTGGTCTGTTAGAAGAAAGTGCCCCCCAAAATTTTAAAGAAAGAAAAACTTATATATGTACAAAAATAAGGGCAAATACAGTTAAGGGATGGAATATGACTGTAAAGATGAAAATTATAAAAGATTTTATAAAAGGAATTGATAAGGTAAGAAGTTGATTGAAAAAAGAAAGAAGAGGGTTTAAAAAAAATGGAGAGAATGTGATCAGGAGGGAGGCTAGAACAAAGCCATACACTATAGATTTAGGGTATATTTTGGTCTGTTAGGAGAAAGTGTATCCCCAAATTTTAAAGATTTTATATTTATTTTGAACAAGAGAGAGAGTGTATATGCAGGGGAAGCAGCAGGCAGAGGGAGAGGGAGAAGCAGGCTCCCTGGCTCAGCAGGGAGCCCAACGTGGGGCTCAATCCCAGGACCCTGGGATCATGACCTGAGCCGAAGGCAGCCGCTTAACTGTCTGAGCCACCCAGGCGCCCCTAAAGAGAGAACAACATATATATATATCAAAAATAATGTTAACTGCTACGATGGGATAGAATATGACTCTAAAAATGAAAAATAAAAAAGATTTTTTAAAAAGGGGATTGATAAGATGTTGGTTGAAAAAGGGAAAAAGAAAAATTCAAAGAAAATGTTAAAAAAAAATTTAACTTTGAAAGACTAAAGAGTCATGGGGAAAAAGCCATGAATTCTATGTGCAGTATTCCCCTAGTGCTGGAGTTCTGCCATTCTCATTGATTGGTAATCTTGGTCTTGGCTGGCTGTTCTTGCTGATCTTCTGGGGGAGGGTCCTGTTGCCATGGTTCTCAAATGTCTTTGCCAGAGGCAGAATCGCCCTGCCCTTGCCTGGTCCGGGCTAAGTAATCTGCTCGGGTTTGCTCTCAGGAGCTTTTGTTCCCTGCAAGCTCTCCATACAGCTTTGGAGGATGGGAAAGAAAATGGCGGCCTCCCAATCTCAGCCTGGAGGAGCCGAGAGCTCAGGGCCCCGCTCCTCAGTGTGCCCCCAGAGAAAAGCAATCAATCACTCCTGTCTCCCTGGTCTCTGTCCACACTCCATGCTCACCTGGCCTGTGACTGAGCATTTCTGTCTCTGGCACACAACCCCATGTGGAGTCTCCAAACCCAGCAGATTCCTGTGGTGCACTCCCACGCCACTCCTCCCGGGGAAGGAAAGGGAATCTCCCCAGATCTGCCGCTTGTTGGGTCTCTGCTGGAGGAGCAGTGGCCCGACTGTGCTGTGGATCACGGTTTATGGCACCCCGAGCTGAGAGCCCACACCTTGGCTCCGTCTCTGCAGCCGACTTCCCTGCTCAGATACCTGGGAGCTCTGTCGCACTCAGGCACCCCTGGTCTTTCTTGACTCCGAGGGTCCTGAGACCACACTGTCCCAGTGAGGGTTCCACCCCCGGCTTAGCCAATGGAGTGACGTCCCTCAGCAGAGCTGACTTCTAACAGTCTAATTTTGTGCTCTTTTGCTCTATCACTTTCCAGTAGCGGCCGACGGAGGCCTCCTCCCCCGCCGTCTATCTTCCCGAATATCACCTCAGATTCAGTTCTCCGTACGTCCTACCTTCCAGAAAGTGGTTGCTTTTCTGTTTAGAGAGTTGATGCTCTTCTTTTCTTCAATCTCCTGTTGAGTTTGTGGGTGTTCAGAATGGTTTGATCCCTATCTAGCTGAATTCCTGGGACCAGACGAAATTTAGGTTTCCTACTCTTCCGCCATCTTGCTCCTCTCCCAGTGTCTTATTTTAAATGTGGTCAATATTTTTGATTTAGATTTTAGCAAAAGCCTTCTTTTTTAAGATTTATTTGAAAAAGAGAGAGGGAGAACAACTGGGGTGAGGGGTAGAAGGAGAGAGAGAATCTCAAGCACACTCCCTGCCAATTCAGAGCCTGATGTAGTGCTCAACCTCATGACCCTGATATCATAACCTGAGCTGAAATCAAGTCAGAAACTCAACTGACTGAGCCACCTAGGCACCCCTAAGCCTTCTAATTGGTTCCACTGCATATTGTCTTGCTTTTATTAAAATAGTCCTCTACCCAAATGTTAGAGTAATCGTTCTAAAATATAAAATCGGTTGTCATTCTCTGACTTAGAATGCACACTCCTTCAGGGTAAAAGTCATTTCCTCAGAATGTTGTCTGAGACCTTACCTCATTTTGCCCCTATCTACACCTCTGTTCTCACCCCTTATGACTTCTCACATCCACTGTACTCTTCAGCTATACAGAACAATGCTTGGCTTTAGTGCACTCTGTCTCCTTGGTGCTGAACCTTGCACATACTTTTTATTTCATTCATTGCCTTTTTCTTGCTCCCTAGTACATACTCTTCAAACACAGCACCACTATCATGCTGATTATGACATAACTTTCTAGCTCTTTGCTAACTGATCCATCACTCCACCTATATTAATGTGAGCAACTCAGAATAGAGCTTACCCTTCATCTCTGAATTCCTACTGCCAAAACTTATAGTATTCATATGGTAGCAGTGTTAAAGAAACTCTCTAGAACAGCTAAACATCCCTTTCAATGGGATCTAACTCAGTGATACACATATAATCAAGTGGCCTGTAGAACACATACACACACACACACACACACACAGATTATAACTAGAAATTAGAGTCAAATAAATCACTTGAGCCTCAGTAAGCTAACACTTGAAATTAAGAATTTTCCCCATACACATAATTCATACTCACCAAGCCTATTCTAATTCTCATAATTTCAGTGCATATCATTTGCATGTAAGCAGCATACAACTAGCAACATTGCTCAAAGCATCTAAAAATGTTGTGTTAAAATAAAATGCACTAAAACTCATTTGAAACAGACATGGTTGTGGGCTAACATTGATGAAAATCTGAGGTTTACTTAAATTGCATTTATATATAAAGCACTAAATAGAATCACTTTCAAAATTCAATCTGACAAAGCTTAGAAAGTGTGGGGTTTTTTTTTCTTTCTTTTTTTTTTACATTTGTTTCAATTGGGTATAGTTGATATACAATGTTACATTAGTTTTAGGGGTACAACATAGTGATTCAGGTTCTTTATATATTATGCTGTTCTCACCACAAGTGTATCTACCATCTATCAACATATAATACTATTAGAATATCATTGAGTATATTCCCTATGCTGTGCTTTTTATTCCTGTGTTATTCATTCCATAACTGGAAGCATGGAGTGGTGTTTTCTTGAAATAGTGAATAGATAATACTGTCAAGCCATGTTAGAATAATGATGCAGAAGTAGGCATGTTTCTTTAAATATTTTGTACTTTTTTTCCTTTCAGTTATTCATTTTTACTCTTGATATGTAGTCATCCATTTAGTCAAGAGATATTATAGTCAATAAAACCAGACTCAGAAATGGACAGGATAATAGAACTATTAGACAGGGATTTAAAAATATGTATGAATAATATGTTAAGAGATTTTGTGAACAAGGTGCTCATAACCTATAAAAATGGAGAATATTAGATATATAAACTATAAATGAGAGCCAAATGGAAAATATTGAATAAAAAAAATACACAGAGATGAAGGATTCTTTTGATGGGGTTATTAGACCACAGCAAAAGAAGAATCAATGAACATGAAGATAGGTCAAAATAAGTCACCCAGGGGCGCCTGGGTGGCTCAGTCGTTAAGTGTCTGCCTTCCACTCAGGTCATGATCCCAGGGTCCTGGGATCGAGCCCCACATCGGGCTCCCTGCTCGGAGGGAAGCCTGCTTCTCCCTCTCCCACTCCCCCTGCTTGTGTTCCCTCTCTCGCTGTGTCTCTCTCTGTCAAATAAATAAAATCTTTAAAAAATAATAAAAATAAATCACCCAAATAACACAAAAAAGAAAAAGAAAAACCAAAGATGAATGTTTAAAGAACAGAGCATTTAAGAGCTGTGGGCCAATATCAAGCATATTTTAACATATATGAATATGGTGTTCAAAAAGAAGACATTGAGGAAAACAGAATAGAAAGGAGGAAATATTCAATGTACCTATGAAGGTGGAGGTGAGATAGAAACATATGATGAAAGGAATGAAATCTGACTATAATAGATGTTAATATTTATTGATACCAATATTTATATTTATACCTATAACAATAAACATTGATATCTATAGATATAGGTATAGGTATACTGAGAGAGAGAAAGAGATGCAAGCCAGAAGACAATGGAGTGTTATCTTTAAATTACTGAAAGAAAAATATGTTGATGCAAAATTCTATACAAGAAGAATATGTTCAAAAATGGAAGCTACACTGCTAGTCTGGCAAGATGGAATAGCTCCATTTTCCCCAGTTGCTACCTCTTAAAAATACAAAACCCTGCATATAACATAACAAAGGCATCGTAGGAAAACTGAAAGTTGGAAGGAAGAAGATGGGAGTACCTAGGCACTTCAGGCCTTGAGAAACAACATGGTGGTGTGTTCCTGGATTTTCTTATTGTTTCCCATATATCCTCAACAGATTATTGCAGGAGCCTCCAACCTGGAAACACCAATAGACCAAGACAAAAAATAAAATGAAAAACCACAAGCAAAACAGAACTAAAACTCCAGAAAAACCTGTTCCTTCCAGTCAAAAGACTAGAAAATGGGGAATCCTAATAAACAGAAAATCTCCCTGCCAATACCTACCTATTCTAGCCAAACACCAAAGGAAAAACTACCCCCTATACACAGTTTCAGAGAGGAATGAGTAACTGATCTTCCATCCTACTCCATTTACTCTGCAATAGCAGATGACAGCACTATGAATCAAACCTCCCGTAGGGAGTGTTGGTGGGCAAGCTGAGAAGCTGATCTGCATTCTCACTTGGCAGAAGCAGAAGGTGCTCAAATAATGATGTAGTGTTAGTGGGAACAAACAAGGGTGTGATTTTCCATTCCCTCACCAACCAGTAACAATAAGGCCATGCAAGCCAGGACTAGTCAGCACTTTGGTCTCCTCTCAATGTTGGTGTCAGCAGGGTTGAGAGAGGAGCTGGTCTTCTACCCCCATCTGGCATCAGCAAGGCTGATATGGAGGTGATGGTGCAAGGTGTGGCTAATCAGTGCTCCAGTTCTCTTCCCCTTACTGCCCATAATCAGCAGGAACAAGGGGAAGCTGAGCTTCCATCCGTATCTGGCATCAACTAGATGAAATGAGGTGGTAGAAGGTGGAGCTATTTCTGATTTCTTTAGAAGATAGTTGATGACCTAAAACAAACTATAGAAATGATCCCTGAAAGTATAGTCTTGATGACCTAAAACAAAAAAAGTAACAATGAATTGTGGGGATTTTAACATGTGTAGAAATAAACTGTACAATAATAACACAAAGAATGAGAAGGTAACATTTAAATTACATTGTAGGGTTCCAACAAATATACTTTAAGGTTGTATTATATATTACAGTGTTGATTCTGATAAATAAAAGATGTACATCATAAACCCTAAAGCAACTCCTAAAAATAGACAATAATATAATAATAGTAAGAAAAGTGAAATAATAGTCAACTATTTTAATTTATCCAAAAATGGCAGGAAAATAAGAGAACAAAAGAAAATGGATAAATAAAAAATAAAAAGCAGGATGATAGACCTCAATCTAACCATATTGATAATTACATGTAATATAAATATTTTATTAACAGGAATTTTCTGATTGGATAAAAAAGGAAGATCCAACTAAATTCCAACTACAAAACACCTGCTTAATATAAAGACACAGATAGGTTAAAAGCGAAAGCATGGAAGAAGATATATCATGTAGTCATTTAAAAAGCTTGAGTTGCTATGTTATATCAGACAAAGCAGATATCAGTATAAAGACTATTTCCAGGGATAAAGAAGGCCATTTTGTATAATAAATAAGTCAAATTATCAAGAGGACATGACAATCTTAAATGTGCATGTATCCAATAAAAGAGTTTCAAATATTCTAAGGAAAAATTGTTAGACCCGAAAGGAAAAAGAAACAAAAATTATACGAAGACTTTAACATTACTCTCCCTGCTACCTATTGTAATTGATATAAGTTGGCAAAAAATAAGGAAGGCATAGTACTTTGAACACCACAATCAACCAAACTGACCTAATTAATATTTATAGAACAATTTTTCCCAAAATGGAAGGTGCATTCTTTTCAGCAATATAATCCATATTTCAAGCCGGGAAATTTTTTCAACAAGTAAAGAAGGATTGAAATCATACAAATGTGTTCTTTGTCAACAATGGAGATAAATTAGAAAGAGCAGAAAGATATCTACAAAATCCCAATACATTTGGAAATTAAATAATGCACTTTTAAATAACCCATCATCCAAAATGAAATCAACAGGGAAATTAGAATATATTTTAATGAAATGAAAATGAAGCAAACAAATAATCCTACAAAAACCATATCAAAATTTGTGAGATGCAGCTAAAGCAATATTGAAAGGGAAATTTGTATTATTAAATTATTTTATTAAAAAAAGAAAATTTAAGAAATTAGAACCTGGGTGGGGTGCCTGCATGGCTCAGTCAGTTAAGCTTCTGACTCTTGATTTCAGCTTAGGTCATGATCTCAGCGTCTTGAGATTGAACTCCATGTCTGGCACCATGCTTAACACAAGTCAGCTTGTCCCTCTCCTTCCCTCTTTGCCCTTCCCTCTCCCCCACTCAAGCTCTTTCCCTTTCTCTCTCTCTCTCAAATAAATAAAATCTTAAAAAAAAATAAGCATCTGGAAAAGAAGACCAAATTAAACCTAAACAGTCAGAAGGAAGAAAACAATAAAGATAAAAACAGAAATCAATGAAATAAGAAGAAAACAGGAAATAAAAGAAAAATAATAAGAAAAAATCAATAATGAAACCAAAATATGCTTGTTGAAAAAAAATACGATTGACGAATTTGCATAGGCTAGTCAAGATAAAAGTAAAACTCTAAATACCCTGTATCAGGAATAAAAGAGGGGAGGCACCTGGGTGGCTCAGTCGGTTAAGCATCTGAATCTTGATTTCAGCTCAGGTCATGATCTCAGGGTCGTGAGATGGAGCCCCACATCCAGCTCTGCACTGAGTATGGAGCCTGCTTAAGATTCTCTCTCTCCCTCTGCCTACTTCCAACCCCCCCCCAAAAAAAGGAACAAAAGTTGGGACATCAGTACAAGACTTTTACAGAAATTAAAAGTATATCAAAGAAATATTATTAACAACACTGTGCCTGTATATTTGATAAATTAGATAAAATGGACAGATACTTTTGAAGATTTAAACTTTCAAAGCTCACTTAAAAAATTGAACAGCTTGATATTTTCCTGACACATTTTTCATTAAAAATTTTCTTATAAAGAAAACCCCAGGCCCAGACAGCTTCTCCAATAAGTTCTTCCAAATATTTAAAGGAGAAATAAGGCCGATTCTACACACACTCTTACAGAAAATTGAAGTAATAAGAATTGTAAACTCATTTTATAAGGTAGCATTGTATTATACTAAAACCAAACAGAAAACTTACAAGAAAGTGAGACCTCAGAGAAATATATCTCATGAACACAGACATAAAACTTCTTAATGACATACTAGCACACTAAATCATCAATATAGGAGAAGTATAAGTATATTATGACCAAGTTGAGCTTGTAATACAATGTTTTGTTTATATCCCAAAGTTAAGCATTAGATTCCATCATAGACTAAAAGTGAAAAGCCATGTGATCACCTCAATAAATGCAGAAAAAGCACTTGCCAAAATACAACATCCATTCATAGAAAAACCAAACTAAACCCAAGCAAAATAACTCAGCATACCAGGAAGAGAGGATAACTCCTTCATCCTGATAAAGGGCATATACTAAAAACTTCTAATATCATACTAAAGGAAGACAGAGTGTTCTCCCTATGAAACTGGGAATAAGCCTTCTGTTCTCTCCACTTTTATTTTATATTGGATGTTCTAGCCTGTGCCAGAAACAGGCTAGAAACAGAAATAAAACCCATATAGTTTATAAAAGATATATGATAATTTACATGGAAATTCCCAAATTATTTTAAAAAAGGATACCAGAACTAAGTGAGTTTAGCACTATTGCAAGGTTCGAGGTCCAAAAACAAAATTCAATTGTGTGTGTGTGTTTATATATACTTGTACTTATATATATATAATTATCTATCTACCATTACATACATTTATATACATTATATAATATATATTTATCTATCTACCATTACATATATATACATATTATATACTTATATATAATTATCTACCATTATATATATATATGTATATACATATATAGGAGTATGTATATACATATATATACAGAGAGGGAAAGAGAATAAAGCAAAAATTGGACTTTGACATTTTAAAAATACACCATTTATAGTAACTTTCAAAGCCACAAAACAGAGATAAATTTAACAAAACATTCGCAGGATTTTTAAACTGAAAACTGCAAAGCATTGTGGAGATATATTAACTAAGCTTCATACATTAATTAATGTGTTACTAAGCCAAAAACAGTAATTAACAATATATGGAGAAACATTGAATATTCATAGATCAGAAGACTAAATAGTAATAACTGGTAATTCTTTCCAATTTGACATATAGATTCCAAGTGAACCCAATCCCAGCAAACATTTTTGTAAAAATGTTTATAAAAATCCCAGCAGACATTTTTGTAACAATTGACAGTCTGATCATGAAATATATCTGATACTGTAAAGGATCAAGAATACCCAAAATAATTTTGAAAAGGAACACAATTGGAAGATTTATATTACTTAAGTTCAAGACTTACTCTAAAGCTGCAATATTCAAGAAGTCAGGTATTAGTGTAAAGATATACATATAGAATAATCAAACTTAATAGAAATTGCAGAAATAGACTCACATAAAAATGGACAATTTATTTTCAATACAGATGCCAAGGGAATGTAATTAGGAGTGGATATAGATAGTCCTTTCAATGAATAATAGTGGAAGAATTGGACATTCATATGGCAGAAACCTAACTAAAAATGTTACATCACTGCATATATAAAAATTAACTTGAATAATCATAGAATTAGGATAGCTGGCACCATGAAACTTATATAAGAAAATATAGGGGAAAATCTTCATGACTTGGGTTTAGCAGAGTTCTTAGGACAAAAAAGATCACAAGTCAAAAATAAAAGGTAATAAATTATAGTTTATAAAATTAAAAACTGCTATTTTTCAAAAGATGTTCAGAAGAAGATGAAAAACAAGTCACTTTTTTTTTGCAAAAAATATTTGCAAAATACACATCTGATTACAAACTCATATCCTGAATATATAAATAAATCTGACAACTCAAAATTATAAAAATTAAGCAAATGATGTGAATAGCTCCTTTGTCAAAGACATTATTTTGATAGCAAAAATACGTATGAAAATATGCACAAAATTATTAGTTTTAGGAAAATGCAAATTAAAACTGTAATGAGATACCACTATATGCCTACTAGAAAAGCAACAATTTAAAAGACTGACAATTTCAAGTGCTGCTGGAGATGTAGAACATCTAGAAATCTCATACAGTGCTGAGAGAATGTTAGCCATTGCTACAGGATGAATCCATGACCTTAATTGGAAATAGGATTGCAGATATAATTAGCTTAGATGAAGTCATTGGGTTAGACCTAAACCAATATGCCTGTCTTTATAAAAAAGAGAAAATTAGTATACTAAGACAGGCATAGAGGGAAGATGATGTGAATAGACATATAGAGAAGATGGTCATCTACAAGCTGAGGAGAGAAACCTGAAAAAGATCTTTCCCTTATATCCCTCAGAAGCAACTAACCTGCTGACACCTTGATTTCAGTATTCTGGCCTCCAGAATTATGAAACAATACATTTTCTATTGTTTAAGCCACTCAGTTTGTGATGCTTTGTTACAGCAGTAGCAGACTATTATAACCATTTTGGAACATAGTTTGATCATTTTTATTAAAAAATAATAAACTTGGGGTGCCTGGGTGGCTCAGTGAGCCTTCAGCTCAGGTCATGATCCCAGGGTCCTAGGATTGAGCCCCACTTTGGGCTCCCTGAACAGCGGGAGCGTGCTTCTCCCTCTCTCTCTGTCGCTCCCCCTGCTTGTGCTCTCTCTCTCTCTGTGTCAAATAAATAAATAAAATCTTAAAAAAAAATAAAAAAAAATACCATACTCATTAAAATACCACTCATGGATATTTATCCAAGATAACTGAAAATATATATTTGTACAATGACCTGTATGAGAATGTTCTTAGCAGCTTTATTTATAATAACCCTAAATTGGAAACAACCAGTTTATCAATTGGTGAATATATAAACTAGTCATAGTATATCTGTACAGTGGAACACTACTTAGCAATAAAGTGGAAGAAACTATGAGTACATGCAAAATATGTAGATAAATCTCAGTTGTATTCTGTTCAATGAGACAAGTCAGACACAAAGGCTGTATACTGCATGATTTATATGATTGTCTGGGAAAGGCACATTTATAGGGACAGAGAACAAAGCAATGATTAAAAAATTCTGGATGGAGAAACCAAACTTGTGATACAATACATGGGAAGTGGTTGAGAAAATCTAGGCAATGAGATACTGTTTTTGATAAGGGAAAAACCACATATGCCTCATATAGATAATGTACATTTAGTGGAAAAACTAAAAATGATTACAGAAAAACAATTATGAGGCTGAAATTACTCCACTAGCTCTGTGAAAAGTATTAGCTCAGTCAAGTAAAATTTTTATGAGGCTTCAGTTTCTTCATTGGAATAATGAAAGAAGTAGGAGTAATAATACATGAATTCTCTACCACACGGGAAGATAGTCTCAGATCCCAAGGTGTAAGCTGCCTGGATGTATCACTGTAACCTGATATAGTCAAGGGACATGAGTGACCTCTTAGTTCTTACAGAGAACAAATAAAGATGGTAAAATGTGGCAGGGATACAGCCCACTTAAAAGAGATATGGCAAATTTTGCAAACAAACTCAACTATGACAGTGTCACCAAAAAAGCGTAAAGAATTTTAAGGAGAAATAAATATATATTCCAAACAAGAAAACAATGGCACCACCTTACTCTATAGTAAAGAGCCCATACTGAAGTGTTACCCTCACTTTGAGAATCATTTTTAAAATTCTGTAGATACACTATGGCAACTTAGAGAAGATTGGGCACAGCATTGAAGGGACTCCAAACCATACCATGCTTCTTTCTACCCTCCATTTCCAAGGGGAACAGGCTCTCTTTAAGTACTTAAAAGGTTGGAGTACTTGGGTGGCTCAGTCAGTTAAGCACCTGACTCTTGACTTCGGCTCAGGTCATGATCTCAGGGTCGGGAGATCGAGCTGCAAGTCAGGCTCTGTGCTCAGCACGAGTCTGCTTGAGACTCTCTCTCCCTCTCCCTCTGCCTTCCCTCCACCTCAAATAAAATAATAAAATGTTTTTAAAAAGTAAATACTTAGGACGCCTGGGTGGCTCAGTCGTTAGGCGTCTGCCTTCGGCTCGGGTCATGATCCCAGGGTCCTGAGATCGAGCCCTGCATCGGGCTCCCTGCTGGGCAGGGAGCCTGCTTCTCCCTCTCCCACTCCCCCTGCTTGTGTTCCCTCTCTCACTGTGTCTCTCTCTGTCAAATAAATCAAATCTTTAAAATTAAAAAAAAAAAAGTAAATACTTAAATGAGTTACATATGATAGAGGGATTAGACTTTGTTTAAATTAGGTGTGACCTGAAGGTCTAAAACTGGGGTCTATGCTTATAGACAAACATTGTTTTAGGCAAACTTTTTGTTGTTGCCCTGTCTAAAGATAAATAGAGTTGCTTGACGAACTGGTTGAAAATCGTATCACAGGGGTTATCCAAGCATGGGATGTTTGGCCATGTGTTATGTGAATTTATGAGAATCAAATGAGTAGTTGGAATAGATCAGATTCAAGGTTCTTTTCAATACAAAGTTTCTGTGATTCCCCAATAATTCTTTTGAGCTACATAAGTACAAGCAAGTGTGGAAATTAATGGAAGACAAATTTCAGCTCAAGATAAGTAAGAACTTCCTATGAATTATGGTTGTACAATGATCTAATATGTTCTCTCAATAGTGAGCCTCATTCCCTACGAGAGGAAATGTCAAGGTGTATTCACTGTTTAAGATCATTTGTAGGTCCCCTGAATGCTGTTAAAATCAGAATATTCTGCCTAGCATTCAGACCCTTTCTGGAAGACCTGCTCTATCAATCTGTATTTATGTCTGTTCCCCAAGTCAGAGTCTCTACTGCAGAAAAATTAATATTTCTATGACTGTTTACATAGTTTCCACCATTATAACTCTGATTATAACATTCTCCTAAAGTGGAATACCTTCTCTCTTTTTTTTCCTTCTGTGAAAATCTTACACATCTGTCAAAAACAGTTCAAATTTCATTGACACCCTCCCTGACTCATCTCATCTTTCTGCTTTTTTTTCCTCTGCAGAATGCTACCTGCTTCATAAATCTGTCTCTCCAAGACAAAATCAATTGCTTCTAATACTTTCCTATGTGTTTATCCTCCATTCTCAGTCTGTAGTCAGAACCAAATCTTATACTGCTCTTATACCGATCAAAGCACCTGTAGCACAATTTGACACCGAACTGGTACTTGGGAAATGCTTGTTGTTGCTCTTAAGAGTGTCCTGGGAGTCTAATCACATCCATTCTCTGAATGATCTCAGGAATATCACTGTTACTTAATCATTTTTCAACCATCTTTTACTAGTTATCTATTGCTGGGTAACAAAATGTTTCAAAGCTTAGGAACTAAAAACACAGTTATTTGTAGAACATAATTTCTGAAGGTCAGGATTCTGAGAGTGACTTAGCTGGTGGTTCTGGCTGCGGGTTGCACATGAGGTTTTAGTTAAGCTGATGGTTAGGGCTGCAGTCATCTGAGGGCTTGACTTTGCTGAAGGATCTGCTCACAAGGTAGCTCACTGAAATGATGTTGTCTGAATACCCGAGTATCTTGCTGGCTGTTGGCAGGAGGTCCCCTGTACCTTCTTGGGTGTCCTCATGGCATGGCAGAAGTTGCTTTGACTTTTATAAACTAGTCTCAGAATGCATATACTATTACTTCTGCTGCCTATTAACTACATAGCAACCCTAATTCAATGTGAGAGAATTACACAAGGGTGAAAATATTAGGAGGTAGAGATAATGAGGGCCATCTTAGAGGCTTGCCAACACACATCTCTTATTAAACATTTTATATAATCAAATTTATGAAGTGATTTTTATTATGTGTGCTTCATATAATTGTAGAATAGTAACAGGAACAAAAAAAGATTGAGCTATTTTAGTGATTTTTCTTTCAGTTTTGTATATTTTTAAAATTTTATTGAATTAATCAAATTTCCTTATATTTTGATTTTTTGATGGAAACTGGAAAAATTGGAAAAATAAAGGAAATTGAATAAAGAATAAAGAGCTTAATTAGGTTCCTTCAAATTTCATTCTGTATTTTCAGTGTGAATTATACTGTTATTGAATAAAGCAGAAATTTAAGAGCTTAGATTTAATTAAAACAGAAGAGGTGATTTTGATCGGTGTTAGATAATAAATGTACTTTCCTTATGATAGTTGTAAAAGTAAATATTTTTTCCTAGAATCTTCAGACATTTTTTTCATCATCAGTGAAAAAGTTCTTTTTAAGAAAATAATTTTTGAAGATTTATTTGTTTATTTCATAGAGAGAGAGAGCATGGGGGGAGGGTCAGAAGGAGAGGGAGAGAGAGAATCTTAAGCAGACTCCTCACCAAGCGCAGAGCCCAATGCGGGGATTGTTCCTGAGATCATGACCTGAGGTGAAATCAATAATCAGACGCTTAACCCACTGAGCCACCCAGGCACCCCAAGAAAATAATTTTAAATAATGAATGAGGGTAAAAATGATGAAAACTGTAGATGTTGCTTTAAAACATGTGATCAAATTTCAGATGTTTTCTGAACTAAAATCTTTTGTTTACTTAAAATTATAAGTTGATAACAGTCTTAGCATTATTGACGTTCACAAACTTTTTCTAACATAGACCCTCTTGAATCCAAATTTCTCTCTGTTGTAAATCTTTATCTCTGAATGTCCAAATCTCCTCTTTCATGTAAGTTGATCATCCCAAATGAAGATGCTTACTTTACTCCAAATCCTGCTTCACTTGTTCTTGAATACCACTTATACAGATATCATTTTCTATATATTTGTTCTCTTTTATATTTTTGTGTGTAACATTTCATCTTCCTACCTAGAATGCCATCTCCTAGAGATGGGCAATTCTGCTGCTCACACCTAACACTGTGCCTAGTCATGTCAGGTTTCCACAAATGGTTTTTGAATTGAAATATCCTTGCTTTACTCCAGATTTTACCCAAAATGTAGAGTTATATGTATGTCCTTATAAGCCTATTTACATGTATATGTAAAGTGAGTTGTATGTGTAAGTGAGTTTAGTTAAATTGCTGCTACTGTTATACAATTAATCACTTATTGACCTTTAATTTTTTTTGGTAATAGGATATTTCTATAACCATCAGTGATACTCTACTGTGCAGTTTTTATGCAATAATATTAATATATTGTTTAGCTGGAAATGCTTTCTGAATCATCAAAGATATCTTAAATTGTATTCAGCTTGCTGTATTATGTAATTACATTTTATTACCTTTCAAAAGGACAATCTATGTATAATAATTCAGTATCCCTTTATCCTTCTTCAGAAAACCCTATCCAGGCTTGTATTTGTGAACTATCCTCTTCATATCTTAGTCCTTGTGCTTCAGAAAGGGTTTCACTCCTGGCTGGTAGAGGATGCTTTCTAGGCTCAGACCAGTGAGATTATCATTTGGTAATCCAGTTAAATGATAGTCATCACACAATCATACTTTCAAAATCAGTAAGAAACAAGATGTGTCTAAAAAGTTATTCTTATTTTTCCCTTAGGAGATTTGAAGTGGAAAGAATGCAAGGTGAATTTACTCCCATATCTTTACAGCAATAAGAGAAATGCCTATCTTAGAAACAAGCCAACATAAAGAACTGAGCCAAGAGAGAGAAAGAAACTGGATTTTCTTATCATTTGAGCCCCCAGTTTTGGTTTCATACAGAAATCAAATACCAAATTTTCCTACTGCTCAAGATGGCAGCATATTCACTATATACTAATGGCTAAATAATTTTAATATTTTTATTTTTGGTATTTCTGATCTGATAAATTCCTCCCCTTGGTATTTTTAGTGGCTTTGTCTATCTTTTACAGAACCTGTTAGCTAAACAGGTGAAACTTCATACCTGTTAGTTTTTTCTATTTGACTTAACCTATCAGATAATTATTTATCACTGATATGCTCTAGCTATGGTCATTTTCTAAAAGCCTGTTGACAACACTCAGTTTGTTTCCTGAGATTAAGAATTCCTCATATCAGTGAGATCATATGATACATGTCTTTCTCTGATTGACTTATTTCGCTCTTGGTGATAGATATTGGGGAACGTATGTGCTATGGTGAGCGCTGTGAATTGTGTAGGACTGTTGAATCACAGACCTGTACCTCTGAAACAAGTAATACATTATATGTTAAAAAAAAGAAGAAGATAGTAGGAAGGGTAAAATGAAGGGGGGAGTCGGAGGGGGAGACGAAACCATGAGAGACTATGGACTCTGAGAAACAAACTGAGGGTTCTAGAGGGGAAGGGGGTGGGGGGATGGGTTAGCCTGCTGATCGGTATTAAAGAGGGCACGTATTGAATGGAGCACTGGGTGTTATACGCAAACAATGAATCATGGAACACTACATCAAAAACTAATGATGTAATGTATGGTGATTAACATAACATAATAAAATAAAATTTAAAAAAATACTCTAATTCTAACTGCATCATTAGATACTAGTATAATAAATTGTAGACGCATGAATATATACATGCATTAATTAAATCTAGTAAAAATGTCTATTCTGGCTTTATAAAATGTAAATTACAATACCCCCCCCAAAATAAAATAAATAAAAGCCCGTTGGCAGTTTCAAATACTTAGTAGCATATAAAGACATTTTCTTCCTGCACAACTATCTCCTAGTAACTTGACTGAACTCTAGAAATGAAGATGTGACTTTCATCTGGAATTACCTATGATATTACCTATGATCAGTACACAGTTGGGAAGTGTGATTTGTCTTTTTGGTGAAGAGATCTATGAGCCTAGATCATTACAGTGTATTCAGACCTGTATAACATTCAGCATCAGGTCATGCCAACTCATTCTACACTCCACATATATTTATATTTACTTTGTCTTACATTTAGCTCCCATGAGGTCAAAACACACATGCTATGTCAGTTGGGTTGCTTCAGATAGACATTATGTATTAGGGTTCTCCAAAGAAATAGAAGGAATAGGGTATATATATACATAAAGAGAGATTTATTTGAATGAATTGTGTCATGCATTGCAGAGGCTGGCAAATCAGAATCTACACACAGAATAATATTTGACCAAGTATCTGGCACTATGGTCCAGCCAAACTGACATATAAAATTAACTATCCCAGACTTGATAGCAAGACCATAAAAACTTTAACATGAAATTCATAGAATGTGGTTTGTTTCATATTAGCTTTGCCTTCCTCTTTGATATCCCTAATCTCTACTTACATTTACTTGCATTTTTAATTATTTGATAATTAAGTTTGCTATTGACACTCGTCAACAAACTGTCTTCCTCTAGTAAATTGCAAAGGTCATATTATATTATCACTTTTATCAAATCAACTCTGGGTTTAATGTTCAACATATGTTTCCCTTGCCCAAATAAATTCCTGAAGTAACATCACAGAGATTAACACCAATACACAGGATTCTGCCCTAAAATTTCCACAAAGGGTTTAGAGTCTTAATAGGTCATTGGCTAAGACCTGATGAAATTTTAAAAGGGCAAAATCTTATGTCTAAAGAATATCTTATCTTAGTTTTTATAGTTTACACTTCTTAAAGGATTCACAATCATTTGAATTTTTAACTTTTTCATAAATCTAGTTTCATTACATTTCAACCTCCTGTAAATACTGTATTAAAAATAACTAAAGTGAGTTTAACATTTTCCATGTAATGATTTTCTGGGTTCATTACCTTTTGCTGGAGCAGAACTTTAATGTAACAGATAGGTGTAAACATCTAAACATCTAATATCAAGATCTCCTGGAGAAATGATTGCTTTCCTGGTGATAAACAGGTTCATCCAACTTTTATCAAAGTTCAAGGTATAGTTCAAGACCTCAAAGAAAACTGTAACTTCCAACCTCATGGAGGTGAATTTCCTGCTCTTTAACTATCTTTTAATTTGTCTTCCTTTAATGCAATCTTTATTATATCTTCAGTTCCATGATCTTATGCTTTAGAATGGTTTGGAAGAAAGTTTCTAGGAAATAAGTCTACCTGCTGCACTGAATTACAGTATTTTCTCAGTCATATCACATCTGTGATGCCACTTAACACCTGCACCACACTTACATTGGTGAACTGCTGTTGCCTGCTCTGTGACTTAATGGCACAGAATATACAGCATATGTTGGTAATTCTTTTGTAATATGTTTGAAAATGTGCATACAAATGAATCCTCTTCAGGTGCAAGAGCATGAATTTATAGTGCAATTAACAGTTTGAGCTCCACACCTGCTTTAAATACCACATAGGCTTGTATTTTAATTACAAGGTATGCAGTGAGACCACCCAAAGTCTCTATTCCATAAGTAGTCTAAAGAACTGGGGCAAAATCCAAATCCAAGTTTTGATCCTTGTTTTCAAGGCCCAGGCATTTTACATTTAATAGATAAATATACTTTTTATAGACAACTCAAATACCCAAGGAATTAAAAAATAAAATGTCAGCTATTTTAAATAACAGAAGAAAAAAATGAAGATTGGTTAAATGATTGAATATTTTTTTTTTACCAAACTTTTTTTTTATTCTTATGTTAATCCCCGTACATTACATCATTAGTTTTAGATGAAGTGTTCCATGATTCATTGTTTGTGCACAACACCCAGTGCTCCATGCAGAATGTGCCCTCCTCAATACCCACCACCAGGCTAACCCATCCTCCCACCCCCCTCCCCTCTAGAACCCTGTTTGTTTTTCAGAGTCCATCGTCTCTCATGGTTTGTCTGCCCCTCTGATTTCCCCCGCTTCATTCTTCCCCTCCCGCTACCTTCTTCTTCTTCTTCTTCTTTTTTTTTTTTTTCTTAACATATATTGCATTATTTGTTTCAGAGGTACAGATCTGAGATTCAATAGTCTTGCACAATTCACAGTGCTCACCATAGCACATACCCTCCCCAGTGTTTATCACCCAGTCACCCCATCCCTCCCACCCCACCCCCCACTCCAACAACCCTCAGTTTGATTCCTGCGATTAAGAATTCCTCATATCAGTGAGGTCATATGATACATGTCTTTCTCTTTTTGACTTATTTCACTCAACATAATACCCTCCAGTTCCATCCACGTCGTTGCAAATGGCAAGATCACATTCCTTTTGATGGCTGCATAATATTCCATTGTATATATATACCACATCTTCTTTATCCATAATGATTGAATATTTTTTATTGAGGTAAAATTTATTGAGGTATGTTACATTATACTAGTTTCAAGTGTTCAACATAATAATTCAATATTTGTATACACCCCAGAGTGATTATCATAATAAATCTAGTTACCATCCATCACCATAAAATCCACCCCCTTCAACCTTTTACCTACCTCCCCATCCCCTTCCCCTCTGGCAACCACCAATCAGTTCTCCACATATATCAGTTTTGTTTTGTTTGTTATTTGTTTGTTTTTAGATTCCATATATAAATGAAATTATATGGTATTTGTCTTTCTATGACTGTCTTATTTCACTTAGCATAGCAAAGTCCATCATGTTGTCACAAATGGCAAGATTATATCCTTTATTATAGCTGACTAGTATTTCATTTTGCAGGGTGTGTGTGTGTGTGCGTGTGTGTGTGTGTGTGTGTGTGTGTTGTGTCACTCTTCTTTACCCATTCATCCATCAATGGACACCTAGGTTGTTTCTATATCTTGGCAATTGTAAATAATGCTGCAGTGATCATAAGAGTGCAAATATCTTTTCAAATTAATTGGGGTTTTTTTTCAGATAAATAATTAGAAGTGGAATAGCTAGATCTTATAGTAGTTCTATTTTTAATTTTTTGAGGAACCTCTCTTCTGTTTTCTATAGTGGCTCTACCAATTTGCATTCCCATGAATAGTGTATTAGGGTTTCTTTGAATTTTGATTGATTAAAAATAGAATTCAATACCTAGGAAGAATTAGATTCATACTTTTGACTTAACATATTTCTGGAATCTGTACTTTTTATTTGTATAGTTCAACATTTCTGACCTAGATTATAGAAATATTTCCATAACTAGCTTTGTAAATATCCTTCTTCATTTCCACCAGCAGTGTGTATGTTGTTCCGTATTCTTACCAACACAAAATCAACAGACTTTTAAATCTTTGTCAACCTTGCCATTATATTAACATGGTCTTAATTGACATGTCTCTAATCCTGATGTAGTTTTCATATGATGATTGGCCATTCTTTTTTCTTTTCTTTCTTTCTTTTTTTTTTTTACTATGATTATGCTACAGTTTTTTTTTTATTATGTTATGTTAGTCACCATACAGTACATCATTAGTTTTTGATGTAGTGTTCCATGATTCATTGTTTGCATATAACACCCAGTGCTCCATGCAATACGTGCCCTCCTTAATACCCATCACTGGGCTAACCCATCTCCCCACCCCCCTACCCTTTAAAACCTTCAGTTTGTTTCCCGGAGTCCATAGTCTCTCATGGTTCATCTCCCCCTCTGATGTCCCCCCTCCCTTCATTTTTCCCTTCATTCTCCTAATGTCCTCCATGATATTCCTTATGTTCCACAAATAAATGAAACCATATGAAAATTGACTTTCTCTGCCTGACTTATTTCACTTAGCATAATCTCCTCCAGTTCCATCCATGTTGATGCAAAAGTTGGATATTCATCCTTTCTGATGGCTGAGTGATATTCCATTGTATATATGGGCCACATCTTCTTTATCCCTTCATCTGTTGAAGGGCATCTCAGCTTTTTTCTACTTTTATAACATGCTTGCTGCCTGTTTGTTCAAATGTCCTTTCTCCTTTTAAGTGGGGTTGTCATCTTATTGATTTGAAGAAATGTTTTATGCTTTACATGTCAAATTATTTTATGGTTATTTTAATTGCAAATAGTTTCTCCCAGGTTCTACCTCATTATTTAATTATCTCTATAGTCTTCATGAATAATAAAGCTTAATTTTAATGTGGCAAATTTATTAATATTTTCCTTCCTATACCATTAATTTTATATAAAATTATGGTATATACCAATATTTTATATAAAATATTGTCCTAACCCAAAGTCCTAAAGCTATTATTTCCTTCTAAAAATTGCAAAATGTTTCTTCTCATTGTTCATCTCTTGTTCTACCTGGAATTTATTTATTGGTTTGGTGTGAGGCAGAAAACCAATTTCATTTTTTCTCTCAAATAAGTATTATCTCAGTACTAGTAAATAATAGTAAATAGTGTCCCAGTAGTATCCCATTTATTGCTCTTTTCCTGACACTTTTGTTGTACTACAAGTTTCCATGTAGAGGGTGACCAGGTTCTGATCTAATGGTCTCCATCCCTGTACCAAGACCACACTGCATTAATTAATAGAGTTTTATTAAAAATACTTTTAATAACTGACAGAACAAATTTCCACACCTTATTAGTTTTCAAGAGAAACTTGGATATTTTTGATATTTTGTCCTGATATAGCTATTTTAGGGTCAGCTTCTCAAATTATTAGACATGTATGTTACTTTTTGTTTTATTTCATTTTAAATTAGAACTGAATGAATGAAATCTACATATAAATTTGTGGATACTTGCATTCTTATGACCATTTCTTTTTGTTGTTAATATTTTTTAATGATGTTTTTTAAAAGTTTCTCTGTAAAAGTCTTAAATATCTTTCATAATATTTATTCCTAAGTTCCTTTTTTTTGTTGTTGATATTTTATTTTATTTTTAAAGATTTTATTTATTTATTTATTTGAGAGAGAGAGAAAGAGCAGAGAGGGAGAGGGTGAAGCAGACTCCCCACTAAGCAAAAGGCCATTGTGGATTCCATCCCAAGACCCTGAGAGCATGACCTGAGCTGAAGGCAGACACTTAACCGACTGAGCTACCCAGGCACCCATTGTTGATATTTTAAATTGCGTCATTTGTTGTTATTTTAGTAGACCATATTATTATTTGAAAATATTTGTATTATTATTTGAAAATGAACATAATGAGCTCAATGGTAGAGCTGACCTGTGCAAACATGTAGCATAAACAAAAAAACATCATCCTTGAGTTCCAAGCTAGTGAGATTTTAGAGACATTTGTTACGGCATCATATTTTTTTTTTTCTTTTTTCTCAACCTTCTTTTCTTTATTATAGTTCTCTACTCCCCAATGTGATTTTTAGACATTTCTTTTTTTTTGGTCAAGTAGAATTAGCTGAGTTGGCGGGCCAAATATGATTGCCATATCTAACATTTTTTTCACCTCTGAGAACCAGTTTTCATTTCCTTGGTGATATCATATCAATATATTTCTTTTTTTTTTTTTTTAAGATTTTGTTTATTTGACAGAGAGAGATACAGCGAGAGAGGGAACACAAGCAGGGGGAGTGGGAGAGGGAGAAGCAGGCTTCCCGCGGAGCAGGGAGCCCAATGTGGGGCTCGATCCCAGGACCCTGGGATCAGGACCCCAGCAGAAGGCAGATGCTTAACGACTGAGCCACCCAGGCGCCCCTCATATCAGAATATTTCAATCTGAAATAGTTATATTCAGTGACCCTTTGTCTTTTTTGAGTATCAATAGAGTTGATTTTGTATAATCATGTTATATAAAACTCTCTTGCTTAAGTTTCTAAGTCGAATCATTTTTTGGTTTTAAAAAATTCTATGTTGACAAATATATACAATTAATAATACTATTGTGTTTTTTTCAAATCTTTTTGTTATTAATCTAGTTATTTACTTTCCTTGTTGACTCGAGTTGAACCTCTAATACAATATTAAGCAGAAAATGGGATAGTGAACTTCCATAACAGTTCCTGATTTTAAAGGAAATATTTCCTTTATTTCTGTATTAGTAAATGTATTTGCTGTATGATTTTCCAGATTCCCCATATCAGACTAATAACATTTCCATCAGTAATAGTGAATACATGCTAACCTTCTGTACCAATGATACCTTAAAATACATAATACATTGGTCTAAATAAGATAGTTTTAATCTCTCAAATAACTATTGAATGACAATTTGGCATTTTTAATACATCTCAGATGACTCAAGTTGTTATTTCCCAGCCATTTTGTTTTCCTCACTAGATTTTATTTTAAAAAATTTCAAATTTACACAAAAGATGAAAAAATACTACAAAATATACCAACATACCTATATGCTCTTCACCTATGGTCAATAAATGTGTATAATTTCCTGATAAATATATATATATATATATATAATACATATATAATCTCTAGATGTAAATACTCCTCTAAACTCCATACTCCTGTATATGTATTATACATAGTACATGTATTATTATTTTTATTATAAATTAACACATACATACCAATTCATGCTAATCACAAAACAATTTTAATGAAACTAAAATATTCCTAAAATTATGCATATATCTTCATCAGAATATACCATTAAGACAGTAAAGAAAAAATCACTAAAGAAGAAACAATAATATTAAAGCACATAACATCAAAAGATTAGCATCCAGAATATCTGTAAAGCTCTTTTAAATAAAGACAAATTGCAGTCCTGAAAATAAACAACAACAACAAGAACAAAAGGCATTTCATAAAAGAGATAGTTTGAATGGCTAAACAAATGAAAACATATCAACTGTATTATTATCAGAGAAATACAACATAAGATTCACACTGATTTCATTTAACATCCATCAAATGAACCAAAATAAAACTAAGGTGTGCCAGTGTTGATGAAAATGTGGAGCAATATAGAAAATTGTATATGAACACATATCCTGGTATAACTGTAAATTGACAAAATCAGTGTTCAAAATTGTCCCCATTATTTAGTAAATTTGAATATGAATATACACAATGACTGAAAATTTCCACTCAGAAATCATCCCTAGAGAAATAGTTGCATATGTGCATCAGGAGACATACTGAAGGATATCCAAAGAAGCATTGTTTTGGAATAGCAAAAAATTGGAAAAAAGAAACAACCCTAAAATCTCTCAGCAGGCAAAAAGATAAAGGCATAGTGGACATAAGGATGAAAATATATGATGGGACACTATGTAATAGTGAAAATGAATCAACTATAGCTATATGCATCAACATAGATTTTTCCTCTAAAATAATGTTAAATATGATCAAAAACATGCATTCGAATCCATTCAGTATTATTTCAGTCACAAAAAATTTTTTTTCAAGATTTTATTTATTTATTTGACAGAGACATAGAGAGAGAGCACAAGTAAGCAGAGAGGCAGACAGAGGGAGAGGGAGAAGCAGACTCTCCCTGAGCAGGGAGCCCAACCTGGGGCTCAATCCCAGGACCCTGGGATCATGACCTGAGCCGAAGGCAGCCGCTTAACCGCCCCCACACAAATTTTTTTTAAAAAATTAAGAGACTTAGGGTGCCTGGGTGGCTCAGTCGGTTAAGGGGCTGCCTTCGGCTCAGGTCATGATCCCAGAGTCCTGGGATCGAGCCCCGCATCGGGCTCCCTACTCTGCAGGAAGCCTGCTTCTCCCTCTCCCACTCCCCCTGCTTGTGTTTCCTCCCTTGCTGTGTCTCTCTTTGTCAAAAAAAAAAAAAAAAAAAAAGGTTAAGAGACTTGAAAATATATTGAAAAATAATTCAGTATACATGGGACAGCTATAAAGAAAGCAAAAAACAAATAACATAAAATTCAGAATATTACTTTGTGAGTAGGGAATGCAACCTGGAAGAAGCTCAGGGCAGGTTTGAAAGTTATTAATATTCTGTTTTTAAGCTATACATTATATGTTTGTACATACACATGCATATACCTATAATATACAAAATTCTTACATAAAATAGCCTCCCCCTAATGTTACAAAATATTTACATACATTATTTCTTCTCTTTTGGTTGAAATAAATTAAAATTTAAAAAAATATAACTTTAGCCAGATTAGGTAATTTATTTCACTGTATGCTATATTTGTGACAATTTTTTATATGTTCCAATTTTGTAAATACTAATGGCTGATATAGCAGTAAAGAAGTTTTGAATATTCAAAAAAAAAGTTAAATTGGGTAAATCAAGAAATGGTGATGACGCAATGTTTAGAAACTGATTGGGTCTTTTCACACTTGGCTGTTCTGGGAAGGGCAACAGGTGGTTGTACATAAAAGACTGAGGACTTACAGGTCTATGAGAACCAGGGTTTGTGGTTCAAACTTAAAAAGCATTATACAATGTCTGTGACCAGAATTTGGACAATATATTTTAGCATTCATTATATGATTAAAATAAAATCATGCTTGTGAGGTAAATATTATTTCTAATTTACAATTTGGGACAATAAAACTAAGACATTAAATTACCAGTTTAAGGTTAAATTATAGGTAGTAAAATCAGAATTTCAACCTCTGGCTCCCTGTCTTTATCCAGTTCTCTGATATTGTGTCATTTTATTCAAGGACAGGTATGTTGAAGATGAACATCTAGAAAGAATTTCATCTTTGGCTTTCAAATAATCTCTATTATTTCTGCTTGTATCATATTGATGTATTACTCTTTTATCACAAGGTTCATCAGAATTTGCTCTTAAACTATTCATTCCTTCAAAAAATAACCAAATTCTAGTTTAAAGTAACACAAGTTATATAGCTAATTGTTCTTAGCACATCCCAGCCCTCCTTTCTCATAGGCATCTGTGAAGAGACCAAAATAAGGATAAAAATAATAATAAAATAAAGGTCATATTATCAACAAAAGTAAGATTTACAGTCAGCGCTATGGGAGAATCTGAGAAGATTGAAAAATTAATTGATGTTTTAAACATTTTTATCTCTACCTTTACACCTCACAATTTTAAAACAAAAGGGGATTAATGAATCTAACAAAGATCCATGTTTCAAAGTTACATAAAATTTAAAACTTGAGAATGAATTATAGAAAAGATAAATAAGGGTAGGAAATTAAGATAAAGCCAGAAGTAAGAGCAGAAACCAAAATTTACATGCTATACTGAGTTCAATAGTTTTCCATCAAAATTCATGTCCTATGAATTCACTAGGAACCTGTGAATGTGACGTTACTTGGAAATAGCGTTTTTGCAGATGTAATTTTGGAATTATGATCTTTGCAGATGTAGTCGGGTTAAGATGAGATCATACTAAATAGGGGTGGGGTGGACAGCTAAATCCAATATGACTAGTGCCCTTATAAGAAAAGGGAAATTTGAACACAGAGACAAGATCATATGGGAGAAGGCCATGTGAAGATGGAGACAGATTGGGGTAATGGAAGCTACAAATCAAGGAAAGCCAAAAATTACCAGCAACCACCAGAAGCTACAAGAGACTTCACAGAAAATGTGGCCTTGTCAATACCTTGAATTCAAATTTCTAGTTTCCAGAACTGTGAGAAAATAAATGTCTGTTTTCAGCCTCCCAGTTTGTATAATTTGTCATGGCAGCTCTAGGAAACTAAGGCACAAGACCATTCAGTCTTACATACATATTATACATACGTATACATATATACATATAATAAACATAATATATTAATATATGTACATATTATATATACACACAATAATACATATACTATATTGCATATATCTCATATATATCTTATATATAATTATATGTATATAATTGTATATATAAGATTTATGAAGAATTTTCAATAAATTCAAGGCAAATGAAGCCAAATGGAGAAATTCATTCAGAAACAAACTTGTCTTTACTTTCTAGCAAGGCCACCAGCCTGCAGATAGGACAATACTGCATCAATTTCCTCTAATTTCTTTGTCTTAGAGACACAAGTTTTTGCTTAACTCAGTTAGTAGTACATTCCGGTACAGCTTTCTGAAGAAGGTAGGCTATTTGCCTTTATTTCTGCCTGCTATCCATGCTATTCTTTCTCCATTCATTGAAAATTCTAATTCTGACAGGGAGTTAGAGATGTTAAGGGATAGGAGGATTGAGAATGGGGATTTCAGGGTAAATGCAGTGCAGGGAGGTTGAGGAGGGAGAGGCAAGGAATTTGTGATATAGGAGGATACAAATGTTGAGTGATACAGTTTTAACAACAACAACAACAAAAGTGCTCAAGGGTAGGAAAGAGTTGACCAGTAGCTCAATGAGGTCTTCAAGGATCCAAGGTTTTTCTGTTCCTGGCCTATAGATATTTTAGTGTTGGTTTCACTCTAAGGCAGTTACATTGTGATTACAAGATGGCCTTAGTAGTAATAGAGCTATTTGTTCTTTTGTTCATGTCCAGAAGAAGAGAGTTCCTGAGGGACAGGCAGCCTGTTGGGTCTTAAGGACATCATTGAGCTGCTGTACCTAATGCAGGGATTTATTGAGGAAATGGGAGGGGATAATTGAAGGAATATTAGAACTAGTAAATAGGGGCACCTTTGGAGATTAACCCCTACCTCTGAAATCCTAGTTATGTGAGATAATACATTTCTTTATAGATTAGTAATTTTTGAGTCAGTAGTTTTGTTACTTGCAGCTAAAAGCATGCCACACACAAAATGTGTGCTACACACAATGTGTAAGTGGCAGATACAGAGATCCAAGCCCATGCCTTTTTGATTCTTACACACTACTTTTAACCACTCTGCTATGCTGTCGATAAACTGATTTGACAAGTGACAAGAATATAGAGCAGTGATAGGGATTAAGGAGTGCACTTGCTGTGATGAGCATTGGGTGCTGTATGCAAGTGTTGAATCACTAGATTGTACATTTGAAACTAATATTACACTGTATGTTAACTAACTGGAATTTAAACAAAAACTTAAAAAAAGAATATAGAGCAGAAAACAGTCCAACCTAAGAATTTAAGATTCGATCCATAAATATCCATTTAAATGGATGCAATATTCATGTTAAAATAACACTTCCCTGAGCTTTGGAAAACATGAAATTTCAAAGGGCACACTGTTATATCTAAAATTAATTTATTTAATGGGCCACATAGGGATGCCTGGGTGGCTCAGTCAGTTAAGCATCTGCCTTTGGCTCAGATCATGATCTCAGGGTCCTGGGATTGAGCCCCACATCAGGCTCTCTGTTCAGTGGGGAGTCTGATTCTCTCTCTCCCTCTGTGCTCTCTCTCTCTTTCTCTCAAATGCATAAATAAAGCCTTAAAAACCTGGGCCACGTATTATTGGCAGTTTCTTTTCAAATTTTAAGAATAAACACACAAATCTTACCATTATCCATGTAGGAAAATCAGCAAATATTTATATTCAGCCATACAGCAAATTGGAATGGACTGTCCTTTAACCGCCCTCCCCCCAAATTATGGCAATTTAAAAAGTAACTCAGTCACCTAAAGTAATTTACTTTTTAAGATATCTTCAGGTAAAATCATTGCAGTGTGTTGCTAGGGCCTCAGATAATATGAAAAGCTCCCCAAAGATGTGAAATAATCTAATCCTTGGTTAGCATGAGAGAATCTTCCCAGTTGGAACATGTAGTTGTCTGGCAACCAGCTAATGCCTGGTGATGATCAGCAAATTAGTAGATTGGCCAATATGTTCAAAGCCTAATCGTCTTTCTATTTAACTGACAGCTGATATCCTCATTCAAGGTGATTAATACGTTAAAACAGATTTTTGTGTGTGTGTTTTGCTGTTGCTTTTTGTTTTTTTAGCCTGACAAAGTACTAATCACTGCAAGACATTAACTGTTGTTCATGTAGAGAGACCCGGGCACTCCGACCTTTTTCTTCTACCTGGAAATATGTCATCTAACTTGTTTACCGTAATTCTAGTTATCAAAGCCAAAATCTGAGAATCATCCTAAATTCCTTACTCTT
The DNA here is from genome assembly GCF_029215605.1 of Mirounga angustirostris. Taxonomy (NCBI): domain Eukaryota; kingdom Metazoa; phylum Chordata; class Mammalia; order Carnivora; family Phocidae; genus Mirounga; species Mirounga angustirostris. Next base: position 87,802,445 of record NW_026991713.1, on the reverse strand, counting down.
TCACATAATCCAAATTGTCCTTGTGCTTTATATTCTGTTTTAAATTTTTGACCTTTCTTATTTCTCACATTTGTCTCTCTCCCTAGTTGTTTGCCTATATTTAAATTCTCATAAAAATAAACAGCATCCAAACTGATCTCCCAGTGTCCAGATTAACTTAATTTTCTGCTTCCCTTTTCTTCCATATTTATAAAATGAATATCAGATATCACCCTCCTGCTCAACATCCTTCAGTATCTTCATTTATCTACTCACTAAAATGAGAAATTCAGGATTCTCTTTGCTTCATTCCAGTCAAAGAGTAGAGAGATAAATAACTGCTGACAAATGATTTTACAGGCTTTGTTATGGTATTGTCTCATCTCTCTTGAAAAATCTGATCTCATGGAGAGAATTCCCTCTCTGCCCACTTGGCTAGTTCAGGCCAAAGGTGGCTTTCATGTGAGATAGTCCTAAAGTAGATAAGTTAGACCACATTTACCTTGAGATTCATTGTCAAGAAACTTTCAGTTCTTACTCTCTTCATTTTTCTAGGTGTTTCATGTCTCTCTCTCCTTCACTCCCTGCTCCCTCCTCTCTCTCTCTCTCTCTCTCTCTCTCTCTCTCTCTGTCCAACTCACCATTTCTTATCACCAGTGTGGAAAGACACTGATGGGGTTTTAGGTTAAACCTTAAGGTGGAAGCTGCCAAGGAGAGATTTTGATCAACACTATTACTGTAGGTTTCTCAGGTAGACATCTAATACAGAGCCATGAAATTCTTCCAACAACCTAAACCCATTCAAGAGTGTTAGGTTGGTGCCAGAGATAAAGATCTTATGGTAATAAAGTTGAAAATTTGCTGGGTATGTGTACTATAGGTAATTTTTTGCAGAGACATCTAGGGAGATGACAGTGGCAAAGCTGAATTCTAGGGTTTGGGATTCTTGATTCCTGGCCAAAGATCATTACTTACTATGCTAACTGGACTAACATTTGAAATAGGTGAAGAAGGTCTTGAGTCCATTGATGTTAAGTCTTTTTCATCCTTAAAGCCACCTCCCCATTCTCTCTACTTTCCCTTCTCTCCCTAAATTTTCCACTCTCTCTATTTCTGCCATGTCTTTGGAAATACCATTCCCTTTCTTATATATGCTGCAAGCAGCTAGTAAATTTCTAATCTTCAGAAACTGTAGGTAAATATCCCTCTCTCTTTTTTTTCCCTAAGCTCCTAGGGAGACTTTATTTAAAAATACCTAAAAACAAAAAAATTATGGTTTTTAAAAAAAATTTATCTTCACTATGTTGTTAACTCCTGAGTCTAATTACTATGTTCTATTATCTTTGTATTTCCAAAATCTAGTGCAGGCCCTGAGATTTAGTGCACTTACTGTATTAAAAACATAGGCCTTGGGGTGACTGGGTGGCTCAGTTGGTTAAGTGTCTGCCTTGGGATCGAGTCCCTCATCGGGCTCCCTGCTCAGTGGGAGACTGCTTCTCTGTCTCCCTCTGCTGCTCCACCCCCACTTGTGCTCTCTCTCTGTCAAATAAATAAATAAAATCTTTAAAAAAAGTAGGCCTCAGAACCAGAAAGTCTAGATTTGAATATTGGTTTTGCTACTTTTATTGTGGAAAAAATTACTGAACCTTTCTAAGCTGAATTTCCTCATATTTATTTGTTCATTAATTTACTCTCTTTTTAGTCATTCCTTCATTTACCAAATATATTGAAAAGTTATTATTTTCTAGTTGTTCTGATCAAATGCTAAAACACATTAATAAGCAAAACAAAGTTATGCAGTTATAAAGATGATAAATTCATTGGAGAAATAAAGATCAGAGACAGGGCTAATAGAAGTGTGGGTGGGTAGCAGACTGCAATTTTAGATGAATTGGTTAAGTTAGTCTCGTTGACAAGATGATATGCAAAGATTTAAAGGAGCTATAGATTTCTAGGGAAGAATATTCCAGGTAGAGGGAATAATTAATGAAATGTCCCTCAGGCAGGGTTTTGCCTGGCATGTGACCAGTAAACCGAGGACACCAATGTAGCTAGAGCAGAGTATATGAAGGGCTGAGGCCTGAAAGAAAATGGAACTTGATTGCAAAGGGCTTTGAAAGCCATTAAAGAGGTTTTGGCATTTATTATGAGCAAAATAAGGGACCATTAGAAGAGTTGGGACAGAAGAGGGAGAGAAAACATTTTATGTTTCAAAAGAATCACTCTGGTTGTTGTACAGAAGCAGAGAGACTGGAATGGACATTTGTAGTATTCTCGGGGAGAGATGATGTTGACTGGATTGTGTAATGTGTGGAGGGGGTAAAAATTGATCAGATTTCCAAGGTATTACAGTATTATGAAGGTTGATCTCAGTGGATCTGTGGATAATAAGTGAGATCCTTACTGGACACATAAGTGGATATTCTAGGAGGGTGTCAAATTCCTAAGTCTTGAGTTCAGCACAGAAGTCAAGGCTAAAACAATTAATTTGGAAGTTGTCAGAAAGTGGATGGTAGCTAAAGTCATGACACTTGATAAGATTACTACAAAAATGAGTGCTGGTAGAGAAAATAAAGTCCATGATTAAGGGAACATGTTAATATTAAGAGCTCAGGAGGATGAGAAAGAAATAGCAAAGGATATTGGGGAAAGACTAAGGTGATTAAAAAAAATCATCAATGTGTGGTGTATGAGAAGATGAATAAACTGTTCCAAGGAAGATGGAGTCAACACTGCTATGTGCTATTGATAAACCATGTAAGATAGAAAGTAATTAATCATCAGGTACAGCAGTATGAAAATTCTTGTTGACTTTGATAAGAGCAGCTTTTGTGGAATGGTGAGAGAGAGGTGAAGTAAAGGATGATGAGGGTGAAGTGTTAATCAGATATGGTTCAAAACAGAAAAGTTAGTACATAATGTAAACTTTTCAAATTTGTATACTGTTGTGAAAGAGAACAAAGAAATGAGTATGTAGTAGGAAGGAGATATGGGTTACACACACACACACACACACACACAGAAAACAATGTCCTTGAATAGCTGAAAGACATTAGCATATAATGTTCTCAATATGTTCAGGAAAAATCCATCCACCATTATAAGAGGAAAATCAAATTGCTTCGGTTCAGAATCAGGTGGGTGTATATATGTAATCAAAAGTAATCATCTATATTAATTTTCTATTGCTGCATAGCAAATTACCATAATCTAACTACTTGAACGACACATGCTTACTGTCTCAGTTTTCATGGGTCAGAAGTCCAGATATGGTTTAGCTGTGTCCAGTGCTTTGGCTCTCACCAAACTGTAATCAAGATGTTAATCAGGATTGTGGTTTTACCTAAGACTTGAGGTCTGCTTCCCAGCTCATATATTGTTGGCAGAATTCATTTCCTTGCAGCTGTGGAACTCTTGACAGCTTGCTTATTTTGAGCTAGCTCCGGAGATATCCTCTATTGCTTTGAATCTCTATCTTCAGAGAAGGTCTCCTCCCTCTTTAAGAGTTATCTTGAGTAAGTCAGTCCCACCCAGGATACTGTCCCATTTGAGTAACTGAAATCAAGTGAGTAGAGACATTAATTATATCTGCAAAATCCTTTTATCTTTGCTATATAATGTGAGTGACATCTCATTCCCTTCCCATATTTTATTTGTTGGAAGGAGGTTATAGGTTATGCCCACATTCAAGCAGAAGGGTCTTCTACTAGAGTGTGATTCATTGAGGGTCACTTTATGGTAGGTCTACTGCATCTCTTACTGACTCATTTTCTTTTTCCTCTGAGGGAAATAGGAAGTAAAGTCAGCAACTAAGACTGAACTTTGGAGGGAGGTATTAAAAGTCTGAGGAAAAGGAAAAGATTAGAAATAGTCACATGAAGGAGGGGGAGAGACAGGGCCTGGATACTGTATACTGCTAGGCCCACTTGAGATTGGCCATGAATTTAATGGTAACATAGTCAGCATTATTTTGTGTTTTCCTTCAGTTATATTAGGCTGTGTGAGTTTTGTGATGGAGTAGACAGAGAGCTGAATTTTAATTCATGAGATTAGAGCAAAGTGGAGGGATGTTAGGTAGTTGATAATAGAGATTTAGATTGTTAATTAAAGATAAATTGATTTTGTATCCTCTGAAATGTATTAAATAGTGCTTTCCTCTAAGTGTTTATTTTAAAAAAAATGTATTGAGTTTAAATTAATGTATTTGAACCTAGGATAGTACTGTAAGTCCTGTGAATATTCATTATTTATTTGATACTTACAATAATCATCAGTTTCTTTACCTGTTGAAGAAAATCAAAAGAGATGTCAAATTTGTCTTAAATGTTAATACATTTATAACACTTATTTATATCTTTGCATATTAAACACACTTCAGTATTTAATGGCTTCCCATAATAAAGCACAGTTTTTTCTTTCATATTTTTCCTAATCTCAGAATAGTTTTGAAATGCAGAAATAGTGAATATGAATATAATTAAAATACCCCCCCAAATAATTCCAAATATATTTAGTCACTTTTATAAAGTTGATGATAAGGCCTGCCTCTGTACTTTACATTCTAACTCAAATCAGGTATTATTACACCCAGTGCAAGCCTGATGTAGAGCTTAGTCTCACAAGTGTGAGATCATGACCTGAACTGAAATCAAGAGTCCAACACTTAACTGACAAGCCACCTAGGATCACTAAGATATATGCTTTTTTATCAGTTTGATAAAGCATAAAATGTTTTATAATAATTCACACAAAGCCCTTAATATTACAAACAGTGGTATAGATTCATGGAACTTTTATGAGGGTTATTTGTATATTAATACATTTCAACCCAGAAATTCCAATTCAAGGGATAATTCAGTGATATAAAATAAGATACTGTGTGTCATAACACAATTTTTTAAAAAGATTTTATTTATTTATTTGTCAGAGAGAGGGAGAGCACAAGCAAGGGGAGTGGCAGGGAGGGGCAGAGGGAGAAGCAGACTCCCCACTGAGCAGGGAACCCAATGCAGGACTCGATCCCAGGACCCTGGGATCATGACCTGAGCCAAAGGCAGCCGCTTAACCAACTGAGCCACCCAGGCATCCCATCATAACACAAAATTATAATTGCTTCACTAGAGGCAAAGAGAGTTAATTATTTTATATATATATATATATATAGTTGTCATGTAACTGTTATTAAGAATATAGTCGATCCAAGAGTACATAAGCAATATGGTGGAATAGGAGTTTTCTGCCATTTTTCTCCCCCAAACACTGATTTTGATGAACACCCATGGATCAGAATAATTTTGTGGAAGTCCAGGAGACCTCGTGAAGAACTCCCAGCATACCAGTGGAACAAAAAAATTGAGACTGAATTCATTGAAGAGGGAAAAAGAAGAGTTTCCCTTTACTCACATCACTCCTCCCTCAAGAGGACAGCTCAGGACCAAGGGAGACCCTCTAGGCCTGTAATTTCTCCCTCAGTGGAAAGTGAGAGCATGTGAGTGAATGCATGGATTTCCCAGCTTTATGGTATGCTGCCTAACAGGGTACTTCTTTCTTGCCTCATCCAGAGCACTGGATGAGCTGCCTGACTGAGTAGTTCAGAGGGACATGGAAAACATCAGCCAGGGCTTAGAACATCCCAAAGAAACATGGATCCTACCAAACACTTTGTGGACTATATCAGAAAGCCAACCCATGAGCCACTGGGAATGCCTCGTATGTGGATCTCCCTGAGTGGTCTTTGGGCACCCCTAACATTCTATGTGCCTTATACACACACACACACACACACCCCAAATCTGTGGCTGGCTTCCTGTGCATGCCCTCAAGAGTGGTGAGTGTTAGACTTTGCAGACAGCAAGTGAGCATGAGTAGAGAGCCAGCCCAAATCTGCAAAATTGCGAGAAAGCACCCAAATGTGAGCATTCAGCACTACTCTAGGGAAAGCAAATGAGAGGTTGTCAGCACTCATCCAGGCTTTTCAGGATCTAGAGAAAGCACACAATTTTAAGAATTTCCCTCACCATTGCCCCCAGATGGAACAAGTATGTGAAGCAAGTGTATCCATAGCAAAGATCTGAGAAAGATCTTAGAATCCCTAAGATGGTTGACAGAAGTATTTCTTTTCAAAAGGCAAAAACTAGACTAGCATAGAGGAGGTAACTGCTTCTTTAAATGTACAGATAGCAATGAGGACCTGAAGAAACAAAAAATCAAGGAAACATGACACCATCACCACCAACAACAAAAACCACAGTAATTTTTTTGCACCAACCCAGTGGATCTGCAATGTGCCTGATAAAGAATTCAGAATAGTTGTTTAAAGAAGCTCAGTGAGCTACAAGAAAGCACAGAGACAAATAAATGAAATAAATAAAATAATATACAAGCAAAGTGAGAAGTATATCAGAGATATTCTGGAGATGAAGAGTACAATGAAGGAAATGAAAAAAAAAATGCAATAGAGAACACTGATGGGAGACTTGAGCAAGCAGAAGAGAGAATCTGTAAATTTGAAAACAGTCATTTGAAATGATCCAGTCAAAAAAGAAGAAAAAAGAATAGAAAAAGAGTGAAGAAAGCCTATGTGAATTGTGGGAAACCATTAAATGAAACTATTTACACACTACAGGTGTCTCAGAACAGAAGAGAGGGAAAATGGGGCAGAAAGCTTAAAAAGAAATAATGGCTGAGGACTTGCCAAATCTGGGGAGAGACTGGGACAAGTTTATGAAGCTTATAAGTCCTCAGATTTAGGCAAAGAGATCTATTCCAAGATATATCATAATAAAACTTGAAAATCAAGGATAAAGAGAATTTTAAAAGCAGGAAGAGGAAAATGAATCCTTATATACAAGAAAACCTTATAGAGGTATCAGTAAACTTCTCAGCAGAAATCATTCAGACCAGGAAAGAGTGGAATGATATATTCAGAATGCTGAAAGAAAGGAAAAAAAAAAAAAACTACCAACCAAGAATATTTTACCTGGCAAAGCTATCTTTCAGAAATGAAACAAACATTTTCTCAGACAAACAAAAGTTGAGGGAGTTTATCACCACTAGACCTGTCTTACAAAGAGATGCTCAGGAAAGTTCTTCAAGTTGAAATGAAAGGGTGCTAATTAGTAACATGAAAATATATGAAAACACTAAAATACACTGGTAAAAGGTATATAGTCAAATTCAGAATGTTCTAATACTGTAATAAGGGGGATAACTTAATCATTTAACTCTAGAATAAAGGTTAATGGACAAAAGTATTAAAAATAACTAGAGCTACATGATTTCAGCATGTTTCAGGAACGTTTCTGGCCCAGAACATCAAAACACATCTCTAAAAATCAAATAGTCACTGAAAAAAATAACACATTGTTTGGTAGCTATAGTAAGTGTTTAACTTATTTGCTTCGACTTCTTTATCTGTATGTTGTGAATCATCATAGTAGACCAACCAGGAATAATTTCCTGGATTTTCTGGAATCATTAAAGGAGTGTGTGTGTGTGTGTGTGTGTGTGTGTGTGTCTTGAGTTTCCCCATCCTCTTGTCCTTGATTTGGCTGTAGTGAAGAAACCAATTCACTAGAGGCATGCTCAGTTTCTTCTGGTTGCTCCAATATATCATTTTCGTTTTTGTTCTTTTAATTATATTTCTTCTACTAGAGTCCTACAACTACAAGCTAGAAAGGTGAAAGTTTAATAAACACTTAACCACTCTGTTAAAATCTAATATATAATTTTAAGCTATGCGGGGCTTAGTCTTTGCTGGTTTAAAAAAAAGAAAAAGAAAAGCAGGAGGAAGAGCAAATCAATTTTGCTTTCTAACACTGTGAAGATGATTTTCAATAGTACTTAAGAACTAAAGGGGTAAGTGATTGATAAGGTAATTAAATGATAAAAAGTATCAGGCAAGGGTGCAGAAAAAGTACAAATGAGGAAAATGATCAAGTATGCTTGATCTAAAGAAATTACAGTTTCAAATCATATAAATTATAATTCTTAGAGCAGAAAAGAAATCTGTTCCTGGCCTATAATTTTTTTCTAATGCTTTTTTTTTTTTAAAGCAATCACTGTGGATATGCTTTCTCTTCCTCTTTTTCCTTCCTTCACATTAGTGTCATGATTTTTAAACAAGGCAATACTTCATCATGTCATTTTTTTCCTGTTAGTTTTATGCCTTTTGCTCAGAAATCAAAAAAATTAAAAAAATCTCAATAATTATCAATTTCCTTGTTTTTCATAGTCTTTGTAATTATTACAAGTATCATGCAAATCAACCACATTAATGTGGGGCAATGTGTAATGTCATATATATTAGACAAAAAAATTAATAGTTGTAGATTGTGGGCATTAGGATAGTATCTCATATAGTTGTTGTAGATTGTGGGCATTAGGATAGTATCTCATATAGTTGTTGTAGATTGTGGGCATTAGGATAGTATCTCATATCTAGATGGGTTCAAGACTTTGCATTTAGAATACCCTATGCTACAGAGCCTTATGCTTAATCACTGATATCAAATTAACAGTTTTGGAAATGTAAATCTTTCAGGTTATTAGAGTATTAATTTAGCAAGTTGCTTTTCCGGAAGCAACAATTTGGACATTACCCAATGGAGTTCAAGTATGAATGTAATTACAAAACACTGAAGGTAATTAACCTTCAGTAATGGTATTAGTGGCATGTGAATACATTGAACCTTTCTATGTCCTTATTTTTCTCGGGCTCTTATTCAGATACCACCTCTCCTCACTTTCAGCTCATGGTTCTGGTTTTTTCTTTCTTCCTCTTTCTTTTTTTTCTTTCTAGTTTTCTTAATAAATAAATGCTTACTGCTTATCCCTCTGCATAATGACATTCTATGCTTTCCTGGGTAGGAAGATTCACTTAAACATCTGCCTGGAGAAATTCAACCCACACAACTGATCACCACTAGCACTCTGAGCAGACCATTTCTAGACCTTAGACGAAGGATGAGTTTAGGCAATGACTTTGGATACAAAGATGAGGAAATACTTCAAAGTTTATATGTAACAATATCTGATTTGAGTTATAATGTAAAGTACAGAGGCAGGCCTTACCATCAACTTTATAAAAGTGACTAAATATATTTGGAATTTTTTTGGGGGGGGGAAGTGTTTTAATTATATTCATATTCACTATTTCTGCATTTCAAAACTATGTTTCAGGGGTTCAGAATTTCAGTGCTCCAATTTGGAAACCTTATCCTTACTACCATGTAGAGAGTGGCTTGGTTAGGATGGGATCTGGGCTCAGGGATAATTCATGAAATACACTGTGGTCTTGAATTGGACCATATTGCAGAAATTAAAATAGTCTTCTCAAAATATGTCCAATACCATGTATGCTAGTTATTTGCGTATTGCCTTTATGACCTTGTGATATTGGAATTGGGGTCTACAAAATATATTTTTAGATTCTCTTACCAGTTAATGTCTTGTTAAGTTATAGCAGTAAGAAAAGCTAGAAACAATTTAAACAGTAGGAAATTAGAAAAGGACTTCCTTTCTTTTTTTCATTTCCTTCCAGTATGGCTGCAGCAGCAAAGTCAGTCCTATCTTTCAGTTTCCTTTGGCACTTCCTGCCCCAGCTATGAGGTATTCTTTCAGAGATCTGAGAAACAGCCATCCAGAAACTTCTTTCCTGAGTTACTAGGTATTTTCCTTTGGTTCACCTAAACTTCAGGGTAGTAGCAGATTCTTACAGTTACTAATATTTGAATTATCTCAGCATCCCTTAAAAAAAAAATTCATCTTTAGGGACACCTGGGTGGCGCAGTTGGTTAAACATCTGCCTTCGCTCAGGTCATCATCCCGGGGTCCTGGGATTGAGCCCCAACTGGGCTCCTTGCACAGCAGGAAGCCTGCTTCTCCCTCTGCCTGCTCTACCTGCCGCTCCCCCTGCTCTCTGTCTCTCTCTCTGACAAATAAATAAATGAAATCTTAAAAAAAAATCCATCTTAAATATCTGTGCAACCAATTATCAATGTAATATCCATCACTTACAATGGCTAATGTAATTACTAGTTTCTGGGCTATCGATTACTAATTCTTGTAATTTTTGCTTTCCATCCCTTCAATTTTGGACCCCAGTGATTTTAGATGCTGCTTTAGAATCACTGGATTGAGGTGATTGATCTCATTTTTCAAAGGGGAGTTTGTTAATGATACATGATTGGGACAGAGAGAACTTTGTCTTAAATTCAAGGTGAATTTCTGGTGAATTTCTTCAACTTCCACCTAATGGTAAAAGTTAATGAAAAAGCAACTAAACAAAGGGTACATGGGATAGGCAAGGGGACAATGAAGTTGTAAATTACAACTACAGCCTTGGGACAAGTTACAAAAATATAGAGACAAACTGCCGTTTTGTCATTTCATTATTATATACATACTTACAAACACTGGCTAAAGTTTTCCTCTCTTCTTCATTTCTCCTGTTATTTTATACAAGGGTTGTTGTTGGTAACTTTTAAAACTGAGTATTTAGGAAGTAACCTATATTCAGGTGGATTTATGTTCAAAAGAAAATTGAATTAATAGCATTCCAGAGGGGATACACTGGATACAGTTACTGGTGGACTTTGCATCTAAATTTTTTTTTTTTAAATGGTAAAATTTGCTTTATATAAATTAAGAATTGTACCTTATTAGGAGAAAGTATTGAGTTGTTACTCGTGTTCCATGAAACTTAAATATGCTTAGAAGGGAGTTTTAGGGTGTATATTTAGTAGATGTATATTTAGGAAGTATATTTAGTAGAAGAAGAATGCTGAGTAAACCAAGGGGTGGATTGTGGTGACTATTCTTCTCTCAGCAGCAAACCTGCCTTTCTATATTCTCTTCTGTTCTGTTAGGACTAGAGAAGACAAACCTCCTGACTTCTGAGTTTCTACTATATTCCATTAGCAGGAAGCATTAGAGGGAGATTTATTAATACATAGGGCTGATAAGAAACCCCCATTTTGTTTGTAGTTGTTATCAGCACTACTTCACGAACAAAGGTTATCTCCATTCCCAATTGCCGGCAGGAAGCACCACATACACGGTACCTTCTCAGAGGTCCAAGTACCAACCATCCTAGGTGGACCAATCGCCAGGAAGGTTGGGTTCCTCTCAGCTGTATTGTGGTCCCTTCTTTGAGCTCCTAGGTTCTAGGCCAGACTTACTGCCTTTGGTTCCTTCAGTCATAAGGAAGGGCAGCTACTTCCTGGAGTAACTAGTACCTGAATTTCCTCAGCATCCTGAAGGTTTCTAACATTTGGTTAACCCATTCCCTGTTTGCAAGACCCAGCATGGTTTCTATTTTGTTTTATTAGAACGTAATTGATACAGATGGAAAAAGATCCCCCACAAAAAATTACTTCAAATATAATATATAAAGGTATGTGCATGTATATGATTCACTGTAAATACACGAAAACATGCCTTATTAAAAGATTACTTATTTTAGAGAGAGAGAGAGAGAACATGAGCAGGGGAAGGGGCAAAGGGGGAGAGAGAGAAATCCTCAAGCAGACTCGCCACTTAGCAGGGAGCCCATCACAGGGCTAGGGACCCTGAAATCATGACCTAAACTGAAATCAAGAGCTGGCCTCCCAATTGAATGAGACACCCAGGAGCCCCCAAAATATGTATTTTTTTTAAAATATTATATCTTAATAGTGAAATTTTGGATGATTTTTATTATTTTATTTCCCAATATTTTCTAAATTTTCTACATAAGACATCCTCACCTCCACAGTCAGGATAAAATTTAAATGGTGGTAATGTCATATTAGATGTTAGGGAGCAAAATATTCCCTGTTTCTGGGGTCTGGACATGATAGATCATTATTTCACAAAATATATTCTATGGATCACTTGTACTGGAATCATCTGGGATGCCAGTAAAAAAAAAAAAAAAAAAAAAATCTTTAGTTTCTCTCCAGACCCAGTGTCTTTGGATTAATGCTAAGAATCTGAATTTTAGCAAGGTCTTATGCATATATTGACTTTGAGATCAGCCTCCCAAGGGTTGCTTATTTCCTCCTAAGCAAACACTGTTATCCTCACTAGACACATCTAACTGTGGACCTGACATTTTAAGGAAAGAAACAGTACAATAAATGTATTACCTCCATTTAAACCATCTGTCATTTTATCGGATGTCCTTCATCCCCTCTATAAAACCTACTGTGTGATATACATGTCACACTGACTGCTTCCATATGAGACACAGTTCTTTAATTTCACCATGCATTTTATTTTTTTTAAAGGTTTATATTTATTTATTTGACACAGAGAGAGACAGCGAGAGAGAGAACACAAGCAGGGGGAGTGGGGGAGGGAGAAGCAGGCTTCCCGCCGAGCAGGGAGCCCAATGCAGGGCTCGATCCCAGGGGATCATGACCTGAGCTGAAGGCAGACATTTAACTATCTGAGCAAAGGCAGATGCTTAACCGACTGAGCCACCCAGGTGCCCCCCCAAAAAAAACTTTTTTAAAAAAGGATTTTACTTTTAAGTAATCTCTACACCCAATGTGGGGCTCCAGCTCACAACCCCAAGATCAAGAGTCACATGCTCCACCGACTGAGCCAGTCAGGCACCCCAACAAAAAAAAATCTTATACACAAACACTGACTGCAGTTTTATTCTTTTATTTTTAATTTTAAAAAAGTTTTTTCTTTTTTTTTAAAGTTTTATTTATTTATATGACAGAGAGAGACAGCAAGAACAGGAACACAAGCAGGGGGAGTGGGAGAGGGAGAAGCAGGCTTCCCGCAGAGCAGGGAGCCCGATGTGGGGCTCGATCCCAGGACCCTGGGATCCTGACCTGAGCCTAAGGCAGACACGCCTAACGACTCAGCCACCCAGGTGCCCCCACCATGCATTTTAGTTCCGATAGTTCAATCATTTGAGTGCTAAGAGACAGTTTGTTTATTTTCATTAATGATTGTGTCATTATAAATACATAAATAAGTAAAATAGGACTTTAAAATGATTTGATTTATGAAAATGAAGTTGAATATTTGAGGAAAGCCACATAAAGTTGAGTGGCTAAGAGGCTGCTACCAAGTCAGGAATGGCAAAGGCATACAAAAATAGTAAGGAGAGGAATCCTAAAATATAGAATGATATTGAAGTTTGCTTCATAATTACCTTTAAATTCCTGTTCTATGTTAAGAAAACAAACTTGATATTGTAGAACATATGTTATGACTGTTTATAGAAAAAACATGAAATCCAAATGGTGGATTACAGTAAAAGAAAAGTTCTGGGTTCTTATGTCAAAATATTAGAGAACAAATGTATCTCTGTAAGATTCACTTTTTCCAGTTAATTGACCAAATACATACATATACAGACCAGAAAGCATTGGATAAGGTTTCATAATATTTTCACAGTGATTTCGGTACTGATCAAAATCCCCTGGGGCAGGCATGCTTTAGAGACTTTTTGTGTGATTTCGGATCCAGGATAAATCAAGAAATCAGTTTTGGCCTGATCAGGCATAGAGAATAGAGGTAGTATCATACGCTAAGAAATATTTACTTTACTAGCTTAAAATTTAATTTCAGAAGTAAATTGCATGATGATTGGAAGACAAGCAAGCAAGCACTTGGGGCTTCTTTTAATTTTTCTATCTTGTTTCAAGAATAGAAATCTAGCATCCTAAAAATGCAAGCATTCTTACAGATCAACTTTCAACTTAACACAGATTAATTCTTTTTTTCCTTATGAAACAATAGTGTTTTAGCATTTTCATTTTCAGGCATTTCAATACCTCATAAGGCACTTTACACATTTTTCAGAAAATTGGAAGGTTTAACTTTAATTCCTATCTTTTAAAAATTATATTCTAAGAATGGGGTAAAATATGACCATTTAACATTTAAATGTTATATAAGTGTTTTCAGAATTAAAAATTAATAGAATATTGTTGATTTGGGTCAATTTGCTGGCACTGTTGTACAATTAGCATTGGGATTTTAGATTAAAGAGAATCTCTAAGAAAGGGACAGGGATTTTCCAATCAAGATTCATAGGTCTAGGTAAAAAAAAATAAGGCAAAACATAATTTGAAAACATATTATAAGAAATATAATAAATATAATTAGGAAATTCCTGCTGTGTCATGAATATTTTAGGAACTTAGTGAATTACTCTTGATTTTTGTTTTTGAAATTGTTTTATATCATTCACCAAGATGGAACTTTCTAAAAAGTGTTTAAGCTAGAAAATATAATCCACTGTGAAGAGTTGAGTAAGGATGCTTGGGGACATAATGATTAAGGAAAAGGAGGAGACATGAAAGCAAAGCTTTCCTTTAAAGAAGTTAAAAAAGAATGAGGGTGGGCAAGAATAATGATTTTTTAAAGATAGAGAAACACTGATGAAAAAGTGTCAACTCTACAGCAAATAATCAAAATTTGAATAAAGGCAGGTAAGAATGTAGTAAAAATGGAGCTTCAATTCAGATCTATTCACATATAAATTTTACTAAGACTGACTACATATAAAATAAGTTGGATAATCAATAAAGGATTTTCTTAAGAATATTTAAAACTCAAAATAATAGCTGGTAAAATCTTTGTAATTGTGTTGAATGTGTAATTATCAGCCACATTGATGCTTATATCTTATTTCCAAAATATTCCCTAATATAAATTGAGTATAACATCATTTAATTCTGTGTTATATCAACTGAAAATATCCATTTACTTTTTAGGTATGATAGGACAATGAAAGTGAATGTGGGAATACTCTGATGTCCTGAAAACTCATATAGTTTGTTCAGAATAACAAAATAATAGATGAATTTACATTTTGAATGTTTTGAATTGCTTTTGTGTTCAATGTTACTTATTGTAGTCTGAGTATAAAATTGACAATTTCAGTGTAATACATACTAATTTTCTGTTGACTAAATTATATTGAGCAAAGCATATCATTTCCAAATATGCCTCTGAACATCAGGTACTATAGTATTTTTTACTGGTTTCTAGTTTTTGTTGTATTTAATTGTATATAAACAAAACGATTTCTCTATAAAATTTGAAAAACAATTTCTCTATAAAATGAAAAAGTAATGTAATTTAATTATCAATTAATTTACCCCAAATTATACAATCAAATAAGTATTGTCCCTTTCAAAACTTAGTGAGGAATGCCTGAAGAAAAGAGTTGGGGCTATTGTTTGCAGTTATTACAATAATCTAGCTAGGGTTTCAGATACCATTCTGAGTTCTGGAATTATTTTTAAGGTTTAAAATATATTTTAAGTATAAGAAATAATGAAAGATCTTTATGCTTTGACAATGGCTTGATTTTCAGAAACCAAACATCATTACTATCTAAACCTGAAAAAGCAATAGTTAATGAAGGTGGTTAATAATTTTGCCAAAATGATGCATGATTATAAAATTATGAGATGGATATTAATCACTAAACTTTAAATTTATCTGAAAAGATTTATAAAATTGTTTTGAGATACAATTGCATACAATAAGATACATTTATTAAAAACAGTTTGCTATTTTATTGATGAATATTACCAGGTATTTAAATGTGTTAATTGCTGATCTGTTATTAATTCAAAGGGAGATTAACTATTTAATATCTTAATTTTGGTTTCAAGATATTACAGCTGGATTTCACCATGGTGAATCAAATTTTGGAATAAACATTTGATGAGTGCAGACTAAAAATCCAATTCACTCTTCTTTTGCCAGCCCATCATCTCAGCACAGGGTGTTGCCTCAAGGAGAGAAGGCATCATTTTCTGGTTTGTTTTGTGTCGCTGTCCAGGGTAGCTGTAGTTTGCTGCCACTACTGGCAATCACTACTTTTTTTTTCTTTCCCATACACTTTGTATTCTGTTATCCCCATTAGCAATTAAATAAGTAAAACATACTCTAAATTAACATATATATATATATATATATATATATGAGATAACAAGCTGACTAAGGGATTTATATTTTTCAAGATTTCATTTTCATATTGCTATAGTTTATTCCATTATTATATTGAAATTTTTTAAATAGGGATCAGTTCCAAGTATGAGAGTAATATAGGATAGTAACATAGATTTTA
Source organism: Mirounga angustirostris (assembly GCF_029215605.1). Lineage (NCBI taxonomy): Eukaryota > Metazoa > Chordata > Mammalia > Carnivora > Phocidae > Mirounga > Mirounga angustirostris. Next base: position 87,786,376 of record NW_026991713.1, on the reverse strand, counting down.
TAATTATTTGGGTATGGAAAGTACATGGAAACCAGTGCTTGGAAGGTGGACAGGGGCACTGTTTTTCATTCCTTCTTTTCCCATTTGGCCATATCTTCACAAGTTAGTATTCAAAATACATGAGGCATTTTCCATTTGTGAATAATAGCACAACTTCTGACAATGTGTGATTTTTGGAAATAGATACTCTAGAAATTTTTCTGTACTGCAAAGGGAGCCTAACAGTGTCTTAAGGAACCTGGGCTTCAAAACCCTTCATAACCTGGATATATCCTTCCTCTGCCTCCTTGAGTGAGCTACTCTGGGACCTGTGTTTCCTCTTTTATGAAAAGAAAATACTTATTTCTAACCTTCAAGATAGTTTTTATTGTTAAATAGGAGAGCATCACCCACATTGAAGATTTTCAATCAATGTTAATTCAAAAAGGACATCTTAAGGAAAATTTGCTTTCACCCACTGCTTCTGTTAGTTCAAAAAATATTAATTGGGCACCTACTATGTTTCAGGCACTCTCCTAGGGACCACAGTTACCTCAGTAAATGACTACATAAATCCTTACCCCTGTGAGGCTTATATTTTAGAAGAGACAGATAAATATTTGTTTTCCCTAAACGATCATACATCTATAGAGAAAAAACATATAAGGGGCATATGGACTGACAAGGAGAGGGGTGAACATTTAAATAAAATGGATCAGAAAAGGCTTCCTGAGAAGAAAAGTTTTAAGGAAATACCTAAAGAATTACATCTGAAAGCAGTTGAAATAAGCCATGAAAATATCTAAGGAACTGCTATTTCAAGCAGAGGGAACAACAAATACTAACGTTCTAGAGGTAGCATATTGGCAAATTTGATGAACAGCAATAAATCCAGATGGCTGGACCAGGGCGAGGAAGGGTGGGGGTGATAGCAGTAAGGTAAAGTTAATGGAAGACATTGCAGACCTTCAAAGATCATCACAAGGACTTTAGCTTTTACTCCACTGGTGTGAAATCATCAAAGGGTTCAGAGAATAGGAGTAAAAACTTGGTTCACTACACAGAAAATGAAAAAGACAGACCTGTGCCTTGTTATCTTGTAAAGTCCAGATTAGTAAAGGAAAAACAAAACAAAACAAAACGTTGAAGAAACATTTGCAATAAAATGTGCCATGAGACATGACAGCAGGGATGAGTGGGAGTCCTCCATATCCAAGTGTTCATTTTCTGGCTTCTTGAAGTTACAATGTTGCCTAGGGAAACAAAAGTCCTTTTACACTGGGAATATTTATTAAGAAAGTGGCTAATTAAAAAAAAAATCTCAATTCAGATACTCTGTTCTACCTATTTTCTGTCCAGGCACAGTCACCAACCAATCAGAAAGGATGCCTGCTAAAGCAGTGGGACAGAGTCATGGGGACCCTGTGCTGTGCCAGGAATTTCTCATCTAGTTATTGCATTATGAGGAAGTTTGGGGGTCCCAGAGTAGGGTTAGGCTAGTAAGGGCAGCAGCACCTGACATACTTCGGGCTTCAAGATAATGATTTTATTTTGAGGTATAGATGTATCTCAAAAGCTGAACAACTTATATGGCCACAACAGTGTTTACTGGCTGGGTATCAGCCCTGCTTCTAATGCCAAACATCTCCCCTGTTACATCAAAGTCTTTATTCCTTGTTGGTCAGTCTTTCACTGATTGTTGGCTATTGCAAACATCTAAAAATAATTCAAATACAATGACATGTGATTTCAAAGTGATTCAAATCTTGTAAAAAATGTACGATTTCATGAAATTCCTGAAAGTGATGTTGGAGAACATTAATTACTGGTAATGATTAACTCATGAATCACTGGTCACTACTAATTAATGCAGTTAAATATAGTTAATATAGACCATGTATATTAATGTGGTTAAAAATACTACTGTACTTTTTGGTGGTGGAAAAAAATTTTTAAAAGAAAATCAACAAGGTTTAAAGATGGGCTTTTCAAATAACTTGATTTGGCAATCTCAGGTTAGCACACTAGGGAAAATTGACTAGCACTTGATTTATGTTTTTTTAAGTTTTTACATAAATTCCAGTTAATTATCACACAGTGTAATATTAGTTTGAGTCAACATTTCCATACAACACCCTGTGCTCATATCACAAGTGCACTCCTTAATCCCTATCACCTTTTTAACCCATCCCCCCACCTCCCTCCCCTCTGGTCACCATCAGTTTGTTCTCTATAGTTAAGAGTCTGTTTCTTGGTTTGCCTCTCTCTTTTTTCCCCCCTTTGCTCATTTGTTTTGTTTCTTAAATTCCATGTGCACACTTAATTTATTTTTATGATCAATTTGCATAAGTTAGGTTATCTTTATAGTCCTGGTAGGTGATCATTATAACTATGTTTCAAAGTTAGATTTCCTTTATTAGAAAAGTTAGATATGAAGTCAAAGCTAATTTCTTTATTGTCATTTATTTCATTCTTTGTTCATCTTAAGAAAATGAATATAGTGGGGCACCTGGGTGGCACAGTCATTAAGTGTATGCCTTTGGCTCAGCATCGGGCTCACTGCTCAGCGGGAAGCCTGCTTCTCCCTCTCCCACTCCCCTTGCTTGTGTTCCCTCTCTAGCTGTCTCTCTCTGTCATATAAATAAATAAATAAGAAGAAAAAGAATTTAGTTATAAGTTAATTTTGTTAAATATCAAGTAAAATAGACATGCATAATTTTAAATTTTATTTTTCAAGATAAATTTCTTCTGAAAACATTTTTCAATAGTTCCTATAATTTTATAGTAACATTTTTTATTAACTTTTTATAGAAGTACAACATGCAGGGAATACAGATATGTAACTGTAGAAATCAGTTAAATTCTATAATATTTTCTACAATTTTTAACATTTTTTGAAATGAATTTAAGTGGTTGTATAGTTTATTATTAAACTCCATAAGAGAGATACCAACACCAGACTTGGGGATGGTCAGAGAACACTTCCCAGAAATCATAGGATCTGGAAGCTGAAAAATAAATTTGAGAATTACTTACATATAATGCAGGTGCCACTTTTCCTCTCTTTTAATGACTATCTTTTTCTAATATATTTGCATGTGCTCTTTGTGATTGCTTCTTTCCCCTTTCAACCATGAGCCTGTCATATATCCACTATTCATCGGGTCTGAAACTGATAGCCTGAAAGTCCCTTTCCTGCCATGGTACTTATAACCTTTGCAAGACACTCTTAAGTGGGAGCTGAAGTTGGGGCAGGCTGCAACCCCAGTTATATCCCTACATTTGTTTTCCTCCTCAACTTCTCCAACAAACTCATACTGGCACACACTGGGATTGTAGGAACCCATGTATAGGATAAGTGGGTGCATGGAAAACAGTCCCAGTAATTCAGACTACACAGGATCTCTTCTTATAACCAGAATGTGAGATTGGGGTGCTAGTCAGTCACTGGCAAGTAAGGATGACAGAGCTAATGATAACCCACCTTTCTAGCTATAGTGGAATATATCATAACACACCTTGGGAAACAATGCACAAGATAATGCATTGCTTCTTTAGTACTTCAAAGTGCAAACCCATTATTCAGATTCAATTCCACTATTAGATCATCTGAATTTGTGATGTTCTAGTGCATCTTGTACCCTGAAAGACAATCTTATAAATCTAAAAGATAAATTAGTAAACAGCAAATGCTATGTAAAATAGTCAACTAACAGATTGAGCAAATGTGTGCATATTAGTGCAGCCATTTTACTCTAATAAATACTGGTCATTGATATACAAGGAATCATAATGACTTAGCTGCAGGTAGAATGCAAATTAGAAGCTTTTGAAAGATTCATTAACCATTTGACCTATTAAGTAACTTTTAGTTCACTAAAGAAATTACTATAAGTTGAGAAGGGTTTTAATTATATATATATGTATATATGTCTTGTGAGAAACAAATCTACCATTTATGTCTTCATTATTTTAACTGGAATGCTATTCTTGAAAGGTGCAACTTCAGCTGCATTAAGTCCAAGAAATCCTTGAATAGTTACTTATATAGATTCTTTAGGCTTTAATGCAGGCTCACAATAGAGTCAGAGCCTGAACCTGACTGAGAATATCCAATATTCTGAGAATTCCCTTCCCTTCTGTTCTTATTCCTAAATCCCATGTCCTCTGATCTGTTTTGGTCTTCCTCACTCCTTCAAAGCAAAGAACCCAACTGACATAATTAAATCAGAGAGGGTTAGAATCTATTTCTTATTCTCTAGTCACTTGCCATGTGACTTTGTACAGCTACTAAGTTTATCTAATCTTAATTTATTCATGAATAAAGACTAATGTTTATCTCCTAGTATAGTTATGAATCTTAAACTCTATAAAGTACATGGCACATAATAAATGTACACTGAATAAATGCTGTGGACTTCTCCATCATGCTACATTTCAATCACTTCCTTTGTGATATTTACTGTACTGTGCTGTATTATTATATAATTATGTAACTGTATTTTTTGTTATAATGTTATTTTGTAACCAAATAGGTTCTCTTAAAATCTTTGAATCCTCAATGTTTAGGAATAGCATAAATAGCTAGTATCTCTCTCTCTCTCTCTATATATATATCTTTCTCTCTCTCCCTCTCTTTCTCTACACAGAAACACACACACACACACACGAACATGTGTTGTTATTGTTGAATGGATAAATGATAGCAATTGATTGGCAACTACATAAATTAAAGCTTCTCATGGAGCAATTAAACCATTAAATTAAATAGTGCATTAAAAACATGCTTGGCATAATAAGTACTTAAAAATAGTATTTACTATATTGTTATTATAAAATGATCTCTGATAAATAAAGTTCTAAGGGAACCTCAGGGAAGATTACATTTGTGGATTGGATAAGAAATTATAAAATGGTTAAAATATAATCTGAATCCTTAAGGATAAGTAAAGATTTACTAGGTCCTATTGCATGTGCCTGGATATAAACATCATATTTTTCTAAGCATATGTAATTGCAAGTGGCGCATAGTAGGCATCTATCTGTACAACTAATATTTAACACATTAAAACTAGTAAAATATAGATGGGATAAAACTGGGAGACATCTTGCCACATGCTTCCTAACTTAGAATAACATATTAATTCAACATACTTAAACTATGAGATAGAGAATCTAAAATAGCATACTTTCAAGGTTAATTTTCATTTTCATTCTCTTACACAAGTCCTTCCTTAATTTTGGTAGCCTTTCAAAAATCATATCAAGGTACCATTCAAATATGCTATCATTAATTTTCTTCAACATGCAAACAAACTCTCAAAACTAATGAGATAACATAAGAAATTTTTATGGTAGCAAAGCACGGATGAGTATTCTGTGGGATGTGAAAGAAAGCTGTCCTTATTATATCCTAAAACAGATTGGAAAGGATTTACCCTACTACGGAATAATGAGAAATGGTAAAGGTTATTAAACTGTGTGGATAAGTAAAAAAAAAAAATGCTGCACTTGTTTCTGTGAAATTGTGATACAAGAGAAAATCATCAACAGAGTAGCTCTATCAAATGGACTATGGTTTAATCTTCAGTCATTAAAAAACAACAATAATGACCACTAACACAACAAACAAACGGCAAGTAAAACAGCTTCTGGCCTATCCATTGGAAAATATTTTAATGGAAAATTTTATCCAGAATTTAATTATTAAGAACTTAGAAACACTCTTCCCTATCAGCAGTACCCTGATCTCAAGGGGGGATTTTTCAAAGACCTCAAAAGTTCTAGGTTTGGGAAAGGCACTTTCTGAGGTTCTGATATTCAGTTGTAAATTCTATACTCAAGAAAAATGGTATCTCCAGTTCCTTTAAATTAAAAAAATCTATGATATTAAGGGAAAAAAGAAAAATGAAATGGCAGTTGGCCATGCCTTAATGATTTAACTTGGCATCTGGTCAAATGACCTGGGCAAATATTCTTTTGAAAAATGTCATAGAATTTTTATTAATGGTGAATATTTAAGGTCTCAAACCATACTCATTTAAAGAAGACTACTTTAGCAATCTAGGTTCTGTCAAAACTGGATTTTGAATGACTTGACCCTCATAATAATTGAACTAGTTCTGCATGCAAATGTAGTCTAAATCACCTTTCTGTCAAGCATCCAAATTCTTTTGTTGAATATGAACAAAACATGCACCAAAAAATAAAGAAGTCTGTAAACATTTATTTCTTCAGGAAACTGGGAGTTGCCATTCAGTTTCATATTACAATGCTGAATTTTGTGGACTTAAAATTTGTAAAACTGGTTTCACAGACTATGTAATTTTTAGGAAGTACTCATTGTCCTAATACCAGGGAAATAAAAATTAACATAAAATGTTGGGAGTGAGCAAACTGAATCTTTTTGGTCTTCAAGTGAATAAACAAACTTGAGCAATGACAACAATGATAATGCATTTTTAAGATATTTTTGATTTACGTAAAATGAGTATATGTCATATGACAGGTATTTCCTTAGTGTCTTTTTTGAATTTTCTCAACTACAGCTTCTGTGTGAAACTATGTAAGGTAATGGCACAAGATCCTAGAGCTAGTAAATGACAAAACTAGAATTGAGTAGCGTGATTTTTTAAAATTTTATTTTATTATGTTAATCACCATACATTACATCATTAGTTTTGGATGTAGTGTTCCATGATTCATTGTTTGCATATAACACCCAGTTCTCCATTCAATACATGCCGTCTTTAATACCCATCACCAGGCTAACCCATCCCCCACCACTCTCCTCTCTCGAACCCTCAGTTTGTTTCTCGGAGTCCATAGTCTCTCATGGTTCGTCTCCCCCTCCGATTTCCCCCCCTTCATTTGCTTCCTACTATCTTCTTTTTTTTTTTTTTTTTTAACATATAATGTATTATTTGTTTCAGAGGTACAGGTCTGTGATTCAACAGTCTTACACAATTTACAGCACTCACTGTAGCCCCTACCCTCCCCGGTGTCTATCACCCCGCCACTCCATCCCTCCCACTCTTCACCACTCCAGCAACCCTGAGTGATTTTTGAAATGAAGTTTACAAATTCATCATAGGAGTGCAAGTTCTGGAATTTGAGAAAACAGGATTCAAATCCCAGTGCTACTACATATTAGCAGTAGAACTTCCTGCATCTTGACTCCATTGTGCCACAGTTTTCTTATGTATAAAATATGGATAATAATAATATCTGTCCCATAGAGTCCTATAAGATTTTTTTGTGTGTGATTATAAACTATTTTTATTAGTTTAAGTACAGCCTCTTTTCAAGTTTTTATTTAATTTTCTAGTTAGTTAACATACAGTGTAATATTAGTTTCAGGAGTAGAATTCAGTGATTCATCACTTACAGACAACAGCCAGTGCTCATCACAAGTGTCCTCCTTAATACCCATCACCCATTTAACCCATCTCCTCATCCACCTCCCATCCAGCAACCCTCAGTTTGTTCTCTATAGTTAAGAGTACATTTAAGGTTTGCCTCCCTCTCTTTTTTTTTCCTATATTCATCTGTTTTGTTTCTTAAATTCCACATCTGAGTGAAATCATATGGTATTTGTCTTTCTCTGACTGACTTATTTTGCTTAGCATAATACACTCTAGCTCCATCCACATTGTCCCAAATGGAAAGATTTCATCCTTTTTATGGCTGAGAAATATTCCATTATATAGATATAGATATATAGATATAGATAGATATAGATATAGATATATGCCACCTCTTCTTTACCTATTCATCAGTCGTAGGACATTTGGGCTCTTTCTATAATTTAGCTATTGTTGATAATGCTTCTATAAACATCAGAGTACATGTGTCCCTTGAAATCAGTATTTTTGTATCCTTTGGGTAAATAACTAGTAGTGCAATTGCTGGATTGTAGGGTAGTTCTAATTTTAATTTTTTTGAGGAACCTCCATACTGTTTTTCCACAGTGGCTGCACCAGTTTGCATTCCCACCAAGAGGGTAAGAGGGTTCCCCTTTCTCTGCTTCCTCACCAACATCTGTTGTGTCCTTTGTTGTTAATTTTAGCCATTTTGACAGGTGTGAGGTGATATCTCATTGTAGTTTTGATTTGTATTTCCCTGATGATAAATGATGTTGAGCATCTTTTCATGTGTCTCTTAGTCATCTATATGTCTTCTTTGGAAATATGTCTATTCATATCTTCTATCCATTTCATAACTGGATTATTTGTTTTTTGGGTGTTGAGTTTGACAAGTTTTTTATATATTTTTTTCAGATATGTCATTTGCAAATATATTCTCCCATTCTGATAGTTGCCTTTTAGTTTTGTTGATTATTTCCTTAGCTGTGTAGAAGGTTTTTATCTTGATGAAGTCCAATAGTTCATTTTTGCTTTTGTTTCCCTTGCTTCAGGAGACATACTGGTAAGAAGTTGCTACAGCTGATGTCAATGAGGCTGCTGCCTATGTTCTCTTATAGGATTTTGATGGTTTCCTGTTTCACATTTAGGTCTTTCATCCATTTTGAATTTATTTTTGTGTCTGGTGTAAGAAAGTGGTCCAGTTTCATTTCATTCTTCTGCATGTTGCTGTCTAGTTTTTCCAACGCCATTTGTTGAAGAGACATTCTTTTTCCCATTGGATATTCTTTCCTGCTTTGTTGGAGATTAATTGACCATATAATTGTGGGTCCATTTCTAGTTTTATCTTCTGTTCCATTGATCTATGTGTCTGTTTTTATGCCAATACCATATGATCTTGATGACTACAGCTTTGTTATATAGCTTGAATTCTGGAATTATGATGCCTCCAGCTTTGCTTTTCCTTTAGAAGATTGCTTTGACTATTCAGAATCTTTTTTGGTTCCATACAGATTTTAGGAGTGCTTGTTCTAGTTCTGTGAAAAATGCTGGTGGTATTTTTATAGGGATTACATTAAATGTGTAGATTGCTTTGGGTAGTATATACATTTTAACAATATTTGTTCTTTCAATCCATGAGCATGGGATGTTCTTCCATTTCTTTGTATCATCTTCAGTTTCCTTCATAAGTGTTCTATAGTTTTCAGAGTACAGATCTTCTACTTCCTTGGTTAGGTTTATTCCTAGGTATTTTATTGGTTTTTGGTGCAGTTGTAAATGTGATTGATTCCTTGATTTCTCCTTCTTTTCTTCTTTTTTTTTTAGATTTATTTATTTATTTTTAGAGAGAGAGAGCACAAGTGGGAGGGTCAGAGGGAGAAGGAGAGAGAATCTCAAGGAGACTCCACACTGAGCATGGAGCCTGACACAGTACTCCATCCCACGACCTCAAGATCAGGACCTGAGCTGAAACCAAGAGACAGACGCTGAACCGACTGCACCACCCAAGCACCCCTTGTTTCTTTCTGATGTTTCATTATTGGTGTATAGAAATGTCACAAATTTCTATACCTTGATTTTATATCTAGTGACTTCACTGAATTCATGTATCACTTCTAGCAATTTTTTGGTAGAGTCTTTCTGGTTTCCTGTATACAGTATCATGTCATCTGTGGAGAGTAAAAGTTTGACTTCTTCCTTGCTGATTTGGATGCCTTTAATTTCTCTGTGTTGTCTGATTCCTGTGGCTAGGACTTCCAGTACCATGTTAAACAACAATGGTAAGAGTGGATATCCATGTCTAGTTCCTGACCATAAAGGAAAAGCTCTCAGGTTTTTCCCTATTGAGAATGATATTAGCTGTGGGTCTATTGTATATAGCCTTTATGATGTTGAGCTATGTTTCCTCTAAACCTATTTTGTTGAAGGTTTTTATGAAGAATGGATGTTATACTTTGCCAAATGCTTTTTCTGCATCTATTGAGAGGATCCTATGGTTCTTATCCTTTCGTTTATTGATGTGGTATATCATGTTGATTGATTTGCAAACATTGAACCACACTTGCAGCCCAGGAATAAATCCCAGTTGATCATGGTGAATGATTCTTTTAATGTACTGTCGGATTTCATTTGCTAGTATTTTGTTGAGAAATTTTGCATCCATGTTCATTAGGGATATTGGCCTGTAATTATCTTTTTTTAGTGGGGTCTTTGGTTTTGGAATCAAGGAATGCTAACCTCATAGAATGAGTTTGGAAGTTTTCCTTCCATTTCTATTTTTTGGAACAGTTTTGAGAAGAATAGGTATTAAATCTTCTTTAAAAGTTTGGTAGGATTTTCCTGGGAAGCATCTGGCCCTGTACTTTTGTTTTTTGGGATATTTTTGATTACTGATTCCATTTCTTTGCTGGTTATCAGTGTGTTCAAATTTTCTATTTCTTCTTGTTTCAGTTTTGGTAGTTTATATGATTCTAAGAATTTATCCATTTCTTCCAGATTGCTTATTTCGTTGGCCTATAATTTTTCATAATATTCTCTTATAATTGTATTTCTGTGGTGTTGGTTGTGATCTCTCTTCTCTCATTCATGATGGGAATTCAGCTTTGCTCTGTAAAGCATAATACATTCATATCCTAGGAGGCCCAGAAGAAGAAGAAAGGGAAAAGGGGATAGAAGTTTTATTTGAGGAAACTATAGCTGAAAACTTCCCTAATCTGGGGAAGGTACCAGACATCCAAATCCAGGAGGCACAGAGAATCCCAATCAAAATTAACAAAAGCAGGCCAACACCAAGACATATTGTAGTAAAATTTGCAAAATACAGAGATAAGGGAAAAACTCCTGAAAACGGCAAGGGAGAAGTACCTAACCTACAAAGGAAGAAAAGTTAGAAGCAGACTTCTCCACAGAAACGTGGCAGGCCAGAAGAGAGTGGCATGATAGGGGAAAACTATGCAGCCAAGAATACTCTATGCAGCTAGGCTGTCATTCAGAATAGAAGACGAGATAAAGAGTTTCCCAAACAAACAAAAACTAAAGGAGTTTGTGACCACTAAGCAAGCCCTGCAATAAATACCAAAGGGGACTCTTTGAGTGGGAATTACCAAAAGTGACAAAGACTAGAAAGGAACAGAGAAAATCTCCAGAAACAACAACTTAACAAGTAAGACAAATGACTCCCTAAGTATATACTTGTGATCCAATATTTTTCTTTCCCTCTTCTTTTCAGCTTCATTATTTTCCATAATTTTACCTTCTATATCATGTATTGGTTCCTCTACTTCTTCCACCCTGTGGTCATTACATCCAGTTGGTTTCCCATCTCGGTTAGAGCATTTTTTATTTCGGCCTCACTAGTTTTTAGGTCTTTTCTCTGTGGTAAGGGACTCCCTGGTGTGTTCTATGCTCTTCCCAAGCCCAGCTAGTATCCTTATGATTGTTGTTTTAAATTCTGGGTCAGGCATATAACTTATATCTGTTTTGATTAGATCCCTGGCCATGACCTTTTCTTGTTCTTTCTTTTGGGATGAATTGCTCTGTTTTGGCATTTTGTCTAGGTCTCTTTCTTCTTTTGTGTGTTAGGAAAGCCTGTTATGTTTCCTGCTCCTGAGAGTAATGGCTTTATTAAGAAGAGGTCTTATAGTGTCCAGGGCCTCACACTTCAGCAAGTGTTTCTAGTGTATGCTGTGTGCACTCTGCTGCTGTATTTTTAACTGTTCTTTCCCTCAAGTCAGTCCTCTTCAGAATTTTTCCTTGCCTGCAGTGAGGAGTGTTTAGACCTTTGCTAGAGTGTAGCGAGTTTTAACTAGGTCTGGTCTGGTCTGCATGTTAAAAGAGACCTGATGCGGGATGCCTGGGTAGCTCAGTCTTTAAGCGTCTGCCTTCAGCTCAGGTCATGATCCCAGGGTCCTGGGATCAAGTTCCACATCGGGCTCCCGGCTCCGCAGGGAACTTGCTTCTCCCTCTGCTGCTCCCTCTGCTTGTGCTCTCTCTCTCTCTCTGACAAATAAATAAAATCTTAAAAAAAAAAAAAGAGAGAGACTTGATGCTATTTCCACTAGAGCTAAAGTTTTGCAGCACTCTATGGTCAGTAGATGTGTGAGCAGGCAGTCTAGCTGGTTTTCTGGGGCAGAGATCTGCCACTCTAGTTCTCAGGCACACTTGTTCTAGTAGAGAAACACCTACATAGTGAGGGGGTGGGGAGGGGTCCTGTTGTAAGCAGTTTAGGCTTCCACTGTTTGCTGTGCTGCTTACTGAAGTAAGTTTATGCCGAGAGGCAGGAGAGGAGAATGATGTGAGCCCTGTCCCTCATCCCCAGAGAGGGGAGTTTGCAACTGCCACTGTCCAGGAAGCCCTCTCAGAAGAAGGAACAATGTCCCCTCATGTGTCCTAGGCCTCCCTCAGATCCTTGCCTTCACCCTGTCTGTGTCCAGGCCATCTGCTTGCCTGGCATCACAGTGCACCTTTGTTTTATCCCAGGCATGCTGACTGAGTTTTAAAACTCCAAACTTTAGGCACCCAGCATATCAGGGACCCAGCAATGTACGAACTCACACTGGCCTTCTGGGGGAGTGGCTCACCATGCTGGGGCTCATTCAGGTTTGTCCCAGAAGGGCTGTCACATCAACACACAGGAGCTTAGAGTTTGGAGTAAAGCTCAGCAAAGAGCCATTGTCCAGGTTAGCCGCCCTCAGCAGGTGTCTCTTTGCCTATGCTAATGTGTGGGGAAGCATAATGGCACCCACCAACTCTTTTGTCTCCAGAGATGCTACACCACTTCTCCCAGATGCACTCCAGGAAGGGGGAACCATCTCTTCCAGTGTGTCCCAGGGGATCCTCAGATCACATCATCTGCTGCTGGGCTTCTGCCCTCGTTTTCCACAGGAACACTGCAGTGCCTGCTGGGCTCAACACCAGCCACAGCACAGACCTCTAAAACTCCAGTCTTTGAGCTCTACTTGTAAAAACTCAAGATAATCAACCTCTCTTGTTTTCCCAGCCAATGGCTTTGGGGAAGTGTTTTTCTTGTGCAATCCCCTGTGTGCTTCTCTCTCTCTCTCTCTCTTTCTCTCTCTCAACCTCTGTCCTCTCTTCTCTCTGTGATCAGGACTCCCTCCCCTCTGTAGCACCCACAATCCTTTTCTTCCCTAAATCATGTCTCTGCATATCCTACCTTCCACAAGGAGGCCTCTTCTCTCCCTCTAGTTGTGCAGTTTGTTCTGTCAGTCCTCAGATTGATTTATTGGGTGTTCAGAATGATTTCCATTTCTTCAGCTGTATTTGAGAAATGAGGCAAGCCTAGGGTCCTCCTACAATTCTGCCATCTTCCCAAACTCCTTCCTATAAAAATTAGATGAGAGGATACCTATGATGCTCTTAGAAGACTGTGGCACTTATAACTCAATGCTTTATTTTTAGTTATTATTTTTATCACTATTTATTGTTTTATTTCCTTTTAGCAACTATTTTTGTTTGCTTTTATTTTTTATTTTTTGATTACTTTCAATCTCTTTTTCTGTTTATTTATTTTCCTCTTTTTAAAAAAATTAATTCTGTTATAGTTGACATACTGTGTTACATTAGTTTCAGGTGTACAGTATAGTGATTCAACAATTCTATACATTACTCAGTGCTCATCATGATAAGTGTACTCTTAAACCTCTTCACCTATTTCATCCATCTCTCCCCACCTCCCTTCTGGTAACCATCAGTTTGTTTTCTATAGTTAAGAGTCTGTTTTTTGGTTTCTCTCTTTTCCCCCCCTTGTTCATTTGTTTTGTTTCTTAAATTCCACATATGAGTGAAATCATATGGTATTGTCCCTCTGACTTATTTCACTTATTGTTATACCCTCTAGATCCATCCATGTTGTTGCAAATGGCACAGTTTCATTTTTTTTTTTTTATGGCTGAGTAATATTCAGCCATACATACATACATACATCTATACACCGCACTTTCCTCATCCATTTATCTATTGAGGGACATTGGTCTGCTTCCATAATTTGACTATTATAAATAATGGTGCAATAAACAGGGGTGCATATATCTTTTCAAATTAATGTTTTTGTATTCTTTGGGTAAATACCCAGTAGTAGAATTACTGGATCATATGGTATTTCTGTTTTTAACTTTTTGAGGAACCTCTACTATTTTCCACAGCAGCTACATCAGTTTGCATTTCCACCAACAGCTCATGAGGGTTCCTAGCAACTATTTTCAGTTACAGTTGTTACATTTTATAAATTATAGGGATATAATAAATAACTTGGAATTTATCATAGGTTATTATAATTTCAGAAGGTAAAATTCTGGTATGCCAGAAATTATGAAATTCCTGCCTCCATAATGTGTAATTAGGAAGTAATTAGAAATATATTCCTAACTATATTACTGCATGCTTAGTCTAAATAATAATAATAAAATACACAAGATTAAAATGTAAAAATAAGGGGTGCCTGGGTGGCTCAGTCGTTAAGCATCTGCCTTCAGCTCGGGTCATGATCCCAGGGTCCTGGGATCGAGTCCCACATCGGGCTCCCTGCTCAGCAGGAAGCCTGCTTCTCCCTCCCCCACTCCCCCTGCTTGTGTTCCCTCTCTCTCTGTGTCTCTCTCTGTCAAATAAATAAATAAAATTTTAAAAAAAAGTAAAAATAAAGCAAGTGCTGTACCCCAAATTTGGGTTGATTCTACATATACTATATAAAAGAGGGGGTCAAGGATAAAAAGATGAAAGAAAAATGCAAAGCTATTGAATGCTTACATGTGTCAGATTCTATGTTGCTCATACTCTGCCTACCTCTCCAGGCTTATCTCACCTGTGTTCTTTCACTCAGTTTCCTATACTCTCTATTGCTCCCCTGACACAGGCTTTCCACATAATTCTCTCTTTCTCAAATGTTCCTCTTGAACTTCTTCACTTGGTTAACACTGACTCCTCCTTTAGATCACAACTGAATCATCAACCACTTGTTTTTGGAAAGCCTTCTCTGACAATGCAAGATCTGTACTGTAGGCTCTGAAATCAAGTGCCTCTCCTTCAAAATGATCATTATAGTTGCAACTTTATATTTATTTGTGCTTTTTGCTTATTGTCTGTCTCTCCTCTTGATTGAATTAAAAATAGCTAATTTGTATTAAGTATTCTCTAGGAAGTATACATTGTTTAATGTGCTTTATATACATTAATTAATTAAACTTCTTGTAGCAACCTAAAGAGTGAGTTCTATTGTTAATACCACTGTAAGAAAATATCAAGTACATTTTCCAAGGTCACAAACTAGTAAGACAGGATTCAAATCCAGGCTTTACATTCAGAGTACATTCTCTTAATCATTTCATTTGTTGCCTCTTAGGAGCTGCAAAAGGATTGATGTTACCACTATTGTATCCTTGAGAATGAACACAGTGATTGAATGCAAATTGGTAGAACCTCATTAAAAGATATTTTGGCATTATCTATCAAAATGTAAAATGCACTTATATTTTGAACAAGCAGTTCTATTTCTAGGGTTATCTTGTACACAAATGGTCCATGTCTCAAAATATAGGTAGAAGGACATACATTGCTTTACTGTATATAGTAGGAATATGCTGAGACAATGGCAGAGTTGATCAGAAGACTGAATAAATACATCACAATATATCCATATGAGTGAATATTTTATAGCCATATAAAAATTAGAGCTATATTGCTGATATAAAATGTACTCAATATATAAAGCTAAACAAACAAGTGAGAATCAAAACAATATGTAAAAGCTTATTACCATTTTTAAGGTGCATATATGCATGTATATAATCAGAATATCTAGAAAGATACAAGAAATTGTTAATAGTGATTTCCTTTAGGAAGGAGAATAGAGGCACTAGGGTCAGTATTAAAGTCGCTATTTCTCAATGCCCATATATTGTATTGTTTTCTTTTTCTAATCACATATATTGCTTTTTTAATTTCAAAAAAATAGCTTATGGGTTAGGGAATATAATAACTCAATGAGAATATTTCAAAGAAAAATTATAAGGCAATTACACAATCTCTTTAAAACATGTATATCATTTCTCTTCAAAGATTAACTAACTAGAAATAGAAAAAAAAATAGTTGAAAACTTTAAGGCTATCTGCATGTACAGGAGTAAAGGGGGAAGCCAGCTTTTTAGTGTTCATTTAAGAAAAATCCAGGGACTCCTGGGTGGCTCAGTCACTTAAGCATCTGTCTTCGGCTCAGGTCATGATCCCAAGTCCTGGGATTGAATCCCGCATGGGGCTTCTTGCTCAGTAGAGAGCCTGCTTCTACCTCTCCCTGCTGCTTGTGTGCTCTCTCTCTCTCTCTCACAAATAAATAAAATATTTTTAAAAAAATCTGGAGTTAGCCACTTTCACATAATAGGTGGGTAATGACTCATCTTCAGGAAGATGTTTTTTTTCTTTAGCAAAGTGCATTCAAGGGCATTTGGGGAAGTAACAGTGAACAACCCAACTCCTACACCCTTAACCTAAGGCAAAGTCACAAAAAATGAAGTTAGAGCTGAATTTTATGCAAAATAAATTAAAGAAATCTTGGGTTTTCTTGGATAGCTTTGTAGTGAGGGAACTATAAGTAAATAAAGAGTGTCCATGGCAAAAGAGGACCCAGAGTAACAAATCAGATTGTGCAATGATTATTACTAGGTACAATGATAGTCAACATTTAATTTTTAGTTGTTTTCTTTTCTCCAAATCTTTTGGAAAAGATGACCACACAAGCTAACCTATGCAAAATTGGAATATTAAAAATAAAATGAAGTTGTGGTCAAGATGGGGTGGCAAATATAAAGTACAGAACCAAGAAGGATGGTTAAGCACATCTGGCTGCAGGTTAAGAAAAGCAGGGGGCAGAGTAGACTAACAACAGAAACATT
The DNA here is from genome assembly GCF_029215605.1 of Mirounga angustirostris. Classification (NCBI taxonomy): domain Eukaryota; kingdom Metazoa; phylum Chordata; class Mammalia; order Carnivora; family Phocidae; genus Mirounga; species Mirounga angustirostris. The sequence continues at coordinate 87,769,635 of NW_026991713.1, read as the reverse complement.
ACCTCTTTTTTTTTTCTTTCTTTTTTTTCTTATACAGCTGAAATTCCTTAAACATATTGAAAGGCTTCTAGAATTTCCACAGTGTAGGAAGAGGGCATTTAAGCATTTTAAAATATTTTAAAATATGAGGTATCTTATAAAGCTGAAGAATTAAGACTTATACTTTGAGAGTTTAGATTTATATATATTAAGGAAAAAGTGCTACCAAAGTAAAAGAATGTTTACTTTAAATTTCACAAGTTCTAAAATAAAATGCCAAAATTTTATCTTCTAAAATACAGGCCAAGGCTACACATCCATCCAACTTACCATTTTAATTGAAGTAATTTTTATATTATCTGAATTTTTAGTTCAGCCTAAGTTTTCATTTGCTGAATCTTAGACTTTAATGGTGGAGTGATATAGGGGGTAAATTTGGATTTAATTAGGAAAAGACAAATTATTAAATATAAACATCTTTAATTATTCACAGTGGGTACTTTCCAGCATAGGTAACTCTAGAATACTATCTCCTGGACATTATATATGAGATTAATCTGGTAAATCACCACACACACAAGCACAATAACAACAACAAAATCATATTCTAAACCGTATTAAATAATATTAAATAATACTAATAGATTTTTCTCTTAATTTTGGTTTAAGAGTTATCTGCTTCCCTGAATTATGTTGCTTTTTATTATATGACATAGTATTTTCCTACCCTCACTTCCTAGAAAGTTTTTTTTTTCAATTTTGTTTTTCTCTACTCCTGTCAAGTCAGTTTTTCCTATTTGCTTATTTTTAAGCTTCTATTATTTTTTTCAATATTTATTTTTTGTATTTGATCAGAGAAGGTTAGTTTGGAGAAAAATTTTGTAATATTTATGGCAATATATACTTTTTAAAAGTTTTTATTTAAATTCCAGTTAGTTAACGTACAGTGTAATGTTAATTTCAGACGCACAGTATAGTGATTCAACAATTCCATTGATGGTTGTTAAGTTTGAACCATTCTTTTCTCCTCTCCTCCCTACGTTTTAGGTATATGTTATTTTATTTTATATCCTTTTTTTTTCTTCTGTTCCTTCGCTGATTTTTGGAGAAATATTCATTTTTATTGCTTTTGTGTTTCCTGACTTTATACTGTCACTTTTGGTCTCTCTTTTCCACTCAAAAAGTCCCTTTTAATATTTCTTGCAGGGCTGGCTTAGTGGTCAAAAACTCCTTTAGTTTTTGTTTGTCTGGGAAACTCTTTATCCGTCCTTCTATTCTGAATGATAGCCTTGTTGGATAGAGTATTTTTGACTGCAGATTTTTTCCATTCAGAACTTTGAATATATCATGACACTCACTTCTAGCTTGCCAACTTTCTGCTGAAAAATTTCCAGCTAGCCTTATGGGTTTTCCTTTTCAAGTTAATGACTTCTTTTGTCTTGCTGCCTTTAAGAGTTTTTCTTTACCACTTTATTTTGTAAATTTAATTACAGTATGTGTTGGTATTGGCCTGGATTTGTTGATTTTGATTGGAGTTCTCTGTGCCTCCTGGATCTGGATGTCTGTTTCCTTCCCCAGATTAGGAAAATTTTCAGCTATTATTTCTTCAAATAAATTTTCTGCCCCCTTTTCTCTCTCTTCTCCTTCTGGGACTCCTATAACAGGAATGTTATTACACTTGATGGAATCACTGAGTTCCCTAAGTCTATTCCTGTATTGCATAATTCTTCTTTCTCTCTTTTGTTCAGCTTCATTGCTTCCCATTACTTTGTCTTCTAGGTCATTAATTTCTTCCTCTGCTATTCCGGTCTATTGTTCATTGCATCGAGCATGCTTATAATTTGATTTATTGCTCTCTCCATCTCCATTGATTCTTTTTTCTCTTTCTCTGTTGTAAGAGTCTCACTGGTGTCTTCTCTTCTTTTCTCAAGCCCAGTGAGTATCCTTATGATCATTGCTTTAAATTCTCCATCAGGCATGTTATTTATATCTATTTTGCTTAGATCTGTGTATGTGGCCTTATCTTGTTCTCTCATTTGGGATAAATTCTTCTGTCTTCGCATTTTGTCTAAGTCTCTGCCTCTTTCTCTATGTTAGAAAAGCCAGTTATGTCTCCTGCTCCTGAAAGTAATGGCCTTATGAAGAAGAGGTCATGTAGTGCCTAGGGCCTGTGCTTCTGGGAATGTCTCCAGGGTGTGCTGCATGTGCTCTGCTGTTATGTTCTGACTGCTCTATCCCTCAGGCCAGTTGTCTGCGGAGGTTCTCCTTGCCTGCTGTGGACAGTGATTGGTCCCTGGCCTGAATGTGGTGTTTTAACTTGATGTGCTCTGGTCTGCTTGTGAGGTAAGACCAGTCACCACCTCCACTGGAACTGAGGCCCTGTAAAACTCTGATCAGGGGACATGGTGTAGGCAGGGGTTTGTGCTGATATTCTTGGGAAGGGCCCACCACTCTCAGACTGGGGCAAGGGTGACTGAGAAGGAAATTCCACCAGCAAGTTAGGCAGTCAATGTTGACACTGTGCTGCTTCCTGTAGGTGGCTCTGTATTTATTTATTATTATTTATTATTTTTTTTAATAAAAATATAAAGATATATATAAAAAATATATATATTATATATATAAAAAAAAGTCCTTTTTGTCTGATGTCTACCTTAGCTCTCCTTGGTTACCATTTGGGTAAAGTATTTTTCCAACCTTTCATTTACAGTCTACTTTTGTCTTTGGATATAGAGTAAGTCTCTTGCACCCTTACTTATAAAATAATATATATTTGGGTCATTTTTACATCAATTTTACCAATCTCTGCCTTTTAATAGGAGTTTAATCCACTTACACTTAAGTAATTACTAATATAGAAGGACTTGCTACTTTTATTTTTCTACTTATATATATTTATTCTTATGCCTTTTTCCCCTCAACACCTCCATTACTGACCTTCTTCTTTGTTTAATTAATTTTAGCTAGTATGTCATTTTTATCCCCTCTCATTCCATTTTCTGTGTATTTTTGTTGTTATTTCCCTAGTGCTTGTTCTGTTGATCACAGTAAATATTTTGAATTTATAACAATATAGTTTGAATTAATATAAACTTCAATATCACAAAAACACCCTTCTAGATCTTCCTCCCCCCCATTGTATTTTAATTGTCACAAGTTACATTATTATAAATCATGTGCTGATTAGGGTACCTGGGTGGCTTAGTCAGTTAATTGTCTGCCTTCGGTTCAGGTCATGATCCCGGGGTCCTGGATCAAGCCCCACATCAGGCTCTCTGTCCTGCAGGGAGCCTCCTTCTCCCTCTCCCTCTGCTTGTAGTTCCTCATGCTTGTGCACTCTGTCTGTCAAATAAACAAATAAATTTTTTTTTAAATAAATCATGTGCTGATTAACTTAGATTATATAGTGATCATTTTATGCATTTTTTCTTTTATATCATGAAAATTTACAAACCCCAAACATAATAATACTTATTTTATTATATTATAAAATAAATATTTTTTATTTATCTTTGTAGTTACCTTTACTATTGTTCTTTATTTCTTTGCATGACTTTGAGTTATTATATAATGTTCTTTCATTTCAGCTCAAAAGCCAACCTTTAGCATATTTTATAGGGTGGGTCTACTATGGCAATGGACTACTTCAGATTTTGTTTAGTTGGGAATGTCTTAATTTCACCTTCACTTTTATTTATTTATTTTTTAAGATTTTATTTATTTATTTGACAGAGGGAGACACAGTGAGAGAGAGAACACAAGCAGGGGGAGTGGGAGAGGGAGAAGCAGGCTTCCCGCTGAGCAGGGAGCCTGATGGGGGGCTTGATCCCAGGACCCTGGGATCATGACCTGAGCCGAAGGCAGACGCTTAACAACTGAGCCACCCAGGTGCCCCTCCCTTTCACTTTTAAAAGGATAGTTTTGCTAAACATAGAATTTCTAATTGGCAGGTACTTTTTTCCCTTTAGCATTTTTTTAAAAAAGATTTATTATTTATTTGAGAGAGAGAGAGTGTGAGCATGTGGGTGGAGGGACAGCGGGAGAGGGGCAGAGGGAGAGAGAACCCTACCCACTGAGCAGGGAGCCTGATGAAGGGCTTGATCCTATGACTCTGAGATCATGACCTGAGTAGAAATCAAGATTCGGACACCTAACTCACTGAGCCACCCAGCGCCCCTCCTTTTAGCACTTGAAAAATGCCCCCCTCTCTTTCTGGCCTGCATGGTTTCTGATGAGAAATCAAAGTTAATATTGAATCACAGACCTGTACCTCTGAAACAAATAATACATTATATGTAAAAAAAAAAAAAAAGAAGAAGAAGAAGAAGAAGATAGTAGGAAGGGAAAAATGAAGAGGGGGAAATCAGAGGGGAGATGAACCATGAGAAACTATGGACTCTGAGAAACAAACTGAGGGTTCTAGAGGGGAGGGAGGTGGGAGGATGGGTTAGCCTGGTGATGGGTATTAAAGAGGGCATGTACTGATTGGAGCACTGGGTGTTATATGCAAACAATGAATCATGGAACAGTACATCAAAAACTAATGATGTAATGTATGGTGATTAAGATAACATAATAAAATAAAAAGAAAAAAAAGACAAAGTTAATATTATTGAGAATTTTTTTAGTTGTGGTAAAATCATAAAATTTATTATCTTAATCATAAGGTCAGCAGAAGAGCAAGCGTAGGAATGGACCTATGGACCTCAGTTTTTTCTGGGTATTAATTTTCCTTGTAACTGTGAGAGGAAATACAGTTTTTTAGAGGTGAATGTTGGTCCATGTGGTGGAAAGAAATGTTTTTGTTTGGAGGCAGAGGAACACAGGGAGTTCCATTTCATTTCCTTGGTGCTAAAAAACAACAAACAATAGCCACAATAAATAAATAAATAAATAAATGAACAAAAAAAAACCCTTTATAAATAAAACTCCTACAGTCATTATCTTTTAAAAATTGTTTTTAGGTTTACTATATAGTAATGTTAGCTCTATGCATGTAACAGATCTCTAGAATTTTTTCATCTTGCAAAACTGGAATTTTGTACCAATTGAACACTGACTTTCTATTCTTTTCATTTCCCTGCCCCTGAAAACTACTATAATACTTTCTGATTCTAAGAATTTGATTATTTTAGATACCTCATATAAGTGGAATCATGCAGCACTTGCCTTTTTATGGCTTTTTGCGCCTTGCATATCTTTTTTTTAAAGTTTTTATTTAAATTCCAGTTAGTTAACATACAGTATAATATTACTTTCAGGTGTATAATATAGTGATTTGATATTTCCATACAACACCTGGTGCTCATCACTTCCCATATCTTTAAACTTCATCCATGTTGTAGCATATGCCAGGATTTTCTTTTTTTAAGACTGAATAATATTCCATTTATGTATATACAACATTTTCTTTAACCATTCATCCATAGATGGAAATTTAGTTTGCTTCCATCTCTTGGCTATTGTGAATAATGCTGGAGTGAACATGGGTGTGCAAATCTCTCTTCAAGATCCTATTTTCAAAGCTTTTGTCTATTTATCTAAGGAGTGGCATTGCAAGATCATATGGTATTTCTGTGTTTAATTTTTAGAGGAGCCTCCATGCTGTTTTTCATGATAGCTGCATCATTTTACAATATCACCAACAGCGCACAAGGGATCCAATTTCTTTACAACTCCCTTGTCATTTTTTGTGTATTTTTGTTTGTTCTGGGGGATTCCTTTGGTTATGTTTTTGTTTTGTTTTGATAAAGATATCCTAACAAGTGTGAGGTGATACCTTATTGTGATTTTATTTGCATTTCCCTGATAACTAGTGATGTTGAGCATCTTTTCATATATCTTTAGGCCATTTGTGTAACTCCTTTGTAGAAATATCTATTCAAGTTCTTTGCCAACTTTTAATCCACAAGGTTGTTTTGTTGTTGTTGTTGTTATTATATTATTATTTTTGATATTGAGTTGTAAAAGTTCTTTATATAATCTGAATATTAACCTCTTATAAGATATATGGTTTGTAAATATCCTCTCCCATTCTGTAGGCTACTTTTTCACTCTGGGATTGTTTCCTTTGGTGTGCAGATTTTTTTTTTATGTGATGTCATTTGCTGATATGTACTTTGGTTGTTGCCTTTGATGTCATATATATAAGAAATTATTGTGAAATCAAATGCCATAAAGTTTTCCCCCTATATTTTATGTAGGAGTTTTACAGTTTCAGGTGTTTAATCCATTTTGAATTAACTTTTGTATAGGGTGTAAGGTAAATGTCAAACTACATTCTTTTGCATATGGATATCCAGTTTTCCCAATATCATTTGTTGAAGAGACTGTCATTTCCTCATTGTGTACCCTTGGTACCCTTGTTCAAGATCATTTCACCATATACGCAAGGGTTTATTCCTGGACTCTTTATTCTATTCCATTGGTCTATATGTCTGGTTTCCTACCAATACTTATGGCTTTGATTACTTCCATTCCTAGTTTGTTGAATGTTGTTGTTGTTATTTGTTTTTATTGTGGTAAAATACACATAATGTAAAATTTACCATCTTAACCATTTTGGGGTGTATAGTTCAGTGGTATTAAATACATTCATATTGCTGTGCAATCATTAACACCTATCCATCTCCAGAACTCTTTTCTTCTTGCAAGACTGAAATTCTATACCTATTAATCAATAACTCTCCACTTCTCCCTCCCTGGGCCCCTAGAAACCAACATTATACTTTCTGTCTCTATGATTTTTGACTTCTCTGTGTACCTCATATAAGTGGAATAATACAATATTTGCCTTTTGTGACTGGTTTTATTTCGCTTACCATAATGTACTCAAGGTTTACCCATGTTGTAGCATATGTCAAAATTCCCTTCCTTTTCAAGGCTAACTGATTAGCATGGACTTACTTTTGTCATTTTGCTATTTGTTTTCTATATGCCTTATAACTTTATTGTTCCTAATTTTCTACATTTCTTTCCTTTGTGTTTAGTTGATTTTTTATAGTAAAATATTTCTATTCTTTTCTCATTTTCTTTTATGTATATTCTATAAGTATTTTTTTTGTGTTACCATGGATGTTGCATTTAACATCCTAATATTATAGCACACTAATTGAGATTTATACGAATTGAACTTCATTAACATACAAAAACTCTGCTCTTTTTACATCTCTGTCTCTTTCAGTTGATATAACAAAATTAGATTTTTATATATTGTGTACTTCCAAACAGAAACTAATAATTTTTAAAGTTCATCAGTCTCTTAAATTATGTTGAAAAGAAAATGTAGAGTTACAAGACAAAATTACAGTAATATTGGCCTTTATACTAATAATTTTTAAATCATATTCGTTTCTTAAAGCATGTAGAAAACATCTATATCTAGCATGTACATTTTTTTCCTAAGAGTAGGTCATACTTTCTTGTATGTCATGCTTTAGATTTTTTATGTCATGCTTCAGTTTTTTTAAGTCAGATATTTGAATATTATAATGTGGCAAATCTTGAAATTAGATTACTTCCCTCCTCAGGGTTTGTTGTTGCTACTTATTGTAGGTTATTGTTGTTTGTGTAGTAGCTTTTCTAAACTAGTTTTGTGAACACTGAATTCTTTGTTGTGTGTTTCCACTGAAGTCTCTATTCCTTAGAGTAGTGGTTAGTTGGTGTTTTGACAGAGATTTCCTTAAATTCCTGAGTCAAAAAATAAACAAAACAAAGAAAGTAATCTCCCAGTCTCTCCAGATTGTCTCATGTTGAAGCACCCCTTCAATGCTTGGCCAGGACATTTACAACTTGAACTTAGCTTTTACTTCACACTTGTATATAGTCTAAATGTTAGCCAGGGGTGAAAGCTTACAGTTTTATCAGGTTTATTCAGACCTTACATCTAGCCCTAGGAGTGCACATGGCGTTGTAGATTTTCTGATATACTCATGGACTTTTCAAAGTCCTTATTTCCCCATGTATCTCTTCTCCCAGTCTAGTCAGTCTATACATCACTTGCCCCAACTGAGTGATGGGCACCCCCCTATAGGTAGCTGCACCTAGTAAGTTTCTCCTTAAGTTCTTTTGACAAATGTCACTTGAGAAGCCACGTCATCCCTAGAAAGATCCAAAGTGGGTGAAACAAAGGCAAGACCTTGAGCCTGTCCTCTGTGGAGCTACCAGACAAATCAAAACACTCCCAATTCTTTGAGAATAATGTCTATATTGCTCCCTGTGGTACCAGCAATCTTCATGAGGAATATGGCTATCTTCATAGCTACTGTTATGCTGGGGTATGACTAGATTCCATAAAAAGTTGACTTAGATATTTTTCATCAACTTAATTATTGCTGATTGGAAAGACAGTTTTAGAATTCTCTATTCTTCTACTTTCAATGACATCAACACCCATCACTTTTTTCTGAAAATTTCTTTTAGAAATTGTAAACATTTTTTTTATTTTTGAATAAAAATAATTGAAATATTCAAAATATTTTGGATACTGTGTTGAAATAATTTTGTAAATTATCCATGAACTCTTGAGAAGAGAGCATTACAGTGTATTTATCAATATTCAATTAATCAGTATTCAGTATTATGAACCAAATAGTCTTGTTGTTGTAGACCTTGATTTTTAAGACTGAGAGAAAATATAAAATGCTTTAGTACATTTATGTTTTTTGTAGTGCTGCTATTTGTTTTTTAAAAATAAATTTTCTGTATTTAGAAGTAATTTTTATCAGATATGTAAAGTTAATTACTGTGTAAAATTATATTTTCATTGAAAATTGAAGTTTTTTTATAAATAGGAAATTCCCTTTTCTGTCTTATTGACTGTGATTTTTCCCTTGAATTCTACTTTGTGTGCAGTGTTGTCTCACTGTCTTTTTTCCTATTGTTTGCCTTCACCTAATACATTTCAGCCTATCCTTTGTTTTACTATTCAAGGGTTATTATTTGAGATATATCACTGATAAGCAAGATAATGTAATATTTTTAAACTACATTAATAATTTTTGCCTTTATGTGGAGGTGTTTGAAGTATTTACAGTTAATTTCACATTCATATGTGTTTTTTGTTTATAAAGTTTCTAGATTCTTTCAATTTTTAAAATGTCTTTGTAATATACGTATCTTATTTTTGTTGGCATTATAAGGTAGTGCTTCCCAAACTTATTTATTTATTTTTTTACATCAGGGATCATAGAAAATAAATGTGATTATCATCCTGAATTGAATGCACAAGACCATTCCCATCTAGGGTAGCCTTGCCAGTCTTTACTGAACTCTCTAAGGATAAAGGAGACCTATATATTGGTCCATCTGTAACCTGTTAAGAAGAAACTAATATATTGCAGTGCACTCTCACAGTTTGGAAGTTCTGTTGAATTGACCATTTACTGTCATTCTTTTTTTAAAAAAGATTTTATTTATTTATTTGACAGAGAGAGACACAGCAAGAGAGGGAACACAAGCAGGGGGAGTGGAAGAGGGAGAAGCAGGCTTCCCGCTGAGCAGGGAGCCCAACGCGGGGCTCGGTCCCAGGACCCTGGGATCATGACCTGCGCTGAAAGCAGATGCTTAATGACTGAGCCACCCAGGCACCCCCCATTTACTGTCATTCTTATGGCAAGAGCATACCAATCTTATTTTGGAGAATATGACTTTTTCCCCTCTCCCAGCACATGATTTTAGGTGGGATTTGCATACCTTTCCCTGGGTCATAGACATGTGACTTAGGCTAAACTAATTAGGGTATTCTATTACATCCATCACAGTGATTGAATGAGACAAGTGATAATTCTAAGACAATGAATAATCATGATTAATAACTTTTACAGACAACACCAAAAAGATCTCTTTTCTCTAGATTTGATGGGATGAGATTCAGATTTGGGCCATGTGCAGTGACCTTCCTGGCATTTTGCTGTGTGGCTTGCTTGCTGACATACAGAATAAGAGTCAATTGGTGGATCCTAGGGATGTTGTTTTATTCCTGAATTAAGCTATTCCTCAGCCATACAATTATGTGAGCCAATTAATTCCTTAGCTGATGAAGTGATTTTTTTTTAAGATTTTATTTATTTATTTGACACAGAGAGAGCACAAACAGGCAGAGCTGTAGACAGAGGGAGAGGAAGAAGCAGGCTCCCTGCTGAGCAGAGAGCCCGATGTGGTACTCCAACCCAGGACTCTGGGATCATGACCTGAGCCGAAGGCAGACGCTTAACGACTGAGCCACCCAGGCACCCCTGATGAAGTGATTTGTGACATAGACAAACACTTTATTGTCTTAATGTTTATAATTTTTCTTAACATTTTCAACATGTGTTTATTATCAATATCAATAATTAATAACATATATCTTGTGTGAGTACATTATATGATTGCAAAAAAATAAGGCATCTTAAATTCAAAACCAGTATGTTGACTGGTCATTTCTGGGTTGTAGGAGTATAACTTTTAAATCTTCATATTACTTTGTGGTATCTATTACTTCTCTATTAAAAAAATTATGCGTTCACAATTTATTTTTGAAAATAATGGCCCATATTCTCCTTCTAAGAGGCAAACAGGAAATTTCAGGCCCAACTACTGCACTTATAACATTCTACATCTGATCACTCCCACTACTCTTGTCTTCCTTGTCTACATAATGCGGAACTTTTAATAATCACATAATATGTAACCTTAATATTCTCACCCTGTGAATAGCAGCCTTATTCCTGCTTCTAAGAACAAGTCTCTTCCAACCAAGCTACTTGTCTTCTTTTTCCTCTCATAGTAACTTTTCTTATCTCCCTAGTTGAAGTACTTAAGGATCAGATTAAATACCCCACTTTCCCATTACCCAACCAATGCTCCAGTCAAATATGTAATTCCAAAATATTCTGATTTAATCCACTTCTTTTCTTCTCCACTCTGACAATTCTAATAAAAAAAAGAAAGAAGTCACATTTATCCTGGACTACTGAAGTAGCCATACAACTGGGAAATATTGTCACTGTATTACCTCATGGATGCAAAAGTGATCCTGTAAAGTGCCTGCTTAAAATTCTCCAGTGCCTTTCTGTAGTACTTAGAATACGCTCCAAGTTCTAGTTTATGAAGCCTTATGTGATCTGGCCTTGTCCTACTCCTTGTATTACTTTGGTTTATTCCCCTACTCCTTCCCACCCTCCTTGCCCCCCGTCATTTAACTCTACTCAAACTGGCCTCTTCCATTTCTACCTTAAACCTTTGGACAAGTTACATATTTTTCCCAGAAGAGTCTTTCCTCTGGTATTTAAAAGGTTGGCTCCTTCTTGTCAGTCAGAACACAGCTAAAATGGTAATGTCTACAGAGAAGCTTTCTCTAGCCATTTAATTTCATGTTTCTCTGAAGCTGAATTTTATTATCCAGAACAGCATGCTTTAGCATTGGATGGTTTCTTATCTGTTTATTTAGCGGTTTGTTCCATTATTTCCCAGACAATAATGTAACTTTCCTCATGTGTGTTTTGGCCTTTGCTGTATTCTCAGTATCTAGAACAGTACCTAGCTCATGGTTTCTTATATAAATTATTAAATGAAAGGCTGAGTAAATGAACAGATGAATATTCCATGAGAAAACTTTCATAATTTCCAGGCTAGAATTAATTTCTCCTTCTTTATTGTCACATGGATGGCCTCTGAGTATTACTATGTTATAATGAGATTTGTACATACCTTTCTCCTCCACTATATACCAAGTGATTTGATATAAATGAGTGGTTTTTTCCAATCTTTGTATTTTCCAAGAAAGTACCTTTCACAGTGCCTTAGCGTCTTAGACATAATGGCCATTCATAAATGTTTTTCTAATTGAATTATGTTGCCTTTACAAAATCTTAAGAGTCTCTTATGAGCATTCCTAAGGGAAAGGTTTTTCTCTTGGAACCTCTCTTGAGTCCTTAGGCCAAAATTAATTGCTACTTCTTCTCTGTTTCTATTGTGGTCAGCATATGCTAAGTGTTTTTAACAATATGATTTATATTGTAGACACTTTATCAACATGTTTATTTCCACAGCTAGAATGAGAGGATGTTAGCATTATATGTTAAATATAACAGGGATTAAAAATATCACTGATAATGAATTAAAATAATATTTAGTAATTTGCCAATTGCCATAAAAATGTGAGGAGCTACCAGAGCAGAACATGACATCTGTGAAGATTGAGCAGTCTTTCCAGTTAGTCATTGTAGCCAAATGTAATCATGAATATCTCCAGAGAGGCCTGGACTACAATAGATCCACTACTCAGTCAATTGTAAACAATTGGCTTTGAGAAAACAAAGTTGAAGTTATTTAGGTACATTTTATCTAGCAAAGTCATGAATTCTATGACAATCAAGGATAGCCCATAGTTCACTTTTTGGGGTAAGGAGATGATCCAACTCTTATTTACTCTTCTCTTTTCTATTTTCCAAAAGTAGTCTATTTTAAAAAGATCATATCCATGTTTAGGTGGGGTGTCAAGAATGTTTACAATAACAAACAATAATAACAATAAGAATGATCTTTTTAGGGAAAGAACGTTACTCCAGGTATACAGGAATTATAATTTAATTAATTTCCAATAAGATTTTGTCCTACTCTGACAAAACTGGAACACATATCATTAGAACAAAACATCCAACACAAAAGAATATTTATCAAAAATAGAGTGCTTGCTTTGGCAGCACAAATACTGTCAAAAATAAAGGAATTTCCTAAGCAGCCAATATTCACACCTTGGATGATTTTTTGAAGAAACATATGTTGGCCAAAACCACCTATAATATATTTGAGAGAACAGGAATTGTGCCATGAGATATAGAGTTATACCTGGAGGAAACCAAACGCTCTTTGATACCTCCATGTAAACATGGATGCAATTTGTTTTTAAATAGGTTACTTTTGCCAGACACTGTAGTCTCTGGGAATATAGTAATGAGCCATACATGATATGCCCTAGATTTTAGAAACTTTCCATTTTGGTGGAAAAATTTGGAAGTTCAGCATATACAACATAAGGTAACCATTCTTCTTTAAGCACTTTGTGTTTTATATTTCTTACAAGGTGGAACAGACAAAATTGCAGAATAGTAAACTTATCACTGAAACAAGAAGAGCAGAAGAAAGCAGAGGCCATCCTTCCTCTGCAAATCTTCAGCCTAAGAATTTTGTAGCCATCTAGCCTTGACCTCATTTCTCAGGGCAGTCCAACAAGGGAAGATCTAGAGTCTCCAAGGGATAGATGGATGAACAGTAGAATCTAGAAGATAAGTAGTCCTCCAGAATACCAACAATACACCCTGATTTTGTTGGGGTGTGGGGGAATCACATTCAAATTCTTCTACCATGATTCCATCCTTGGAGTCACTAGATTATTCAAAATATTGACTGGCCTACAGTCAAAGCATCTGGAAAAGTGTCCTCAAATATTCGAGCAAAAAAAGATACTTGTGGAGACCAAACCATTCCTGAGAGTTTAAAAATATTGTTCTATCCATGTTTGATTCTGAAGCTTCTTTGGGACATAATTATGGTGATTGTTATCCTAAATCTTTTTTCTTTCTATGGACATGGTGGTACCACCTTAGCGGTGGTGGCCACTTTTGCCAAGAAGCCACACTTAATCCCCTATGTTATCCATTTTTGACATCATTACTCAGTCCATGGGAAGGCTCCATTTTAGCAGACATTCAGGAATTGAAAGATCTTTATTCTTCCTCATGGTATGTCACTTTCTGAGTGAAGTATTTAAACTCCTGCATGTCAATTTAACAAGAAAAAAAGGGGGTAGGCAGAGATTTATTAACTGGGTCCTGGAAGAGTGCTTTGATCAGACAATTGGAACAGTTCTCCAATCTTGGCATTACAGAATTTGCCTACCACAATTTACTGTTTTACTATGACCCTCAGATACTTAGCTTGCTAAAACCACTTATTTCCGCCAAAATACATTAGTGCCTGGGAAGGCTAAACAGTTTTCTATAAGATACATTGTATTGGGCTAAGGAGCAGGACAGTATTTTCTCTGACTGATGCTAAAAAGTGCAGGTGTCAATATTGGTAGGGCTTCAGGATGGTGTTACTTTTAAGGTATATTTCAGAGAAATACTGTGTAGTTTTCTTTCCAGTACATACACCATCTGCCATTGCCCAAACTGGGAGAAATATTGCATGGTGTCTGTTAAAAAATAAAATTCAGCTGAATAAATTTTAAAGATATTACTGGCTTTATTCAACAATTTATGAAGCCAATTAGCATCCCATCTAGCTGAAAGAAAGGAGCTCTAAGGAGCTCTCCAAAATAAAAGACTATTATAGGCAGAAGGGAGTGGGAACAAGGGAATTATACTAGCAAAAAGTGGATTGGTTGTGGCAAGGTCACTTTCCTTTAGGGGATGGGAGGAATCTATCAAGCAGATTACCTCCCTAGTCCTGAGGAGGTAATTCCTGACTGGTTTAAGATTTAATTTCTGGGAGAGGCCAAAACTGTAATTAAATCTCGGTTTGGTGATGTGGGGCTTAGCAATAAGGAGTCCACTTTGGCCCTGTTATCTTGTTTTTAACAAGTCTTTTGATGGGGTGAAAACCATCAACATTGTGGCCTTACAAATTTTTCTTTATTCATGAGAATCCATTTTATCCTCTCTCTTCCTGGTATGCCTGCCCTACATATACATTACATCCCATCTCTCTCCCAGAAATAATTTTTAGACAGGAATGTGTTTATATGATCACTAAAGATTGAACTTCTACTGACATTGTGGTTAATGTCAAAACACAGCTATAATCATATTTATTTGTTTATTTATTCATTTATTTATGACATTAATTCTTCTGTGGAGTTTCAGCTATGTTTATTCTGAGTTTGTTTTTCATTCCCGCATTGCTGTGGGTAAGAATTCCTCATTTTAATCTATACTCTCAACCAGGTGGGAAGAAATTCAAAAAGACTTAGCAAATTATTACTGAATAGTGTCTGTCCTGTGATAATTATTATTGAGAAAAATAGCAGTATCAAGGCCATTTTAAACGAGGCAGTGAGGCAAAAGCTTGTCCTCAGAACATACCTCATTTAAAAAGTCAATGCTTCTCTGCTAGGAAGGTAGGCTAAACACTGACTTCCTTAAGAAATATTTAAGAGTCACCTGTTTGGCTGGGTTGGAAGAGCATGAGACTCTTGGTCTCAGGGTTATAAATTTGAGTTCCGAGTTGGGTGTAGAGATTACTTAAAGTCTTTAAAAAAAATAAATATTTAAGATAACAGCCCTTAAAACTTTAATATGAATTAGTATTTCAGGCTATATATAAACAGTGAGTTATTTTTTTCCTCCTGTAGAAAGATTACACTAATGATTATTGATCTAGAAGTATAGGATGAGAGATAGCCAAGGTAATAACTCTGAACGTTTATATTCTTAGACCAAAAAAGAAAAAAAAGGCACTTGTCAAACTTTAGAAAATGCTATGTAAGTTTGTTTATTTTTCACCAAAGTGGAATATCTTACTGTATTATGCGTTGGCACTTTATAAAGCATCTAGGCAGGATACTCTACCAGTTTAGGGTCAGGGCAAATAATGATGCAAAAAAAAGATATTGGCATTGTAGTATTACACCATCTGTAAGTAACCACTATGTTGAATTTTCTATGGAAAAAGGACATGATATCACTAGTGCCTTAAGCTTAAACTTCTTAGCGTATTATAAACTGGAAATCACAGTGATCTGAATACTTATGAAGCACTAGAAACCAGAGAATATGAAAACCTGTAGGTGAAAACTTTAAATATTGCATATTTCATTGGATGTTTCTTTCTCCATGTTGCAAATATCAATTATTAAATACTACCAACATTATTTAAGTAGTCCGTTTTAATCATAATATTTTACATGTGTACTTATACCACCATAATGAAAGCTCCCAATGTGTTTTACAGACTATACACAGCTTTATTAATGAAATGGAGCTATCTCCACTAAAAGCACATTTTTATCCAAGATGATTGTAAAATGCAATAGTCATAGATTATGTTAATAGACAAGAGAAAGAACATGAATAAATAAAAGCCATAGATAATCCCCCAAACCTAATTTTAAAGACTATTTTAAATTTTCTTCTTCTACCAAACCTTTATAAGGGCTGCTAACAAGTAATAAAATTGACTGATTGCCATTTCATTTCCCCTTCCTTCTGTTACTCACCTACTGGTGGAAATGCTAACGAGCATGTGAATAGCCAATAGGCAGGTAGTAAAGGAAACAGGAAGAGAAGGTGGAACAGAGGTAATCCACCACCTAGATAATCAGCTCATGAATAACAGAGTTGACTGAAAGATAACACTTCAGTAAGTACTGTAATAAACTCAGTGATCAGTATTCTCAGTGGCTTAGTGGAAGGAAAGAGAACTACTATCTTTACGACTACAGGGAAGTCCATGATTTTTACAGAATTTATACTGCAAAAAGGATATCGGTGTTCAATGCAAAAAAAATCTGTGTTGTTTGAACTGGAGGGTTTAGATCATCTCTAAAAATGCCTTTTTTTGTGTTACATAAAGACTCCAAGTTTACCAGACGGCTTAAGGGGCACACATGTATCATCATGATGCTATCGCTGCTTATAAGAACCACCAGTCACAGAATTCAAGAGGCACAGTATGTGACAATGTGGATTGTTTTGATCTTCTCCAAATTATGTTTTCCTTAACTGCCTGAAGTTACAGATTATTTCCTTGGAGACACAGGGAAGCTTGTGAGAAGATGGATAGTTGGGTATAATGACGGCACTGTGGCCTGATAAAGCTGCACATCTATCTGTAATAATTTTGCTTGGGTACACAGTTTATCACAGTTATTTTTAACATCACTCCTAATCGAGGATCATGTCTTTAGTTTAGTTTTGTTTTGTTTTCCTTGCTCTATCACAAAGTTCTATAAGGAGTTTTGGAAGTAATCCAAGTAAGGAAGTAGGAAGGAAGGAAGGAAGGGAGTAAGGAAGAGTTGGTTGTTCATCCAAGTAAGGAAACGTTGGTTGTTCAATGGCAAGAAATAGAAGCAATGGCTGTCTTCCTCCTAGACCTCTTTCAATCTATTTATTTTCTATAATAGTTTTATATATATCTGCCAGAAAACCCTCCAATAACAAGTAAAATTCTTCCTTGTTTAGAAATTTTACCTTCCTAGTCCACTAAAGATTTATTGTATTTCTTCAATGTTCTCAATGAGATTAAGTCTCCATTTTTTTTTTTTTCTTTGTAGGAGTCAATTATTCTCTCACCACCTTTAGGCAGTTCCACTTTCCAAGGGCCATTTGTACTTTGCAAAACAATATTTTGACTTCTAGATCTAGAGTCTTACCAATGCCAGAGCATTAATTCTCCTCTTTCAGAATGTTGAACATTGGCAAATTAGTTTAGTGACCTCACCTCGAGATATATACTTAATACCACATATTTGTATTGGGTATATTAAAATTCCTGCATTTGTCACTCCTAATTGGGTCCTAAGCAGAAAAAAAAGCAGTTCACAGCATGCCCTCTGTGAGCTGTCATAAACAGAAATATGAGGCAGTGCCAAATTCTCCAAGGCTTGACAGCCGATGATTAGGATGTTTTAATTTAGTGGACATATAGAACTTCTTCTGACATCTAAATGGGTGAGTGCCGTAAGTAATCTATTTTTTGCACACATTCAAATTTAGACTGAACAAAAAGTAGCTTAAAGTAGCACTTTAAAGAAACAGAGTCAACAAAGGAGTTGATTTTAGCATAGCATTGAATTTAGAAGTATGTTGACAGGATAAAATAATTAAATCACAACTGAAATAATTAAAATAGATTTTACACATTTTCTTTCTCAAACATTCATAATATTAAGGTAATATATGCACAAGAAAGTGCTAATTTAGAAAGATTTCTGTATTTTTTTCTTTTTTTTTTTTTCCTCTTCTTCTGTGGTCTGCCTTTTAGCTCAGTTACTTGCATCTCTTTAGAATGAATCCAGCATGCTGGGAAACATGAATAGGGAAGATTATATGTAGCCTCTTTTTACTTGGAGGGAGAGAATATGTAATGGATAATGGAAAAACCTACTGAAACATGCTTCAGGTTAGACTGCTGGATAGTTATGATACTTTAATTGGTATATTTTATTTGAATGAAACTGCTCTACAAAATTCTAAGTGAAGAAAGTCTCACCTTCTTTCTTTTATTTGCCTTTTTTTTTCCTTTTTTTGCTTTTCTTCCTGCAAATGTTGAAACTATTTGGAACTATTGGAGAAATGAGAACTTGTAGATCCACTCTATGATTTCAGACTTCTATGAAAGTTTTATTCACTCTCAGATTGTTCCCTCAACCCACCCATTTGTTGCTTTCTGTGATCCAAGATAAAAATTTGAATTTTCAACTTTAAATTGTGATTGTTCATAGAATGTTAATAATGACTGATGAAGAACAGTTATTCTCCAGTTGTTACAAAACTCTTGAAAAACTTTTGTTCTACTCTTAAGAGTATGTTTTGATAATGGGAAAAGGACGAATCCTAATGTAATTTTGAGGTGAGTAGGAAAATTTACCTTTGAAGTAGGGAATGAGAAAAACACCAGAACAGAAGACTTTAAAAACCATCTTGCCTACCTAACACTTTTTTTTTTTCTGAGATAACCCTGGATACAAACACCAGAATATATAGCTTTATTCTTCTGCCATGATTTATAAGAAGAATATATTGACTGTTAGTTAATGATGAAATAATTCTCATCAGCATTTGAATTTGAATTTATAAATCACCTTTTTCTTGGTAAAATTTATCTTAGGAAGAAACAATTTATAAAGAATGAGAACTGTCCTGGCTTCATCACTGTTAGAGGACTGCACGATTGGATAATTAGGACAGAATCAGAAAACTGCATCTTATTTTAATGTGCATCAGTTTGCTTGATGGGAGCCAACAATATTTCATATGCATAATCTTTCCACTTTAAACTGAATTGGCTAGAATAGTTAGAGATCACAGTTGTCTTAATTATTTTTAGGAGTAGGGGATACTAATAAAAGTTTTTATCAGAATATTTGCAGTAACATGAGTAGAGTGAAATGAAACAGTTGACCTGACCTCAGTGATTTGCGTATGGAATCCTGTGTATCACCTAATGACACTAGCACTGAATCTAATAATTACTACTTTTTCCCAAAACTTTTCTGACTTTTCTGCTCTTTTTTTCTCCAACCACACAGGTTTGTTTCATTGTTGTTATTTTGTGTTTAATTTGTTTTGGTTTTTGTTAAAAGTAGAGAGGAATAAAATGGACTAAGAGAATATAGAATAGTAGAGAAAAGATAAAGAATACATGAATAGGTACTTTCCGTTAGACTTTAGACAGTACAGAATTGTGCATACAGAGCACTGAAGGGTATAAGAAGGGTAAGCCACTGATTAGACCGAACCTGGTATACTCCATTTATTTCTAGTCAAAATGATTTAAGGGATACCAGGAAAAACAGGAGCATATTCACAGAGGGGCTCCCAGAATTTTTTTATGAAGTATTAGGCTTGTCATATATTAAAATAGTTATTTCTTGGCCTGCCTTTTGATTTCTTTCAGAGTGAGTTCTGCCTAATTATATGGGTAAATGTTATTATGAAATATCTTTACATTCACAAATGCTAAGGTAGTCATTATGGAAATACAATAAAGATAGCATATATATAAAACTTTACTATCAACAATGCATTTTCACCTTTATTATTTAACTCTCAGAGTTATCCTATGTACCAATGAGACCAGCTATTATGCTACAGTAACAATATCTAAAATTGCAAGTCTTATTTCTTGCTCATTATATATATTTACTGTGGATAAGCTAGAGGTTTTGCTCTGTATTATAGCATTCAGGGATTTAGGTTGCCTGAAGCTTCATCTCAATATATTATTCTACAATCTCCATAGCAATAATAATAATTTAAAAAAATAGTGTATTATGCACTGACATTGAAAGTTTCCATCCAGAAATGACCATCATTTAACATTTCACATTTAATTGGCTAAAGCAAGTCACATGGTCACATCTAACCTCAAAGGGAGTGGGGAAATAAAACTCTACCAATTGCCTAGAAAGGAGCATGCTCAGAAATATATCTTGAATGCACTGATGACTACTATACTCAAGGAGGTAATTATTTTTCTTCATATTTCACAGATTTATTTATTTACTCATACATGTATTCCACATACTGTATTGGGTACATCCACTTACAAGTCTCCTTTCTCTCAAAAGAGATCAAGAGACAGGCCAAGGGACACAGATATGTATGTAACAGAGACTTTAAAATCAGTTAAATGGGAGCTAACAGGCTAGAAATTAAATTCAGTGCTTTGTGTTCAATTACCTTTCCTTACTGTATCTATTGAAGTGTCCTCAGTTTACTGTGATGGAACAGTATTTAACTGCCATGATGATCGTTTTTCCAATATTTACCATTATAAGATTGCCAAGGAGTCTCACTGCTGGGCTGATGGTATACTGTGAAGTTATAAGTTTCTTAGGAAGTGAGATTAACCATTATCAAATGAAGATTTTCAAATGGGGGTCTCTTTATTTATTCAATCATAATAAGTAAATAATAACTTAGCTACTTTAACTAGCTATCCCACCAATGCTAGATGCGCTGCCTCACCTTGATGAATGTGTTAAGTAAATGGAAGCATATTAGCTGGAGCTGAAATTTTTTGTTTCTCTAATGTTCATTTAGATTTCAGTTTTCCTCTCTAAAGCTCTCAATACCTGACAGGTGACATTTAAAAAATATTATGTACACATGGACATGTCTATCAGTTTCTTCACTTGAGAAATGCCTTCAGTCTTCTCAATTCTTGTTTTTGCATACCTAAGACAACTTTTCATGCCCTCTTAAAGTTTGGTTTTAGCAAGTCATTCTCAAGTTTGATTCACTAACATCTGCACATTGAGCTCCAGGTAACTTATGGGTTCTCACTTTGCTTAATTTTTAACAACTTTTTAAAAATGTGATTCACTGGAAACTCATATCAACCAAAATCAGCGGAGGATGTTTCCCTAGTATAGCTGTATGCTCTGAAATTCATACTGAATTATTTTTATATGTTCCCGACTTCTTCCTTTCAAATTTCCTGTGTAATGTTGAGTTTAATTCCTCATGCCCTCACAATGTATCACTGATGTGATCATGAATAATCTCTGAATAGTACACAAATCTATGTGTGTTCATTACCAGACATGCCTTTGTTAATAAAAAAAAAAAATCAGTAAAACAAAGTGTTTTATTCAGGGTTCTTGATTAAAAGCAACAGGGGAGAAAACAGTACTTTTAAGCAATAAGGGAATCATCACAAGCAAATTTGGATTCAGAAAATCAGCAGAAAGCTGACAAACCAAGGCTGGAAATTGGCAGAAGCCAAAGAAGCTCTGGCCAGTGAACGGCAGGAATCACGTAAAGTGCATGCATCAGAAACCATATGGTTTGCAAACCATCCAGGCTGCTGCTGGAAATCTGACCTCCAAGCATTCCCTCTGCCAATAGCACAAGATCCCACTTTTAAGGGTTTCTGATTGACTGAGATTAAGTCACATGTCCAACTCCTGGCTATAACTGAGTGGAAAAGGGAAGTGGGTGGAAAGGGGAAGGAAATTAAGTGGAAAAGGGAAGAGTCTGCCTTGCTTGCTCCAACAAAACTAACAGCTTATGGAAGTTTGCTGTGGGAGGGTGAACCTCAGCAATTTCCATTCAAATAAGAATACACAAATTATGAAATTCCTACAAAGGAGATATCTGTATATAGCAGTAACAATAGGGAAGAGTGGGGTGGGATATAGAACCCGAAATGTAAAAAAATATATATATATATATAAAAAAGCGAAGTGTACACTTCTCAGAAGTTCTCATGTACATATGATTTGTAAAAGCCTTACCTGCTAACATTTTTTCTAATTTTTAAAGAACTACTAGGGAAAATAGAACGGTTTTATTTTTCAGATAAGTCTGTTTTTGTTTTAAAATGTATTTTGCATGAAACTTATTGTTCTTATTTTTTGTTCTTTAAGCACCCATGACAGGTCTCAGTTGCCACAGTAGATTGTACAGGACACTAGGAGAATTATCTAATTTGTACCACAATGACTTAGAAGAAATTTACCAAAAATGAAATAAAAGAATATGTAACGCCTGTATATCATTACCCTGAGGGATTTACAAAAGACTAATAAACAATGTTGTTCCTTTCAAACTGATGCTTTTCCTGGTATCTTGTGGTTTTATACATCGTTTCTCTAATTGTCTAGGAAATTTCTGCATCAAAATTACCTGGAGGACAACATGCTTATATAAATGCAGAGTTGGGGGCACCTTCCAGAACCACTGAGTCTGAGTTTGGGATGATGAGATTAGAAATACACATATTCAAGAAACATCTCAAATATATTTGAATATTTAAGAATATGTGTATTAGAAATTGTTCTCAGTAGCACAAACAGGTTAACTTAAGTTGGATCAAGTTTCATAAATAAGAAAAAAAAAAAACCAGGAGGCTCAAGATGAATCTGAAAAGGAAATCATCAGGGAATTACCTAAATTTTTGAAATCTTAATCTCTAATATGTAATCACTGTTATGTTCCAGAAGCCAAGATATCTGGGCTGCTGCATCGAAAGTTTTTAGGTGCTTACAAATGTTTTTACAATAAAAGTGGGATTTTCTCTGTGGGCCAAAGTCATCACCTATTTTTCCTAAGTAAATAATACAAAATTTACTAGAGATTTATGAGAATCGTAACCCAGGTTTTTAAAATAAGATTTTCTTGCATGTGATTTTTTAAGCATTGCTGAAGGAAAAGTTATTTTGAATGAAAGAGATACTGTGAAGGAAAGGGAAGTTACCGGCCCACCTTTAGACAGCTTCTGGCTTTAGAGTGTTCTAGCAAACTGTATTGAAATGAATGGAAGCAATTATAAAAGGAAGCTGCTGACCTTTCTGAAAAGGCTGCCAATCCATAATACCTCCTGCAATGCTCATCCCCTTTATTCGTGCTTAACAAACCTTGTCACCCTTGTCGCAGTGCCTCAGAACCCCTTGTTAACTTCTCCCCTTCTGTTGTCTTTAGGGTATCTGCAGCACGTCTGTCTGCTGAAATACCTCTCAATTGCCAATTAAAGGAAGTTTAAGAATGAGTACCTAGGGATGAATTAACCTAGCAAGTTAACCTGGGGGAAGAATGGGTTAGGGATACAAAGGCTCATCATCATAGTCTTACATATTTACCTACTCATCTGACATACTTGGGAAAAGGTATCTGTTATATATTTGCTCAAAAATCAGGAAGCATTGTGATTCAGTTTTGCAGGGTGTAAACAATTTGAAAAAACAATCACCAGAATCTTCCAAAGGCTTCTCTCCCACCATTGTGTTCATTTTCCCTCAAGTGAAAAAATGCTAATATTTAAGCACTGCTTTGCAGAAACACTTAACAGGTACCTGTAGGTAGTATAAAGCAATTCCTCAAGGTGGGTCTTATTCAGAATATCTTCTTGCTTTATAATGCCGATTTAACACATAAACCCCTGGATCATCCCTGTTTGGATTAACAATCATTTGAATGATTATTAAGCAGAATTCTCTAGAATTGAATAGTTCTGGCTCTCAGATAAGAAAAAAAATCCACATTTAAATTATCCGATATATGAACATCTAATCAAGTTTTTATTTATTCATTTTTTAAAAATTTCTTTTGGTTTGTGTTTCTGATTTTCTGCACTCATATCAATTAGTTTTCTTGAAGGGACACTTTAGACAATGAGCCCTTAGTACCTATCACTGAATGACTAGTTAGCCTGCTTGCGGTAGGAGAGTAGAGAAATAAGATGGGAGAATTTAAAGTATGCAGTGCGTTTGATCCTGAGGTACTCTTATTGTCCATAAATATCATGAATTGCTGCTAATATTGTTGACAACTATTTATGTTTATAAAGGTTGGGGAAATGGCATAAAATGAGCCTTAACTATTATATGCTAAGCCATTTCCATGTATGTAATTTAACATCTCAGTAACTCTGTGATGTTATTCTTAATTCTACTTTTTAGATGAGGAACCTGAAATAGATACAGATGAAGTTATTTGTCTAAAGCCATTTGGCTAGTGAGAGGCAGCTGAGAAATTCAAATTCAGATAGAATTTCCTAGTTCAAATAGAATTTTCTCTGGATCCAGAGTCAGTTTCGTTTCTCTCCCCATATTTTACCATGCTCCTTATAAATAAATCCGTTACCAGATCAATAGGTACCAAATATCAAGTAAAAACAAACAAAAACACAAAATCAGAGATTACTGGTTATGTTACTTCTAACTAGATGATTCAAAGGGACGTTGGAGTCTATAAAAAGTTAATTAGTAAAAATATGTCTTTCTACAAGTTTTATCAATATCATCTGAAAAGAGTTTGTTTCTTGGGGTTCACCCAATTTCACATTGGACTGGAAAGATAATATAATCCAGGTGAAGAGAAGTACAGATGTAAGAAATGAATAGAAAGTGTCTATAGCTATCACTTAATTCAAATTCCCAGTTCTAAAGATGATGTCACTGAGACATAATGCAACTTGCCCAAGTTATATAGGAATTATGGCAAACATACTATATTGCATGCCTTTACCTTTTTTTATGTGAGTGGATATGTTAGCGTAAATTATTTTTGTTTCTTCATATTGACCCTTGTTAATACATTTATATAAAAATCAGTATTTCCCCTTTCTCCGTGTTTTCTGTGAAAATTTAAAAACAGAGCCACATTTGTACTTACAATAAACTTTCGCCATTGTAACTCTTCCCTTCTCCCATATTTCCAAAGCCTGTTATCTTCATATCGGACTTATTTTAAGATGACTGAGATCCTAGGGAAGCCTCAATAGTACAGCACCCCTTCCTCACAGGTAAGCATTTTTCACGGATAAGGACTTCAAGTACAAGGACTTGCAGGTACATCAGAAGTTAGTGGGGGCTAGTTTGGTTGTGCCAGGCCATACTGGTACCTTGTTTAAAAAAAAAAAAAATGGAGGCCTTTTTTTTTTTCTCTACCCCATTTCTTACCCTCTGTACAGTGTCACTTCCAGCGTCCTGCACCAACATTTCAGGAAGATTCCTCTCAAAATGCTATCAGCATGCTGGGGATTTGTATTCCAAATGCTTTCATTAGTATGTCTTCACATTCAAATATTCCATAGTGTTTCTTCTTTCTTTAAGTTAGATCTACTGTCAAGGTTATTCATAAAAGAGAAAAAGTACTACCATTTAAGAAATTATTCATGATTTAAAATATAATGATCTCACTGATATGAGGAATTCTTAATCTCAGGAAACAAAACTGAGGGTAGCTGGAGTGGTGGGGGGTGGGGGGATGGGGTGGCTGGGTGATAGACATTGGGGAGGGTATGTATTATGGTGAGCGCTGTGAATTGTTTAAGACTTGAATCACAGACTTATACCTCTGAAACAAATAATACATTATATGTAAAAAAAAAAAAAGATAGTAGGAAGGGAAAAATGAAGGGGGGGGAAATCGGAGGAGGAGACGAACCATGAGAGATTATAGACTCTGAGAAACCAACTGAGGGTTCTAGAGGGGAGAGGGGTGGTGGGATGGGTTAGCCTGGTGATGGGTATTAAAGAGGGCAGGTATTGAATGGAGCACTGGGTGTTATACGCAAACAATGAATCATGGAACACTACATCCAAAACTAATGATGTAATGTATGGTGATTAACATAACATAATAAAATAAAATTAAAAATAAATAAATAAATAAAAATAAAATATAATGTTTAAAATATGGTTTTATTTAACTTGAAGTAAGTTCTTATTAATGCGTTAATATTTGAAAAAGTGCCTTATGTTGGGCCAGGTGGAATAAAAACTATGTGTACATATGTATATGTATATTTTTTCCAGTTTCTTTGTGAACATTAAGCTGTTGCAAACATACAAAGCATCAAAGAATAGCCCTCTTTAACTTTATACAAATGAACAATATTCCTTTTACCCTTTCTTGATTAGCAACCCCATTCCCATTTTTGGACAAGTAATGACTCAAAGCCGTGTGTTGATTCTGATGAAGATCCCTGAGAGTTGTAGAGGGAACCATCAGAGTTGAGGCTAATGATAAAATCAACCAAGTTAAAAAGAATAAGAGGCAGTCCCAATGCCAAACACTAGAGAGGTGAGATGAAGTCTTCTCCCCGTTTCTTTCCTCTCCCCCATGCTCAAGGATCCCTGGTAGTCAGAGGAGAACTGAGCTCATATTACCTCATTTTCCTCTCCAATTTTGTAAGAGCCTTTTAGAAGAAAAGATATATTTGAGCAAACGGTGTCCCCAACCTTACTCTAATTGCTCAGTGTGCTCTCAGCAATCTGACTTTATATAATGAAAAAAGTCTGGTGTAAGTATTCCTGAGGCTCTTTGTCGAACTTTAATATATTTCATATTTACGGACTAGGTCATAATTTCTTTTCCCACATCTTGTACTTTGATCTCATCCTCAGCTAAATAAGTGCCTTATGAAGAGAAAAAAAAAAGTTGGTTTACGTACTATAGTAATTAAGAACTAGAAAGATGCTTTCCCAGCTGTTGCTTTTGAAGTCAAGTTTAGTTAGTGGCAAGGTGCCAATTTTCAATTAGAAATAAGATTTTTATTTAAAAAGTATAATGTGTTTTCTTATGTCAATAATTCATTTTTAGCATTTTTGTAAAAAAATTCTTTTCTACTAACAGGGGCCCAAACCTTCAATTATTAAAGGCTGAGTCTTTTGACTATGGTGTAGCATTCTATCTTTGTTCAGCGTTTGTTAGGCTGAAATAAAAGTCTTTCCCTTATTTCTCCTGAGTGCTTCAAGGACATTTTAGCTAGGAAATACTGTCCTATTTTTGTTTCATCTCTAAAAAAATTATTATAAATACACATGTGCATATATACTCTGTGCTTAAGATTTGAAATTGAAGCTGAAGGACATAGGTACTAGTGTTAATTCAAGTCAACTTGATGGTAATTTAAGCTTTTTCTTCTCTTATCTCTTCTTATAATAGGAAAGATGGGCTCACCTAACCTGGACACATAAGCCAGTTCTCTTAGGTTACCAGAAGGGAAAGTCTAGGAGTGACTTATTAGTCTGATGGGAATTGGCCTTGACTTTGGCTCAAAACAGAGCCTAAGGTACTCGAAAGATATGCCTTTACCTGAATACCATGCCCAAGAAGTACTGAGTACAATGGATGCTTTCTCTATCTTTCTATAAAAACATTTTTTTCATTTCTGTCTTATGGGCCAAACTCAGTAGAATTAATATTTACATGATTTTCCATTAAAGGGGGGGGGAAGAAAGAAAATGTTTTCATTTCTTTCCTCCTGTCATTTTTCCTCCCCTGGTTTTGGCTTCTTTCTGGGTCAGTAATGGTCAATGCTAACAAAGTTGGTCCAACTTCAAGTTCTCATTATAAGGTAATTAACTTGGCATCACAGCAGCTCTTGGCAGCTATGGCTTTTGACTTAGAGATAGCTAAAAAAACTGGGCAGAGCTTTAATTCACTGCCAACTTAATTGTGTGTGTGTAAAACCAAAATTTAACAATACATTTTTCTCCACCTCAGGAATGTTTGACTAGTGATAATTACAGTGATAGATATTTGAACTGTGGGTCCAGGTGGGGAATTAGGAGGAGGCTTAGTATCTAAGCATGAGTGTTAAGAGAAGGCTATTTAACATTTCTTGTTATTATGTTTTAAGTTAGATAATATTAAGATCTCTTCAAAGAAAAGGAGTTTTCTTCCCTGCTATTGCTTTAAATAGGTCGGATAATCTGAACTCATATATTAAGAAGTTGATCTGCTTCTTCCAAGCCCAATTATTTGAAAGACATTAAACTTTTAATTATCTAGAGAATTTTAGGAATGAAGGAGAAAAAAGAAAGTAGACGAGAGAGCAGATCACCAAAAATATTCTTATTTTATCTACTGATGTAGCAAATCTTTAGCCCTATTTAAATGCAACTCTTGGCTTATCCCTTATCTGCAGCCATCCAGCTGATCACAGCTAGAAAAAAAGCACAACCATTTTGGCTTATTTCACTTACCATTCATTACCGTTAAATTTTGGCAGGCCCTTAGTGTTAACTGGCATTTCTATTACATTTTATTTGTCCAATTAATAGTCAGAAATGACTTCTACAAATTTCCTTTTCTTTTCTCAAACCTGCAATGCCTTCTTTTCCTTATTCACTTTCAGTGATAACCTTACTTTCTATGCCACTCAGAAAACAGACCCAATCAGCAATCAGCTGATTTCCACGAGTCCAACCATCACCCATTTGTATCTCTGCTTTCATATTTGACTTATCTCCTATCTGTTTGGATGAACAATACATGCTTCAGTCTAGGGACAACCCCTTCTCTTGTGCTCTGGATCCATCTCCTTCACCTGTTCAAGAACATTGCTCCAGGAAATCTACCTTCACTTTTTTGAATTATCAATTTTTTATTATCTAGTTAATCATCCCCACCGGCATACAAATGGACTATAATTTCTCCCATTACAAGAAATATTTAAAAGAGATAAAAGACCCACCCCTTTCTATTATTCATTTTCATTTATTTATATTAACAGCAAAGCCCCTTGAATAAGTGGTCTAAATTCCAGTTCCTCTCTTCCAATGCACTAATGAGTATACTCCCATAAAGCTTTCCTCCTAAGACAAACTGTTCTTGTCAAGGGCAGTTAATACTGACCTCTCAGCAGCAGGTGACAGAACTGCTCTTCATTTCTCTGTAATGTTGTCTTCACTGGCATTTAAGATACCACATCACCCTTCTGAATTTCTTCTACCCTACTTACTGTTCTGTTCCCTTATCAGTCTCCTTTGCTTGTGACTACTTATCTCCAGGACCTCTTCACACTGGTGTGCCCTAGGTTTGAATCTTTGGACCACACTCTACACTCACACACTCCATGACCTCATTCATCTTGTTGCACTGAATCCCAATTATATGCTGAAAACTCCTAAATTTAGATCTTTGGCCTGTATCATTTTTCTGCATTCTTGGATCTCTTATAGTCATTAAGTCATTAGGCCACATGATAATCAGTGGGATATCAATAGATATCAAAATTACAATTCAGTTCCCCCCCTCCCGCCCGACATCATCTCCCACTACATGCATATTTACCTGCTTTCTAGCAAACTTTCTCATTTTAGTAACTAGGAATTCAGTATTTCTAGTTGCCCAAGCTAAAAAATCTTGGCACAAGTCTTAACTCCCTCTGTTTCTCAATACCCACATCCAAGCCATCAGAAAATTCTCCAGTTCTATCTTCAAAATATATCAAGAAGTCCATCACTTTTGCTACCTTTTCTGTATCACCCTAAAGTACCATGATGTATTTTCCTGAATCATTCATTAGCTTTTTAGCTGGTATCTTTGCTTGTGTCCTCTTCTATCCTAAAGTTAGAAGTCATAATAATTCTTAAAAACAAAACAAAACAAAACAAAAGAGCAATTAAGTTAGATCATGGCGTTCCTTTTACCAAAATAATCCAGTCATTCCCTAAGCCTCACAGTAAAAGCCCGAGTTCTCTCAGGGGTTTCTAAGGCTAGATCCAAGTTGGCACTTTTCTGACTTTGTCACCTAGCCTCCTCCCTCCACAGTTTACTTTTAAACAGCTCTTCTTACCTCCTCGCTGTTTTTCTAAGAGTCTAGCCTTGCTTTCCTCTCAGGGATTTCTCACCTGCTTTTTCCTCACTTTCTAATGCCCCTCCCTCCTACTGAGGAGTCAAGCTCCTGCCAAGAAACCTGTATGTGATTTTTTAGGCCTGGCCACAGCAATTACAAAGGCTTCCAGCTAGCAGGCCTCATGGGGAGAGCTGCCTTCCCCACACCAGCGTTGGTGCATGGCCAGTGCTTACAGACTGTGGAGGGAGGTGCAGTCAGGGACTCAGGCCCTTCTGGTCAGCCATGCTCCTACACAGATTTGCTGCTCTCGCCCAGGCATCTTCATTCCCAGGTGTCTTTCTCTTGGGTCTTCAGGTCAAGGTCTTCAGTTCAGTCCTTACTGGGGGAAGAAGAACCATGAAGACACTTTTTCAACTTTGGATCAGTGCTCAGTGCTTTTTCACTCCTAGCCTCCATCTCCCTTGTCCCAGCTTTCAGGTCCATAAAACTGCAGGGGCCTTTTTTGGGGGACTCCCTCAACAGTAAGAGGACTCCCACATCTGTATCAACCTACCTGGCTTTCAGCCAGTGTGCCATCCCATGAGGAAAATGAAACAGGGGAGTTGAAGTTTTCCCTGGTTTTTACCTCTTGCTTATACTAGTGTAATAAGTGACTAAAGACTTGATTGTTCCTTTCATTATTGGCTTCTTGATTTAATCCACTATTCCAACACCTGGCAGTTCAGCTCTCTCCAGCTCAGCTGAGTTTCTGACACCTATTAACTGAATGGCTGAATTCTTTGTTCAAATCTCTCTCTTTTTAATATAGCTTTCACTGACCAAGGCATTTAAAATAATTATTCCCTCCCCAAATTTCCTGTATTTCTCCCTTGCTTTGTTTTTCTCCATGGTATTTATCCTCGTCTAATGTACTATATATTTTATGCATTTATTTTTTATTGTCAATTTCTTCCTACTTAGTATAAGATTTCTGAAGCCAGTTTTATTTTTTGCACCCTTTGTATCTTCAGTTTCTAGAACGGTATATGGCATATAGCAAGTGCTCAACAACAACAAAACAACAAATTGTTGAATAAACTGTCTGGAAGGGACAGAGAGAAAAGCAGTATGCAAAGGTAAAACTCTTGCTTCATTCTCTGCCTACCAATGGTTGGAAAAACCTGACTGTGGTTACCCTTTCTTCACCCCTAAGCCCACTTAGGGGCTATTAGCCATACTTGGAATATAAAATAAGTGAGTCCCTAAGGCCTTTCACCTACTGTCTCAGGAGGCCCACTAGGATTTGAATTTACTAAAAAATATATGGGGATTTACTAAGACAATGTCAGAGGTTGTACCAGTTAGAAGTGACTGTATGAGGTGCTGTTTAGTGTTGCAGTATCTTAAACTGATGAGTTGAGGTGAACTCAGAACATCAAGTTTGCTTTAAGGCAATTGTCCTATTGTAAAAGCATAATGCTACATCTTGAGAAAGGGGTATATTGATATAATTTTGTATTGATAACCTAATTTGGCAACAAAATTTTTCAAATGATAATTACTTTAAAAACAGACATTTCCAATAGGTGTATAACTTTTAAATCCCTAATATACTTATGAGTTATATTAAAAATAGCTATTGAATGACACCAAAATTTAAGATAAATTCAATCATAAATCATTATCTCTTTAAGTATGTATGTTCACATTTCTCTGTAAAGTATGGTAACTTCATTTAATTTTTTCCAAGCTATATAGTTTTTTGTTCAAGAATTTTCAGCAACTTCCAAATCATACTTTTGAACAAAATGGTAATAGTCACTCTAGTTGGAGGAAACATATCCCCCCCCCCCTTTGGATACCTTTGGAGTTTGAAGACTTTCAATCTATTTCAAGTTATAAGGCCATTTGTGTTCTCTCTAGGTTAGAAACAATACACTTCTATTTCTGTGGTAGGAACTATCTACATTATTTATACTCAAAATTAGTTTAGTCAACCATTTATTGAAACGTATTTATTGAGTATTAATTATCTTCTGGGTGATTTCATAGGCACCAATACAAAATTCAAAGCCCAAAGGGAGAGACAGATGAAATAACTAATTTATTTCAGGTGTTGTGATTTTAAAACAAGTAATAATAGATAATAGGAACATATGGTGTTATAAAGAAAGTGAAACAGTGTGTGGGTTCCTAGAGTTAACATAACATTGACAGGAAGATAAATATTTAATATCTAAATATGAATTTATATATATGTAGACAGAGACAGAGAAACAGAGAAAGAATAAGACATAATAGATGGATTATCAGCAAGAGCTTTGTATATATGTGATATTGCCACAGGCCCATGTGCAAAACAGAAGTAAATCATATGAGGGTGCCTGGGTGGCTCAGTTGGTTAGGCGACTGCCTTCGGCTCAGGTCATGATCCCGGAGTCCTTGGATCGAGTCCCGCATCGGGCTCCCTGCTCAGCAGGGAGTCTGCTTCTCCCTCTGACCCTCTCCCCTCTCGTGCTCTCTGTCTCTCATTCTCTCTCTCAAATAAATAAATAAAATCTTAAAAAAAAAAAAAAGTATAGGGCGCCTGGGTGGCTCAGTCGGTTAAGCAACTGCTTTCGGCTCAGGTCATGATCCCGGAGTCCCGGGATTGAGTCCCGCATCGGGCTCCCTGCTCGGCGGGGAGCCTGCTTCTCCCTCTGACCCTCCCCCCTCTCATGTGCTCTCTCTCTCTCATTCTCTCTCTCTCAAATAAATAAATAAAATCTTTAAAAAAAAAAGAAGTAAATCATATGAAAGAATGAGACATGACAAGATTTTACTTGGATGAAAGAATTCCATACAGGAAAGAAATTAAAAAAAAAAAACAAACAATAAAAAGGAAGAAAATGTAAAAGCCCAAGATGAGAGGGAAGAGCAAAATATATTTAGGAAAAATTAATTCACCATGACTGAAAATTGGTGAACAAGAAAAGGAATAGTAGGAGTTGAAGTATTTCTTATCTGTACAGAGATAAAGTGGGAGAAAAGGTTAAAGAGACAGCAAGGGCAAATCATATAGAAGCTCATAATTTTGGAGAAGAATTTGAAATTTATTTATTCATTCTTTCATTCATTCATTTACTTATCTATCCATTCATTCATTATTTATTCTAAATGTAATAGGAAACAATTGAAAAATTTTAAGGAAGAGAGTGATACAATTGTACTTATTCTGGTTGCTATATGGAGATAGAATTTAGCAGGATGAAAATGGAAGAAGGAAGACCAATTAATATTCCTGTATTCCAGAAAAGAAATGATGGGACTTATAAAAGGGTATATGTAGTAGAGATAATGAGAAATGTTTAGAGTCAGGATATATATTACTACCACAGTTGATAGGAATTACTGATACATTTTTGGTGAGGTCTAAGGATAAAAAAGGAAAATAGAATGATCTCTAAGTTTTTGCTCTATAGAAGATTCATAAGTTCTGCTTTAGTCCTGTTAAGCTTGAGATAGATATAACACATCCATCTCCTGGTGAAGGAGCGTAAGGGGCTGAATATGCAAATGTGGATCTCAAGGAAAGAGTTGGAATTGGATAAAGAACTTCATGAGTTATCAGTCTTTCGGGTGACATTTAGGAAGTGATAACTGGGTGAAATCACTGGGCAGAGACTGTGGAATGAATTCCACAGGACTAACCCCCAGGGTCATTCAGATAGAGGGAAGGAAAGAGGTGGAAAATCCAGTGAAGGAGGCTAAAAGAACACAACAACATAAAAGGAAATCTAGAAGTGTGATA
Organism: Mirounga angustirostris; assembly: GCF_029215605.1. Lineage (NCBI taxonomy): Eukaryota > Metazoa > Chordata > Mammalia > Carnivora > Phocidae > Mirounga > Mirounga angustirostris. The sequence continues at coordinate 87,736,148 of NW_026991713.1, read as the reverse complement.
TCCTCAAGGCCAAGTGAAGACAGTACTTCAAGGAAGGAGTAGTCATGTGTGCCAAATGTAATTGAGTAATAAGATAAGGCAGAGTTGAATGTTTGTTTTAAAACTAGTATGTATATAAGCCATGATTTAATCAGCTTGGGAAGGAAACCACCTACATTTCTGTATGTATCATTTGCTAATGATTTAGAATAAAAATATGTTTTCTGGCGGGCGCCTGGGTGGCTCAGTTGGTTAAGCGACTGCCTTCGGCTCAGGTCATGATCCTGGAGTCCCGGGATCGAGTCCCGCATCGGGCTCCCTGCTCGGCAGGGAGCCTGCTTCTCCCTCTGACCCTCCCCCCTCTCATGTGCTCTCTGTCTCTCTCATTCTCTCTGTCTCAAATAAATAAATAAAATCTTTAAAAAAAAAAAAAAAAAAAAAAAAAAAAAAAAAAAAAATATGTTTTCTGGCAATATAAAACCAGTTTTTGCCCCACTGTGAACTAATTTCCATCAGTCATCATCTCTCATAGATCCATATTCTGAAGAAAATTGTGATTTCGTATAAAATAAATAATAAGAAAATACCCCCCAAAATTAAATCATCTATACTATCATCTGTTTCTCAAATGTGTTAGAAAGCCAGGGATTCCCAAATCTAGAGAAAGTTGACTATTTAGATAAACAAAGAACAACAATAAGACAATTACACAAAAGACTGTCATCTCTGCAAAGAAATATGGAGAGGAAAGCAATGCAGGCAAATTAATAAATTAGTTTTGCATACAAAGGAAATTTTTATATCTACAAGAGCTTATTGTTTCAGTCCAAGGTAAAGCTCAGGCTACCATTTAGCATGAGGTTTGGTTGTTATTATATCGAGAGTGGTGATGTATGGTGCAATCTTGAGATGGAAATGTTAAAATACATAGTAGAAGCAAATGACTGTGACTAAGTAACAACAGGAAAATAACTGGACATTTTAGAGTTATGACCTTTTATTTTTTATTTATTTATTTTTTTAAGATTTTATTTATTTGACAGACAGAGAGAACAAGTAGGCAGAGAGGCAGGCAGAGGGAGAGGGAGAAGCAGGCTCCCTGCTGAGCGGGGAGCCAGATGCGGGACTCGATCCCGGGGCCCTGCGATCACGACCTAAGCCGAAAGCAGCCAATCAACCGACTGAGCCACCCAGGCACCCTTGACCTTTTATTTTTCTTCAATGCACTATAACGAAGTCACAAGCTAAATCTTTGGTCTGGATCTAGATGAGCCCTTTGGATATCTTCACATTCCTTATACTTACAGCAGACACCCTCTCAACAGAATGCTCCTCCCACTTTCAGGAGACTGCGGTAGGAAAGTATTCAGCTTTATACTCCTGTTTTCTGCAGTTACAAATTATTGCAGAGTGAGTCTAGAAAATGTCATACCACGCATTCCGCCCCGGGGTCTCGCTCTGCACTCTATGAGAGTTTGTACCATCAACTCTCAGAACTACATACTTCACCAAGCCAAGAATTTCCTAATGTTGAAATTTACAGATGATCCACGTGTGGCTCCCCTTGCCAATAAGTTATATACTAGAACAACTAAGGAATATCTCAAAATTTGAGTTTGTTTTGTCATTTGCTCCTTGAATTTGACCTTTACATTACGTGAATACATTCTTTTTTTTTTTTTTTTTTTTTTTTTTTTTAATTTTTTTATTCTTATGTTAATCCCCTTACATTACAACATTAGTTTTAGATGAAGTGTTCCATGATTCATTGTTTGTGCACAACACCCAGTGCTCCATGCAGAATGTGCCCTCCTAAATACCCACCACCAGGCTAACCCATCCTCCCACCCCCCTCCCCTCTAGAACCCTGTTTGTTTTTCAGAGTCCATCGTCTCTCATGGTTCGTCTACCCCTCCGATTTCCCCCGCTTCATTCTTCCCCTCCTGCTACCTTCTTCTTCTTCTTCTTCTTTTTTTTTTCTTAACATATATTGCATTATTTGTTTCAGAGGTACAGATCTGAGATTCAACAGTCTTGCACAATTCACAGCGCTTACCAGAGCACATACACTCCCCAGTGTCTATCACCCAGTCACCCCATCCCTCCCACCCCACCCCCCACTCCAACAACACTCAGTTTGTTTCCTGCGATTAAGAATTCCTCATATCAGTGAGATCATATGATACATGTCTTTCTCTGTTTGACTTATTTCACTCAACATAATACCCTCCAGTTCCATCCACGTTGTTGCAAATGGCAATATCTCATTCCTTTTGATGGCTGCATAATATTCCATTGTATATATATACCACATCTTCTTTATCCATTCATCTGTCGATGGACATCTTGGCTCTTTCCACAGTTTGGCTATTGTGGACATTGCTGCTATAAACATCGGGGTGCACGTACCCCTTCGGATCCCTACTTTTGTATCTTTGGGGTAAATACCCAGTAGTGCAATTGCTGGATCATATGGTAGCTCTATTTTCAACTTTTTGAGGAACCTCCATACAGTTTTCCAGAGTGGCTGCACCAGTTTGCATTCCCACCAACAGTGTAGGAGGGTTCCCCTTTCTCCGCATCCCCGCCAACATCTGTCGTTTCCTGACTTGTTAATTTTAGCCATTCTGACTGGTGTGAGGTGATACCTCATTGAGGTTTTGATTTGGATTTCCCTGATGCCGAGCGATATTGAGCACTTTTTCATGTGTCTGTTGGCCATTTGGATGTCTTCTTTGGAAAAATGTCTGTTCATGTCTTCTGCCCATTTCTTAATTGGATTCTTTGTTCTTTGGGTGTTGAGTTTGATGAGTTCTTTATAGATTTTGGATACTAGCCCTTTATCTGATATGTCATTTGCAAATATCTTCTCCCATTCTGTCGGTTGTCTTTTGGTTTTCTTAACTGTTTCCTTTGCTTTGCAAAAGCTTTTTATCTTGATGAAGTCCCAATAGTTCATTTTTGCCCTTGCTTCCCTTGCCTTTGGCGATGTTTCTAGGAAGAAGTTGCTTCGGCTGAGGTCAAAGAGGTTGTTGCCTGTGTTCTCCTTTAGGATTTTGATGGACTCCTGTCTCACATTGAGGTCTTTCAGCCATTTGGAGTCTATTTTTGTGTGTGGTGTAAGGAAGTGGTCCAGTTTCATTCTTCTGCATGTGTCTATCCAATTTTCCCAACACCATTTGTTGAAGAGACTGTCTTTGTTCCATTGGACATTCTTTCCTGCTTTGTCGAAGATTAGTTGACCATAGAGTTGAGGGTCCATTTCTGGGCTCTCTATTCTGTTCCATTGATCTATGTGTCTGTTTTTGTGCCAGTACCATGCTGTCTTGATGATGACAGCTTTGTAATAGAGCTTGAAGTCCGGAATTGTGATGCCACCGGCTTTGCTTTTCTTTTTCAATATTCCTCTGGCTATGCGGGGTCTTTTCTGGTTCCATACAAATTTTAGGATTATTTGTTCCATTTCTTTGAAAAAAGTGGATGGTATTTTGATGGGGATTGCATTGAATGTGTAGATTGCTCTAGGTAGCATTGACATCTTCACAATATTTGTTCTTCCAATCCATGAGCATGGAACGTTTTTCCATTTCTTTGTGTCTTCCTCAATTTCTTTCATGAGTATTTTATAGTTTTCTGAGTAAAGATCCTTTGTCTCTTTGGTTAGATTTATTCCTAGGTATCTTATGGTTTTGGGTGCAATTGTAAATGGGATCGACTCCTTAATTTCTCTTTCTTCTGTCTTGTTGTTGGTGTATAGGAATGCCACTGACTTCTGTGCATTGATTTTATATCCTGCCACGTTACTGAATTCCTGTATGAGTTCTAGCAGTTTTGGGGTGGAGTCTTTTGGGTTTTCCACATAAAGTATCATATCATCTGCAAAGAGTGAGAGTTTGACTTCTTCTTTGCCAATTTGGATGCCTTTGATTTCTTTTTGTTGTCTGATTGCTGTGGCTAGGACTTCCAATACTATGTTGAATAGCAGTGGTGATAGTGGACATCCCTGCCGCGTTCCTGACCTTAGGGGGAAAGCTCTCAGTTTTTCCCCATTGAGAATAATATTTGCTGTAGGTTTTTCATAGATGGCTTTTATGATATTGAGGTATGTACCCTCTATCCCTATACTCTGAAGAGTTTTGATCAAGAAAGGATGCTGTACTTTGTCAAAAGCTTTTTCTGCATCTATTGAGAGGATCATATGATTCTTGTTCTTTCCTTTGTTAATGTACTGTATCACATTGATTGATTTGCGGATGTTGAACCAACCTTGCAGCCCAGGGATAAATCCCACTTGGTCATGGTGAATAATCCTTTTAATGTACTGTTGGATCCTATTGGCTAGTAATTTGGTGAGAATTTTTGCATCCATGTTCATCAGGGATATTGGTCTGTAATTCTCCTTTTTGATGGGGTCTTTGTCTGGTTTGGGGATCAAGGTAATGCTGGCCTCATAAAATGAGTTTGGAAGTTTTCCTTCCGTTTCGATTTTTTGGAACAGTTTCAGAAGAATAGGTATTAATTCTTCTTGAAATGTTTGGTAGAATTCCCCTGGGAAGCCATCTGGCCCTGGGCTTTTGTTTTTTGGGAGATTTTTGATGACTGCTTCAATTTCCTTAGTGGTTATAGGTCTGTTCAGGTTTTCTATTTCATCCTGGTTCAGTTTTGGTAGTTGATACATCTCTAGGAATGCATCCATCTCTTCCAGGTTATCTAATTTGCTGGCATAGAGTTGCTCATAATATGTTCTTATAATTGTTTGTATTTCTTTGGTGTTGGTTGTGATCTCTCCTCTTTCATTCATGATTTTGTTGATTTGGGTCATTTCTCTTCTCTTTTTGATAAGTCTGGCCAGGGGTTTATCAATCTTGTTAATTCTTTCAAAGAACCAGCTCCTAGTTTCGTTGATCTGTTCTACTGTTCTTTTAGTTTCTATTTCATTGATTTCTGCTCTGATCTTTATGATTTCTCTTCTCCTGCTGGGTTTAGGCTTTATTTGCTGTTCTTTCTCCAGCTCCTTTAGGTGTAGGGTTAGGTTGTGTACTTGAGACCTTTCTTGTTTCTTGAGAAAGGCTTGTATTGCTATATACTTTCCTCTTAGGACTGCCTTTGCTGCATCCCAAAGATTTTGAACAGTTGTGTTTTCATTTTCATTGGTTTCCATGTATTTTTTTAATTCTTCTTTAATTTCCTGGTTGACCCATTCATTCTTCAGTAGGATGCTCTTTAGCCTCCATGTATTTGAGTTCTTTCCGACTTTCCTCTTGGGATTGAGTTCTAGTTTCAAAGCATTGTGGTCTGAAAATAGGCAGGGAATGATCCCAATCTTTTGGTACCGGTTGAGACCTGATTTATGACCTAGGATGTGATCTATTCTGGAGAATGTTCCATGGGCACTAGAGAAGAATGTGTATTCCGTTGCTTTGGGGTGGAATGTTCTGAATATGTCTGTGAAGTCCATTTGGTCCAGTGTGTCATTTAAAGTCTTTATTTCCTTGTTGATCTTTTGCTTAGATGATCTGTCCATTTCAGTGAGGGGGATGTTAAAGTCCCCCACTATTATTGTATTGTTGTTGATGTGTTTCTTTGCTTTTGTTATTAATTGCCTTATATAATTGGCTGCTCCCATGTTAGGGGCATAGATATTTACAATTGTTAGATCTTCTTGTTGGATAGATCCTTTAAGTATGATATAGTGTCCTTCCTCATCTCTTATTACAGTCTTTGGTTTAAAATCTAATTTGTCTGATATAAGGATTGCCACCCCAGCTTTCTTTTGGTGTCCATTAGCATGGTAAATGGTTTTCCACCCCCTCACTTTCAATCTGGGGGTGTCTTTGGGTCTAAAATGAGTCTCTTGCAGACAGCATATCGATGGATCTTGTTTTTTAATCCAGTCTGTTAGCCTGTGTCTTTTGATTGGGGCATTTAGCCCATTTACATTCAAGGTAACTATTGAAAGATAGGAATTTAGTGCCATTGTATTGCCTGTAAGGTGACTGTTACCGTATATTGTCTGTGTTCCTTTCTGGTCTATGTTGCTTTTAGGGTCTCTCTTTGCTTAGAGGACCCCTTTCAAGATTTCCTGTAGGGCTGGTTTTGTGTTTGCAAATTCCTTTAGTTTTTGTTTGTCCTGGAAGCTTTTTATCTCTCCTTCAATTTTCAATGACAGCCTAGCTGGATAGAGTATTCTTGGCTGCATATTTTTCTCATTTAGTGCTCTGAATATATCCTGCCAGTCCTTTCTGGCCTGCCAGGTCTCTGTGGATAGGTCTGTTGCCAATCTAATGTTTCTACCATTGTAGGTTACATATCTCTTCTCCCGAGCTGCTTTCAGGATTTTCTCTTTGTCTCTGAGACTCGTAAGTTTTACTATTAGATGTCGGGGAGTTGACCTATTTTTATTGATTTTGAGAGGGGTTCTCTGTGCTTCCTGGATTTTCATGCCTGTTTCTTTCCCCAAATTAGGGAAGTTCTCTGCTATAATTTGCTCCATTATACCTTCTGCCCCTCTCTCTCTTTCTTCTTCTTCTGGGATCCCAATTATTCTAATGTTGTTTCGTCTTATGGTATCGCTTATCTCTCGAATTCTGCCCTCATGATCCAGTAGTTGTTTATCTCTCTTTTTCTCAGCTTCTTTATTTTCCAGCATTTCATCTTCTATATTACTGATTCTCTCTTCTGCCTCATTTATTCTAGCAGTTAGCGCCCCCAATTTTGATTGCACCTCATTAATAGCCTTTTTGATTTCTACTTGGTTGGATTTTAGCTCTTTTACTTCTCCAGAAAGAGTTTCTCTAATAACTTCCATATTTTTTTCAAGCCCAGCTAGTATCTTTAAAGTGATGATTCTGAACTCTAGATCTGACATCGTACTAATGTCCGTATTGAGTAGGTCCCTGGCAGTCGGTACTGCCTCTTGTTCTTTTTGTTGAGGTGATTTTTTCCGTCTCGTCATTTTGTGCAGAGGAGAATAGATTAATGAGAGAACAAAATGCTAGCAGAGTAACCACGTCCCCAGAAAATATACTCTAAACAAATCAGAAAAGACCTGAAGCAGTGGGATAAGAAGGGGAAAGAGAGAAAAAAGAAAAAGAAAAAAAAAGAAAAAGATAAAGATAAAAACAAAAACAAACAAAACAAAACAACAACAACAAAAGAAAAACCAGAATGTGATCAAATATGATCTATATGGTATATAGATCAGTGCCACACACTAGATTTGGGGTGTGTTTTGGTCTTTTAGAAGAAAGTGTCTCCCAAAATTTTAAAGAAAGAAAAAGATATATGTACAAAAATAAGGGTTGATATGATGAAGGGATAGAAAATGACTGTAAAAATGGAAATTATAAAAAATTTTATAAAAGGAATTGATAAGAAGTTGTTTGAAAAAGAAAGAAGAAGATTTAAAAAAAGAAAAAAGAAAAAGAAAAAAAAAGGGAGAGGATGTGATCAGGCAGGGGAATAGAAAACACCATATACTAGAGATTTAGGGTATATTTTAATCTGTTAGAAGAAACTATCTCAAAATTTTAAAGAGAGAACAACTTATATATATAAGCCAAAAATATGGGTAACTACTATGAAGGGATAGAATATGACTCTAAAAATGAAAAATAAAAATGTTTTTTTTTTAAAAAAAGGGATTGATAAGATGTTGTTTGAAAAAGGGAAAAAGAAAAATTCAAAAAGAAATAAAAAGACAAAAAGACAGTTAAAAAAAAAATTAACTTTAAAAGACTAAGGAATCATGGTAAAAAAGCCGTGAATTCTATGTGCAGTATTCCCCTAGCGCTGGAGTTCTGCCGTTCTCATTGATCGGTAAACTTGGTCTTGGCTGGCTGTTCTCGCTGATCTTCTGGGGAGGGGCCTGTTGCCGTGGTTTCCAAATGTCTCTGCCGGAGGCGGAATTGCCCCGCCCTTGCCCCCTCCCGGCTAAGTCATCTGCTCAGGTTTGCTCTCCGGGGCTTTTGTTCCCTGCGAGCTTTCCGTACAGCTTTGGAGGCGGAGCGTGAAAATGGCGGCCTCCCAATCTCTGCCCCGGAGGAGCCGAGAACTCGGGCCTGCTCCTCAGTGAGCCCCCAGAGAAAAGCCGTCAGTCACTCCCGTCTCCCCGGTCTCCGGCTGCACTCCATGCTCAACCGGCCTGTGACCGCGCGTTTCTATCTCTGGCACCCGACCCGGTCTGGAGTCTCCAAACCCAGCAGATCCCTGCGGTGCCCTCCCGCGCGGCTCCTCCCGGGGGAGGAAGGTGAGTCTCCCCGGATCTGCCGCTTGTTGGGTCCCTGCTGGAGGAGCAGTGGCCCGGCTTTGCCGCGGATCACGGTTTATGGCCACCCCGAGCTGAGAGCCCGCGCCTGGGCTCCGCCTCTGCAACCGGCTTCCCTGCTCCGATACCTGGGAGCTCTGCCGCCCTCAGGCACCCCCGGTCCTTCTGTGACCCCGAGGGTCCTGAGACCACACTGTCCCGGAGGGTTCCACCCCCCGCTTAGCCACCAGAGTGACGTCCCTCGGCGGAGCAGACTTTTAAAAGTTCCGATTTTGTGCTCCGCGGCTCTATCACTTGCCAGAAGCGGCCGACGGAGGCCCCTCCCCCGCCGTCTATCCTCCCGAATATCGCCTCGGATTCACTTCTCCGCACGTCCTACCTTCCAGAAAGTGGTCGCTTTTCTGTTCAGAAAGTTGTTGCTCTTCTTTTCTTTGATCTCCTGTTGGGTTTGTAGGTGTTCAGAATGGTTTGATCCCTATCCAGCTGAATTCCTGAGAGGAGACGAAATCCAGGTCTCCTACTCCTCCGCCATCTTGCTCCGCCCCCCACGTGAATACATTCTTTATGCATTTCATTTTTCCATTTTCAAAAGACCATCCTGTGAAGTAATCAATTCAGTAATTATTTTCTTATGGCAATAAAGCTGAATAAACATGCAGTGTATTTGCTAACTGTAAGCAGGATGTTCTTTGCTTTCTTTTCTTTTTTTTTTTTTTTATCATGTATCTATCTTTGAGAAGAAATATTTCCAATTTAGGGTAGGGGAGTGACTTAGGTTAATTTCATGCAGACCATTTTCTCCTCTTTTTCCCATGTATCAATCCTAAATTAATACACTGGGTGCTCTGCAGCCAGCGTGGTTGCACATTGATCTTGGCCAGCTTGTTTACAGTGTTTTGGCAAGTTGCTGATGTACTTCTCCCTGGGGATAGAGCAGGGGTTAATTGCTGTTAAACTCTCAGTGCCAAGTAATGGTTCAGCCTCTCTGCTACATTAAAGATGACACTAATAAGGAAAGAGTGCAGTGGATTGCTCTATGTTGAAAATTGGACTTGTGGTGACAGAAACTTGGAGCAGAGCTGATGTAATAGGAAGACCATAATGTAATTATAACTGCTGAACATGTGTCATACCAAGTTAAATGATACATTAATGAATCAAAACAGGTGATGAAGTGTTGCTCTTTCAGCAGATAGAGGTGCTTTCAAGGTTAGATTGCCATTAATTTAATAATCTGTAATATGGATATTCTTCAAATCACAAATGAAATCAACCTTAATGCTTTCATACAGCATTGCTTCTTGAGTTTCAAATAGATAAGATAAAAGAAACAAAGCAAAAGTGAGCAGAGTTCAATGCAACTCATTCTGTGTTTAATTTTATAAGAAAGGTTTTACAGTATAAGGTGAGTGGTTGCCCAAGGCCTTCTCCTTGTCCTGGTAGAATTGATCATTCTAATCCACAGCTAGCTAGCCAGTAACTCATGAGGGAGCATAGACCTTTAGAAGCCAACAGCTATTTCTTTTCAAACAGACCATTATGTGTTATCTATGCATAATATTTTAATGTGGCTTATCTTAAATTCACAATAGGTAGAATATAATAATATCCCTTAAACCTTCCAAGCTATTTTGGTGTAATTTATTTCTTTATTTTTCCATGGATTTGTAAAGCATTCATTTGCACTTTCCTTATGATTTTTTTTAAATTAATTTAAAACTTTATAAGCACTAATAGATTATTTATTATCCATGATTTTAAAATTTTCTATCTTAATTCTTTCTTCAATAATACCACTATCATTATTCCTAATTTGTTTAGAGCTGTTAGGAGACTAATAACACAAAATTTTTATTTGCACTTGACATTCAGGGTCTCAAACATGGGTATATTTTGAAAAAATAATTTCATCTTCCTTTTTAAAGATTCTGGAAATTTGTTATATTATTCTATCAGATCCTGTTTTATATATGAAGAAATTTATCAACTATCTTAGAGGTTGGACCTACTTTATGTTGATTTCCACTTGAATGCACAATTTCATTTTAATTTTACCATATATTATCTTCCTTAAGTGACAGTTATTGTTTGATGGCAGTTTACTAATGATTAAAATCAACTACAGAGATATGTGGTTGATTCTTTTCCACAAAGCACTGTTGTGAGAAGCTAGAAGATAAATGGATGAATTTAAAAATAAGATAATAATGTCATATCTGTCTTTTGAAATTTGTTCTTACACTAGCGTGCCAATGTTAATTTAATATTTGTGTATATTCTCCAGAGAATTAAGCAAATTTAGATATTGAATAATAGCAGAATATGCCAACCCCAAATATGCCACTTTGTCATATTGATTGTTTTGACCTGTAGGAACTTGAAAAACAATAAACGGAGAAGCTTCCTCTGAATGCCACTCGTCTGTCTATAAATAGATCCTCCAAAAGTAATTCAGCTGTCATAAATTCCCTCCCCCAGTTTTATCATCCAGGGAAGACTGACTGTTTTCACAGGAGAAGAGATGAGAAGTGGACACCACTTTCAAACCAACTTTGTCACTATCATACCTCCCATCTATTCTAAGGGCCTATTCATCTTTCCTAAAAATCAGTTACTCTCCCAAAAGGTCTCCCACCCCTTTCCCTATTAAGGTGGCATTTAAACCTGAATTCTAAGCCACCTCAGAGAGTTACTCATTTTTTCCCTGGATATCTGTCATATATACAAGAGGTACACATGTTAGTAGACTTCTGTTTGTTTTTCTCTTGTTAATCTGTCTTTTACTATAGGGGTCTCAGCTAAGAACTCAGAAGGGTAAAGGAAAAATTTACCTTCCCCTACAGTATCATCAGTTTTATTATATTTGCTGATATTAACAATAAATGCTATTATTTGTAACAAAGTCCATTACTGAGATAAATGTGGTTTTTATTTTTGTTTGCTTTTTTGATCACTTTAATCATTTAAATACAAAACTAGTTAGCCTTTAATGGTCGTAGGAATATAGAACTCTAAGAACAAACAAAAACAAAAACCTAATTTCTTTCATGTAGGCATTACATATTGTCTGCTCAACCCTCTCTTACTCAGGGCAGAGAGGACCTTTCCTTAAGACAGGGAAATATAAGAATAGGAAGGGACCAACTGGGGAGAGAGAATAGAGATGACACTGGGCATCCAAAATGAACTTGTTATATATCTAGAACTCAGAAGTAAAGTTTGTCTAATGTCATCAAAAAGAGTTTGGAGTGATCCAAGTACCCATGAGTATGAGAGAATAAGATCAAAGCCTGGGGACACCACCTTCAACAGATAGATACCTGGAAAAGTCTCACTACAAGGGAAGGAGAGTTGCTTTTTAGGAATCAGAGAAAAGTCAATAATGTCAAATGATAAAGAAAGGAAGTAATATATTGGCTACAAATTACCACTGACTTTAACAACAACAAATTTATTAGTGTCTGACAAGAGAGAAATAGTGGCAAAAGCTACTTTTGAGAAGTAGTGAGAAGAACAAGTGAGAAGAATTTCACTTGTTAGAGAAAAATACAGAGTTGAGAGGACATTATAACATTAAAAAAGAAGGAAACTTGACATTGTTTATACATAGACCTGAAAGAACGTTAACAGTTTAAGAGGAAGGGACAGAGATATAGGGCAAGAGTAAGACATAATTAATAGAGGCAAGTGATGGTGGTGAATAGTGATCATAATCATAAGAAAATGACACAAAGATTGACTTTTATACCCGAGAAAGCTAATTTATCCATGAAAATTAGAAGGAATAGTGGATGTAGGTGGTGTAGAGTGAGATTTTCTACCGGCTGACCTTTATTCTTTACTTACTTGTTTGGTTTTCTGTGACGTAAGAGATGAGCACTGCTTTGTGAGATGTTGGAAGATATGGAACAAGGGACTGAGGAAACTGGTAGAATAGTTGAAATAGCTGCTGGGGTTATGTGAGAAGTGCTGAACCGGGGACTTAGAGAAAGTTTACAACAGCATCCAGGGAGTGACTGTATTTTCATTTTGGAGGACAGGTAAACGCTCTTTCAGAACCAGCATGCCACACAGCTCAAAGAAAGTCAATGCCAATTTGATTGGTTTCACCTTTTTCATTTTTTTAAACTCAATTTCACATTTTTTTTTCCTATTCATCTAGTATTTGGTCTGGAAAAAATGATTCCTTGCTACTCATGCATTTCAAGAACAATGGATGAAGCTACACATGAAGATCAGAGGAGCTAAAACAAATCAAGTGAGAGTATTCTTACACTGTTTAAGATCTAGCTGAAGCCAACATGTAGGTTTATATAAGTGGGGCCTTAACTTATAAAGATCTCTCCAAAATAAATTGGTAGGTGCAATAATTCACAGAAAATTTTTCCTGAGTTATTGTATGCTACTGCTGACCACAAAGAAAAACAAAAACAAAAACAAAACAAAAAACCTCAAGTCAGCAACTTGTGGTTAATGTCCCCTTGCTTTATGTTCCTCTAACTATTTATTTTTTTTTTTCTGGATGGCACTCGGAGTGATATTAAGCTTTTACGATTTTTTCCAGATAATTCATGTCTTCTGTTTATCAAGCAATTTGTTGTTTCATATTATTGTTTAAATGGGAATAATTTAAAAGATGCTTGAGAAAGGGCGTGTGTGTATTATTAATGAGGACAGCAACACAATCTAAACTGGTTGGTTATGATCACTTTTTATTTATATAACACCTTTCCTCAGGTGTTTTGATTACTATCTCTACTAAGGTCCTAGCTATAAGTCTTTGTTCTTTACCTTGCATTGTATAATCCGTCTTTGTTTTTTGATGATCCTTGTGATGAGAAACATTATATGGAATATGTTATTAGCCAAGAGAATTTTTAAAAACTGGTTGGAACTCTATACTAAAAATTTACAATGACTTTCTTTGATGAGCACTGACATAATGATAGAGATTCTGCTAATAAAGTATTTCATAATTAAGGAAGTTATAATTTGCTAACAGGGCTCACAACAGCTGCCTGTGGAATAAGACAATATGCTTTTCCTCTCCCTACTGGGCCTAATTCCCCAGTAACCTTATTGAAAATGTGCATGGGCTACAAAACTAAAGATTAACTGTCCAGGGACCTGCTTCCTGGAGCTTATTTGAAGATTAAATCAAATGGCAGGCAATATATATTTGGTAATACGGCTTTGTTGCAGTCTTTTCCCATGTAGTGGTAAGTGTAATAGAAGGAGATGACACTTTATAGCTGTTAAAAAAAAAAAAAAAACTAAAAGATTTTTCTAAATGTGAAATAGTTTTGTTCTCATGCTGAAATCGAAATGAATAATTTATTTCTTCATAACCAAAAGCATCTTCTGCTTTTTGAACACATAATAAAGGATCTCTAATTACAAATTATACATAATTACAATTGTTCAGCCTTTTAAAAGGTGATTATTATCCATTATCTATTTATTTCATAACAAATGCCACTAAAGGTGTGAAAGATGAGTTTAAAATGCCAACTGAGACATTGCAACATTTTAATTAATGGAAGGCAGTTCAAATATATATTTAAAAACATAGCTTTTAGACTACGCATTAGTAAATGGATTTCTACTTAACAAATCAGAGAAAGATGGATGAAGATGTTCTGCTTTTAAAAATACTATATTTAGCATGCCTATGCAGAGACACTGAAGTATGATTTGTCCTCATGGCAGACATCTGAAGAACAAGTGACATTCTTACAAAAATCCATATTGGTGATGTATTTAATTACAGAGCTGATTGAAATTGACAGCTTTAGTGACCTGCGTTTGCACTTGTGGTGATTGATGTATGCTTCAACTCTGGTTACTTTTAAACCAATTCACATATTGCTCAATAGTATAATATCCTGTCAAATTGCAAACTCCAATTTTACAAGTGTGGGGACTGGAAAAAGTACATGTTTAATTAAAGTGAGATAGAGATGAACTGTTTAAAAACACCTATACAACTGTTAAGCTGAGACCACTGGTTATTTGAAAGCAGACTGAAAGAAAATTCAATACACTTACTCAGGCATTTATGTTCCTAGAGTCATCTTTACTCTTACAAAATATATTCCTGGCTGCCGTTGATGATTAAGAAAGCAGTCTCAGAAACTTAGCCTGCTGTCTCTAAAGCTCTGCTCTCTTAAATATGATGTCAGCCTTTAGAAATAATAAGTAAAAATAAGTGAACGAATGAATGAATGAGTTTTAGAGCAAGGAGGGACCTTAATGATCTTGTAACCCAAATCCTGTCTCTTTTTCCTGCTTGTGTTTCTTTGTTACTCAGGCTAGATAGCTGCTACCCAGAGAAGTAATTTGTTTGCAGAAAAGCACAATGTTGCTTTCAGCGTGTAAAACTGAGGGTAAAATGCACATTTTTCATTCCTAGTTCAATGTGCTTTTATACTACACAGATTTCCCCCCCTCCAGGCATCTTTTACTCCTTGATCACTTTTTGGGTGTGGACATATTAAAATTATAGTCTTTATCACCAAATGATCTACCTTCAGTTACATATATATGTGTGTATATATATATATATATATATATATATTTGTTTAATTATATATATAAAATTAAAATAGACTTCTTGACTGTCCGAGTGATAAGGAACTGATCTCTCCTTAATCTCTCAAGGTGGTTGTTGGATGTTGCATGTTCACTTGTTAAGAATAAACATCTACAAATTTTGGAGGGTTTATACATACATGTTCCTAAAAAAAGATAGCTGAGTAGAATGATCTTCCAGTCTGCTTCCCAGATATAGACATTTATGTCAGAATTAAATTTATCATTTCAGTGATACATAGTAGTTTTTGACACCATAAGGTCCACTGCCAATTTTTAAAATAAATTAATAAAATGGCTTAAATCATCATCCCAACTACTCAGGGAAATCCAGTTCCATCCCCAGTATTTGTCAGTTTCCTTAAGATATAATGAATTAGAGGGACACCTGGGTTGGCACAGATGGTTAAGCCTCTGACTCTTGGTTTCAGCTCAGGTCATGATCTCATGGTTATGGGATTGAACCCCACATCAGGCTCTGTGCTCAGCATGGAGTCTGTTTGAGATTCTCTCTCCCTCTCCCTCTGCCCCTCCAGCTCATGTGTGCTCTTTCTCTCTCTCTCTCTCTAAAAATAAATAAATAAATCTTTTTAAAAAAAGATATGATGAATTAGAGAGGGGCAAGTATAAATACCTCCCTGTCCCTACCTCTCAGAATTTCTGCTTCCTATTTAATTCTTCACATAGCAACTCATCTTCAACAACAGTATTCCAGTTCATTCCATTTATTGACCTACTTTCTTTTTCATTCTCTAAAATATTATGGAATTATATTACTGCATTACATGGAAAATGGCAGGAGATAACTAAAAAGTAAATATTAGGCATTGTGTATATTTTAACCACCCTTATACCAGATTTGACTATGTTCCTACTCAGACTGTATTTGTCACCTTATTTTGAGGGTCCACACCCTAAGAACTCTTTTCATTTTCCCTTCTTTGTTGACTCTCCTATTTTTTTTTATATTGGAATGCCATAAAAACTCAAGAATTCAAGATACAATTTATGCAAAGCAAAAAAACTTTCTTTTTTTCCTTCCAATTTTTCCCATTAATTGTCTGATTAATTATCAAAAAGTAATTCAAAAACAAATGTTAAAATGATAAACTGGACAAAAATATCTATTCCCATCTTTTCCTCAAATTTCCCCCACTTCTCTCAGAAAATATTTAAGTAATGTATATATAAATCCAAAAGGACAGAAAAAATAGGTAATGTGTCAGAAGTTGATAGATACCAGCAATTTTTTAGAAGATTAAAAAAAAATTCGAAACAATTGAATCAAAGAACGTAAAAGTGATAGACACCAGCAGGAGCCAAGCAGATTTAATTCATGGGTCTCTAAAAGAGTTTAAGAATTAAAGGCACCAGGTTCTGTGAAAGGTAGATGGATAGGTAGATGGATAGGTAGATGGTCAAGCATGGTCTCATTTACAGAATAAAACATTTTAAGCAGGAAAGGACTTAATAGAGGATATTAGTTATGGGAAGGGCTGGTGAAACAAATTCTAGATGTGGCCCTCCAGGAAAGATTGTCAGAATAATAAAGAACATAAACTCCAAGGGCATTGTCTGTGAGGTGGTGGTGAAGTTATGAGCTCAAGAGCATACCCATATTGCTTCTTGCAATCCTGCCACAATGACTTCTTTGTATTTAAGAATCTGGAGAACAGGCAATGGGATACTGCTACACAGAATTCCCCTTTCTATAACCTTGCATGTCAAAAGAAACTACCAAAGGTTTCAGAAGAATGGCCACTGCCTCACTTCTACCTTCCAAACCACACACCTTTAATTTGTGTAGACTGATTCATTTAGTGAACCTTAGGAAGAGGGTGTGATGAAATTAGGTAGTCAGTCCACATTGTCTCCCTCAGTAGGGTTGAGGCATAGAATTAAAGACAGATTGAAAACATGGTAGATTTTAGAGGATCATTAAAATCACAAATTTTCCCTCTTCACTGTATGCAGCCAGGTGATTATCCATTGTATACTCAAACAAGGGAAGTCATGTTTGTTTTTCTGGAGTGTTGAAGGATATTTGAGGTCAGTGGGCACCATGAATAGCAACAGTCAGCCACTGTATTGAAAAGAGAGGAATCCAGTATAGTGAATGGTGAGACTCCCAACCTCCTCTTACAAACAAAAAATAAAGGAAGAATAGGCCATGCCAAGATTAAAAATGGTAAGAATCTGGGTTGCATCAGGCTTCTCAAATTAACTCTGCAGGATAGGTGACAATGGTACACTGACAGAAAACAATTTTCAATATAAATTTCTATAAATGATCACGCAGGTGTGAGGTTAATATAAAGATATTTTGGGGGCACCTGGCTGACTCGGTTGAGCGACTGACTCTTGATTTTGGCTTGGGTCATGATCCTATGGTCATGAGATCGAGCCCCACATTAGCTGTGCTTGGCAGGGATTCTGCTTGGGATTCTTTCCCTCTGCCTCTCTTTCTCTCTCTCCCCCTCTCCCCCTCTCTGCCTCTCCCTCTCGATTAAATAAATCTTTAAAAAAAAGATTTTCAGACATGATGAATTTTAAAAGAGTCTACCTCTTGTAACCTTTTCTCAGCAAAGACCTGGAGAATTAATTTCAACAAAATAAAGGAGCAATCCAAGGAATAAGAAGTTATGGAATTCAGAAAACAGGAGGGATATGAAAGGAACGTTTAAAAAGTACTCTAAGAACTTTCTAAGAGTTCTAGCTAGACTGAAGAACAATGAGGTCAGATTAGAACAGAAAGATTAAACACCCCAGGTGTATCAGGAAGAAAGGAAGGAAGGAAAGGAAGGAAGGAAGGAAGGAAGGAAGGAAGGAAGGGAGGGAGGGAGGGAGGGAGGGAGGGAGGAAGAAAAAAAGAAAAAGAAGAAAGAAAGAAAGAAAGAAAGAAAGAAAGAAAGAAGAAAGAAAGAAAGAAAGAAAGAAAGAAAGAAAGAAAGAAAGGAAAGAAAGAAAGAAAGAAAGAAAGAAAGAAAGAAAGAAAGAAAGAAAGAAAGAAGAAAGAAAGAAAGAAAGAAAGAAAGAAAGAAGGAAAAAGAAAGGAAGAAGGAAAGGAAAGGAGAGGAGAGGAAAGGAAAGAAAGGGAGAGAGAAGGAGGGAGGGAGGAAATAAAAGGAAAGTGATAAATTACCTGATGTAATGGAAAATATTAAGGTTCATTCTGCTGTTCTATCACAACATTGGGATAAGTTAATCAGAGGTATGTAGGAAATACATGGAAGACTAAGGGTAGATTTTTAATTTCAGGGAAAACTAAATGCATTTTATATATAAACATTATGGCTGACCAGTATTAAAATTTTTGATTATATAAAATGTAAATAGTGATTGAAAAAAATAGTGATTCTTTTTTAATATTGGGAAGATTTAGGGAAGAGAGCTATGTACATACTCATGTAGATATAAAATTGTTAAAGTCTGTATTCATTTGGGTATTATTTTAAAAAATTTGGGGTTACAATTTATAAGAAAAAAGATAGCTGTGTTATTTAGATATATGAAGCAATACAAACAGTAAAGACTAAATTGAAGAGTATTATATCCCAGGGGTAGGCTGTGGTAAGGAACTGTGGTAGAAGATGTAGTGTTTTGTTACAACTTTTTAAAATAGTTGAATTTTAAAACATAAAAGCATTACTTAGGTTACATTTTAATTATATAATACAAATTCATTAAAGAACAGCTGAACAATAAAGAAATGTTTAAAGCAGATAATGAAACATAAAAACCACTCAGTGATAATCACCAAAAACAAGCTGGTAAATATTTTAAAGCTTCTTGTATACTGATATATGACATCTATACATATATTTCTATATTTTGTTTATAACATGTCCACCTGTCATTTAATAAATAAGTTTCCAGAATGTATTTTGGATATTTCAAAGTATTATATGGAAATATTACATAGACATCTTTTTACATTTAGGTTTTTTTCTGCTTCTAATCATTATAAGGGAGAAATCATAATTTATTTAAACATTTTCAAAATAATACATAATTAGATTTTCTTCATAACAGTTTTGATAGCTTTTATTATTAAATTTTTAAAAATTTTATTAAGATAGTTTGGGGAGCAGTTTTAGGTTCACAGCAAACTTGAGGGAAAGGTACGGAGATTTCCTATACTCCCACTACCCCCACACATGTATAGTCTCCCCTGTTATCCACATCCCCACCAGAGAGGTACATGTGTTACAATTGATGAACTTCCACTGACACATCATAATCACC
The DNA here is from genome assembly GCF_029215605.1 of Mirounga angustirostris. NCBI lineage: Eukaryota > Metazoa > Chordata > Mammalia > Carnivora > Phocidae > Mirounga > Mirounga angustirostris. The sequence goes on along the minus strand of NW_026991713.1, from coordinate 87,717,067 downwards.
CAAAGTACATAGTTAACTTTAGGGTCACTCTTAGTGTTATACACTCAATGGCTTCGGACAAATGTATAATGACATGCAGCCATCATTATGATATCATACACAGTATTATCAATGTCCTAAAAATCCTGTTAGCTCCACCTTTTTATAGCTCTTCTCTGCCCCAATCACTGATATTTTTTACTATCTCCATAGTTTTACCTTTTCCAGAATGTCACGCAATATGCAGTCTTTTCAAACTGGCTCCTTTCACTTAGTAATATGCATGTAATTTTCCTCTATGTCTTTTCATGACTCGATAGCTCATGTCTTTTTTAGCACTAAATAATATTCCATTTTCTAGACTTGCCACAGTTTATTTATTCCTTCATCTACTGTAGGATATCGTGGTTGCTTCCAAGTTTGGGCAATTATGAATAAAACTACTATAAATATCATGTTTGTAGGTTTCTGCACAGACAAAAGTTTTCAAATCTTTGGGTTTATAGCGAAGAGCCTGGTTGTTAATTTGTATATCAAGCTTATGTTTAATATTAAAAGAAACCATCAAACTGTCCTCCAAAGTGGCAGTGTTATTTTGTGTTCCCATCAGGAATGAATGCAAAGTTCCTATTGTTCCATATCCTCATCAATATTTGGTGTTGTCAGGTGTTCTGAATTTTAACCATTCAAATAGTAATGGTATCTCATTGTTTTAATTTGCATTTCCCTGATGATATATGATGTGTATCATTTTTCCCATGCTTATTTTCCCTCTGCATATCTTCTTCGGTGAGGTGTTTGTTAAGTTATTTGGTCCATTTTTTTTTTCATTGGGTTGTTTGTTTTCTTATTATTGAACTTAAAGAATTCTTTGTATATTTTGGATAACAGTTCTTTACCAGATGCATCTTTTGCAAATATTTTCTCCTAGTCTGTGGCTTATTTTCTCATTCTTTTGACACTGTTTTTTGTAGAAAAGAAGGCTTTAATTTTAATGAAGTCCACCTTCCCTGTCATGTCTTTCATGGATCATGTCTTTGTTTTTCTATCTAAAAAGTTATTGTCATATCCAAAGTAATCTAGGTTTTCTTGCCCATCTTCTAGGAATTTTATGGTTGTGTCCTTTAAATTTGAGTCTGATTTATTTTGAGTTAATTTTTATGAAAGGTGGAAAGTCTCCATCTAGATTAATTTTTTCACATGTGGATGGCCAGTTGTTCTAACACCATTTGTTAAAATGTTTGTTTTTACTCCATTATATTATATTTGCTCTTTGTAAAGGACCAGGTGACTATGTTTATGGGGCTCTGTTTCACTCCACTGGTCTATTTGTTTATTCTTTCCCCAATACCACAGTCTCCTTTACTATAGTTTCATAGTATTTCCTGAAGTACGGTAATGCCAGTCCCCCAACATTGTTCTTTTTCTTCAATATTGTGTTAGTTATTCTGAGTATTTTCCCTCTCCATGCAAACTTTAGAATTAATTTTCCAATATTCACAAAATAACTTGTTGATATTTTGATTGGGATTGCATTGAATTTATAGACCAGTATGGGAAGAACTGTCATCTTGACAGTATTGAATCTTCCTATTCGTGGACATGGAATGTCTCCATTTATTTAGTTCTTTTTTTTAAATTTTGTTCATCAGAATTTTGTAGTTTTCCTCATATGGATATTGTACATATTCTGTTAGCTTTATACCTATTTAATTTTTGTGTGGTACTAATATAAACGGTATTAAGTTTAAATTTCAAATTCCACTTGTACCTTATTACTATATAGGAAAGCAATTGACTTTTGTATATTAACCTTGTATGGTGCGACCTTGCTGTAATTGCTTATTAGTTCTGGGAGTTGTTTTGTTGTTTTTTTTTTTTCCCCTCAATTCTTTGGGATTTGCTAAAGAGACAATCGTGTCATCTACAAACAAAGTTTTATTTTCTTCTTCCCAATTTGTGTACCTTTTATTTTCTGTTCTTATTGCATTGAGCTAGAACTTCCTGTATGATGTCAAAAACGAGTTGTGGAAGGGACATCTTTATCTTATATCTGATGTTAGTTGCAAAGTTTTGTTTTCTCACCAATTTTTATAATTTTAGCTGTAGATTTTTTTTGTAAATATTTATCAAGTTGAGAAAGTTCCTCTCTATTTCTAGTATTGAGAGTTTTTACCATGAACAGATGTTGAATTTTATCAAATGCTTTTTCTAGCTACATGTGTCAATATGATCATGTAATTTTTCTTTTTTAGTTTCTGATACAATCAATGGATTACATTAACTGAATTTCAAATACGAACCCAGGTTTGTAAACCTAGGATAAATTCTACTTGGTTATGGTATACAATTCTTTTTATATATTGTTGGATTTGATTTGCTACTATTTTGTTGAGGATTTTTACGCTTATGTTCATGAGATATATTCCTCTGTAATTTTCTTTTTTTTCTTTATTTTATTTTTTTTTAAAGATTTTATTTATTTATTTGACAGGGAGAGAGACACAGCGAGAGAGGGAACACAAGCAGGGGGAACGGGAGAGGGAGAAGCAGGCTTCCCACTGAGCAGAGAGCCTGATGTGGGGCTCGATCCCAGGGCCCTGGGATCATGACCTGAGCCGAAGGCAGACGCTTAACGACTGAGCCACCCAGGCGCCCCTGTAATTTTCTTTTTTTTAATGTCTTTGTCTGGTTTTGGTATAGAATAATGCTGGCCTTATAGTGTTCCCTCTGTTTCTATATGCTAAAAGAGATTATAGAGCATTATTATAATTTATTCCTTAAATATTTGGTAGAAAGAACTCACCAGTGGACCCAACTGGACCTGTTGCTTTCTATTTGGAAAAATTATTAATCACTGATTTATTTAATAAGCCTATTAACACAGTCCTATTCAGATTGTCTATTTTTCTTCTGTGAGTTTTGGTGAAAATTCTCTCTTTTAGGAAATTGTCTATTTCATCTAAGTTATCAAATTTGTAGGCATGGAGATGTTCATAGTATTCCAATATTATCCCTTTTATATCCATACAATCTACAGTGGCATCTTCTCTTTCATTTCTGATATTATCAGTGGTGTCTCTCTTTTTCGTAATTTGTTAGAGGCTTACCAATTTTATTGACCTTTTAAAGGAATCAGTTTTTGGTTTCACTGATTTTCTCTATTTCCTGTTTTCAATTGTATTGGTTTTTGCTCTAATTCTTATTATTTATTTTCTTCTGCTTACTTTGGATTCAGTTTGCTTTTTTATTTTTATTTTTTCAACTTTCCAAAGGCAGGAACTTCAATGACTAATTTTAGATGTTTATTTTTTTCTAATATATGTATTGACTGCTATAAATTTTCTTCCAAGCTCTGCTTCCACTGCTTCTGACAAATTTCAATAATTTTCATTTTCACATTTAGTTCAAAATATTTTAAATTTCTCTTGGGATTTCTCCTTTGATCCATGTGTTATCTGGAAGGATGTTTAATTTTCACATATTTTATGATTTTCTAGTTATCTCTATGTTATTGATATCTTATTGAATTCCACCGTAGTCAGAGAGCAGACATATAAATTTTATTCTTTTAGATTATTAAGATGTTTTATGGTCCAGAATGTGGTCTATCTTGGTGAATGTTACATGATTGCTTGAGAAAAATGTGTGTTCTGCCAAAACAGTCTATACATATCCAAGATATCTCATTGACTGATAGTGTTGTTGAGTTCAGCAATATACATACTCATTTTTCTGCCTGCTATCTGTCCCTTTCTGATAGAACGGTGCTAAAGTCTTCAGTTATAATGGTGGATTCGTCTATTTTTATCTTTGCAATTCTATTACTTTTTGCCACACATAATTTAATGCTGTATTATTAGGTGTATACCTGTTAAGGATTGTTATGTCTTCTCAGATAGTTGACCCCTTATCATTATATAATGCCTGTCTTTATCCCTGATAAAATACCTTGTTTTTAAGGATACTCTGTGTGAAATTAATATAGCTACTCCTGCTTCTTTTTGATTAGTGTTAGCATAAAATATCTTTCTTCATCTGTTTACTTTTAACCCATATGTGTCTTTATATTTAAAGTGGGTATCTTATAGATGACATATAGTTGGGCCTTGTTTTTTGATACACTCTGATCATCTCTATCTTTTAATTGGTGCATTTAGATCATTGATGATCTTTGTTTCAGTTGGATTAATATCTACCATATTTATTCATTTTCTACTTGTTGCTCTGTTCTTTGTTCTTACTTTTATCTTCCATACTTGTTATTCCTTTGTGATTTTAATTGAGATTTTATCTGATTTTAATTGTGATTTAATTTTTGTGATTTAATTTTATATGACTCCCATCCAGGTGCCCCCAAGCTTTTTTTTTATACATCACTAGATTAATAGTTAATATTATAGTTATTAGTTTGAAATTTTCTTTTTCATAATGTCCTTGTCAGTTAGTATCAAGATCATCCTGGCTTTATACAATAGTTTAGAAGTTTTGTTTTTCTTTTACCATTCTCAGGAAGAGCTTGTTACTTTGGTGTGATTCTTCATTAAATGTTTAGAAGAATTCACTGGTAAATCAACTATTTCTGGAGATTACATCAATGGAAATTTTTAAATTATTCATTTAGTTTCTTTAATATTCTGTTGTATTACCATTCAGATGTCTTCTTTTTTCAGAAGTCTTGGTTGTTTTCCCCTAGAAATTTGCATATTTTATCTAAATTTTCAAATTCATTAAATAAATAAGTTTTATAAAATCATCCATTTAATATCTATAAGATTTGTATTGATACCCCTTGTGATATCCATTTATGATATTATATATTTTTTCCTCATTTACCTTTTGTCTCTTGTTTTCTTTTTGGTTGGTCTTGAGAAGAATGTGTTGTGTTAGGTTTATTAGTTTTTTCAAGTCAACTATTTATTTTCTCTATAATGTTTGTCCTATTTTGTTTGTATATTGTCTTATGTTTATTATTTCTATCTACTTTATTTCCTTTAGCTTAGATTGCAATCCTAATTTTTTGAAAGGTGCTTATTTTAATTTAAATTAATTAAAATATTTTCTAATATATTTTCTAATATATTTATTAAAGGCTATCAGTTTCTTTAGAAGCACTGGTATAATTGTATCTCACATTTTTATATGCCATATTGTTGTTAAATTTACTTCAAAAAGTTTAATTCTATTTTGATTTCTTTCTGACCAATGAATTATTAGTTTATATTCTTAATTTCAAAACATTCAGGATCTTTCTATTTTTCCTTTAATTATTAATTTCTAGGTTAAGTTTAATATGGGTAATAAACATTATTTTATTATTTCAGTCCTTTTTTGTATATGGTATGTTTCAGCAAATGATCTATTTTGTCACTGTGCTTATACTTGGAAAGATGAACATTTTCTTTTTTCTTTTTTCTTTCCTTTTTTTTTTTTTTTTTTGGTGCTGTTTTCCAATACCAACTTTTTAAAGTGCTGCTCAAATCTTCAATGTTTTTGTTGGCTTTTTCTTTTTTTATCCCTTGCCAAGAAAGGTATGTTAAAGTCTCCACTATCTTTAATTATGGTTTGTCTATTTTTCCTTTTGAGGTTTTTTTTTCCTTTATAAATTGAGGCTATCCTATTAGATACTCCATAGTTTTAGAAATTTTCATACTTTTTTGTGGTTTGTTATTTTTCCTATAATAAAATTTCCTTCTTAATTTGTAATAATACTCCCAGCCATAAAGCCTACTTTGTGAAATAGAAGTTTTGTTATTTGTGCTTCTTTTACTTAGTATGTATATTGTAAATAGTTTTCCTATTATTTTATTTTCATGTTCTTTATTTTTAAAAGGAATGTCTATTATAAAAACACATAATTGATTTTAATATTTTTGTTTAGTATGATAAACTTTGTCTTTAATTGGATTGCTTTACTTATTTTATTTTTTTCTTTAAATTTACTATCTTATTACTGGCTTTCTTTTTCCCATTTCTCCTGAATTTCTTATTTTCTCCTTTCTTGTTTCTGTATAATTAAGTACTTTAAGTTGTTATTTTTTTCTATTGCCTTGCTAGTTATCAATTCTCTTACTGTATTTTAAGCTCAGCCTAGATAATATGACATGTATCCCTGGCCTTTTAATGCTTAACACAATTATATTTTTACTAATTTTAATAAAATTCATAGATTGTAGAGCACTTTAACTTTATTTATTCCCACCATTAAATTATTTTCTAGTGCTCTCATGCATTTTAATTCATATAGGTATTTTATTTTTCTGTAATGCTAATATCCTTTGAAATTTATCCACGTGATTACTCTTTCTATTGTGCTTCATTCTTTATAACATCTACTGAATTATTAATAGAATCCTTTTAAGATTTTTATACTTGTCTTTGATTTTCAAAAAATATAATTTGATGAGGTATGATTTTGTTATCTTACTTGGAGACTATTGAGAGTTTTGAATTTGTGGTTTGGTATCTTTTATCAAACAACAATTCACAGGCATTGGAACTCAAACAACATTGGGTGGTGATCCTTGAGAGAAAGAATTATTTGGGATAAGCCCTATAACTCTCCAAACTATGGTCTAGAGACATTATAAGATATGGTACACAGAAATAGACCCCAAGCAAAATCCAGTCATCTCCCTCTAGTGAGAAGCCAGAATTTAGAATTTAGAATGAGAGTCTTTCCTGCCTCATTTTATAGGGCTGAGTACCATAGAAGTAAAAGCTGCAAAGAATGTTACAGGGACATGAAGTTTTTCCCTTGAACTTTAACGTGAGTAATTATCAGCACATGCATGTACAGAAACTGTTGAAGTTCACAAAGTGGAATAAATGGAACAGTCTTCACATAAGGCTGGGAATTATTTGTGTTCACATAAGGCTGGGAATTATTAATTAGCCAGAGTGTAAAAACCTGCTGATTCTCAGAGTATCCAGTGAAGGTCTCAGAAATGTCTGGTCTCAGTAATAGGAAGTGGTGAAGATTAGCCTTAGACTAAAAGTCGTCCTGAATCCTCTTAGGAAGCTTTAAAAGCATGCTTCAAAGATCAAACTGTTCAAATAAATTGACTCTGTACCAGAACAAAGCCTTAAGTATTTAAAGAAATTTTTAAAATTTGAGGTGGATTTAAAGAAACCCATCATTCAAAAAGGTAATAACACAGTGACTGACATCTAATCAGAAATTATCAGACAAAAAATAAAAAAAAAAGGAAAGGAAAATATTGCCTGTAATGTGGGGAAAAAAATCAATCCCTAGAAACATATTCAAAACACACATATGATAGAATTAGTAGATAAGTATGTTAAAACAGCTATATCTACTACATATATATTAAATATACTATATGTGAATATACTACCTAATAGTATACTAAAGCATACTATTTTATAGTATATGAGATATTTTATAATTATTCCATATGCTCAGAAAGATAGAGTAAATGAGGTGTATAACAAGAAATTTAAGATAGAAAAAATACAGACTTCAAAAATACTTTTGAGAATTCAAAAATATTTGATGTTACTAAAGACAGATAAGTTAAAAATTTAATCACTTAATTAAATGTAATTACTTTCTATATAAACCAGGATCCTGATCACATCTTTCAGTTTATACTCATGTCTAACATCTGTCTTCAGTATTCTTTCCCAGTTCAACCACTTACATAATAGCTATTTAAAACTGTTACGATGCATTCCCTTAATACATTAATAGGCAGGTGGTGGAGGTGACTTTCCAGTAGAAAATTGCCATACAAAGTCATAATTGTTATGAGCTATGCACAGTATATTCTTGTAGTATGTAAGAGGGCCATCTTGAGTAAGTCACAGAAAGCTTCATAGAGGGTACCACGTTTTAGCAGAACACTAAGGAATAAATTAGAGTTACCCAAGTAAAATTATGGAAGGGGTGGATAAAGATAGATCAGTCTATGCAAAGGCTCAAGGGAGGCAGGAGATAGTAAGAAGAGTTCTAAAGATTTATTTATTTATTTGGGAGAGAGAGAAAAAAAAAAAGAGAGAGAGAGAGAGAATGAACCAGGGGAAGGGCAGAGGGAGAGGGAGAGAGAATCCTTGACCAGACTCCCCACTGAGCATGAAACCCCCACGTAGGGCTGAATCGCAGGACCCTGAGACCATGACCTGAGCCAAAATCAAGAGTCAGACCCTTAACCTACCGAACACCCAGGCGCCCCGGGAATAAGAGAAGTTTTAGAAACTATTAGTACTTAGGTGTGATTGAATTTCATGAGATCCTACAAATCTGTGGGAAGAAATGGGGATTGAGGGAATTGGAAAAGACAAATGATTTTTTGTTATTCTAGAGAACTCAAAGTTTTCTTTGTCACAATGGAAATAAAAGATTTTAAGCAAAGACATGACATGGTTAGACTTGTATTTTAAAAAAAACATTCTGGAATAAATGTGAAGAATGTATTATCTAGCAGTAAACAGGGAGAAAGGGATAATTGTAAAAAAAAAAATTAAGTTACATGGGACTTAAATATTCAATTTACAATGCTTTAAGTTCCCACTGGCTCAATGTCTAGAAAATTACCTGTTGTATATCATTTAGTGGGTATTTATGAGAGTGTTTCAGGGTACAGTTTTTTATATTCTTCATTCAGGTTTTGTCCTGCATCTATGCCTACCAGTTAATATATCTTTGCTTACCATGTGTTGAGGTGGTTTTTCATGGTATGGTTCTTTATAATGAGTGCTTAGTCAGCAGCATTCAGTAACAAAATAAGTTTGGCTATGCTTGTTGTTTGAACTTATTAGTAAAATTTCTAGTATTTGCAAAACATCATTTTCCCAAGATTTCCAATGGCACTTGGGTAACTGAGTCATGATAGATGAGTCATGATAGATTTTATCATTAGCCAATTTCTAGTCCTAGAACTAACCCTTCTTTAGAAGAGGTCCTCAGATTGATTCTAGGTCCCAATCATAATCCCAGATTTAGACAGCAGAAAGCATAAAAATTATATATATAAAGTTATATAAAATATATTTATAAAAACATATTTATATGTAATTGTAAATAAATATATAAATAAATACAAATAAATATATAAAGGACTTTATATAGAATATTTATATATAAAAATAAAATTGTAAACAATTATATATAAAACCAAAAAACATGTTTTAACAATTCACTAAAATATGCAAATATATATTCTACATAGAATGTGTGAAAATAAATTTAAAATATTTTATTTCTTGCTTCATCTATAAGTTCTCCTCTAAGACCATTTTCTTTCTGCCTAAATAACATTCTTTTGCATTTTCTTTATTATTAGTTTGCTGATAGTAAATTCTTTCAGCTATTATTTGTATGAAGAAGCCTATACTTCCCTTTCATTCTTTAAGGATAATTTCACCCATAAATATGTTCTAGACTGACAGTTATTTTCTTTCAGTACGTTAAATATATATATTGTAATACACACACACACACACACATATATATTTTTCAGGGTTTTCTGGATCCATTGTAGATATTGAAAAATCAGGTGTTTGCCAATTGCTATTGTAAGAGTAACTTTTTTCCCCTTCCAGATACTTTTTATATATTTTTACTGTTTTGGGGGGGTTCTCTGTAATTTCACTATGTAGATAATAGGTTTTTTTTAAAGTTATAATTTTTTGAGCTTTTTAACACTGTGGATTGGTGTACATTATCTGTTTTGGAAAATGACCCATAATTATCTCTTCAGTTATGGTCTCTGTCCTTTTCCCTCTTTACTCTTCTTTTGAAATTTTGCCTAAATATGTTATGCCTCTGCCTCTATTCTCGAGCACATATTCACACCCTTAGTAGGTTCCATTTCTTTCTCTTCACACTTAATTACAAATATTTGAATTCTGTTTTTAACCTTGTCCAACCTTTGTTAATGCTTCAATTAATTCTTAATTTTAACTTTTGCATTTGTTATAAAATCTTTCTTTTTTTTTTCAATGCCTATGTCAGATTTACATTTTGCTATTTTATGCCAACATTCCCACAATTGACTTTTGTTTCTTTGTATATAGTAAACAGTCTGGAGCCCTTCAAGTATTCTGTTTATTTTTTCTGGTGTGGTCACTCATTAATTTGTCTCCTCAAATGTCTGTTATACAATCACTTATTTTACACCTTCTCTGAACATCTGAGAAAAAGAAAGCAAAACATGAATGCTTAACTCTTCTCTCCTATACCTTTGTGAAACCTAATCCCCCAGGTCATCTCTATTCTATTAAACAGGTAATCTATCCTTCCAACTGCTGAAGTAAATATCTGAGATGTCATTCTTTTTTCTTTCCTTTTTCATCTCACACATCTATTAAAGAAAAAAAATTTCGTGAATTTTACATATAATAAAACTATAAAATACTCTTTATCATCTGCCATTAACATCTGAGTTAGTCGGTGTGCAATCAGGAAAAGAATTCAATATCAAAAATTAGGACAAAAAAACTTTTGAAAAGCTAAAGGAATAAAATTAAAGGTCATGTAGGTACTGAGATTGAATGTCCAAACCTGTTGCTAAAATCATAGATGCCCACAACCCACGCTGCAGACAGAGGACTATAGATTCTGTGGAAGCTTCAAAAAATCAGTCACTCTGTATAGTCTATATTAGTTTTACATTGCCACTGATTAATTCTGTGCTAGCCTGTCACCATTGCTTTTATAAAAAGAATTAACTTCCTTTTCCTTTTGTCTTCCAAATTTTACATAAGTATATCTCATTAAATAATCAAATTAGAGCCTTGATGGTAAAGATCCAAGAAAATGTAGTTTCCCCAAACGTTAGTCTATACAGAGGAGGGCATAAAAGGGGACAGAGATTAAGCTCAGTGCTAATTTACAATAGTTGACTCACCACTTTAGTCCAGGCTGCCATAATCTCTACAAACCACTGCCTAGGTTCTACTTTTACTCTTTCCCATCTCCAAATCCATTCTCTACATAGCAACAGAAATGACATTCTTGATATAGTTAACGGAATCATTTCAGATCCCCTCTCAAAACCATTCAGTGATGTCTCTACATTTAGCATAGATTCTTTAAAAAAAAAAAAACTTAGAAAAAGTTGACATATAGTGCTGTGTAAGTTTGAGGTGTACTTCTTGATTTGATGGATTTTATATATTGCAATATCATTATGACTGTAGCATTTGCTAACACCTCCAACATGTCACATAATTAGCATAGAGTCTTAATTTCTACTATATCCTAACAAATTGCCATTGACCACAAAACTCTGCAGAATTCAGCTCTATCACTAACTCCAATGTTATCTATTTTTACTGTGTTTCAGCCATCTCATTCTCTCATTTCCTCTAATATCAAATGCTGTCCCATGCTAGGACATTTGTACATGGCAGAGTTTGCACATGCTTCCTTTGCATGGAATATTCTTTCTCTTTAAAGTTCCCATGGTATGCCATGTTTCACTTTTTTGGCTCTATACTATTTATTGCCTATTCAGAGTGATTTCCTGCCTACCATCTGTAACGTAAAATTTTCCATATTGCTACCAACACTATGCTTTATTTCGTCACTTTTTTTCTTTATAGTTCTTGCACAAATTTGTAATCATTTTTACTTAATTTGGGTACACTAATTTCCTGCCTCCCCCAGCAGAATGTAAGCTCCATGAAAACAAAGAAAATGTTTGTCTTTTTATCATTGAAATCTCAGTGCTAGTCACAAAACCAAACACCAAGTAAGTGCTACATAAACATTTTAAATGCACAAATAAATGTAGAACCTTGGGGAAATTATCTTATTTAACCATCTTTAAAATATAAACACACACAGTCAAATTCATAGGATTGTGCTGAAAATTAAATAAATGTCAGATATATAATAAAAGGCAATATAATGTAGCTAATGAAAAATATTGATAAGAATAATCTTAATTTAGAATCTAATATGAAGTCATTGGCTACGTATGAGCAAAAGTATGACTTAATCTGTCCTTAAGAGCTTGAATTTGGTCTCAATTTAAGAAATAACAGTTAATATTAAAAAGTAAGTAGACTCAGTAAGAAATTGTTTTAGTAACATGCATAAGGAATAATATAGATCTCAATTAGAATGGCGTCTAGTACGAAGTATAGGAATATGATGTAGATGATGGTGGTAGGATTTACTTTGCTTGACAACTAATCAGATTATGGAGAATGGGAAATAAAGATAACTGATGTTTCAGATGTAGGAGACTTAGAGAATAGCAGTATTGTTAAAAGCAACAGGAAAATTATATAGTCAAGTAGATGTTTTAGAGGGTGTGGGGGAAGAGGACATCAGGGGAAATAATTCTGAGTTCATGTTTTAAATACTAAATTTTAACTATAAGAAACCAGGAATGACAGTTTGGAACTTATAAATGAAGTTTGCCTAGAGATAAAGATGTTAGAGTCCACAGAATTAAAAATAATAATAATAATAATAATTCTATGACTTTCAATAGACTATTTGGGCATGTTTCAAAAATTTAGAAGAAAACAAAATTCCCCAATGAGGTCTGAGCAAAAGAAATGAGAGAAGAATGAGAAAAATGACATTATTATCCTGTAAGTGGGGGAAATAGGGTTTCAAAAAGGAGAATGTCAGCTGGCACAGAGAAGTTGAGTATCGTGAAAATTGAAAATAGTCTTTGCTTGTGACAGTTGGGAATTCTTGATGTGAGTGTAGTCAAGTTGTATTTTGATAAAATTTTCATATTTCAAGTGGTTAAAAATAACATAAAGACAATTTTTTTAATCTTTTTTTAAATTTTTTTAAAATTATTTATTTATTTATTTTAGAGAGAGAGGGAGAGAGGGAGAGAGAGCACAAGAGGGGGGGAGCGGGAGAGGGAGAAGCAGACTCCCTGCTGAGCAGGGAGCCCGATGCGGGACTCGATCCCGGGACTCCAGGATCATGACCTGAGCCGAAAGCTGTCGCTTAACCAACTGAGCTACCCAGGCGCCCGAATTTTTTTAATCTTAGACCAAGATTTCCTCCATGGTTGCCATCACAACACACCATGGTGGGGTTCTGTTACTGAATTATGTTTTCCAAAATTCATGTTAAAGCCTTAACCCCCACTGGGGTCACTGCAGATGTAATTAGTCGAGATAAGGTCAGATTGGGATAAGATAGGCCCCTAATCTGACTATTGATCCTATAAAAAGGGAAATTTGAACACAGACAGGCACACGGGGACACCACCATAAGACAGTGAAGCCAGATGTCAGGGTGATGCTTCTGTAAGTCAAGAGACATCAAAGATTGCCTGAAAACCACCAGAAGTTCAGGGTGAAGCATAGAATTGATCCTTCCTCACAGCTCTTAAAAGGAACCAACTCAGCCAACACCTTGATCTTGGATTTTTAGCCTCCAAAACTGTGAGACAATAAATTTCTGTTGTTTAAACCACCTGGTTTCTGATACTTTGTTATGACAACTCTAGCAAAGAGATAACAGATTCTGATGCTATGGAAATTGTGCTGATAATTGATAACTAAAAATTGAGTAGTGACTATATTTCTTCCTGATCTTCAAGTCTATTTTGATCTCCTTAATCCCCATAATTTGCTTCCAATTTCCTATGACACACCACCTTACTTAGCAAGTACTGTTACTACTTGAGAGAGGAAAGAGAATACTGAAACTAACTTTCACAGTGCTCCAACCTTTCCATTTCCAAGCATATAGCTGTGAAGACTTGGGTCTACCTCCTTCCTCCTACATTAGAATGGAATGAAAAACGAGCCTCGGGGTGCATGGGTGGCTCAGTGTGTTAAGCATCTGACTCTTGATTTCTGCTCAGGTCATGATCTCAGGGTGGATGGAGCCCTGTGTCAGGCTACATGCTGAGCTTGGAGTCTGCTTAAAATTCTCTCTCTCCCTCTCCCTCTCTCTCTTTCCCCACCCTTGTGCATGCTCTCCTCTCTCTCCCTCTCTCAAAAAAAAAAAAAAATCAAAAAACAAAAAAACAAAAAAACAAGAGCCTCTTGTGTCTAGGTCTCGTTGTAGTCACCTCTGAGTGTTTTGTTTGTTTGTTTTTCATCTATACCTTCCCACTTCCTCAGTACCTTCTAGCTACTCCATTTTTTTCCTTGGTTTTAAAATTTCCTACTTTAAACTATTGTTCTTTCATTCACATATCTGTCCATAGTTACCACACTGTCTAAAGTTTTCCATATGTGTTCAAATCCTTAGAGAAATTTGGATAAGTTTCAACTTTTTTTTCCCCCTCATTTCTCATTGCAACTTCTACTACTATAGCGTATTTTTAAAAAATCACTTGTGACTTTCTTCCTACCTCTTTTGCTGGTCTTGCTTTTTTAACTAACTTGTCTTTTATCATTTATTTATAAATGTTGCTACTTTCCAGAATTATTTTTAGGCTGTGTCATCTACTTTTAAATCTTCACAAGATAAATAGTTTCATTTGTTGAGCTCTGTGTCTATAGAACGTATACATCAATATATCTCAGGAAAAATCTTAGTATATCCCAAATTGAAACCATTATCTAACTCAAAGAAACCTCCCACCTTCCCATTTTTTTCTGTCTTGGTTAATTGTACTCTCAAATCAATTTTTCCGTCTTTGATTCTTCTCATTTTCTCACTTCCCACATCTTATTGGTCACCAAATTTTACAATATCTCTTTTAATAATGACTACATGTCTTGCCTTTTTTCTAATACAACAGTTTCAATTATGGCATATGCTGTCTCTCACTTGAACTTTTGTAATGTCCTCCCCATTTTAACGGTCTGTCTGGGCTCTAAGCCTCTGTACATGGCTGCCTTTTTATGTGTTCTCAAAATTTTCTATATATTCCTAACTCTTTTTTTTTTAAGATTTTTATTTATTTATTTATTTGAGAGAGCGAGAATGAGAGAGAGAGAGTACATGAGAGGGGGGATGGTTAGAGGGAGAAGCAGGCTCCTCGCTGAGCAGGGAGCCGGATGCGGGACTCGATCCCGGGACTCCAGGATCATGACCTGAGCCGAAGGCAGTCGCTTAACCAACTGAGCCACCCAGGCGCCCTACATATTCCTAACTCTTACTAAAATATGCATTTTGATCCCTCATCTTCATTAATTCAAAACTTATTGTGGGCAGTCATAGAGAACGGAGCTTTGAAACAAAGACGATTGAATCACAACTACTGGAGAAGAATTTATAATCTAGTAAGGAAGAGAGGCAACAGAGATTCATAAACATAAGACTATGAATTCTGGAGTCATAGTGCTTGTATTAAAAGTTCAGAAATGTAGGTTACTAAGTATGACCTCTAGCAAGTGACTTGAGACTCTTAAGGCATCATTTTCTTTTTGTATAAAATAAAGGTAATGAAATTACTACTCCATAAAATGCAAGTGAGGAACAGTTAGGTTTGATATAATTTCTGTCCTGTAATAAATGATCAAAAAGTGTTAGCTATTAATATTAATATTATGAAACAATTATTACATAGTAAACAATACTATATAATTATATAATATGGTAATATACTAATATGTTGTTATAAATCATAAAATACTGTTAATAAAATATTTATTAATTGTTCAGTGTTATAGGCATGATGAGGGGGAAAGTATTTTTACAGTGGTGAGGTAGAGACAGCTAGCTGCCCACTGAAAGTTCATCTTCTTTTTCTGTTGTGTGGAGTTGTCACTAGAAGATGGGTGCCCAAACAGGAGCTGCATCTCCCAGTCTCCTTTGCACCCAGGTATAGTTATATGACTAGTTCTGATTAATGGAATGAAACAGAAACTGATAGCATCACTTATGAATCAGGGTTTTTAAGAGATGGGTGAAATTCTGCACTCTCTTTCCTCATTCCCTGGTTGCAAAGAACTACAAGACCAAATGGGATAATGAAGCTATACAAAAAAAAAAAAAAAAAAGCTACATAATGGAGGGAAAACTACCAGCTGTTCAAGAACATCTGCATTTGGCAGATGACATAAGAAACAACATTTACTATATTATGCCACTGAAGTCCTAGGGTTTGTTTGCTACAGTAGCAAGTAGTACCCTGAAAATACATGTTGGGTCATTTATAAGGGAGAGGAAATTTTTCTTTAGGAAGAGAAAATGTGTAAAAAGCTTCCTATGTGGTGTAATAGATTATCTTCAGTGCAAAGGAAATATGGACAAAAATGTCATGAGAGGATATTTCTGGCACAAAACTAGTGTTTATTAAAAAAAAACAAACAATATTTGAATTAGAGAATCATAATAGTTTGGTTAGGTTATAGTGAGTGTTAACAGTAAAAAAGGAAGCATGGATGGACAGAAGAGATGAAGCCAGATTATACAGGGCCTAGAATTGTGATCTAAGAAGTTGTTAGGGATAGAGAGGAATATAAAAAAAACTTAGAAAAAGAATATCTTATAAAAAATAATAACTTTTAGACAAAGAATATTTAGAAGAAAAATATCTAGACATTTGGATGCAGGCTATAGATTTTGGAAACCACAATTTCTTCTTAAATAGGCATCTATTATATTCCAAATTGTGAGCAATAAGACTTACGCTGGTCAGCCATAACACAGAAAATTGGTTGAATCAAATCTCCCATCCATACTGTACTATTTGTCCAAATACTTTCCCTAGCATTGACCACTGGGACTAACCATGCTTGTCTTCCCTAGATTCATCAGTCAGCTAATTTTTATTCCAGTAGCATCTCCATGATGATCTCTACATCCTTCCAGCTTAGACTGAAAATTCCTTGAGTATACTGTCTAGGTTTTGCCTTTCGGAGAAATCTTACCTTCCCTAAGTTTCTTCATTAAAGTTTATTGTGTTAAAGGAGACATGGGGGAGGAAAGAAATGGTTATAAAACCTAATTAACACACATTTTTCTAAGTAAATAAACAGTTTTGTAATCTATGGAGGTAAGTCACTGTTAGAGATATGTAAGTAGATCAGCTCAAAGAGAGGTGTCTTCTCTATATAAACCAAAAATATGTTGAGACAGTTGAGTCTATTTTTAGGCTACAAACATATCAGCTGTATCAGGTGTATTGGTTGTAGATGAGAGAGTTTTTAAGTGAATTTATCTCAGCTGGTGTTTCTATATGCAGTTTTTTGATTCCACATTAACTGAACAGTTGGATGACTGGGGTCCTGGGAACTCAGTTTTAGAGGTAACAGATATGAAAAATATCCTTTTGGTGGCGCCTGGGTGGCTCAGTCATAAAGCGTCTGCCTTTAGCTCAGGTCATGGTCCCAGGGTCCTGGGATCGAACCCCACATCGGGCTCTCTGCTCCGCGGGAAGCCTGCTTCTTCTTCTCCCACTCCCCCTGCTTGTGTTCCATCTCTCGCTGTGTCTCTCTCTGTCAAATAAATAAATAAAATCTTAAAAAAAAATAAATAAAAGTATCCTTCTTACGAAATAATGGCTTTAATTGTCACCTGCTGTAATGTAGTTGTAATGACTTAAATCTATGCTTATCTTCCTCACTAGTTCAGAAGAAGAACTATGTTTCATTCATCTTTATATCTCTAATGCCTTACTCTGTGTCATGGTAAGCAGTCTATAATTGGTTATTAAGTAAAGGAATGATTAAATGAGTGAATACTGGGTATTTGATTGGTGGTTGTAATCAATAAATTCCATTCATGATACAGGTATTAATGTTTAAATAGTCCTGATCCAAACTGCAGGCTAAAATGAGAAGATCATAGATCTTCATGATAAAAAGGATTGTAGTGGTCAGCATTCTAAATCCCCCCACTCTACCTTTTTTTTTTTTTTTTTTAGGCTAAGAAATCTGAGTTTAACATGAACACTAACCATTCTAGAATCCCTTAGGGCCTTTTTTCTGTGTGTTTAAAATTTCCCTGACACCAGAAAAACAACAGTTGAATGATGACCAGATGGCAGGAGAGCTGTGGTAATTTGGCTGGAAGTAAGATGAGCATTGAAGCATAATGAGCAAATTAGAGATTTAAATCTTTTCTATGAGCAGATCAACCTAATGGGGTGAACAAGATTACCCAATGGCTTTTTATTAAGTTTATTTATTTTCTTTTAAAAAACAGTTACTGATTCATTGGTATTATGATTTTTGGGAGATGAGACTGATGGATTAAATGGAAATATTTTTCACGTATTATGTTCTTAGAGTTACCCAGGATGAATCCTTCCTAATCTTAGTGTATGAGGGGAGGAATGATATCATTGAGGTGCGTAGCTAAAACCTTGGAAACAATCTTGTACTCTCTATTCAGGAGAGTAAAAGAGGATGAAAATCCTCCAGTTGTTCCTTACCTTGTCATCTTTTTAAGGATTATGGGATCAAGGGAGTTTTCATGTCTTGAGACATAATTCTGGTCTTAAAAATTCTGAAAAGACTTTCTGATGTTAGAGATAATTGCAACAATCAGGTTTTATAAGAATTTATGGGAAATCTGTCAGCACCTGAGGCTTTTCCTAGTTTTGTGGCTTAGATTTGGGGTCTCACTATTAATGATATTGTGTTGTCCAGCTGATTGACTTAATGGAGGGAGTGAATTGAAAGCCAACCTTATCCATTTTCTGTGTGTTATAGCATAGAAAAAACATGCTGACTAGATTCAAAAACATTTTGAAAATATTAAATACCGTTAGTTTGTCTTTCTGAATTATTGGAATAGTTTAATTTGGCACGTGTTTTACTTGCCTCTTTTGCAGTTTGCTGTATACACACACACACACACACACATATATATATATATATACACTAGCTACTAATACTATATATACATATATATAAATTAGTATCTGAGGTGTTAGAAATGATAATTCTATGTATGTAGTGATTATTAATACGGAAAAGAGACTGTATTTCCAATTCCATGTGCAATGTGGAGATTATAGTCTTCCTTTTAATTAAATGAATGATGGAATAAATTAGAATGATAAATCTATTTATTTAATTTGCATTCTAAAAATATGACATAATTGAGCATCTTGAAACTAGAGCCTAATTTCACTTTATAGTGTCCTATCAATAATTGTTATTACTAAAGTACTAAACTCATGATAATAACAATATACTATTTAAAGATAATGAATTGTTTGGATTGAATTGGATATACATGCAAATCTCAAAATTTTCTTTAATGTCAGTCTCTATATGTATCTGCTCAAATGTGTTTCAGCCGATGATTTTTTTTTTTTATTTAAGAGCTTAGACATATATACTGATTTAAGAAGTGGGATGGATACCTTATTTAGACAAAAATACTCATCAAATTTACTGAGATATGAGTTTGGTGAGAGAAGATTATGAATTAGACTTATTTCCTTCTTGTGTCCTAGTAACTCTTTTCCTGTTGGGAAATCTATTCTCTTTGAATTACATAGATCTAGTGAA
Organism: Mirounga angustirostris; assembly: GCF_029215605.1. Lineage (NCBI taxonomy): Eukaryota > Metazoa > Chordata > Mammalia > Carnivora > Phocidae > Mirounga > Mirounga angustirostris. The sequence goes on along the minus strand of NW_026991713.1, from coordinate 87,697,720 downwards.
ATGATTACAAAATCTACCTGGTATAATACCAGTTGGATCACTGAGAAAAGCATGAGACTCCACATTGTCTGATCATGAGACACCTAACGTTACCAAACAGATCTCTTATGCAATTTGCTCTAAAGATGTTTAAAGAAAGGACTATCTCTGGATAAGAACTATGTAGCCTATAATTTCTGAGATCCATCTTAGTGTCTCATAGGCAGAATGCTTAGAAAAACAAAGTTAAATAGAGAAAGGCAGTTTAAAAGGTGAAAGTGAACTTGGGAAAGCAATCTCCAGAGAGAGAAATAGACAGACAGAAACAGACAGAGACAGAGAGAATGACCAATGTTATTACTTGGATCCCTGGATTACAATTTCATAAAGTCATTGGCATCCCTTGAGCTTCCATCTATATTAAACAAATTTCATTTTTGCTTAAGCTTGTTGAATATGGTTTCCTGGGTAATCCACCCTGATTTATGTGCTAACTTAATGGTAAAATGTGGAAAATAAAGATTAGTCAGTTAAAGGTAACTGCAAACTATATACTCTACTATTTATCTGGATGACCATTAAGTAGAAAAATTATGAATTCCTCATGGATATAGTATTTTAATTGAAACCAGTCAACAGTGGAACTAAATTTTCCTAAACTCCTTTAAAAGAGATAGATTTCAGAGAGTTGCAATCAAAATGTCAAAATGGCTTTGACTTTTATTACCAAAGATCTTTTATTTTGAAGGAAACACAAAAGATAAGAAGAGTGAAGTGGTACAATGTCTATAAAATTTATTTTCTACTTCTGCTGCTACCTCAATAAAGTTAAGAAAGAGCAATACAGTAACCTAGAAATAGCTTAGGCTGTAATTTGATGGTAGATGTTGAAAATATATTGTACTATTATTGATGGCTCTAGATCATCTATGCATATCCTTTGCAGTGTTTGAAATGATTGTAGTAGTGAAGTTTGAACAGGATTTGGGGTTTATCTGATGAAGGTTGGGACTAGCAGGCACCACAAATATCTATTTGCATCCTTTGATTTGTATAGGGAGCAGAACCGTTTATTCACCTATTCATTCAATAAATATTTACTGAGTAGTAATCTGTGTTAAGCACTGGAGATAAATGAACAAGGCAGAGATTTTCCTTTTCCTCAAAGATCTTGCACCACAATAAAGACATGTAAACTGGATAATAATTTAATATTGCATAATATAAGCTATGATGGGATGAATAATGGAAGATGTAAATCACATACAAGTAGCATCTAATCCTGATTTAGAGATTCATTGAAAGCTTTCTGGAGAAATGGCTGCCAAAACTGATTTCAGAAAGACAAGTAGACATTAGACAGGAATAAACTCAAGGGAGTGATACAGATACATGAAACGATGTACAAAAGTCTAGAAGATGGTAAATCTTATGCTTTAAACAAAAATTAACTCAAAGTGAATCAGAAGCTTAAATGTAAATTTTAAAGCTATAAAACTTTTAGAAGTAAACATAGGAGAAAATATTCAGACAAATAATTTTTAGACTTAACACAAAAGCGTGTTTCACAAAAAGAAAACAGGTAAGTTGGACTTCATCAAAATTAAAAACTTCCAGGGATGCCTGGGTGGCTCAGTCGGTTAAGTGTCTGTCTTCGGCTCAGGTCATGATCCCAGGGTCCTGGGATCAAGTCCCACATCGGGCTTCTTGCTCAGTGGGGAGCCTGCTTCTCCCCCTGCCTGCCACTCCCCCTGCTTGTACTCTCTCTCTCTGACAAATAAATAAAAAAAATATTTTTAAAAAATTAAAAACTTTCACTCTGCAAAAGATCCTATTAAGGATAGTAAAATGCAAGTTACAGAATAAGAGAAAAAATTGCAAACCGTATATTTGACAAAAGATTAGTGTCTATAATATATAAAGAGCTCTCAAAACTGAACAGTTATCCCAAAAATCTATTTAGTAAATTGACAAAAGACATGAAGAAACATATCACTGTAGAGGATATAAGAATGGCAAATGAACACATGAAAAAATATTCAGCATATTAGATGTTAGGTAAATGCAAATTAAAATCACAATGAGCTATCACTGCATACCTTTTAAAGTGGCTAAAATAAAAAAGAATAGTGACAATGCCAGATGTTGGTGAGGATAGAGAGGAACTGGATCACTTATATTTTGCTGATTGGACTATGAAATGGTACAGACACTCTGCAAAAACAGTTTGGTAATTTCTTAATAAACTACACATATAATTATCGCACAATCCACAATGCACCTCCAAGATTTATCACAAAGACATATTTACACAGAAATCCGTACATGAAATTTTATAGCAGCTTTATTCATACTAGCCCAAACTGAAAACAATTCAAATGTCCTTAACAAATGAGTAGTTAAACTTTGAGGCATTTATACCGTAGAATATCATTCATCAAAAAGGAACAAATACACATAACAATCTGGATGAATTGCTAGAGAATAATGTTGAGTGAAAAAAAATCCCAAAAGTTGCCTATTTTTTTATTTCGTTTATATACCATTTTTGAAGTGATAAAATTATAGAACTTGAGAGCAGGATGGTAGTTTTCAGAGGTTAAGAAGGGGGTTGAGGGTGTGAGGTAAGTGAGTATGGCTATAAAAGGGCAACATAAGGGAATCTTGTACTGGTGGAAATGTTCTGTATCTTGACTATATCCATGTCAATATACCAGTTGTGATATTGTACCATAGATCTGCAAGACGTTATCATTAGGGCAAAATGGGAAAAGGGTACATGACATTTCTCTGTATTATTTCTTACAAAAGCTTAAAGATCCACAATTATCTTAAAATAACAAAAAAAAATTAGAAATGTCATTAAGACATGATGTATTGCATTATCAACATGGGCAAAGTATAAGTTTGAACCTGAGTGACTAAATCTCTTTGTGGATCCGTTGTCTGTTGCATGGGGAGGCTCTCTTTCCCATATTCCTATTACAGATATGAAGATGGATCTGTGAGATACTTATGATACTTGTGAATAGTTTTGATTTATTGGATTGTAGAATTTTTATAATAAAATTTAATAAAGTGCAAACATTGGGATGGAAAACTAAATGTATGCTAAAATGACCACATTTTATAAGATTCCATAAAAATCAGGTTTTTGTTTTGTTTTGGTTTGGTTAATCAGTTACTTTTAAGTGAAAAAAATCTAAAAGAATGTTATATGGTTACAAGGCAAGGCATTTAGTGCAATTTGTGTCAAAAAGTACAAGTAGACGTCAGAAACTTCAAATTTAAATAATGAAACACAAAATTCATGTTCTAAGTTGTCAACTGACAACTCTTCAGGTAGATGACATGTGCACTGTAGGTATAAAATCGTATTTTATTTTTAGACAATTGCAGTCTGCTTACTGATTATTTGAGAAGTTGAAAATCATTTATCTTTTATTATTTTATACAACTTTTTATTTGTGGCCTAGACCAAAGTAACTTAGATAAAAATAGACTAAAGCTAACAGCTAGAAAGGGGCCAAAAATAATAATAACCACTCATTGTATATAAAAACTTAATTCTAGTGGCTATCTACTAGGTTTTCAAAATGTATGGTACTTCTGTTGGACAGATGTCAGAATCAGTACTATGTATTGTTCTCATCATTATTTTTATGTTTGCGGGTTTTGTGATACTAGATAAGGGGTGGTTTAACAAGAACCATCCCAGAGAATAGTACCAACAAGGTGAGGAAGCAAGAGAAAAAAATGTGATGTTCTTCAGATTTTTATTTCTCAGACAATGCTATAGTAGTAGCTTTATTTGGCATGAGTTCAGTGGGGGAAAAGTGGCTTATCTGTCTTGTGTCCTTCTTTTTCCAACACACCTTAACACACATATTTTAACTGTTGCATTAATAAATTCAGTAAATAAAAATTAGTTAAAGAATTATATATTAAATAATATTTTACAATGCTGCAGAAAATGCAGAAGTTTATTTTTGCTAGCTGAAGGGAAATTTTTTTCTATGTAAAGGATAATGATGAAAATTTTAGTGTCTTTTATGAAAATTTTCAAAATACTACAAAATACTATGAGTTGTTTTTTATTTTATTTTTCTTTCATGTACCAAAATAGCAGGTTATTTATTTGGAGTTTAGGGGCTACAGAAGAAGTCTCAAAAGAAAAAAAAAAAAAAAAAAACCTTGAGATGTATAAAATGTAAATATATTGTTGCTGCTAACTAAATAGTGAGAGATTATTTAGAAGAAAAATGATATATCAGAAAGTCATGAAAATGAGCAACTATATAAAATTCTCCATGAATTCTAATCAGAAAATAAAGAATTTTTTTTTAAATGAACATAAAACGGAAAAAGCAAAGTGAAGACTTAAAAGGGAAAAAAAGTTTTGCTCCATCTAAGGAACCACTATATGAATTTTATAGCAGCCCTTAATGGAATACTAAAGGACTTCTATCTGGAGGTTCACAAGCATGCCACATGAATCCCCCAGTGACTGAATTTATAGTCCTGTGGTTTTCGAATTTGGCTTGAATTGTGCTTTATGCTTGCTAGGTTAGTGCTGCATTAAATTCTAGCTGGAAGTATCTTTCTTACTTCACATTGTTTGTATAAAATACATTTCCTTCTTTTTGATGGTTAATGTGTATTTTTAAGATAAATATTATAATACATTTGGGAATAGTTATCACTATAATAAAAAATATGTTTAGGTATTGGGCATACATACACCAAACTCCTTTTGTGATCTTTTGTCTGTCTATAACGCTACCCTTAGGCTCTGGGTTAGACTTTATTTCAAACTGATGTTTAATGTTGTTGCTTCATTGTCATTACTATTGTTTTGTCACTCATCTTTCTCACCTTTTTTACTGTCATCTATTGCTATTGCTATATATTATATGTCCTATTACATTCATAACTGAGCAACAAGATTGGGTAGTTAGGGTTAGACACTATTTCAAAGAACATTGCTAACATCAAGCTCTTTTATTTTTTAAAAAAGATTTATTTATTTGTTTGTTTATTTATTTATTTATTTGAGAGAAGGCGGGAGGAGCTGAGGGAGAGAATCTTCAGGCAGACTCACCACTGAGCGTGGAGCCTGATGTGGGGCTCGATCTCACCATCCATGAGATTATGACCTGAGCCGAAACCAAGAGTTACACCCTTAACCAACTGAGCCACCCAGGTTCCCCACACTCTTTATATATTAAAGGGAAAAATTCTGAACTATTCCTTTAAAGAAGCAGAAACTGTTAGCTGATTTGTGTCTTGGCCGATAATGAAAATCAACTGTTTGGGACGCCTGGGTGGCTCAGTCGGTTAAGCGGCTGCCTTCGGCCCAGGTCATGATGCCAGGGTCCTGCGATCGAGTCCCACATCAGGCTCCTTGCTCAGCAGGGAGCCTGCTTCTCCCTCTCTCTCCCTCTGCTTGTACTCTGTCAAATAAATAAAATCTTAAAAAAAAAAAAAAGAAAATCAACTGTTTAACATTTTAGAAATGTTTTGCATACATTGGCCTCATAAATATGCACTTCCTATTTATGTTTACCCATCTCATAAACTAGTATCTTCAGAAATAAAACAATATTACATATATAAGCTGAAAATCACTTACGAAATCTAGAGGCTTGAAACCATAAGCATAGTCCTGTGATGATCTTCTTTCAATCAATCAATCTAACATGTACTATCATTCTAAAAACTTGTATATGGAAGTGGATAGATGAATCAGGAGGCTCTTGGTGACAACTGCTAGCAGGTAAAGGAGTGACAGTGAAGGTAGAGAAAATGGATTTATTTCAGAAATAATTAAGAAACCGTGGGGCTTGGTGTTTAATTGGACTTGATTTGCAAATTGAGAAGACCTAGTTTTCTGACTTGAGAATTGAAAATTAATTTATTGCAATTAAGCCAAAACAGCAACAACAACAACAACAACAACAAAACAATGAGGACAAAAGGGAGAATGGGATTTTTCATCCTTCAAGTTGGATGCCAAATTTTTAAGTTACCAGATTCAGTTCATGGACAACAGAGAAGCATACTTATCTTGGTCTCTGACCAGAACAGCCTTAGCTGTTCTTGCAGTCACAGAGGAAGTAATTGTTGCTAAGGCTGTCACTGCAAAGAGCCAACAGCTGCTCCTTTTATGCCCTCATGGTGCTTATGGATTGAACTAACAGTACCTTGCCTCACCTCTGACCAACATAAACTTTTGCCTCCTTTCCTGGGTCTTTCCTGTTGCCACTGAGGTACAATACAATATAGGAGCCATTCAACACACAGTATACAACTCAGAAATGCAGGATTGTGGATTCTTCAGAGACAAACTTTGACCATTTGAAAACAAAAACAAGTAGATACATTGTTCTCTCCTCCACGTTTATTTCATTTTAGAAATGCAACGTGATTGCCGTCTCTTTAAATATATCCTGTGAGACCAGGAAATCAGCTTGTCACAAAGCCATAGAAGACATCATAACTGACTCCCTTGTGCTGACCAGCTTCCCTTTTTAAATCATTCCCCTTTCTCCATATTCCTGATTCCTTGGGATTGATCCTTGGTATTCAAGCAATGGTGAAGCAAACTTATTATTTAAAATCTTCATCAGCTGGGATGATAAAATCCATTACACTTTTACATGCCATGGATAGTAATTCACATTTATTGTCTTACCCCTAGGACTGTATTAACTTTCTTGCTCTCTGTCAAAATATGGTCCACAGGGACCATTGATTGTCTTAAATACCACAGAACATCATACTTATCCACTATATTTATTGCATAATGCTAATTGTATCTGGTGAACGGGACATATCTTATATGCCCTAGTAAAGATGTGCCAGAAGGAGAAATAACTATGCACCAAGATTAACAGAGTGGACCATTGCAACATTATAGTTTCTCTCAAGAGTGTTATGAAGGGCAGTTATAAAGAGAAATTCACACAGTAGATGGAGCTATGAGTAGTACCTTTGGTCATTTACTGCATTTGGAGGGAGAGGTAACCATAGGTACGACTATACACCTGGGCTGTGGTGAATGGCTTCATTGGTTAAAGTGTTCTGAAATGAAGGTGGTCAAAGAAAATGGCACATGGAAGGACCTGTGGGATCCAGAGAAATGGGATGAGAACATAAAGGTGGATTCTGATGAAGCTGGGAACCTTAAACACTTAAATTTCACCAAGTCTTTGCTAGTAGAAGTAGTCATCTCATCCCTGCCTGAGGAGTTTACTTCTTCCTTCCCTAAAGAAACTATAATGATTTCTCATGACCTAGTTGCCTCAAAAACACTGCTGATCCTCTTCAGGACCTAGCCCAACCTCCTCTTCTTGTTTCTCTTATATTTTTCTCATGATTAGACTGGGGTTAAGAGTTTTGGTTAGGAAGGCCACCAGAGGTAAGGAGCGATTCTCATCAAATCTTATCAACATGACATCTTGCTTATCTTTTTATTATTTAATACATTTATTCATTAAAATTTAATTTTGGTTAAAATTCTGTACCATCTTATTTATATTTTGTTCAAATCATTCTGATTTTGCCATTGGGAGCTCTTTCACTTGTCTCCTCTGTCCCTTTAACATAACTAATCATTGTGAATTAATTTTCTTCTGTATTTTTTTTCTAGAAGTTTTTACATTTTACATTTAGGTCAGTGACCAACTTTGAGTTAATTTTTTGGTGAAAATGTGAGTGTCTGTGTCTATGCTCTTTTTTTTTTTAATATTAGTGTCCAAATAGTTAACCCCATTTGTTGAAATTACTGTCCATTCTCCGTTGAATTTTTTTGCTCTCCTGTCAATAATCAGATGACTATATAAGGGTGAGTCTCTGTGCAGAGTCTGTATTCTATTGATCTATGAGTCTATTTCACAGTTACCATGCTCTCTTGATTACTGTAGCTTTATAATAAGTCCTGAAGTTGGATAGTGTCAGTTTTCAACTTTATTTTTTTCTTATTCAGTATTGTGTTGTCTATTTTGTATCTATTGCATTTCTATATTAACATTAGAGTCAGTTTGTCAATACGTACTAAATTGCTTGCTAGGATGTTGATTGGGATTACATTGGATTTATAATGGATTAAGTTGTTAAGGATCAACACCTTAACAATATTGAGTGTTCTGATTCATGAACATAAAAATATTTCTATATATTTAGAATTTGTTTTTGTTTTAGGTTTGTTTTGTTTTCTTACAAATGTTTTGTAGTTTTCTGCATATGTAATGTGTTTTTGTTTCTCTTCTGACTTCTTACAAGATTTTTTCTGTGACTCTGGCCTTTTGCACCTTAAATATGATATACTTAGGTGTGTCTTGGTTTTATTCTGCTTGGTGTGTTTTAAGCTTCTTGGATGTGTTTTGATGTCTGTTGTGAATTTTGCAAAATTCTTGGCCATTATTACTCGAAAAAAAAATTTTGCTTCTTTCTCTTTCTTCCCCCCTTTTTGTGTTCTACTTATGTGTATATTACACCATTTGAAATGGTCCCACAATTCTTGGATGTTCTGGGTTTTTTGTTTATTTGTTTTGATTATCCTTTCTTTATTCTGTTTGTATTTCAGTTTAGAGTGTTTCTCCTGACGTCATCTTCAAACTCCATGATTCATTCCTTGTCCCTGTCAAGTGTTTCTTAAATTCAGCTACAGTGTTTTGATTTCTCATGTTACCTTTTGCTTCTTTCTTAGAGTTTAATCTCTTTGTTTACATTAGACATCTGCTCTTACATGTTCACTATTTTTTCCATTATAGCTCTTAGCATTTAATTATATGTATTTTTAATATCCTATATGATACTTTCAACATTCGCGTCATATCCGAGTCTAGCTATAGTGCTTATGCTGTTTTTGCAGACTGTGCTTTTTGTTGCCTTTTGACATGTCTTGTAATTTTGTTGAAAGCCAAAAATGTTTTGAGTAATAGGAATTAAGGCAATGGTATGTTACATGAGGATTTATGCTAAATAGGCATTGATTGTGTTTAATATTTACCGTAACTATATGTGCTAGAAACTTAAACATCCTCTGTTTTTCTTGTTTTTGTCACCTCTGTTGGTTTGAGCTTCCATAACTTCTCCTCAGAGAGTCTGTCTAGCAAGTCTTTCAGCAATAACCCACTATTATTATTATTCTGGAGTCCTAGTTTTGTTTCATTAAGATCTGGGGAAAGGGAGAGTAGTCCATAATCTTATAATTAAAACTCATTGTTTAGTAAGACTATGCCTCATGTTTCTCTAGCATTTTTTCCTCCTGGAAATTAAACCTTTGTTATAAAAAATACTCTGAGCACATTTCACGATATTTATTCTTCTGCCCTGACAGAACTATGAATAATCTTCACCAGGAGAACCTGGTGGGGTTCCTGAAAGCAAAGCACTAGAAAGTGTGGGTCCCACCAAAGATTGTGTTTCTCTCTTCAAGATTTTCTCTCTCTCAAACTAGTCTACACTCAGATTCTATCAATTATTCATAATTGCCCTTTAAGTATTCCTACCAGTTAAGGGCTTAGTAGTTTCTGCTCCATATAAGCAAATCCTAACTATGTCTGTCAGAATGTGCCTGTCTTTCCTGATTTTATGGTGATGTTTTACCCTGAAAGCTGTTCTCTGGTATGTGCAAGAAAAGTCATTGATTTTCAGTTTGCCCATATTTTTGTTGTTGTTGTAGGTACAAGAGTGACGACGCCCAAGCTTTTCACATATTCTTAAGTGGGCAGAAAATAAATACTTTATGCTTGTCGGTCATGTGATTTCTGTCATAACTACTCAACTCTGCTGTGGTAGTACAAAAGCACCCATAGATTATATATAAATTGGGTGTGAACATGTACAAATAGAACTTTACTTACAAAAACAAGTTTTCTTCCCTGTGCTATACTTCACTGACCACGATTTTAGAACTATAGTCAGATTCAAGACACAACAGGCTCCAAAGAATGAAATTCAAAGTGAAACCTGTGAGAAGGTGTGATAAACACCAAGATTTGCATGATTGGGGCAATTTATGCAGTCAGAATACTTGGGAATATGTGTAGAAGTGGATTTTATGATTGTGGGATCAAGGTAGCAGGATATATAAAGTTGGATCAGGCTAGATGTATTGTTATTAGCCCCCCCAAAACAGAGATTCTGGATTCAGTGTTTTAGCTTGATGGGCTAAGAATGTCACTCTCAGTTTGCTTGATCAGTTGACTGAAATATGGACCCAGTAGTAGTCTACACTATATCAAGTTGAAATGCCCAGAATTCCTTTATGTATTACAGAGGAAGGTATCAACAAATTTAAGAAGTTTGGAAGGCTAAAAAGGAATATCAAGTATTGTTTGATCACATTTTGAGAGGGACAGACCATTTACCATTGTTACCATAAATAAATTTATGAGCTCCAGTTCACAGACCCAGAACCCCTTTAATATAAGGGAGACTGGGTGCCTTTGAGTAAGGTTCTTGCAACTATTCCAAAAACATATATAGTTAATCATCTTCCATTCATTCCTAAAGGACCTGCAACCTGACTAGATTACAGAAGAAAAAATCATCAGAATTCTCAAGGATTACTGGACATTAATTCTGTAGACCCAAAACACCACTGTGGTCTATTATCAGAGTAGGAGTATATGGAAGTTACATGATCAATGAAAGTTTTGGTGGTGGTGGTGGTTTGTTTTCATCAATGAAGTTTTGCTTCAGGTCTGTGTCACAGTGGGCTCAGTCTTCCTAGTATGTATCTGTTCATTTTCATACTCACATATGTCCCTTGGAAGGTTGAGTGGGCTGGATGAATTTAATACTCCCCAAAGGGAAGTGTTGCCCCACACAATGGGTCTGAACAGCATCATCAGGTCATTGTAGTTGAGCTATGATGTCCTATCCTGTGAGCAGCGTACTACTTTGGGGAAAGTGTGGACAGTGGCATGCTCTCTAGAATGCCCCTACATCTTCTCTGGCTGTTAGGCTTCTATCATCAGTTTTTTACTTTCATTTAGAAACTGTAAGTGAATCTACCCAATTTGTCATCTACAGCACATGGGAATAATAAATTTGGATTTATGAACTGCAGTTGTATTACACACTGAGCCAATCAGATAGAAAATAATGTTAATAAATTAATTTTAATTTTAATCAAAGATGTTTCGTGGATTTAAAATGTAATAGCATTACTTTTCAACTAGAATAAATATCTCAAAGCATAGCACAGGTACTTTCTTGATATTGTAAAGGTATCCAATTCATTTTAAAATGATAATTTTTACATCAGTCATAGCATAATCAGAAGTGTATAAATCTGTCTATATGATAGATATAAATATATTTGTCAGTGCCAAAAAACATCTTTCACAGGTGAGTGTATTATTTAATTCAAAGTTAAAGGGCTTATACTAAAGTTCAAATAATTTTTGTGGATTAGGTGTCATTACGTGAACATCTTTGTCAGCAATTACTGGCGATAAAAATATGAAAACAAGTACAATTTGTCTAAAGTAGACATTTTTCCTTTGAAAGATAATGTGAATGTTTCTTTAGTTGTCCTCTTTCATAAAGAGCTAGAAATTAGAACCAGCGAGAAGAGTGTCAAAACTTACCTTCATTTTTCCCAAACTGTAGTTTAATTGAGCTTTAATATCAAATAAACAGTCTTTACCTTTAACACAAATGCACCCAAAAGACAGTTTCTATTCATTTTGTATGATTAAAACTACATTAGGAATATAAATGTATTAATTTATAGATACAGATACTAATTGCTTAAATATTGAGTTCAAAATCAGCCACTAATATGTGTGGAATAATTGGTTCTTGCTGTAGAAGGAAACCATAATAAAGAACTTGAAAGTGCTGTCACATTTCACATAACTAGTAAAATCTCAGAATATTTGAAAAATATTCTGAAAGAAAATGTCTTGGGGCTTTCTTAATGAGAATGAATGTGGTTTGAAAAGATCAAATAATATTCACATATGTCAAATACAGGTTTTAATAACAGTTAGAGATAATGAATAAAATTAAAGTAGGTCAATTTAAGTCATTTATTTTCCAAAAGGAGTTATGCATCATAATCATTACTTGTTAAGATATAATTAAAAGCAAAAAATAGTATTTACTAAAGCTCGGTTACTCAATATAAAAAAAAACAACATGAATTATGTTTTATCATCTTTTAATTTTCTTGTTCATCTTTTTATTAGCATATCAACATTTTGTAGTTAATAGTCATGTAAATATGATAATGTAATAATAATTGAGATAATAATGAAAGTCATGAAAACAGTGCCTTTATTTTGGCACTGATATTTTAGCAGTCTGCTTTTATTGAGATTGAGAAAAAAAAAATCAGATGCTTTTTATCACATATAGAACTTTTCTGGAAATACGTATCTTTTTTTTTAAGATTTATTTATTTATTTTACAGAGAGAGAGCGTGCGAGCAGGGGAGGGGGTTGCAGAGGCAGAGGGAGAGAGAGAATCCTCAAACAGACTTCCTGCTGAGCGTGGAGCCCAAATGGGGCTCAATACCAGGACCCTGAGATCATGACCTGAGCCAAAATCAAGAGTCAGATGCTTAACTGACTGAGCCACCCAGCACCCCAATACATAGCTTACCTTTGAAAACAAATAACTCCAAAAAACCTAAAAACATTCCTTAGATTCATCAAATATAATACTAAATATAAATCATAATCTTCACATATTCATAAATTAAGTAACATAGGGCTATAATCCTTTCTTATAGCAAAACATATTCTTTGTAAATAAGACTCTAGTTCTGAATGTATCAGATCATGACTTCAAAGATACTGTTCTTGTTAGAGAGTACAACCTGCATAAAAAAAGTTTATCATAAATTCAATATAAATACCTAATTTTCTTTAAAAATCAGACTGCAAGAAACTGTTTCCTCAGAAAATTTTATTTAATTTCTGAAATCCTATGAGTATACTCTCTGGAATACTTTTCTATGAAGGTCATTATTTATAGGCACCCATTTTAAAGAAATTCTACATGATCAACCCACATTCTAAAAGTTATTTTTATAATTTCTTAATTTTTGAAGGAAATGAGAGGAGTGTGAATGATAATCAACAAAGGAATTGGCAATTTGAGTCAGGAAGGCAGGTATCATCATCATTACTCTCTCATAAACATAGGAGATGAGAATATTTTTCTTAAAAATATAATCTACATTACTGGCAGATTTCAAAGAATAATTCACTTATTACTTTTAAAAATAAGTTATTACAATTTCTGTTTTATTATGTGGCATTTACAAAATACCTAACCAATGAAATCTGTTTCAAGCCTAAGAATAGAAAGATTTCTACAAATTTCACTCTAGTAATTCAGAATTTGATTGATTAAATAGAGTTTATTTGGCCTAATTAAATTATATAAACATGGTTTTGAATAAAACTTGGTTTTGAGGGAAAAAAAAGACCCTCATATATTGTACAACATGAATACAAAAGTAAACACTAACTTTCTCCTAAAAGGTTCTCCCGGCAAGTTTACTTGGTAAATTATCACCTGTGTTTTAAGCCTCAAATAACATTTATATCTTGAAATTTATTCCAGTTCTACCAAAGCTTAGAAACATACACCTTTACTATCTTTTTCATACCTATACTTTTTTAAGTACCATAGATTTCTTGTCCTTAAAAAAAAAAAAAAACTATTTTGTTGAATAATTAATAAAATAAATGTGTAACTCATAATAACACAGCTCAGAAAATATTTTCAAAGTAAGCACACTCAAGATAACTACCCCCTCAGGTCAAGAGAAAAAAAATTAACATTACCAGAACCTAAAATTTTTCATCACCCTTTCCTAATCAAACCCTTTCCTTTCTACACAAAGGTAGCTACTAGCTTAAATTTTTTCACATATATTTGCTTTTTTTTTTTTAAGATTTTATTTATTTATTTGAGAGAGAGAGTACAAGCAGGGGGGATAAGCAGGGAGAGGGAGAAACAGACTCCCCGCTGAGCAGAGAGCTCAAAGCGGGGCTTGATCTCAGGACCCTGGGATCATGACCTGAGCAGAAGGCAGACGCTCAACCAACTGAGCCACCCAGGTGCCCCTCACAAATGTTTTCCTTCTCTCTTTCTCTCTTTCTTTTTCTTTCTCTCTCACTCTTTCTTTCTTTCTTTTTTCTTTTTCTTTCTTTCTTTCTTTCTTTCTTTCTTTCTTTCTTTCTTTCTTTCTTTCTTTCTTTCTTTCTTTCTTTCTTTCTTTCTTTCTTTCTTTCTTTCTTTCTTTCTTTCTTTCTTTCTTTCTTTCTTTCTTTCTTTCTTTCTTTCTTTCTTTCTTCTTCTTTCCTTTCTTTCTTCCCTTCTATCTTCTTTTTATAAAAGGAATATAAAATAAATATTTTTTGTGCCTGGCCATTTTAATATTTTTTGTCAACAATATATATGTGAGATACATTCTTTTTTTGCATACCTTCATTTCCATTGCTATTTGTCACTCCATTTCATGAATATACCAAAACTTATATATCCATTATACTGCTTCTAAATATTTGGGTGGTTTTAAATTTTTTGGTATTATGATTAGTGCTGCTAAAATTCTCATACATGTCTGTTCCTCCTCATGAACTCTATCAATGTACAGCTAAGAGTGAAATGGCTGAATCATAGGATATGCATAGGTTCCAATTTAGTAGACAATGCCAAAATGTTTTAAATTGGGTATGTGAATTTACAATAATATAGACAAATTTTACGAGAACTCCAGTTTCTCTACATCCTTGCCAACACTTGCTAGTGGATTTATAATGCTATCAAACAGATGTGGTTTTAATTTACAAATTGCTGATTACAAGGATATTGAGCACATTGTTCTATGCTTGGCCATTTAGATACCCAATTTTGTAAAATGCTTTTCAAGTTTTGCCCTTTTTCCCTATTTGGCTTCCTCTATTTTTCTTAAGTTACAGAAATTCTTTTATAAATTCTGAATACAGGGCCTTGTGGCTTTCATGTGTTGCAAATATTTTCTCCAACCCTATAAACTGTCATTCATTCTCTCATAGTTGAATTTTGTTAGGGAAAAAAAGAGATTTAAAATTTTGATGTATTTAAAATTATCAGTGTTTGTTTTTTTCATAGTAGTGTGTTTTGTGCCTTGTTAAATTATCATCCATTCCAATATCCTTAACATCTTCTATTATATTCTATAAAATGTATCGTTTACTTTTTACATATATTTCTTTAATATAGATAAAATTGATTTCTCAATATATGTAATGTGGTTGAGGTCAATTTTCTTTATTTTTCTTCCACACTAATGTGCAATTAATCTCACTTTTTTCTGGTATTATTTTCTTATAAGTATACTGTCTCTATATACACATAGGTCTGTTACTGGACTATTTATTTCAATCTATTAATTTATTTGTCTATCCTTGAACCAATACAAGAATGTTTTAATTGTTATGGTTTTAGAATAGGTCATCTTACCTAGTAATACATTTCTCTATGTAATGATTTTAGGTATGTTATCTAGCAAAGATTTCTTCTTTTTAAGAATCTTATTTTGCTTTATTTTCCTTATTCATTATCTCTTGCCGAGCAGAAGTTTTTAGTTTTAATAAAGTTCAGTTTACAGTTATTTCTTTCATGGATTGTGCTCTTTGTGTTATATCTAAAAAGTCATTGTTGTACCCAAAGGCAGCTGGGTTTTCTCTTCTGTTATCTTCTAGAAATTGCATAGTTTGGTGTTTTAAATTTACGGTATGATCCATTTTGAATTAATTTTTCTGAAGAGTATAAGGACTTTATCTAGCTTAATATTTTTGTGTGTGAGTATATAGTTGGTCCAGCATCATTTGTTGAGAAATCTTTGCTCCATTGTATTACCTTTGCTACTTTGTCAAAGATCAGCTGACTATACTTACGGTGATCTATTTTTAAGCACTTGAGCCAGTGATATTTTAATTAATAAGCAGTGTGAGAAAGAAGGTACTGAAAAGTCTCAAATTTTTGGTGATGGGGCAGTGGAGGCTTTTTGAAGACAGAAGTTGCAGAGCTTTTTGCTTTATTGGTGTGAGTTGCATTATCCAAGAATAGCAGTAGTGTGTTCACTAGACCAGCTGGTGAGCCTAACTCTCTGACCATATCAGAGATTTGTGGAATATCTTTCACCAAATTTATTCTTAAACTACCTGGAATGAAGTCTGTTGCAAATATAAAAACTGATGTAGTAGTTGGTGTCAGATTGAGGCAACAGAAAATGTGAATCTGTCAGTAAAATTGTATCTTACAATATAAAAAGATGGGATTCAAGCAGCCCAGGTGGTCAGGGGCAAGATCAGTAATAGAATTAGTGCCTTTAATCAACAGTAATAAAATGTCCCATTGAAGGCAAAGCTTTAAAGCACCCAGTAGCTACTGGCACTAAACAGTATGATGTGAATAAAGAATTAGAATACTGTGGGATAGCGTCATGGCTTCTAATTGCATGGCAAACATAAATAAAAATTCAAAATCCTTGGCTCAATATGTGTTCAAAGATTTGGAAGAAAATAATTTGTTATCTTTTGCAGGGTCAAGTAAAATAAAACTTAGAATTTGGTTTTATGCTTTTCCAAACATGACAATAACTTTTGTTCAGAAGTTAGAGTCATTTATATATGACAATTAGAACATAGGTTTGAAAACATTAGGGCACCATATTGGAAGGGGAAAGTATTGGATATTTAGCTGGCTTAAGAAACCTGAAGAGACTTGATGTTTTATTTATCAGCCCTGTGTAGATAGCAGGAAGAGATAAAGTTGGAAACTCTTAAGTATTACATTAATTTTCATTAAGTAATGAAATATAAGCTATTATAATGTGTTAAATTGAGATCCAAGAGGTCCTCTCTTTTTAGAAAACCAAAGTTTTCTCACTTCCTAAAGAAATCAAGGCCATTAATGCAATTATTCAGGTTTAGACAAATTTGTTTAGACAAATTTTTAGCACACCACATGACACTTAGAGGCATCATGTGGTGTTAAGAGCATAGTTGCTCTAGACAGTTATCCTAGATCAAATCCTAAGTCTGCTATGTACTATGTGCATTTTTTAGAACAGATAATTTTTTATTGTTTGTGACTTCATTTCCTTATCAGTAAATGCAAATAAAAATACTATCTACCTGCTAGAGCTATTGTAAAGATTAAATGAGGGAATAATTACAAAGTCTTAGAACAAAACCTGAAATAGTGTGTTGAATTTAAAAAAAAACAGAACACATTTGACCAGTCTAGAGTCCAGACAGATCTTGAAAAATGACAGTGTTTTACTGCAAGTTAAATTACTTGTTGAATTCAATTTTTTGTTTTTGTTTTTGTTTTTGTTTTGCTGTACCAGATATGGCCATGTAACTAGAGGAAACAAAAAAAGAAAAAACAACAAAAGCCTCTGACACCTATTATTCAGCTCTTGAGCTGTCAAGGGCTTTTCCCGTGTGTATCAAAAAAGCAGGAGAGGTACAAGAGCCATTGTCTTTTACCTGACAGGCTCAGCAATACACTTTCATTGTCATGAAAGACCTATCATTTTTGAGTTCTATATCAAAATCTTCATTGTATGGGTCTTGTCATATGTTCATGTGACAGGATAAAAAAATGGCTCATTATATTGATGCTGAGCTGCTAATATCACTAGGTGATTATGCAATAGAAGATATCCCATATTTCTTGCAAAAATCAAATGCTTATGAGGTGAGAGATAAAATGAATGAAAATAATGCATATACCTTCTTAATAAAATCCATTTTAAAGGACACATTTCACATACTTGCTTTAAATTTATTTTAAATAGTTATACCTGGATTTTCTTGTGTTTGTTGTTTGTTTTGTTATTTTAACCAATCAGATGGTCTCTGTCTCTTAATGTTATCAACTCATTTATATTATTGGGAAAATTGAAATAATCTGTTTTATTCTTGACATCATTTCTTTGTATTTTATAGTATATTATAATTTGTGGTATTTTACATTCTCCTGTAATTTTATATTATAATAATAATTTCTTATGTTTTTAATCTTTTTTCTCTATAGCTAGATTGATTAACTTTCCTTTGTTCATTAATTGTTTTAGCTTGTGCTTTGAAAGGCACTGAACATATTGTCCAGGAAACCCTTTTTACTACTGTTACAAAGAACAGATCGTATAGTTTCACTCCTCCTGCAATACAACTGACAGTCTATTGAATGCAACTGTACATTGAACCCTGCTGCTAGATCTGCAACCACTATTTCCTCTGAAAATAAATGCTACTTCTCCAACTTCTGTGACCCTCACTGGGATGAATATTACTATGATCCCTACTGCTTCACATAAAAATCTAGAGCAAGTTTCTATAATTGATAGATTTTAGAACCATACTTTAGATTCAAAGGATGTGATTTTTAGCTTCTGTGATGGAATAAGAGTTCTGCCTCTAAAGATGGGAATTGCTCCAAAAGTGGGAGAGAGGTTGAGAGGTTCCATTGCTGGATGGCAGAAATCAACCAAAGTATATTTTTGAGAAAAGAAAATAAAAAGGTTTTATGACATATTTCAAAAAATAACTCTTATTTCCAAGAGAATTTCATGTCCCTTAAATATCTGCATATCAGATTCCAAGCTCTTTAACTGACATACTTTCCTTTTATTTTATCTGTCATGATTTCATATAGATATTCTGTAATTCAGAATAAATATTAAAGTGAATCACAAACAATACACCCCTATAGACAATGGTGGAGAAGGGAAGATAATTGAGAAATAATTTAAAAAATCCTTAATTTCCATCATCTAGCAAGTTAGGACATTTGGCTAATGCTATGTATCTGTTCTACAATTAATCCTGGTCCATTTTTTTATTTATAAGGGATTAAAAAAAGAACGTGTTAATTTCCTCAGTGGTCACCAAAAGAGAGTCTAGATTTTGAAAATTAGAAAAATGTAAATTATATCTTAAGAAATGTTTAGGTTACTATAAGAATGCTGTTTAAATTTTGTTTTCTCTATTATTTGAAGAAGACGAAGAAATAAAAAGCTCTGCAGGGTCACCTGGGTGGCTCAGTCAGTTAAACATCCAACTCTTGATTTTGGCTCAGGTCATGATCCCAGGGTCATGGGGTTGACTATACAGGGCTCCACACTCAGTGGGGAGTCTGCTGGAGATCTCTCTCTCCCTCTCCTTCTGCTCCTCCTCTCTTTCTCTCTCTCAAATAAATAAATCTTTAATAAATTAAAAAAATAAAAAGCTCTACAGAGACAAAGGCAAGAAAAGGTAAGGAAATAAGAATATTTGTTTAATAATGTAAAAGGGCTAAATTCCTAAGTATGATGAAAATCAAGGATATTCACAAGTTGTAAAAGTACATAGTACACATTTGCTGGATAATAGTGAATAAAGTAATTTGATCAACACATATAAGTTAAAATAAAGAATTGTCTATATGTTTATATTAATATTTTAAAATTACAATTTAATATAAAACATTAAATGGAGCATGGGCATCTATCCTATTTTGATAAAAATGTAAATCCACAAAAATACATTATAGTATGGACCTCAGTGTATTCATTTTGGATAAGAACATGTCTTCATCTTCTTATTGAAACCATTTATTGTCAGGTGACTCTCAACTCTTCCTATTCCACCTCTGATCTTGCCTTTATATCAGCTTCCTTATTTGGGATACATGTTAGCATCCTTCAGCACCTCAGCTGACTGAAGACCAGTACTGATTTAACATTTCATCAAAATTTATAATCTTTATTTATTTCTCCATTATAGTCAGTTTCTTCCAAATCTACATCTCACTTTTTTACCTCATGTTCCTTTGAAGTTTACATTTTTCTCCATTTTTAAGTTTTAGATATTAAATAGGAATAATATTATACTGATGATGATTGGTGAAGGTTATAATAGAGGCAGTATAAAGGGATGGGATGAAACAGTAATGATGAAGTCTTATCTTTAAAGAGAAAGAAAGTATCTTTGGTTCTGAAATAATATATCACAGAAAATTTTGCTTATTTTTTTGATAACTTCTGCCCTGTTTTTTTCTCTCTCTCTCTTATTGTCTTCTTCCTTCACTTATTGTTTTAGCTGAATAACTTAACTATATACGAACTTATTTTCTGGTTGTCCCTACTACCAAGTTTGGAACTTAAAAGACTGAGCAATTAATTAATTGATTGATTGATTAATTAATTAATTAATTAATGGAGAAAGAGAGTTGGGAGTGCAGAGGGAGAGGGACAAGCAGACTCCTCGCTGAGTGTGGAGTCTGACTCTTGGAGCCATTCACGCACCCCAACACTGAGTAGTTTTTAAGTGAATTCTTTTCTCACTGTAGTTTGAAAGCAACTTGTAGTATAGCTCCAACTTCTTTGGTGCCCTAAGGTCTCCAAAACTGGTTCAATTCACAAGGGATGCACAATAATAAACTTCAAGTCATTGGTTGTGAAGCCAATTATTGATATTAATTGCATTATAATTTCAAGTTCTGTGGTGCTTCAAAGCAAGAGCTGTCTTGGTTCATTGATTATAGAGGCTTGTAAAATGATCTTAATTGGACTTGGTTATTTCTTACCTTTCCTCCTTCTCACATAAACAGTGAACCTTTTTGTACAATGGATTACTTCTGCATATCACTAACATTTTCAGTTACATATTGATACATGTTGCTTGCATCCTTAGAGTTTAACTCTATTGCCAAGCCCCGGGAGATTGTTCTCTAGCTTTCTACAGAAAGATTACTGAAGCCTCCAGTTGTACTTCTCTGAGATTAACTAGATATCTAAAACATTTTTGGGATCTGTAATGTGTATGCTCTCCTCCCATTATGATACCCCAGATTTTATTTAATTGCATAGCCATGGGCATGATGAGAAAGAAACTGTCTTTGAAAAGGACATCTGCTTTTAAATAAGGAAAATGTCTTATTCTTGGTATTTTTCTCTAGCATTTTCAATCTCTAGGGTGGAATATCACCAATTTTAGAAGAGAACCCTAAAGAGAGAGCCTGCTTATGCATATGGTATTCAGTGTGACATTAACAGGTGCAACATTGCTTTAAGGAGTGCAGTTAGGCATTTTTAAAGGAATGTGAAAATGCTCAGGGAATTTGAATCCATTTGATTTAAGCTAAAGGATAGTTTCAACTGGGTTATTCTTCCACATTCAAAACATTTTGTATCTGTATCTTCTTTCTTCTGTTAATGATACAAAAATAAACCGTTAATATCATAGTCTATATAAACACATGACATCAGTTTATATCATTTTTGAAGCCTGCTTACTACCTACGTGTCATGGCTGGAATTAAAATCCTCTAAGTTGTCTTCATAAAAATGTTGGTGTAATAGCTCTGAAAAAAAGCAGGAAAGACTTTTGTCTTCTTTCTGCCTAGCTAAAGTTATAAAATATCAGTTAAAGGCACAATCTTGGTTTCCCTTCTTTTTTTTAACTTCTAATGATTTATTTATACCAAACCAGAATTTATTTTACTTTAACTTTCCTGGATTTAAAAAACGTAACTTATTGATAATATTTCAATACAACTTTTTTAGGTTATCTCATTTTCAAATGATATTATTACTATGTTTGACATTTTCTCATGATCTAGTGATGAACACATTTTTTTTAATTACAGTTGATCCTTGAACAGCACCAGCTTAAACTGTGCAGATCCTCTTATAGATGTATATTTTACAGTACTGAACTGTAAATGTATTTCTCTTCTTTATGATTTTCTTTTTTTTTTTTAAGATTTTATTTACTATTCGACGGAGAGAGAGACAGTGAGAGAGGGAACACAAGCGGGGGGTGGTGAGAGAGGGAGAAGCAGGTTCCCCACTGAGCAGGGAGCCTGACCCCAGGACCCTGGGATCATGACCTGAGCCGAAGGCAGACACTTAACGCCTGAGCAACCCAGGAGCGCCCTTTATGATTTTCTTAATAAGTTATTTTCTCTAGTTTACTTTACTGTAAGAAAACACTATATGGTGCAAAATACACATTAATTGACAATTTATGTTATCAGTAAGCCTCTGGTCAACAGTAGGCTATTAGTAGTTAAGTTTTGGGGTGGTTTTCTTAATGTTCTAGTCTTGACCGACTCATGTTTTTATTCAGTCATTATATACTTCATGCTTATTATTTGTAGGTAGTCACTCTAGAAATCACTAGAACTTCCAAGATTGATCAGGCATCACCCCCACCTCACTTTTAGAATATTAAATGGCTTAAAATTTCACCAAAAAATCAGGTATTTTGATATATAGTTATAACTATGAAGTAGAAAGCAATGAATGTCAAAGAAGCAATACAAAGTATTATATGAGCTGAATAGAAAATAGACATACATTTATTTTAAAACCTAAATATAACAGTTATAATGCTATGATTGTAGGCTGTTTGAGCATAAAATGGTAACCATTTTGTTTGCTAATTACATTACATATATTAATCCTGAATTTCAACTAGAAGACAAATGCTGAGTATCAGTGAGCCAGTAGATTACAATAGATTGGGTCAGTAATTTTCTACCTCCAGTGCTTACTTAGTGGTTATTATGTTGGTTATAGAATGTGCTGTGTGCTTTACTAATATTATTTCATGTAAGCATCTAAGATAATTCTAGAGATCAGTACTAATATCTCACATTTATTGATTAGGACGATGAGTTAGGTAGTACAATATTAGGTCTCTTATGTAGGATGACAATGTATTACATCTAAGCTTGACCACTCTCTCTGTAAAATGTGGCAAGTATTTAAACTGTCTGTAACTCTGATCTTGCTTCTGTAAAAGTGGTAAAATATATGTGCTTATCTCATATTTGGGGAGGGGATTAATTATGTTAATATACTGAAAATGCCTAAAAGAGAACTGGCCCATGGCAAGCAGTATATAAGCCTTTGCTCTTACTACGGTAGCCCAGTGAGCTGCAAAACCAGAACATCAACAGAGGTATACCTGGTTATTTCAATTATTCTGGGAGAAACAGAACTCTTAGGGGGGGTATATAATATCTGGTTATAAAAGAAGCATCCACGTTCCACCAGAAAAATCAAGAAATATTTTGCCAAATGTTTTTTCCCTGCATTTATTAAAATGATCTTATAGGTTTTTTTATCCTTTAATTTGTTAATGGAATGATTTTCTTTGATTGGTTTGTAAGGTTAAGTGCATCTTGAATTCCGGAGATCCTGAGATTCAGCCTAATTTAATAAAAACATAACATTATTTTTTCATATTGCTATGCTCAGATTGTTAGTGTCCATCTAATCTGTTACTTCATGAAAATTGTTCTTTATTCTCTGGCTGCTATCTGCATCTTTTGTCATTGTTAACCTGAAGTTTCTCTGTGGTGTTTCTAGGTGAGAATTTCTTATTTTCTTCCCTCTCATTCTTTTTTCCTTTCTCCCTCTCTCCCTTTCTCTGCCTTTCACCTTGCTTGGGATTCATTGGAATTCTTTAGTGTGTCAGTCAGTGTCTTTAATAAGCTCTGTAGGCCTATCACAGGAGTGAATATGAATTTACTTCTTTTTTTATTTTTTTTTATTTTTTAAGATTTTTATTTATTTTATTTTATCTATTTAATTGACACAGAGAGAGAGACAGCAAGAGAGGGAACATAAACATGGGGAGTGGGAAAGGAAGAAGCAGGCTTCCCGCTGAGCAGGGAGCCTGATGCAGGGCTTCATCCCAGGACTGATCCCAGGACCCTCGGATCATGACCTGAGCCAAAGGCAGATGCTTAATGACTGAGCCACCCAGCCGCCCCGAGTTTACTTCTAATTTATCCTAACATGAGAATCCTTTGGAATCCCAATTTAATGGAGGAAGTGTTTCCTATTACTTTCCCTTGACATTTTCAGCCTTTTGTACCTCTGGTCATCATTAAATTTAAGATCTTATTAGTATGGGTTGCAAATGCTTTCGAGGCAAAAGAGACTACAGTATTCTACTTACTCTTCTAAGTTTCTGTCTTCAACTAGATGTTGGTTTAATAATTTCTTACCAGTACAGGTGTGCCCAAATAATTTTCAGAATGTTTAAAATATGTCATCTACCATTGTTAGTCATTTTTATTATAAGATCTTAGTGCTACATATTACCAGAAAAAGAAGCATCATTTAAGCTGCTGTTATTTGTTACTGAGCAATGTATCCTTTGAAAATGTGTTGTTCACCAAATATATGTCATCAACTATTTTTTTTTTTTATATAGTTATCATGTGCCAGGCACTGTTTGGATATGTGGGATATTTCAGTGAACAGAAGAAATATCCCTGTGCTCATGGAGTTTGCATTCTAGCTTATTTTCTATATTATAAAAACTAAACTCTCTAATATACCTTCCTAAAGTAGGAAGGTAGATTAATCTTTGGGGAAATACATTAACTGTATTAAGTGCTACTTTGAAAATGGCAAATGAAAAATAAATTTTCTACCTCTTGTTATTTTTTATTTTCAGTTGTGTTTGAAAATTATTAGACAATCACATGAGGACTCCAAGCTGCTCTCATTCATAGTTTAATTAAATCAGTTAATTTAGCTTGCAGAGTGGTTTTTACTTTTAGGCTATTAAAATAATTTGATGAAATAGTTCAGTTTTGCTTTCTTTTGAGATCTGATATCTTCCTAAATCCAAGCTCTTCTGAACCTATACAGTATCTTTTGGTCTTGTCTCTTCTTTGGAGGTCTGCCAGGGTATTTGCTATTGAGTTATAATTAAATATTTTAATTATTTACTTATTTTTGTGTTCTCTACATCTGCTTTTTATTAGTCCTTTTCTTTGTCTTATTTGTATTTTTTTTTTCTTTCCTTGACAGCAACATTTTAAAATTGTTATTTGTTGTTGCTATTTGACCAGGCCAGTGTTTTCTATTTGTCCTTGTTTCTTTTTCGCTACAATTGATTTTTAACCACCCAAAAATAAGCTGTGACTTCCAGGTGCTCTGTGGCTCTAGTTGCAATTCCTTCTTTGAAATGGCTGAGTGAGCAGAAGATGACTCAACTCATGAGCAGGAAGCAAATGATTTCTTCCCTCATGAATCTTTGACTCAGCATTTGGCAAATTCTAGAGGTGTTAAGATATTTCCAATTGTCTCATTCTTCTACTTTCCCTAGATTGCTCCAGCATTTATGATCCATCAGAACTTCGTAGAAAGCCTCATCTTTTTTTGCTGCTCGTCAATATGATCAAAGTGGAAAAATCTGATAGTAAGTTTTAGGGGATAGTTGAGTTGCCAAAGTAGAAGAAAAATATCACTCAAGAAAGTTTTATTTTCTAAATTAAAGATTATCAGAGGACATACCATTTACAACAAACATTTTAAAAGAATTATTTAATAGAGATTTGACTACTTTTGTATTTTTTTTATTTTTTAAAGATTTTATTTATTTATTTGACAGGGAGAGAGAGAGAGACAGCGAGAGAGGGAACACAAGCAGGGGGAGTGGGAGAGGGAGAAGCAGGCTTCCCACAGAGCAGGGAGCCCGATGCGGGGGTCAGTCCCAGGACCCTTGGAACATGACCTGCTCTGAGGGCAGACGCTTCACGACTGAGCCACGCAGGCACCCCTGACTAACTGTTTTTATTACCTAAAGCAACATAGTACAGGAAAAATATAATTTACTCCACCATCAGGAAGCCTCATGCTTCTTCCAGCATATGTGTTCAATCAGAACATTAAAGGAAGTCTCAGTTTTACTTTTCATGACTGTATAATTTTTTTTTTTTTTTTGGCAAGTGATTTATACTATCAGATCTTACTTTGGTCATATATGGAATGAAAGATTTAATGTGGATGACTTCTATGATCCTTTAGAAGTATCTTTGCACATATATTTTAATATAGTCAAATTTACTGTCTTTTTCTTACAAATGCAGTCTTATGTCTTTGAAAAAAGTGGAAGGGTATTTTGATAGGGATTGCATTGAATGTGTAGATTGCTCTAGGTAAAACGTAAGGATCTGAAGGGGTACGTGCACCCCCATGTTTATAGCAGCAATGTCCACAGTAGCCAAACTATGGAAAGAGCCAAGATGTCCATCGACAAATGAATGGATAAAGAAGATGTGGTATATATATACAATGGAATATTATGCAGCCATCAAAAGGAATGAAATTTTGCCATTTGCAACAACGTGGATGGAACTGGAAGGTATTATGCTGAGCAAAATAAGTCAATCAGAGAAAGACATGTATCATATGACCTCACTGATATGAGGAATTCTTAATCTCAGGAAACAAACTGAGGGTTGCTGGAGTGGGTGGGGGGTGGGAGGGATGGGGTGCCTGGGTGATAGACACGGGGGAGGGTATGTGCTATGGTGAGCACTGTGAATTGTGTAAGACTGTTGAATCACAGACCTGTACCTCTGAAACAAATAATACATTATATGTTAAAAAAAAATAAAAAAAGAAGAAGAAGAAGATAGCAGGAGGGGAAGAATGAAGGGGGGGAAATCAGAGGGGGAGACAAACCATGAGAGACTATGGACTCTGAGAAACAAACTGAGGGTTCTAGAGGGGAGTGGGGTGGGGGGATGGGTTGGCTTGGTGATGGGTATTAAAGAGGGCGTGTTCTGCATGGAGAACTGGGTGTTATATGCAAACAATGAATCATGGAACACTACATCAAAACTAATGATGTAATGTATGGTGATTAACATAACATAATATAAATAAATAAATAAATAAATAAATAAATAAATAAATAAATAGAAACAAATGCAGTCTTATGAATTTTATTACATGTCTAAATTTGTATACCTATTATCATAACCAGGACACAGAACAGTTTTTTAACACCCCCAAAACTCCTCATTCTACCTCTTACAGATAAACCTTTTGCCACTCCCAGTTCCTGGCAATCACTAATTTGCCCTCTATCCCTATAGATTTGTCTTCTTGAAATGTCACATAAATTGAGTCATACAGCATGTAACCTTTTAAAGATTGGTTTCTCTCACTCAACATAATGCCCTTGAAATTCATTCAAGTTATCATGTGCACAAATAGTATGTTCACTTTTATTTTCTGAGTAGTATTCCACTATCTGGATTTACCACAGTTTGTTTATTTATTGACCCACTAAAGGGTATTTGGGCTGTTTCAGTTTGGGACAATTATGAATGGAATTTTTTATAAACACTCATGTGCATGATTTTTTAAAATAAATTTCCATTTTTATAGGGTAGATTGCCAGGAGAGAGATGCTGAGGCATATGTTATGTGTATATTTAACCTTATAATAAACTGCCAAATGAATTTCTAGAGTAGCTGTGTAATTTTGCAATTACACCAACAATGTGAGTGATATAGCCACTTTGAATTCTCACCAGCATTTGGTACTGAAGAATTTCTAAAATTATCTATTCTAATGAACATGTAGTGGTATCATATTGTGGTTTTAGTTATATTTTCCTAATGGCTAAAGGTGTTGAGCATTTTTTTTTTTGTCAACTGTATATCCTTCTTAGTGAAATGTTGATTCACGTCATTTGCCCATTTTCTAATTGGATTATTTGCCTTTTTATGGTTGAGTTTTTCTAGAGTTCTCTTTATATTAGGGATATAAGCCCTTTGTTAGACATGTGACTTGCAAATATTTTATTCTGATTGATAGCTTTTTTATTAAGACTGTTTATAGCAGCTTTAGGTTCACAGCAAAATGGAGAGAAAGTTACAGATTTCCCATACACTGTCTCCAGTATGCATACCCTTGCTCATCATCAGTACTCCCACCAGGGATTACATTTGTTACAATTGATGAACCTACACTGACACATAATACTTACCCAAAGTCCACAATTTACTTTAGAATTCACTCTTGGTGTTATACATTCTACGGGTTTGCACATATGTATAATGACATGTATCCATGATTTGATATCATACAGAGTATTTTCACTAACCTAAAAATCCTTTGTGCTAGGCTATTTATCTTTTTGTCCTCCCCAACCCATGAAAAACACTGAGATTTTCTCAGCTTCTTACTGTCTCAATAGCTTTGCCTTTTCCGGAAGGCCATATAGTTGAAATTATACAGTGTGTACCTTTTTCAGATTGGTTTATCTCACTTAGTAAAATGCATTTAAATTTCCTCCATGTCCTTCCATAGTTTGATAGCTTATTTCTTTTTAGTGCTGAATAATATTCCATGAATATGAATGTATCAGTTTATTTATCCACTCACCCACTGAAGGACATCTTGTTTGGCAATTATGAATAAAGCTGTTATAAATATCCATGTGCAGGTTTTTGTGTGGACATAAGTTTTCATCTTTTGGGGTTAATATCAAGGAGCCTGATATTTGGATTGTATGGTAAGAGTATGCTTACCTATGATATGTTTATCTATGATAAACCACTAAATTGTCTTCCAAAGTAACTAACCCACCTTGCCTTTCCACTAACAATGAAGGAGAGTTCCGTTTGCTCCACATCCTTGCCACCATTTAGTGTTGTCATATTCCAAGTTTGGCCATGGCAATAGGTTTATAGTGGCATCTCATTGTTATTTCATTTTCATTTATGTTTGCCTGATGATATATGATGTGGAAAATCTTTTCATATGCTTATTTGCTATCTGCATATCTTCTTTGGCCAAGAGTCTGTAAAAATCTTCAGCCTGGGGTGCCTGGGTGGCTCAGTCAATTAGGTGTCTGCCTCTGGCTCAGGTCACAATCCCAGGGTCCTGGGATCCAGCCCCGCACTGGGCTCCCTGCTTAGCGGGGAGCCTGCTTCTCCCTCTCTCTCTGTTGTTCGCCCTGCTTGTGCTCTCTCACTCTCTCTCTCTATCAAATAAATAAATAAAATCTTAAAAAAAACTTTGGCCTGTTTTTCATTGGGTTGTTTGTTTTTTTATTGTTGAGCTTAAAGAGTATTTTGCATATTTTTAATAACAATACTTTATCAGATGTGTCTTTGGCAAATATTTTCATTTAGTCTTTGACAGGTTGGCTAATTCTCGTGACATTGTCTTTCACAGAACAGAATTTTTTTAAAATTTTAAGTCCAGCTTATCAATCATTTCTTTCATGAATCCTGCCTTTGATGTTATATCTAAAAAGTCATCACCATACACAAGTCAACTAGGTTTTTCCTATGTTATCTTCTAGGAGTTTTTAGTTTTGCATTTTACATTCCAGTGTGTGATTCATTTTCAGTTAATTTTTTTAAAGATTTATTTATTTATTTTAAAGAGAGAGAGAGCAAGCAGGGGAAGGGGCAGAGGGAGAGAGAGAGAATCTCCAGCAGCAGACATGGGACTCAATCCCACGACCCTGAGATCATTACTTGAGCTGAAATCAAGAGTCAGATGCTTAACAGACTGAGCCACGCAGGTGCCCCATTTTCGGTTAATTTTTATGAAGAACGTAAGATCTGTCTTTAATTTTTTTTTTTTTTTATGTGGATGATCAGTTGTTCCAGCACCATTTGTTAAAATGTCTGTCTTTGCTCCATTGTATTGCTTTTGCTAGTTTGTCAAAGATCAAGTGACTACATTTATCTGAGTCTATTTCTGGGCTTCATATTCTGTTTTATTGATCTACCCATCTATTCTTTTGCTAATGCCGTATTCTCTTGGTTATTGTAGCTTCATAGTAAGTCTTGTGTTGAGTAAAGTCAGTACTCCAACTTTGTTATCTTTCAATATTATGTTGGCCATTCTGGGTCTTTTGTTTCTCAATGTAAACTTTATAATCAATTTGTTGATATCCGTAAAATAACTTGTTAATATTTTGATTGGGATTGCACTGAATTTATGTAGAAAGTTGGGATGAACTGACATCTTGACAATAGAATTTTCCTATCCAAGAACATGGAATATCTCTCTATTTATTTAATTCTTCTTTGATTTCATTCAGAGTCTTTTAGTTTGCCTCATATAGATCTTGTATATATTTTGTTAGGTTTATCCCTAAGTATTTTATTTATTTGAGTTTAATGTAAATGGCATTGTGTTTTTAGTTTCAAATTCAACACATTCATTGCCAGCATATAGGAAAGCAATTGAGTTTTGTACATTCACCTTGTTTCCTGTAACATTGCTATAATATCTTATTAGCCCTGGGAATTTTTTTTTTATTCTTTAGGATTTCTACATAGACAATCATGTCATCTGAGATCAAGGACAGTTTTATTTCTTCCCAATCTGTGTACCTTTTATTTACTTTTTCTTGTTTGATCTCATTAGTTAGAACTTCCCTATTATGTTGAAAGATAATGGTAATTGAGGACATACTTGCCTTGTACCTGATCTTAGTGAGAAAGCTTCAAATTTCTTGCCATTAAGTTTGATGTTAGTTGTAGGTTTTAATGATAATATGATTTTTCTTTTTTGGCCAATTGATGTGATGAATTGTATTAATTGGTCTTGAATTAACTTGATTTTAAAAATTAACAGGTTTTTTTTTTCAGAACATTGTTTAATTTTGATGAAGTTTTTGTATAAACTTCCTTTTATGGATAGTGAATTTGATATCATAACCAAGAGGTCTTCGCTTAACCACAGGTCATAAAGGTTTTCTCTTATGTATTCTTCTGGAAGTTTTATAGTTTTATGTTTTATATTTAGATCAATGACCTTTTTGAGTTTGTTTTTAAATTAGATTTGAGGCTAAAGTTGAAGTGTTTTTTGTTTTTTTTTAATCTTATTTTATTTCTGTTTGGATGTGTTACTGCTTCAAAACAATTTGTTAAAAAGACTTTTCTGTTTCCCTTCCGTTTATATCACTGCCAAATATTAATTGGGTCATATTTGTGTGGATCTATTTCTGGACTTTCTATTCTGTTTTATTGATCTATACATCTATTCTTTCACCAATGCCACAATGTCTTGTTTATGGCCACTTTATCATAAGTTTAAAAATTGGGTAACATTTTTTCCTCCAACTTTATCTTTCTTTTTCATAATGCTTTTAATAATTCTAGCTCCTTTTTCTCCTTAAAATGTTAATATTCTATAAATTATAGATTTATTTTATTTACTGAGCATGTTCTACTTTGTGTTTTTCTTCATTTTATGTATTAAGGAAAATGTTTTTATCTCTTGAAATGAGCTTAAATGCCAAAAATATAGTAGCCTTACCATAAAAGAGAACAAATTCAAAAATTCTCACTATAATAGAACTCAAAACATTTTTAAAAAAATATTTCCTATGTTAAGTTTACATAGGAATAAATTTTAGAAAATGTTAGTAACATTTAATTTTGAAGATTCTCTACCTCTGGGGAAGTATGGATGCATACAACTCAATTTTTAGATGTAAATGAACATTTTTTTAACTTGAATTATATTAAAATCCTATGTAGTATTGACTCTATTTTTTTCTTTTTTTTCTTTTTTTGCTTTCAATTTATTCTTTAAAAAAACACAGAAGCTCCCTGGATAGCAGAGTCAGTTGAGCGTCGGACTCTTAATTTCTGCTCAGGTCGTCTTAGGCTCTGAGATTGAGGCTCAGCACTCTGTGCAGTTGGGCTCGGCACTCAGTGCAGAGTCTTGAGATTCTCCCTCTCCCTCTGCCCCTCCTGTAGTGCTCTCTCTCACTCTCTCAAAATAAATAAATAAATCTTAAAAAGAAAAAAAACAGTGCCATACCTCAATGATAAAAAAAAAAAAAGAAAGTGTTAGTTTTTTGCTCACAGATGGGTAATTCTGAAACTCTGAGCTCTGCCAGTCCAAATCTATATATATTCTAATACCTTGGAATGGATTCATCTAGTGATGAAATGCATATGAGCAGTGAGTAATGGCTGAAGGTAAAGAAATTCTCTAGACTTCCCATCGATGATTGTGATATTCCTTGTGCTTCTTCTTCCTTGGCTTCTCAACCTTTACTTTGCCCAAGTACCATTTTACTTTTATTTTATTTTATTTTTTAAATTAAAAAAATTATTGAGATATATTTGATACATAACACTGTGTATGTAAGTTTAAGGTGTACAATATACTGATTTCATACATTTACAATGCAATTTAATTGCCATTGTAGCATTAGCCAACATTACTATCATGTCACATACTTACCATTTCTTCTAGTTTTTAGAACAATTAAGATCTATTCTCTTAGCAAGTTTAATGTTTAATACAGTTTTTTTGTCAATAATCACTGTACTGTGTACTAGGTCTCCAAGACTTATCTATTAGTTATAAAAAACATTCTTCCCATTCTCCCATCCCCAAATCCCTGGTAACCACTATTTTATTCTGTTTTTAAATTTTTTGTTTTGTTTTTGTTTTATTTTGTTTTAAATTCCACATATAAGAGGTATCATATAGTATTTGTATTTCACTGTTTGACTTAATCTCAGCATGATGTCCTCAAGGTCCATCCATGTTGTTGCAAATAGCAGAATTCATTTTTTTTCTCATGGCTGAATAGTATTCCATTGTATATATACACTACATCTTCTTTAGCCATTTATCCATTGACAGACACTTAGGTTATTTCCATATATTGGCTACTGTGAATAATGCTGCCATAAACATAGGAGTGCAGATATTTCCTTTGGATATATACCCGGAAAAAGAATTGCTATATTGTAGGGTAGTTTACTTTTAACTTTTTTTTTTTTAAAGATTTTTATTTATTTATTTAACAGAGATAGAGAGAGAGCACAAGTAGGCAGAGCGGCAGACAGAGGGAGAGGGAGAAGCAGGATCTCCGCCGAGCAGGGAGCCCGATGCGGGGCTCGATCCCAGGACCCTGGGATCATGACCTGAGCTGAAGGCAGCCGCTTAACCAACTGAGCCACTCAGGCGCCCCTACTTTTAACTTTTTGAGGAACCTCCATAATATTCTTGGTGGCTGAACCAGTTTAGAATCCCATCAGCTGTGCAGAGGGGTTCCCTTTTCTCAGCAACACTTGTTATCTTTTGTCTTTTTGATGATAGTCATACCTACAAGTGAGAGGTGATACCTCACTGTGGTTTTGATTTACGTTTCCCTGATGATTCATGATGTTGAACATCTTTTCATGGGTCTATTAGTCATTAGTATGTCTTCTTGGAAAAATGCTTATTTTTTTCCTCTGCCTATTTTTTAATCAAATTGTTTTGTTTTGTTTTGTTTTGAGTTGTATGAGTTCTTTATAAATTTTGGATATTAACTTTTTTGCAATACACAGTTTGCAAATATTTTCTTGCATCCTGTATATTACTTTTTAATTTTATTGATTGTTTCTTTTGCCCGAAGTTAATTTTGATATAGTCCCACTTCTTGATTTTCGTTGTTGTCATTTGTGCTTTTGGTGTTGTATCCAAGAAGAAACTATCCTTTCCCCCTGGATATTCCTGGCTCTCTTATTAAATATTAGTTGACCATATATTTGGGGTTTATTTCTGGGCTCTCTGTCACCATATTTTATTATTTATTCCTTTATTTACACACATTTTTGAGTGTCATCATATGCTATTCACTGTGATAAATAAAAGAGTGTCTGTTTTTTAAAACAATTTTGGTCTTTACTTTCTTTCCTAATAGCATCTTGACTGTGTCAACTTAGTGCCTTAAATGCATGCCTGGAAGTTCTCACCTTACTGCTTTGATTAACCCACATCTGTGAGAATGACTCTCAAATTTAGTTTTGTGATGTCATACCAACTTTTCTCCTAAAGTCTAGTTTTACATTTCTGGCTGTCATCTAAATTTGAATGTTTCAGGAGCTACTCAAATCAACTTTTCTGCATTAAAACCTCCTGTTCATCCAAATTTGTATGTTCCCCATCTTATCTTTCTCTGATATGCTATTATTCTCAAAGTCTCAAAACCTCAGCAAACATCTCTTCCATCTTTCTTCTTCACTGCATTCCATGAATTGCCAACTATGGTTGATTCAGCATATATAATGTCTCCATTATCGATCTTCTTTTTTTTTTAAAACACCACTCATACTCTTTGGTTCAAAACTTTGTTAAAACCAAAAAAAATACAGGATTTATGATGGGAACAAATTACACAGTTATCATATTTCTTTCAATATTCAGGATAAATGTCTGTGATAGTTACAGCATATTAACTGGAATATATACTGAAATGAAATTCATTTAGGGAAATACAGAAATCCAATGCCTATATGAGTAATGAGCTGTAGTGGAGTTTATCTGGAAGAGATGCTTGGCTCATTACCTGTAAGGGCAGTCAATAAAAGATATTTATGTTACAGATGAATTTGGTTGAATTTGAAATGCTGAACCAGGAAAGGGTTTATTGGATGCTCAGACCTACTGAGCATACTTTGGACACCTCAGATATTTGTGATATGAAGTTGGTGGCTGTTATATTTTTATTGATCCAATTAAGTTTAGGATATATCCTTTCAGGCAACTTACTGCTATCTGAAATAAGATAAATGTAGTAGTTTGATTATTAACATGCAAGCAAACAATGGTTTGGAAATGGTCTATTATAAAGGTAAAGCAAACTTAGCAATAGAATATATATATATATATTTAAGCATAAAAGATCTGTACAAAAATCATTTATTCAGAAAGAATTATCTGGTGCCATCTGAGTGGAAGATTCTGTGCTAATTTTTGGTGATATAGAAAGGAGAATTCAAATCTCAGGAATTTAAAATAAAATGTTGGAGTGAGTCAGCTAACCAGACAATTATTACATAGTGTGATGGTGTTCTTGGTTTTTTGTTTGTTTGTTTGTTTAAAGATTTTATTTATTTTTGACAGAGATTGAGTGTACAAGCAGGGGAGGCAGCAGGCAGAGGGAGAGGGAGAAACAGGCTTCCCGCTCAGCAGGGAGCCCAATGTGGGGCTCCATCCCAGGACCCTGGGATCATGACCTGAGCTGAAGGCAGACGCCCAACCGTCTGAGCCACCCAGGCGCTCCGTGTGATGGTGTTCTATCTGCATTAAATATTGAAGAGGGGCTTCTAAGAGTACTGGAGAAAGAAAAGCTTCTGAAAAGTAGGCATTGCATCTTGGTTTAGACAAATGAAGATGCTGGCTGAAAGAAAATAGAAATGGCCTGCTAGGTGGAAAAAAGAGTGAAATAGAGAGACTTTAGAGGGTACTGTGTCATTTCCTTACAATATGCACTATTTGAAACTTAACAGATGTACTGTCTTTGTCTTTTTGTGTCTATCTACATGTCAATCTCTTGGTACCCCAAATAATAATTCAACATATGAAATACACTAATACTCTCTGGTCAACAATTTAGTCTGTGCAGACTAGGACAATGAATAAGAGTTAACTATTGAATGGGAGGCAGAGTTATTCTGGGAAAAAGAAACACTGTAAATATCTGGAAGAACAATGTTTTGCAAATAAACTCTGAAGCCTAGAGTTTAGGAAGGACAGAGATGTAATGGAGAAATAAGGAGCATGTTGAAGTGTTTGGACAGATCACTGTCAAATTTTGCGTTACCTTGAGGAGTTATATGATTTATATTTTAGAAGGAGCAAAAAGGATTACATGCTTAATGATAGGAATGTGAGATGGATCATGGCACTTTCGAAGAACTACAAAAGCCATAGACTATATAGCTAGATTGTCTGAGAGCTTATAATATGAATAAAGGATGAGGGTGAGCAGAGGGAGTGGTCTACCTGGTGAAGGGTCTGTACATGTCAGGCTAACGAATTTCGAACTACTAAAATTTTTCAAGCAAAAAAAAAAGTTTTCTAAACATTCTGAGCCACATTTACTATTAATGTATAGGTATTTCTTTATTGCTAATAAGTCATTCAATTATAATGCCTGCTAGAATCTGGTAGAATGAATCTGATCAATATTCTTTTTTTATGAATTATACTCATTAAAGAAATTCTGTACAAATATATTAACTATTTTACAAGATTATATTAATTATAACAGATTTGAATACAACTTTATAACTTACATCTTTTTAAAGGAAACATTTAACTTAATACTAACAATGAAGTTGCCAGGTTAATACTTTAACACAGCTTTACAGATGTAAAAACTGTGACGTATTTTAAATAATATACTCATTATTACAAAGTTAGCATGTGATACAATTAGATCCAATCTGTGCCCCATATAGTTATGAGAGCTTACTGTATTATACAAGTGCTCTGATATTTTGGTTTCAGTGACTTGAGATATAAAATAAAGCATCTGGACTTATTTCTACCAAAGCAAAAGATTAGTTTATCTGGTAGAATCAAGTCAAAGTTAGTTATTCTGAGGGTTTTTTATACCTCTGAATACTTTTCACAAACTTTGACCTTGGCTATATTTCTATTCAAATAGAATATTTGAAGGTACGCAAATACAGCATGCCACATTAATGACAAAAGAATTTAGTGTTCAACAAACCTTGCACGTGAACTATTTTATTTTCTTATTTCTGTTACTATTTATATATCTAAATGTTGTACTCTCTGAAGCCAAAATACTTTCCTTGAATATTAAAAAGCCTTTCATAGTACATATACGTAGGAAATATGTAGACATTTTGATGTTTCTTTGTGAGAGTTATATGGGCGTGTGCGCATGCATGTGTATGTGTGTGTGATTTTCAAATTTCAAGCATTGTTGGTTTTCCTATTTATTTTAATTCAATTTCTAATTAAAAAAATTTCAATTCCATCGCCTCTGTTGCTTTGAAAATGACTTTATTGGTTTTCAAAGGGAGCATTTCTGTCTCTCAGATTGATTGATTTCAAAAACTATATTCAAAACAATAATGTTTTTAATAATTTTGCTATTGTTCATTAATGCTCTAGAAATTTCATTTGCTATTTATTAGGGGATCTTATGCACCTGTTCCTTTGAATAGTGTACATGAAATGGACAGATCAAGAATCTATGCTGCCCGAACAGTGTGTTTACCATGTGTATTCTTGGACTTCCATTATCTAAGGCTTTTTGCCAGAATGTGACTGTAGCATCTAATTTAGAGAACCACTTCACGCCTGCCATTTCTCCCATTATTTCTGTTTAAGTTGGCAGATGAGAATATTCTCTTTGGATATTTTCATTCAGCAACTTTGGATGCATGCAGATCTCAAATTATCATCTGTTTTATCAACAATTACCACTGAGTGAATCTGAGCCACAGTTTTTGCACCTGACACATAAGGCCATTTTTCTATTACTAAGTTAAAGTTATACTTCAGCCTGGTCAAGTTTTCAATAATATTGATGTTATTCAAATTGGATGTATTAGTTTCCCCATATATTCCATTGACTCTGAGGAATAATAAGTTGGAAATGATCCAATGTCTTCAACTCAGCAACAAATAATATAAAGTGTATTGGACATTACACTACATTTAAGAGTATAAAATATACTACCACATTAGTCATATCCCAAATGACAGTCTAACCTTGTTAAAAAGATAAATCAATAATAAAAAATACTGAATAAAAAGGAATATAATAAACTGTAAAGAGTTAACTGATGCAGATTAATAAATGTTGATGCTAAATACAATTTTTATAGTACTACCTTCCACTAATAATATTAATAGATGAGTCGTTAATTATTTGAATCTAGAAAGCCATGAGGTAATTATCAATCTAGTCAACATTATATGAAAAAGTAGATTTAAACTGTCAGGATAGTTCACATTAAGAAGGAGATGCTTAAGGTAATGGAAATAAACCTACAAATAGTAGATGGAAGATTTTCAAAGGAAGGGAAAACAAACACATGTTCTCCAAGGTTAATGAGAGAGAAATTTCAGAAAATTTATATAGAGTATAGGGTAGATCATTTTTTTAGGGTAGATCATTTTAAAAACTATTATATCCTGTAGTCTCTATTCCAGACCAAATGTACATAAAAGAATAGATCACATATGTAAAATAATCTGTATAAAAGCTCACACCACCATATTTGCCTTAGAGTCAACATATGAAGTGTATGAATTTTCTTCTTCCTTCCTACCACCCAAACTCACTTTTTTCCCCCAAAGATTTATTTTTTTTTATTTTGAGAGAGAGAGCACAAGCAGGGGAAGGAGCCGAGGGAGAGAATCTCAAAACAGAGTCCCTGCTGAGGGCAGAGCCCAACACAGGACTGGATACCACAAAGATGAGATCATGACCTGAGCTGAAATCAAGAGTTAGACACTCAACTGACTGGGCCACCCAAGGCACTTCCAAACTCACTATTTTTACTATAATTTTGAATGCTTAAAAGAAAGTAGAAGAGATGACATGGAGATAAATTTTAATATATATGAATGCTGTCAGAGATCTCAAATCTCTTGATGTGCATGTAACTAATGTATTGCAATTAACCTATACAATCAAAATCAAAGATATGAAGCTATATATACAGTTTTAACAAATTTGGTGTATTGTCTATCATAATTGTCATATGTATAATAAAAGCAACCAGTAAAATATGTCAAAATTTAAGAAAATGTATAAATGTGCTATTTTACTTTTTTAAGAAAATTGAAAATAATGTTCTTATAAATGATGTATTTATATGAAGTACATTTATATATAACAATGAAGATTTGAGTAATGAGTTAAAACAAAATGTTTGACATCTAGGAACATAAAATCTGAGCTCAATATAGAAAGATCAATTAAGGGTGCCTGGGTGGCTCAGTCGTTAAGCATCTGCCTTCCGCTCAGGTCATGATCCCAGGGTCCTGGGATGGAGCCCCGCATCAGGCTCCCTGCTCAGCGGGAAGCCTGCTTCTCCCTCTCCCACTCCCCCTGCTTGTGTTCCCTCTCTCACTGTGTCTCTCTCTGTCAAATAAATAAATAAAATCTTACAAAAAAAAAGATCAATTAAAACTGCATATCACAAGATATTTAAATGATAGGTAAATTGAAGCAAAGTAGATTAACTTTCAATGATTTGGGCTTCAGTGACTGGGAGGACAGGAATATAAACACTTGAGGCAGAAGATTTTATCAAATTATTATTCCTTGTGAATTTCAATATATCTCATAATGTTCCTAAATTAAAGATAAGAAATATACAAATGAAAAGAAATACTTCCATAATGACAGAAGGAGGACCTTGAAAAATTCACACTACTATAAAAGCAAAGAGAACACTTGGAAAATTATCAAAATCAACTTTTTCAGAACCTTGAAATTAACCAAAGGTTTTCAACATTTGAGGAGCTATTATTTAAGTAGGAGCACCTGAATATTGGCATGTGAATAGTTAAAACTTGGTGGCATTTTAACTTGCCCCATTAGTATACCCTTTCCTCTACATGGTGACCTCCAAAACCAGCATATTGTAACCTTGGTAGTTGTGAAAAGTAGCATCCTAACAGCCACTGGAGAGGGCAGAAGCATTTGTAGTACACCCAAGGCCCTATATACTAAAGATTGTCACTATTGGACCCATCTAGCAGCTCCCTAGAATAAGGGCATTTACAGGATTTGTCTTTACTTGGCCTGATTCAGTGCTCAAACAGTAATAATCCTATCACCATGGCTTTGGGTAAAACAATCAGTGGTGATCATTTAACTTCACAGCTGCTTGAGATACTGATACAAGTTGAGGCAAACAAGATACCAGTCAAAAACCTAGGAAAATACGAGAAATGAGATATGTATAGAGAG
Source organism: Mirounga angustirostris (assembly GCF_029215605.1). Taxonomy (NCBI): domain Eukaryota; kingdom Metazoa; phylum Chordata; class Mammalia; order Carnivora; family Phocidae; genus Mirounga; species Mirounga angustirostris. Next base: position 87,658,186 of record NW_026991713.1, on the reverse strand, counting down.
CTTTGAAAAGCTCCTGCATATTGCTGTGGATCTAAAAGATCACAATTATGAGCAAGTCTGTATATATGCCCAGAAAAGTCTTAAGAAGATTCAACAATATTATCACTGTTTTGCTTTGAGGCTCTGCACAAAGAGGAAGTGAAAGCTAAGGCAGAGTGGTAAACTTTTGGAAAATTAAAGATATGCCCCAACAGGGGCCCCAGGGTGGCTCAGTCGATTAAGCATTGGATTCTTAATTTTGGCTAAGGTCATGATCTCAGGATTGTGAGATCAAGTCCCAATCGCTCTGTGCTCAGCGGGGAATCTGCTTCTCTCCCCCTCCCTCTACCCCTCCCTGCGCTTGCACTCTTGCTCTTTCTCTTTCAAATACATAAATAATAAATAAATAAATAAATAAATAAATAAATGAATAAATAAATAAACCTTAAAAAGAAAGATATGCCTCAACATACACATAAAGCTAAACAGTAAAGAGTGGGAGATATAGTGATTCAAGGCATTTAAGGATATCTTATCTAATCATTAGCTGCCCACCAAACTAATAAAGAAAAGACCTCAGTGACTGCAATACAACACAGAATACAGACAGGAAAGTCACTAAACAAACAGCAACAATGTCAACAACAATAAAAGCCAGCAACAACAACAGTCCTAGGTGAGAGTGGAAGAATCTGATTCTCACGATCGCCACATTATATAATTTAAAAGGTCCACTTCTCAAAAATAATTATGAGATATGCACACACAAAAAACCAGAAAATAATGATGTACACAAAGTCAGGAAGAAAAAGATACCTTTCTTGAGGAAGCATAGATGTTGCACTTACAAAACAGAGACTTTAAGTCAGCTCTCATAAACATGTTCAAAGACGTAAAGAAACTTAAAGAAACTATGTCCAAGAATTAAAGGAAAGCATGAGACTGATGACTTACCACAAAGAGAATATCAACAAAATATATAAGGTTGCTGCTTTATATAACTACATATATAAAGTCAGGAATTAAAAAGTACAATGACTGAAAAAAAATGACTAGGAAGTGTGACAGCAGATTTGAGCTTATAGAAAGAGAAGCAGTGAAAGTGAAGATAGACGAATTGGAATTAGTGTAAGGAACAGAAAGAAAAAGAATGAAGAAAAATTAACGGAAACTCCGAGACCTATGGGATGCCATCAAACATACTAACATCTGCATAATGAAAATCTCTGAGAAATAGAAAAGAGTGGGAAGGAATTTTGAAGAAATAACAGAAATTGTTTCAAAGTTGATTATAAACATTAATGTACACATCCAAGAAAAACAAAGCTGAGGGCATCACACTTCATGACTTCAAACCTCACTACAGTTATAGTAATTAAAATGGTATAATACTGGCATAAAAACTGACACATAGACCAAAGGAACAGAATTGAAACCTAGAAATAAACCCCACATATATGGTCAACTAATATTTGACAATGGATCCAAGAGTACTCAGTGGAAAAGAATAGTCTCTTTAATAAATGGTGTTGGGAAAACTGGATAAACACATGCAGAAAAATGGAATTGGAACTGTATCTTATACCATTCACACAAATGAGTGTGAAATCAACTAAAGACTTAAACATAAGACCTGTAACCATAAAACTCCTAGAAGAAAAAATAGGGAAAAAGCTCTTTGATATTATTCTTAGAAACTTTTTTTTGGATGAGGGTTGACACCAAAGACACAAGCAACAAAAGCAAAAAATAATGCATGGGACTACATTAAATATAAAAGCTTCTGCACTGCAAAAAAAGTAATCAACAAAATGAAAGGCAACATATTGAATGGAAGAAAATATTTGACAACTATATATCAGGTACAGGTTATATCAAAATATTTAAAGAACTCATGCAACTCAATAATAAAAAAAAAAACCATAAACAATCCAATTTAAAAATGTGCACAGGAACAAATGACACTTTTCTGAAGAAGACATCCAAATGGCCAACAGGTACATGAAAAGATGCTCAACATCACTAATTATCAGGGAAATGCAAATCAAAACCACAAGGTATCATCTCACACCTGTGAAAATGGCTGTCATCAAAAAGACAAGGGATAACAAGTATTGGCAAGAATGGGGAGAGGGACGCCTGGGTGGCTCAGTCAGTTAAGCATCTGCCTTCGGCTCAGGCATGATCCTGGGGTCCTGGGATCAAGCCCCGCATTGGGCTCCTTGCTCAGTATGGAGCCTGCTTCTCCCTCTCCCTCTGCCTGCCTGCCTGCCTGTCTGCCTAGTTGTGATCTCCCGCTCTCTCTCTCTCTGTCAAATAAATAAATAAAATCTTAAAAAAAAATGTGGAGAAAAGGAAACCATTTGCACTGTTGGTGGGAATGTAAATTGGTTCAGCCACTACTGAAAATAGTATGGAGGTTCCTCAAAAAATTAAAAATAGAACCCCATATATTTCAGCAATCCCACTTTTGTCATATCCAAAGGAAATAACAACAGAATATTGAAAAGATATCTGCACCCCCATGTACATTGCAGCATTATTTACAATAGCCAAGTTCCAGAAACAACCTAAGTGTCCATGAATGGATTACTGGATAAAGAAGATGTGGTATATATATATATATATATATACACACACACACACACAATGGAATATTATTCAGCCACGAGAAAGAAGGAAATCCCTCCGTTTGCAACAACATAGATGGACTTTGAGCACATTATGCTAAGTAAGATAATTCAGACAGAGAAAGACAAACATTGTATTATATCAAATATTTTTGGAATTTTAAAAAATCAAACTCCCAGAAACAGAGAGTAGAATCACGTTACCAGGGACTGGGGAGTGGGAGAGCTGGGTAGAGAATAGTCAAAGGGTACAAACTTGCAGTGAGAAGAGAAATATATTCTGGAGATCTAATGCACAGCGCTGTGATTAGCGTCAACAATACTGTATTATATACTTCAAAGGTGCTAAAAAATTAGATCTTAAGTGTTCTTACCACAAAAAAGAAATGATAAATGTGTGACATGATGGGGGTGTTTGCTAACACTGTGGTGGTAATCATATTACAATACATAAATGTATCAAATGAACACATTGCACATCCTAAACTTACACAATGTTAAATGTCAATCATTATCTGAATTTTTTTAGAAGTGAGACTATATATGTAAAACACCTAAAACAAATGAAACTCCAATTATGATTGAAATGTAATGATATACTTTTTTTTGAGAATGTATCTGTGTTTATAAATATTTTTGTTCACATAATTTCCATTATACCATTGTTTCTTAAAATGGTGAGAACTCATAGAAGGCCAGAGAATATATTTGCTGGCTTTCGTGATTAAGAAACACTGTATTAAAATCTAATGGTTTTTATTTTGAGTTTAAACCCAACACAAACTCTGGCTTAGAAATGGAATTACAACAATAGGTCATAATTTGAACATCCTCATGACCCATGGTATTTTAATTCCTCATGGAGAACCTGTACACCATAGAAAACATGTCCATATACTTTCTAGGTTGATAATCTTGAGGAAGATATTTCACAGAAATTTATAATTTAAATAAGTAGTCAAGTCTCCAGATATAAATAAGAATGGCTGAAGGAGTAAAAGAAGCTACAAATAAAGGAAACAACGAAGAAAAAGAAGAAAGAAATTGAAGTCCAGGATCATAGCAAGAAAAATAGAGGAAGCAGTACCTAGAGAAATTCTCTGAGCTCTTGGAACACCTTGTGTGCTAATAGTAAAAACACTGAATAGGAATATAAAAGGAAATATTCTAGGCATTCTTGCTTCTCTATTCGTCATAGAGATTATTACTTATTGGAGGCTAACTGGCTCTCCACAAAATTAGTTTGTTAAAATTTTCACATAATTTATATTTTCATAAAAATCCATTGAAATTTTAATAGTGCAAGTCTTTATGTTTTCAAATAAAATAATCTCCATGTTGATATTTTTTTATTTCTTGGGTAAATCAAATTTTGCTTATTAAGATTCAACATACCAATTATCTATTCAACAAGCCTATCACATACCTTTCCCGATTTATAATCATTGATCCCTTCTTGCACAGAGTCATAGACAGTGTCTCTTTTGCCTATCTTCTGAGTAAGAGTTCCTGAATTCTCTAAAACTCCTTGTGCAGCTTTTTTTTAATGTTATGTTAATCACCATGCATTACATCATTAGTTTTTGATGTAGTGTTCCATGATTCGTTGTTTGCGTATAACTTTTTAAAGTACATCTCCTCATACTTCCTGCATTTTCCCTGTTTTGTGTATTTCTTTTCCTCATTTACCCCTGACTTACACTGGCATTACTAATTGTCTCAGGGCCATATCCATGAAAGAATGTGTGTGTCTGTATAAACTGAACATTTATATATCTTCTTTTTCTTTATATGAACTGATTGAGGGAGGCCATTTTTTTTTTCTTTCTGTCAGTGCAACTTGACTTGATAGCTTATTATCAGTAGATCAGATTTATTTGAAAATGTTAATTAGAGGATAGAAACAGTGACTTTGGTCTTTGGAAGAAAGTTAATTTTTCAAATAAACTAATAAATGTATATTTCATTTCAGAGAAATAGTGCCTTTTGCACTGAATCACAGTAAATAAGATAATATCTAAGTTTTATATTTCATATTATTTATCAAAGATAAGAAATTCTCTTAGTCATAAAAGACTTAGCAAAGTATGACAGAAGTTAAATGCAGAACTGTTTCTGTATAAAAATCACATAAACTTTTATAAAAAATGAGAAATTTAATCCTTATAATCATATATGCATTGTTGCTGTGTTTAGTGGGTATCACTCATGTGTGTTCAATTTAGTCCAGGCAATATTTTGGGAAGATTTTTGCCCTTCCAGATACTTACTAAAAGAGAAACATGAAAAATGATGCAGAACTAAGACATAAAGTTAGCAACTTCACAAAGATGAATGAATCATTGCACATTCAACAATGGATCTCATCAAAATTGTTCTTAGCATCACATACTTTACATTCAATGGTCAATCTATGAACAAACTAGTGACTGAGCTATGGGTTCCCCATCTCATTTATCACAGCAGAACTATATCTTTCGCATTTCAAGAAAATTACAGAAAATAAAACTGCAATAAAACCAAAAAGCTGGAAACAGAGATGACACCCATGACAACATTAAAAAAAAGGATACTGAAGATGTGCAGCCATCTGCTTAACTTACAATTAATGCAGCACAAGATCGATGTCTGACTTTTCCTGGAGCAATTTCTGACTGAACCTAAAACAGAACCCAATGGGAATGCACCAGAGACATAAAAAAAAATGCTCACCAAAATAGGTTTTATTATTAATTATAACTGATACATATATCACATATATATATATGCATTTCCCTGCGGCTCAACTTTAATTCAGTGAAAATATGTAAATATATAACATTTGTTCATCTAAACCATTGCTGAGATGAATCTATGATTTAGATCTGAGCTAACACAATGCATTTCTCCCAAGATGCTTATTCTTGGCTATAATCATTTCTCATCTGGGGCATTTCAACTGGGTAGACTTGTCCTGAAGTAGCTATTCAAACTAGAAACTTCAGATCACATATTTGTATGTGTCTATGAATAGAAAAGAGGCAAGTAAGAACAAGGGAAGAAGGAAGTGTATCTTTAAGGATAAACCTAAATAATGTAGACTGTTCTAGTAATGCTCTAAAAACTAGGCTAACTTATACTCTTGCAAAGCTATAGATCAGTGGTCTTCAAATGGAGATAAATATGCCTCTGTGAGCATGAGAAGAAAAATTTCAGGATTTCTATTCATATTTTACCTTGTACTTCCTCAAGTTATATTTTCATACAAAATATATTAATATTGTATAAAATATAACTTTTTAATTAGTACTAATCCATATATTGCCAGGACATATCCAGTTATTTTTCATATCCAGTTATATGGAATCATTACCACACTACCAACTGGTCTATATCTGACACCACTCACAACAGACAGATTGCAGAAAGATGTCCTTACAATAAAAATATTCATGGTCAACAAGTTGTATTAGAATAATCAATATGGACTCACAACTCAGTGGATATGTTCTTATCACTGACAAGGATAGAGTGAATCTGATTTGATTTGTCATTGCTGATTTTTGAAAGCCTAGTTTCTAAATTTGTAGTAGAGGCTTAAATTCCAACCTAAGAGATTCAAATTATGCTATTAATGGTAATGATGAGGAAGGTGTGAAAAAATTTTTTTGTCTGCTTATTCTGAATAAATCAGTATAAAGTATTAAAGAAAAGAAAAATCCTGGAATCAGATATGTGATCCCTGTGACTATGGGTTTGTGTTCGTAAAGCATATAACTTAGAAATAAACACCTATAACTCATTTGGAAAAAAATATATATATAATAAAATTCGTGAAACTTCGGGCGCCTGGGTGGCTCAGTCGTTAGGCGGCTGCCTTTGGCTCAGGTCATGATCCCAGAGTCCTGGGATCGAGTCCCACATGGGGCTCCGTGCTCAGCGGGAAGCCTGCTTCTCCCTCTCCCACTCCCCCTGCTTGTGTTCCTGCTCTCTCTGTCTCTGTCAAATAAATAAATAAAATCTTTTAAAAAAAATTCGTGAAACTTCTACAAAATTTAACACTTAGAGAAGATATATTTAGGAGACATATTGTTGAAAAATGTTAACTTAAAAAATAATACAGCTTTTCATGGGTTCTCCTTTTACCTTGAAAATTAAAATATACTTTACTTAAAAAAAGAACTTGTAGTAGGAGAATAAGTAGGATAGGAGGGATGTTGGAGTAAACTCTGCCAATAAAATATAAAAAGATATGAATTTTGCAAACATCCTCTTCCAGACTGTGCTTTGCTTGTTTACTCCCTTAATGGTGTCTTTTAATGAATAGAAGTTCTTAATTTTAATATAACCCAATTTATCTTTTTTTTTTCTTCTGGAATAAGTACTCTGTGCATTGTTTAAAATTTTTATACATGTCCCAAGGTCTTAAATAGTTTTCCCTTATGTTTCACTGTAAAAAAAATTTAATGCTTTATAATTCACAGTTAGCTATAAAAATTATCTGGAATACTTTTCCTGCATAATTTAAGGTAAGGGTCAAGATTCATTATTTTAATGGATGGACATGCACCTGTTATTGAAAATACCATTCTTCACATCCCCGCCAACATCTGTCGCTTCCTGACTTGTTAATTTTAGCCATTCTGACTGGTGTGAGGTGGTATCTCATTGAGGTTGGGATGCGGAGAAAGGGGAACCCTTCAATACTGTTGGTGGGAATGCAAGCTGGTGCAGCCACCCTGGAAAACAGTATGGAGGTTCCTCAAAAAGTTGAAAATAGAGCTACCATATGACCCAGCAATTGCAGTACTGGGTATTTACCCCAAAGATACAAATGTAGGGATCCGAAGGGGTATGTGCACCCCAATGTTTATAGCAGCAATGTCCACAATAGCCAAACTATGGAAAGAGCCAAGATGTCCAACGACAGATGAATGGATAAAGAAGATGTGGTATATATATACAATGGAATATTATGCAGCCATTAAAAGGAATGAAATCTTGCCATTTGCAATGATGTGGATAGAACTGGAGGGTATTATGCTGAGTGAAATAAGTCAATCAGAGAAAGACATGTATCATATGATCTCACTGATATGAGGAATTCTTAATCTCAGGAAACAAACTGAGGGTTGTGGGAGTGGTGGGGGGGTAGCAGGGATGGGGTGGCTGGGTGATAGACATTGGAGAGGGTATGTGCTATGGTGAGCACTGTGAATTGTGTAAGACTGTTGAATCACAGACCTGTACCTCTGAAACAAATAAAACATTATATGTTCAAAAAAAGAAGAAGAAGATAGCAGGAAGGGAAAAATGAAGAGGGGGAAATTGGACAGGGAGACGAACCATGAGAGATTATGGACTCTGAGAAACAAACTGGGGGTTCTAGAGGGGAGGGGGATGGTGGGATGGGTTGGCCTGGTGATAGGTATTAAAGAGGGTGCGTACTGAATGGAGCACTGGGTGTTATACGCAAACAATGAATCATGGAACACTACATCCAAAACTAATGATGTAATGTATGGTGATTAACATAACATAATAAAATTAAAAAATAGAATAAAGAATAAATAAAAATTCTTATTTTAGAGAAAAAAAGAAAATACCATTCTTTTAAATCTTCAGTGCAATGCCAATTTAGGTAAGATCAAGACAACTTATTTTACAATAGTAAACTTCAAAAGAGCATGACAATGTTTTATAACTTCTTTCTGAGTACATCATCAACACTGACCAATGGGCAGAAGGCATCAGAAGATAAGTGGTGTTGTAGTACATATTGTTTAGTACATTAGTATCTTTTAAATTATTTATTATTTTCAGAATAAAAAAATCCATTTCTGCTCTGAAACCACATGTTATTATTCCATCTAATTAAGCTGACACTTAATAATTCTTATAATACAATAACTGAAAAAAATTTTCATCCTTTGAGTTTTTTTTTTCCCTTGTTGCTGGGCATCTATTAAATTATTTAAACACTGAAATACTTAGTATGTTCACAGGGCCTAGCACATAGTAGATAGTAAATAAGTACCTTTGCATAAATAAATAAAAATCTCATTTTTCAGATACTTCACTCATAAGTGAGAGGAAGCTAATGTGTCAAAATCAAAAGATGGAATGAAAGGAATATTTCTTAATTTCTAAGAGGCATGTGTTAATTTATTTTATTGCAAGCTTATGTGTTTCTGTGTATGCACGTATGTATGTTTGTATATATTCTGCTATAGAATCCCTTCATATTTATTGATTCATAAGGATAACTTACCATAAAAACGTTAACATCTCTACAGGTTAGGATATATTTTAATGTATTTATATGGCACAAAAAAATGCCACTTTTCCTGAAAGACAATCCTGTAGCAAGAATTGACAACTCTAATTGCTATATAGACATTCTCTGGGATGTTTCCTCCTCGCAAAAGTCTTACCATGATAAGGTCTGACAACATTCCTAATGTGTGGCAAAGCTGTCTACCAAAATTTACAGTGCTACTTTAAAAATATATCAGCGAAAAATCTAGTAAGGATATAATGCAGCAGAAATCCATCCATCCATTCATTCATTCATTCCAGCACAGTGTTAGGATCTGAGAGTGAAACAATGATAGCTGATTCTGATGTGCTCTGATATATCACTCTTGCATAGAAAGGAAACCAATTTAGGTTTCTGGGTGACAGGTGAGAGGAAGGTAAAGTCAGAGGTCAGGGATGCTAGGGAGATGCGTATTTAGTTGGAGTTTCTACCTTCAGGATAGGGATTATTTTCTCTCTGTCTCTGTCTCTTTCTCAAACATAATTTCTTTAGCTCAAGTTGAGAATTGAGCGTATACTATGGTGAATGCACACAAACACTAATAAAGTACATCTAGAAGTCTTTTTATTCAGCTTGTTGAATATGCATTGCTAAAACTCAGGTACCATATAGAATAAAATATAATATACTTGATATATGGCCCTTCATACTCAAGGTATCCCAAAGCACTTTACAGAGCAATGACTTAGATAATGTAGTGCAGTGATTGTGTTGGCAAACTTGACTGTCATTACTAACTCAGCAATAGATCACACCATAGCCTTGAACATTATAACTTGTTTGAGTGAAAGAAGCAAAGTTAGCTAAAATTTTAAGATCTGTACCCTGATAGATTTTTAAAATGACTTCCTGTATTGTTATTTTTCTTCTAAGTCTGACGTTTTATTTAAACAACACACTATTCCTTTTTCCAAGATTTTACCCATCAGATGGCACAGACATCAGAGCAACAATTTTTATTAGACTGTACGTTCAAGGAAGAATAACCTGAAAATTAGAAATTAGAATCCAGTTCAAGTTTTATGGATTTAAATCTATTTTTCAAGAAAATTTTTCTGTGTTCCACAGATAAAGCTTGGAGAAGTTGTTTTAGTGTGTGTTGTGTGTGTGCTCGTTTGTTTGTTTTTTTCTGTGGGGGGAGGGCATCAAGTACTGAAAAAATATATGTCTATTGTAATAATTTATTTTATTGATATCTGTGATATACAGTCCTAGGAATTTCATATATTTTACTTTCAATCCTCATAAGAACCCTATGAAATATACATTATTACCTCCAACTTGCATGTGAAGAAACAGGTGCAGAGATATTAGGGAACTCATTCAAGGTCATATGTTAATAAGTAGGAAAGTAGTCTTTAAACCTAACTCTGTCTTGCTCCAAAGTGTATGATTCTTTCCCTACATGAAGCAGTCTATGAAGTGTAAAGACAAGGAATATGTTGATTATGCTTCATTCAAAATTGAAATTGGAAAGTAGTCTGACAGTAATGCAAATGTATATAGGCTAAGATTGTACATCAAATATAAAGCATAAAATACTAACGAAGATGATGTTATTCTAACAAATGAAACTATCTTGAAGTTTCAGAATAATTTCAGACACTTCCAACATTCAAAAATAGTCTCTGTGACTACTTGTAGAAGCAAACCTCTCAAATTGGATGTTAATCAATGTAAAGTCAGGGCCAAAGTCTAATTGTTTTCTCACAGAAGTTATTTGACTTTATATAACATTTGGACATGAAAACAAAATTATGTACTTAAATATCCATTGCCTGTTAGATATAAAATCCTAAACTAGGGATTGTGGAATTACAAATATGAACTAAATATGGATACTGTTCTCGAGAAACTTACATTTTAGTATATTTGTACATAAATTTCGAAATGCAGGAATTAATTAATAAAGTGAAAGAACAAAGGAAAAAGTACTGGAAGTACAAAAGATGAAAGAGTTCCAGCAGGAAGGTCAAAGAGGACTAATAATTAAAAGGTACAATTGCACAGATAACATACATTATGCTATCTTCTCTCCCTAATGTTGTCCTCCACTCTCCTTCATATAATGATCAATAACATCATTGTATATTCAGACACTTATCCAAGAAATCTACACTTTCCCTTTGGCGTTTCTTCTTCTTCATACAGTTCATCCAGCATGAAAGCTGGCGATTCTAGCTGGTAAATGTGTATTTCTTTTCCACGAGCTTTACCCTCTTTTCCTTATTCTCATGATAGTCCAAACTTCCTTTACCTCTCATTTAGATAATCCCCAGTCTATCCACATCTGGATTTGCCACATTTCAGTCTTCTCGTCACACAGTTCCCTTCCATAATGCAGATATCACTCTGTCATCTCCATGCTTAAATTCTCATTGTAGTCCTCATTTAATTCACACTTCTTAATCTATTTTATGGGGCCCTTTTTGATGGCAGCTGCTTATTTCTCATGTCATTTCCCCACTTTCCACTCTATCTACTAACCTCCATTCATGTAGGTACTTAAAATTCTTAGAACACACTCTGATTCCCAGTATTAAGACTCCTACAACAAACTGTTCCAATTGCTTGGAATGCTCCCACAACACATACTAATGTTTTAGATTACAGCTGAGCATTCACTTCCCCCAGCCTCACACTCACTGAGCATTAGAGAAAACCACATACTGCTTTGGGTACCTTCACCATATTTTCTCTTAATGGCATTTTTCACACCCATTGTAACCACCCTCTGTATACCTCACTAGACTTTAAGCACCACAAGAGCAATATCTGGCAAATATTAGTAAAATGAATTAACAAATGTATTTATTTTTCTACCTCTCCTCAAGATTGTAATTTAGTTAGTTAAAATTTAGCTACATAAGAATTAACCTGTCAATAACTGCTTTGCAAAATTTTACAGTGGATTGAAGAAGAGAGAGTTTGTCATAAACCCCCTCAAGGTCCATCTTGTTCTCTAGAACATAAGCTCACTTGCATAGTATGGTAGATTAGAACAAAGATGTCCATGTCCTAATTCCCAGGACCTGCGGATAGTTACCTCACATGGCAAAAGAGGCTTTACAGATGTGAGTAAGTTAAGGATTTTGAGATGGACAGATTGCAGTGGATTATCCAATGGCTCACTGAAATCACAAAGGTTCTTATGCAAGGGGTTCAGCAGGATTAAAGCACGAATGGAACATGTGGCATGATGGAGGCAGGCAGTTGAGATGGTATGAGAAAGAATCCACAAGTCAAGGAATGTAGGCTACCTTCAGAACCTGAAACAGGCAGGAAGCGGACTCCCCTCAGAACCTCCAGAAGAAACCAGCCCTGCTGATTCCTTGACTTCACATTGATTTTGGACTTAAGACTTCCAGAAAATTTGAGAGAGTGCATTTGGGTTGTTTTAGGCAATGAAATTTGTGGTGCTTTATTACAGCAGCCATAGAAAACAAGGACATATAGTGATTGTCACATGGCAGAAAAACAATACATATTTATTAGATGAATGAAGGAAAACCCTAAGGGCAATGATGCCTGAAGGTGTAACTGAAAAAAAAAAAAAGCAAAACTGCAAAGTCAGGAGCCCATAGTCACAGATGGCTACCCCAGTTTTTGGAAATGTTGGTTAGAAATAATTTTAAGAAAAAAACACAGATGGAAACAAAAATACCTGATGAATTGAAAGGTGCAGAATAGAAGCATTGCTTCTTAAAGTGTAGTATGTGCCAGAAACACCTAAAAGGCTGGGTGCCCACTCCCAGATTTCAGATTTAGTAGTTCTGGGATGGGGCTTGAAATGTTCCATTTTTAACAAGTTCCAGGTAAAGCTGCTGCTACTGGTCCATGGGTGACACTTTGAGAACCATTAGATTAGAGAAATATCTATTATTTTTGATTCTCCTTGTTTTAATCAACTAATTTTAATAGCTGATCTGTTTCATGTTTTCAAACATCTCCTATGTGGCTTTTACAGTTTACTCATTTTCAAAAAATATTTGCATCTTCAAATGCATTAGCCTTCATTTTATATGTAAAAGATTTATACTTATTTTAAGTTGAAGAATTAGTTGAAATGGCATTACGTTTCATAAGATAATTATTTTTAAAAAGAGAGGCTTTCTAAATATGTAAAACTCTAATAAAGATCCAAAAACCTTCAATCTAATTTCTTAAATATTGATGAATGTAGACATTTGGAGGGATAATGGAAAAAGTTTAACTTTAAAAAAGTAATAATGTTAAAAAAAATAAAAATAAATAAAAATAAAAAAGTAATAATGTTGAGTAAAAAAGTCAGATACCCAGAGTATATAATCTGTGATTCCATTTCTGTCACATTCAAAAAGCAGAAGAAATTAGGGGCAGGTAGTAACTGGGAAGGAGCTCAAGGGTGACTATGGGGTTGATGATAATGTTCTATTGGTTGATTTTGTTGCATGTGCACTTATTAAACTGTACACTTATTACCTGTGTGTTTTTATACATGTATTTTATGTTTTAATTTAAAACACTTATTTAAAAAAAAACCTGAAAGGATTATTTCATATGTGTTTGCTACAGAGTGTTTGTTTGTGCTTGGGTCTTTTTATGTATAGTTCCTTGAAATAATTTTTCTGTTGGCAAAGTGATTCAGATCTACTTTAGATAGATACTGTGACATAACTATTTCCTGAGATTATTCTTCAGCACAAGTAATTTTTAAAAAGTGAAAAAGTATTTTGCTTTCCAACACTTTCAATGAGAACCTACTGGATTTTTAACATATTTGTCTACATGAATCTTATAAGTGCATCACATGTGTACACAAGACAATTTATATGAGTTCTTTTTTGTAAATAATTAAATATCACTCTTAATATATAGAAGGTAAAATACAGAAGTGCAAACAGAAAAAAAAAACCCAAAGTGTTTTTTTGTTTTTTAAATTATTTTACAATATGATGAAATTGAAAACTCATTACTGTGTTTATCTTAGTTTTTAATTCATTCCTTTTCCTTCTCTTGCCTATAATCTATTCCAGGAGCACTGTGTCATACTTAGCTACATTATAAAGAAGTGAAATAATTGGTTATTCAGTCAGTGATTCTACTGGATTAAAAACAAGACAGGTTGGTAATGATCCAGCCAAAGTGAATAAAAAGAGAACAGGTAAGCACATATGGTACAACATCTGCTTTCAAACTTAGAAAATATCTTCTCTAATCCCTGAAGCTTTCTTGGCTTTTCTTCTTAATTCTCTTTCTTTGCAGAAAGCACTGTGAAAACATATCCTGACTATTTTTTACATTTATTATAATTTTTCCAAATATTAAATCACTACAATTTCCATTTCACAGTTTCTGATCCTATCACAAAAGCTTCTGAATACCGAAGCAAATAGATTTAGAATAGTTAAACATAATACTGAATCTGAATCTCAAAAATCTTTCTCTTCTTTAAGTGTATTCAGTCTGTTTCATTCTTTATCTTTTATGACAGGAAGTATTTTTGATTTTTTAAAAGCCTGTCAATACATTGTGGGAATTTTATATAAACAAGTGTATTATATATTTTACTTGTATTATTCTTTATCTTCACCAAAGATATCTGAATGCACCCAGGCACCATTCTGAACACCATGGTGCTTTGAAAATACATTTTAATCTTGCTTTCCTTTCCACAAAGACTTTAATTTGCTATCCTCTTAAATAGCTGAATGAGAAAAATTAGTTTTAAAATGCATTGCTTTGATTCTTGATAACTCAGGATTTCTGATAATTCAGAAATTCAGGTTGATCTATTAAATGTATTTTCCTGTTTATTGGGTAAACAGGTTCTATAAGAAGAACTTAGAAGTGGTCTTCCAATTGTATGAATATTCACTAATTATTGAAAATTAATTATTCAACAATATTTACTTGTTCAAATCTCTAACATCAACTGATGGCTTTTCACAATAATCTTGCTACATTCCTGTGAATCTATTCTACCTTTTACTGAGCACCTACTGTACCATGAATTTTTCTGACATCCATCTCATTGATCCTCACAACTATCTTGTGAGGCATCATTCCCCACTACACAGACTGGAAAACGAGCCTTAGAGATGGTGAAATAGTGTTTGAGGTCATGGAGCTGGTAAAGAGGAGGCTGGCTCTTCATTCCAAACTCGGCCTCTTTGATTCCATAACCTGTGTGCCCCTGAGTCTATGTTAGTATATTTATATCATAATACTTATGAATTTTAATGTATTCTCTCCTATTTGAATTAAATGAGGATTCATATAAAAATTCTAAATTCTATATGGAGTGAGGAATATTGCATTCATTTTTAGAATCACTGTAACAGGGCGCCTGGGTGGCTCAGTTGGTTAAGCGTCTGCTCAGGTCCTGATCCTGGGGTCCTGGGATCGAGTCCCATATCAGGTTCTCTGCTCAGCGGGAGCCTGCTTTTCCCTCTCCTCCCTGCTCCTGCTCTTTCTCGCTATCGCTGTCTCTCTCTCTCCCCAGTAAATAAATAAAGCCTTAAAAAGAAAAAAAAAAAACAGTGTAACAACCATTCCCTTAGTGACAGCACTAGGAAGGTATTGCCAATAAGAAAACTCAGAGAAACATGATACAGGTCCGTGATGGGATGGCTTTTGGAAGACTGAAAATACTGTGGTGAAGTTTTCTTACTTCTGATGACTAAGATGTATTTGAAAGATGCACTAATTCACTTAAGTCACCAATTTTACAGTTAGAAAATTATCTCTTTAGTATTCTCAATGTTGATATTTAGAAAGAAGTTGTTTATGTTTGCTTGTCTCTAAAGCAGAACAAAATTGATATGTTTAATCTACTTCAATGTTGTTCTTAAATAATTCTATAGTTTCACCTTCTTTTATATTATGGCCTCACACAAGAGCTAATAAGCTTATAAAATACACTTCTTACATCTTTGTTTTCATGTAGATTAGCTTTTGAATTTCTGAAGGATTTCTGTTTCTTTGATACTGATAATCAGCCATTTCTTGTCTCATAATAGTTTTTAAGTGATAAAAATATGATCATTAGCCTCCTTTTACTTGTACATCTAATTGGTTCACTGTGACCATGAGTTATAATCAACAAGAGATCTGAGAATTACTCAACAAGTGTTTATGTTATTATTAACCAACCATTTTATATTGTCAGCATCTGCTTCAATATCATCCTCAGATTATTCTAATCTGACCTATTGTCTTTAGATAAAGATCCTCAGTAAAAAGGTACACATCCAGCATTGGAATAACAGAGGAAGGAAGAAGAGTCTATTCAGAGAGAAATACAATGTAAGTGAATTTGGTATTATAGTACCAGGTGATAAAATGCTATTGTACTGTATTCCACGCTCACACAAAAATAATAATAATAATAATCAGTGACTCCTCAAGTGCATTTACTAAAGAGAAAACAAGATGAAAAAGAGAAAGGAGACAAATGGAAATAATCAGTTCTCTTCTCCTGGAAGGCAGATCCCTGCTAAGCAGACTCCTCAGGGAGAGAGAATATCATTTTCTGCCTGTCCAGGACTAAAGCTGCTAAGGAACAGAAATGCATGGCTTTCTTAGGAACTGTCACTTTTGTGGAGGGAAAGATTTAGGGGACTTATCCAGCAGCCTGGAATACTATATAATAGAAGCATCATTTTTTTTTTTTTTTTAATAGCAGTGGCCCAACCGGATTCCCTTCCAGCATTGCCCATGATGGCTGCATCCCTTAGCCGAAAATGATTCGTTAGTGTGGAGTGAGGGGCTATGTCTCTCTTTTGCCTAATGTGACTTCGTCTTCCCTCAAGCATTTCTTGAGTGGCTTTAAAACAACTTCTCTCCCGGGGCTGCTGGGTGGCTCAGTTGGTTAAGCAACTGCCTTCGGCTCAGGTCATGATCCCCGAGTCCCCCAATGGAGCCCTGTATTGGGCTCCCTGCTCAGCGGGGAGTCTGCTTCTCCCCCCTCTTGTGCTCGCTCGCTCTCTCAAATAAGTAAATAAAATCTTAAAAAAAATTCTGTTTAAAAAAAACTTCTCCCCCAGTGTGAATGGGATTGATTAGTCATAGAATCAAATATTGTTCAATTATATCACAAATATATATATATAATCATAGTTTTATGATTATTTGTTTTATGATGGTTCTGTTTGTATTAGGAGCAAAATCCATTGCAGAAAGTTAAAATGCATGCCTGTCTAAAGAAGTATTCCAGAGGTTGCATTTTGAATTGGCTTCAAAAATTACGTTACTTGAGCACAGTAGGGCCCAAAGTACATAAACTGGTTTATCCAGTCTCTTCTTGTGAAAATTATAAATCTAGCCATTAAATATGATGCTATATCTCTAAATCCTATAAAAGCTTATAATTTGCTCTCTACTTAACTATGCACTTTAACTAATTATTTAAATACGAATTTATTACTAACACAAATGTGCCTGATTGACAGTTAAATAGGCCTTTCCTTGTGTAGTAGAGCAACATATTCATATGCTTCCTCTCATAGACACTTAGCATCTTCAAATTAACAAATAACATGGGTCTACCTCTGTTGCTAGGTGGTGAAGGTGGGTAGAGATAGATTATACACCGGTGTCTAGCTTTAAAATTCTAAGCACAGAAGTGTGCATATGTGTGTATACGTATAGACACACATATATGTGTATCTGTATGTATAAATATACATATATATGAACACAGGTTGTATTTTATTTTCTCTTTTTTCAAAATTAAGTTTTCAGCTCTCAGTATGTTCTAAGATTAGAATCTTCTTTTTTTTCTTTCCACGTGGTTGATGGCTACTCAAAAAAGTCTTTAGAGCCAGCTCTACCTATTTAGTCAGTCCCAAGTTGATATATGTGATTCACAATGGACGGTAAAGTTTTAGATTACTTTATCATTGACTCCTTATCTTTACCATAAAGATCACAATGGAAGAAAAATATACCTAGATTACAATTACAAAAAGTATTACTTTTACAGATGTTAACAATTTACAAGTTATTTAATCACCGACTCTTTTTTTTTTTTTTTTTTTTAAGATTTTATTTATTTGGGCGCCTGGGTGGCTCAGTTGGTTAAGCAACTGCCTTCGGCTCAGGTCATGATCCTGGAGTCCTGGGATCGAGTCCCACGTCGGGCTCCCTGCTCAGCGGGGGGTCTGCTTCTCCCTCTGACCCTCTTCCCTCTTGTGCTCTCTGTCTCACATTCTCTCTCTAAATCTAAAAAAGATTTTATTTATTTATTTGACAGATAGAGAGAGAGCACAAGTAGGCAGAGTGGCAGGCAGAGGGAGAGGGAGAAGCAGGCTCTCCGCTGAGCAGGGAGCCCGACGTGGGGCTCGATCCCAGGATCCCGGGATCATGACCTGACCTGAAAGCAGCCGCTTAACCAACTGAGCCACCCAGGTGCCCCTTAATCACTGACTCTTAAATTGCTAAATCTTTTTTCCTCTCTTGCTTTTTTTTTTTTTTTTCTTTTTCCATTCAAGTGCACTCTATTGAATGCATTCAAATCTATCCTACCTTCTTTGCCGCTTAAAAGCTTTTATCAGAGTTGTCCTAGGACTTTGAGTCTCTTGCTAGGTAAATATCCTAGCCACCGACCACCCTTTTACTACTTAGGTATTTGTATATAAGGCCTCTTGAGGTTGTATGTAATTCTTATTGATATCGTTACCTTTTAACTGGCTGGGGTCTTTCCCTATGAGTGTTTTTTGAAGCTAGCAGAGAGAATGACACTCCTAAATAATTTTCCCCCCAGGCACTTAATGCCACACAACTGAATTGTTATTAAAATTTGCATGATCTAAGAAATAACTTTTGATCTAAGTTAGTTTGGTTTAAAACCAATGACATAAGTATAAAAAAATCTGTTACAAGTTTTCTGAGTTTTACAGTCACTTTCTTTTTGTTATAAAATTAAATCAAAAAGAAGAAGACTTTATAGAATGATATAAGCATACCTTTCCTTTTTTAAGAGCAATCAATTTTATGCATTTAAAAGTGTATGTATTTATTCGAGTATGAAATGTAAGAGGCAAAGAGAAAGAGAAAACTTATGGTAATGATATTTATTGATAAAAATTTTTCAGCATATATTCAGTTAATATTGGCTGATAAATATGATAGAGGGTACTTGTTCAAATTTGTGGCATCATTATACATTAATTGTCTCACATAATTCTGCAATGTATTTGTTATTTGCTACCAGGAAGACATAAAACAGATTATCACTTCTTTGTGTTCATATTTATATAATCATGCCTGGATTACGAAGTTAAGTTTTTATTTTAAATTCTCTTTCCATAAATACTTGACTTGAATAATTATCTCATTTATAGAGATAAAGCTAGACTGGATTTGTTAGAAAAATGATCATATGTATTTTTAAGGGAAATGCATCAATGCTATATATGTATTGTTTTTCTTTCATTTATTTTCATATGGTCTGACAAGAGCTTCTCTTAGGATAATAGGAGACGGCTAATACCAGCCAGAAAGTGCAGAGATAGTATGCCTTGTGAAATAAAAAATCAATGTGATATGTCTACATTTTCTATTTTTAATAGAGCTATTTTTTTCTTTTATTTTTTTTCCAATAAATGGCACTTTTACAGTCCATTGGTGGGACAGAGAGGTGAAACTGGATCTTTGAAGACCTCTCTTGTCACCTCTATCATTATTCTGCTCCAATGACAACAGAGTGTACTGTCAACGTCCTCCAGGTAATACCCTTATTACATGTGTCATTAGAGGATGTTTGCCATATCTGCTTTAACACCACAGACATTTTAAGTAGGTTATTCCATCACTTTGCCATTTTGATTATGACAACAAAATGACACCATATTGAAATGGATTTTGGAAAGAAAGGCTAACTGTCCAAAGAGGTCCATGCTCATTCTAATTAAAATTGGCTTAGGTGGCACAACCTTCATAATTCAGCGTATGACTCTGAAGGATATGCATGTTGAAAACCTCCTTTGCTCATTAGTGCTATTTCTGTCAGACACCACTACCTGCTCTTTTCTTAATGAATGCTAAGCCATCTCTTTAGAAGATTGTGCAGCTTCCCTGAACTGAAGGAACTGTCTTATTTCCTCCCAAGTTCGTCAGGAGTAAAATCAGGGAGTCACCTCTTTGACATTTCTCAACCTCTGTACTTATTTATCTCCTTGAGACCCTGCGCTCCAGAGATATCACTGTCTTAATTAAGAAGAAGGATGTGACCATGGTAAATTGACTGATTTCATTGATTAAGGACTAGCTGTACAAGTAACATTGATTTTAACAGTGGGTCTACATAAATGTAATTGTTCGAACATGGGGCTGCATAATTATGGTGATGTACGAGAATAGTTGGGTTTGTCCTTTTCAACCTTCACTAACATTCTTTTGCATGATAATGTACCTTGTGCAATTAGCAGAAATTTTAAATGTTACAAATGTCTTTTGTGAAGACATGAAGTAATAATTATATTCTAATTTAATTCAACATCAGACAGTTTTTCTTTTTGTCTTTTCATCTTTCTTCTTTTTGTACACATAAGATCATGCATATGGTAACATGAATATGGCCTTTTACTTTCTACTACCTATGATCAGTCCATACAAATATATACAAATAACCCATTTTTATTTCAAAATAAATATACTACATATGTTTTGAAACGCAGTAACATTTACTATTAAACAGATTTTTAAAATTTCCATACCAGGGCTAAGTCCAAAGAAAGTACATATTATCATCCTATATATTTATGAAAAAAATATGTAAAGGTCACTGAGTTTGTAGAAGATAGATGATTATAAAATTATTTGTTAAATTGTTCTTTAAAAGAGCAAACATATATAAATCACAATGACTATATTTTTTTATTTACTACTACTATTTTTTAATGAGGAGTCAAAAATAGTTTTCCAGGAGTACACTGTAGGAGCCTTATCCAATAGGAACTAGATTTCCAAGTAGGTAATGTTTAGTGTACCGGCAGTCAAGTACTTTGGTATTTTAGGAAACTAAATTCTAACCTGTGTATAGTGAAATTGAAAAAAGAATAAAGAGAAAGTAGTCACAAATTTACCTAGATAAAAAAATGTTGGGTAGTGAATCAAAAGCATTGGATTTTTGTCATTAACCTGCCACTAATTAGTTCTGTGACCTTTTGTAGCTGTGTACCATACATAATAAAAAGTAGCTTGTAAAATAATGCAAAGGCTCATTCTTCATATGGGTCTGTCTCTTTTATCAACTGGTAGGCCAACTAAAAGAAGAATTTTATAAACTATTGGGAAAAATACTAAGTGACCAGGTTCACTGTAGTTGTATGTTTCCATGTCTATTGATTGGTTGGTTTTTAGATGGTTAGTATTTGCAGCTTGAACTCGGATGGAAGGTTAATAACTAAACTGATAGTACTATGATCCCCATATACCATTAATATCCAAAGCCTTGCTATGCAATCACATGATCATCTTTTTATAACCTGAACTCTCTTCTACTACCTTGCACATGTATGTAATGGGGATAATATATTTCAAATGTCATCTGATGGTGTTTCCTTATCAATGAAACAGTTTCTCTTCCTGTATCTCATCCTTCAGGGAAGCTAAGTCTAGCACTTTCCTCTTCTACCTCCCACTTCAGAGAGAACAATGTATAATCCTACCCAATAGCTATAGGAAGTAGAAGATTGATAGTATTGTAGAATATGGGAAGAATATGGGAGATGGAGTTTTTTAATGCAAGCACTCTACCAGGAGTGTTCTCACCTCCTTTCACTGGGCCAGAATCCCCAAGTGTGTGTGTTGGGGGGTGTTGTATGTTTGGTGTGTGTAATTTGATGGAAGGTGGTAAAAGCCAGAAGCAAAAGACAGTTTTGTTGGGATCCTCATTTGGAATGCTGAGGGAAGACTGATGGCTCCGTGCTAACTCAGGGTAGCTGTACTGGAGTAAAAAGTAACACCATAGCATGTTAGAGAGAACCAACACTCTCACCTTCCATGAGGGATGGAAAAGAAACCTGTGTGATATGGGAGTGCCACAGGGGGAAATACACTGTAACAATTAAAAGCAAGCATATCTAACATGAGTCCACTGTAGCAAGGGACAAAATGGCCCTACCACAAAGGCCACTTTTGGCCAGCCCAGACACAGCCTGGAAAAAGGAAGTTGCTGAATGGATGCTTCTGTAAAAGCCAAGGAGAGGCTAATAAAGCAAGGAAATGCCACCGCACTCTGTCTGATTCAAGAGAACAAGCCGCACATGGATCAGCTGCATCTCAGAAGGTAGCAATGCAACAGAACCAGAGATCAGTCTAGAGACGACCTTCTACCACAGAGAGAGCCGAGGTCCAGAGAAAAGCATGGGGACAATACAGGGACTTGAGACTCTCTTCCCCCTTAATGATGAGTCCACATAAACCCAAAGCATCTGGATACTTTCTTAGAGGCATTTATCTAAAAGAGACTATTAAAACTTAAAGGAAAAGGGAAACAGAGAGGCTAAATTTAAAGGTATTTCTTTATCCTCAAATTCCACCGACAACTGACTAGAAGAACGGTCTACTAAGTTAAAGCGTGGAATTTATACAAAATAAAGAAGTCACGTTTTCTTTAATGTGAGCAAAAGTGTATTCAAGCTGTGCCCACCAAATTTATTTTGGTTTGCTACAAGGCATGGCCATTTCCACTTGGTCATGGTTTTATTTAATTATCTTTATTTTAAATTCAAATCAGTCAAGAGAGACCTTCCCATTGGGTGGAGAGCTTGAGTGGGGAGGCTTTTTTTTGCCAAAAGCCTACTATGTTTCAAGTTCAGTGCTGAGCGCTTGAGATACATGGGCTCATTCAATCTTTTCCACGACTGGATTTATACACTTTAATGTTAATGATGAGGAAATGCATCCCAAGATTTGCTGGGAATGTGGGAATATAACCCTACCTAATGTTTATTTCTTTAATGCACGTATGTACACACACATATCCCTATCCTTTTTCCTAAAGAGACAATTCAATTATACTTACGGGGAGAAACTCATAAAACCTATTCAAAACTATTTTCCTCTCACACTCTAGAGACATGTAGTCACTTTCACTATGGATGGAGTCAGAAAAGGAGATCACTGCAAAAGTTTACTCTTGAAATAGGTATAATGTTTTTTGCTTGTCAGGCAGAAGAAAAAAACAGAATAGGAGAGAGGGGTAAGACCTCAAATATCAAGGGAAGTTTTGAAACCTGCAAATCGTTTGAAGAGATTGTAACATCAATATGAAATGGCAGTGGTGAGGTATGCAGCTGGCCAGTCATCAGAGCCAAATTATGAGTGACTAATGCTTTATTAGAAGGACTGAGATTTCGGGCGCCTGGGTGGCTCAGTTGGTTAAGCGACTGCCTTCGGCTCAGGTCATGATCCTGGAGTCCTGGGATCGAGTCCCGCATCGGGCTCCCTGCTCAGCAGGGAGTCTGCTTCTCCCTCTGCCCCTCCCCCCTCTCATGCTCTATCTAATTCTCTCTCTCAAATAAATAAATAAAATCTTTAAAAAAAAAAAAAAAAAAAAGAAGGACTGAGATTTCATCCCAAAGACAGTGGAAAGCCCCTGAAGGTTTGAAAGCAGGAGTGTGACTTAAAACTGCATTAAAAATCCCCCTGCCATCAGTGGAGAGTTTAATACAGAGAGAACTGACTAAGAAACAAAAACTTCAGTTGGAAGACTTCTGCAAAAAATCCGAGAGAGAAACAATGTCTATGCGAAATAATGCAATAGCAGGTGAAAGAAGAGGTAGAATATACTGGAGAGATAAGGGAAATTCTCATCATCAGGTGGAAACTCATCTTGCCTCTGGTACCAAACTCCATGGGGATAGGGGAAGTAATTAGTGTGAGAGCAACTATAGAAAGTTTGTAGGTCCTTGGTACTCCCTTGATTATGCTTGGGCTCTCTTAAGACTGTGATTCTATGAAGTTTTGATAATCTTGGCTGTCATTTGAGCAATGGATCATAGCTATTTAATATGGTCAAATATAATTTTTACTTTTTCATAAGATCAAATGTGTGTGAAGCCATAGTCAGGACATTTTGTTTTATTCTGTTCTGTTTCATTTTCTTATTTCTGCAGATAAAAAAAAATTCAATACATATTTCATAACTTTGGGGCATATATAATATATAAAAATTATGTTTAGGTACACATAGTCTTAAATATTTTATATTTACTCATTTTATTGTTTTATGGATTACTAAATGGAAATATTAAGTTGAATTTAATCATTTTCTTCATCATTTATACTAAATAAAAATTATTATGTATATATGTATATCTCATTCTTTGCAATTGATTTTGGACAATTCTGTTTCTTAAACAATAATAGTAACAGGTAAGATTTATTAATAACTTCCTGGGGCACCGGGGTGGCTCAGTCGTTAAGCGTCTGCCTTCGGCTCAGGTCATGATCCCAGGGTCCTGGGATCGAGCCCCACATTGGGCTCCCTGCTCAGCAGGAAGCCTGCTTCTCCCTCTCCCACTCCCCCTGCTGTGTTCCCTCTCTCACTGTCTCTCTCTGTCAAATAAATAATAAATAAATAAATAAATAAATAACTTCCTATGTATCAGGAATGACACTAAGTATTCCACATGGATTTTCTCATTTAATCCTCACAACTACACAATGAGGTAGGTGCTATTATAGGAAAACTGATTCGTGAAGTTGTCCCTAGGTCACATTACTCATAAGTGGTAGCCAGCACAATTCAGATCCAAACAATTAGACTCTAAGTCCTCTGATAGAGGTAGATTAATTTGCCTGGCAGCTCCTGGTATGTAGTAGTTGCTCAGTAAATATCTGTTGAACTAATAAGCAAACAGATTTTGTCCATCTCTAAGTAAATGTCAAACTTATATTCATAGACTTAGAATGACTTTATCTGAGAACAATGGATAGATATGGGAACATAATCACGGAAATTAACATGAGTAGATTTGCTTTATAAGAGGCAAAGTCTGGTTCCAAAAAGGAAAATCCGTAAGACAAGGGTAAGACTAGAGGCAGCGAATCTAGTTAAGTGCTATTTCAGTAATCCAGTGAGAGCTCCCAAAACAAACATGGGTAGAAAAGGTGGAGGAAAAAAAATGAATTTTGTACACATCAGGGAAGGAGAATTAACAGATGTTTGTAAGTAATATGATGTTATGGAGTAGGCAGAGAAGTATACCCTTTACACAGTATTATGCAAAGGTATCTAATATTCACAATTGCTTTCCTTTAGTGATATTTATGGGGTCATGCCTCATAATTTTCATGACTCACAGAATTTGTTGCAACAGTTTTGAAGTCTACATATAAGGAGAGGAAATGTCATACTGAAGAACTACAAAGTGAGACAAAGAAGCTATTGGAAAAGAAGGCTTAGAATTTAGGTGTGTAACATTTGAATGCTAAGATATCCTAATATTTCTCTTTTATGACCTATTTGAACTCAGTCAATATCTGTGTTCTTTCCAAGTCAAGTAAACAAGTATTGCCTAAGAATCTATTGTTTATTCAGCCATTTAAAAAAAAAGTACATATTTAATAGGTGACAGGTGCCATACCAAACACTACCTAGTTAGTTACTTACTTTATAATGGCATGTAGGCAATATATCTCCAATCATCATAAATTTATATGGGCAGAAAAAGATCATGCAAACTCAAATTCTCTGCAAATTCAAAGAGTAAAATTAAACAACATGGGTTATTGTTAGAAAAGACAGGCCTCAGGAGGAAAACTAAGTTTGGGTTGAATTTATGTAGTTATGTGACCATTCTACACCAGTCCTTTCCCTAGTCACTGTAAGGGATTACAAAGACAAGGAAAACTGTCTGTTTTTTATGATGTTTACAGCCTCTCTTGAGGAATGTTTAAAACTTGAATTACAAAAAAAAAAAAAACAAAAAAAAAACAACCCACCAGAAGAGAGTATCTCAAAAAAGGAAATGGTATTTGTAAAAGAATCCTCAGGAAACCAACATATTGGGAGTGGAGAGCCATACAGGGAAGTAGTGGAAGATGATTATGGATAAATAAAATTGGACCATTTTATTGTGAGCTCTTGGGGAGCATATCAGGTTCTTGGGAAAACTCATCTTTGAATAGCCCGCATAAAATGGGATTGCTTGTTCTTTTTTTTTTTTTTTGAAGAAAGTCTTTGAAACAAAGTTGCAATCAAAGAAACATCAGACCAACTTGAGAAGTCTGAAGTAATGTAAATCTTTTAGTGTCCCTTGAAGAAATAGAAGCTATACAGAGTGTCAGAAAATCTTGTGGCATTTTAGAGATCTCTTCCTCTTTTCTGTGCCCCTGTCTCTTCATAGACCCCCCACCCCATGGCATCCCAGTCTGCACACTGCACACTGCTCATTCAGTCCATCATAGAGACATTATAGGCCCTGATAAAAACCTATACACCCCACACAGGGGCCTCCTTAATCCTTTCTTGGATTCTTTAACTCCACCCCCAGAATGAGCAGCCCTTCTAGAATTCCACTGAATAAAAATGTTCATCCTAATACATCATTCTCAGAGAAAAATAATTGCTATTTCAACACAACTATTTCACAATTTATTCAAACTAAGTGGAGAGAAATAACAATTTTAATTAAAACAGGAAATTGCATGCCTACATAGATGTATTCTTGTAATTTGTTATTGTTGTTATTTTGTATTTTGTATGTTTGTTTTGCTAACAACCTATTTTTTTCTCCTCCCAGGTTGGGCATTCATCTTTTTTTGTTGCCCTTGAGAATTCTTTTTTTTTTTTTAAGATTTTATTTATTTATTTGAGAGAGAGAGAATGAGAGACAGAGAGCACGAGAAGGAAGAGGGCAGAGGGAGAAGCAGACCCCCAGCCCAGCAGGGAGCCCGATGCGGGACTCGATCCTGGGACTCCAGGATCACGACCCGAGCCGAAGGCAGTCGCTTAACCAACTGAGCCACCCAGGCTCTGCTAATTCCAATATTAAGATATTTCAAAGGAAAAAAAACAATGCCATCTGAACTCTACCAGGGCATTCTCTCCATCTCCCCCACTCACTGAACCTTTTCCCCTGAGTCAGTGCTTCTCAGCACTTCCCCTTCTGCCTGTGGTGCTCTTCTCTTGCCCTGGTTACCTCTTGTCTTGACTTCTCCCTCTATACCTCAGCCCAGGTCACCTCATCATGAAAGCTTCTTTTTTTATCACAGTATAAATGTTTATACTGCTATGTGCATCCGTTCTTCAACATGCAATTCAGCAGAAATTGTACGTGTATTTGTGTGATTAATTAATGCCGATAACTTACCCCAGATGAAGTATACATCTAAGCTTTCTGAGAATCAGATCATTTCTATTTTGGCTTAATCAGTGTTTCATAAAGTGCTTGGCACATGTCAGTGCTTGAAAAATATTTGTTGAATGAAATATTAGTTAAAAATATTTGCCATGTGTGGAATACTGTATAAATGCGTATATTGTCACCAGATTACTACCAAAACAGTGTCTTTGATCTGAGCAACCATAATATTTTAGGATTTAAGGATGACTCCAGTTCAAAATGGAAACTTTGAGATTGTTGGAAGAGTTATTGTATCCTGGTCAGTTTAGTAAAAGGATTGAAAATATGTTATAGTCATTTTTTGTTATTCTTTTGTACTGCAATCCTAATTTCATCATCCCTGTCCCCATTAGCAGTGACTCCCTAGTCCTCCCTACCTTCTCTGCCCCCCTGCCCTACTACCACTAATCTACCTTCTTTGTGGATTCACTTACTCTGGACACTTCATATAAGTGGAGTCATATAATGTGGCTTTTATCACTTAATATAAAGTTTTGAAGGTTCATCCATCTTATGACATGTATCAGTATTTCATTCCTTTTTGTAACCAAATAATATTCCATCATATGGCTATATGCTATTTTTGTTTATCCATTCATCAGTTGATGGACATTTTTTGAGTTAGTTATTTCCAATTTTTGGCTATTATGAATAATGCAGCCATGAACATTCATATGCATGATTCTGTTTGTATATGATGTTTTAGTATTTATTTATGCTGTGCTTTTGGGTCTGATTTGGACCTCATGAATACTTTGTGAGATAAGGCAAGTCTTGCTATTTCCATTTTACATGTAGGGAGAGAGGATCTCGGATATAACTGCCCAGTACATGCTAGACTCAGCATTCAAATCCAGTTCTGTTTTTTTGACATGAATCATCAGTGTGTTTTTTAAATACATTTTTCATTTTTTTATCATTTTTCATTATTCTTGGTAGTTATAGTAATGCTCTATAAAGCCGCCACAAACACTGAATTAACACATATCTAGCTATTGCTCCTAGGAGATGTAGAGGATGAGGTTCCTTAGAGCCTCTGGTCACAGCATTGTCATCAACTGATCAATATATAACACTGCTTTGCGCGTGTTTCTGTTTAAGGAAACTTGAATATATATCGTTATTTCATTAACATTGACTCAGGACCAACAGCACTATAATTCATACCTGAATGAAGCTTTATCCAATACACATGTCTCTGTGAGGCACATTCCAGGCGTCTTGTCTTTAGGAACATTAGACAACACTTTAACACTATGTAAGTATGCTCAGGTGACATTTTATTTTTTTCTTCATTTTTTAAAATTTAAGTTCAATTAATTAACATATAATGTATTATTAGTTTCAGATGTAGAAGTCAGTGGTTCATCAATCTTATATAACGCCCTCCTTAATGTCTATCATCCAGTGACCCCATCCCCCCCGGCCCCCTCTGCTCCAGCAACCCTCAGTTTGTTTCCTATGATTAAGAGTCTCTTATGGTTTGTCTCCCTCTCTGATTTCATCTTGTTTTATTTTTTCCTCTTTTCCCCTATGAACCTCTGTTTTGTTTCTTAAATTCCATATATGAGTGAGATCATATGATAGTTGTCTTTCTCTGATTGACTTACTTTGCTTAGCATAACAGGTGACATTTTAAATAGCTAAATTACAAAACAACAACAAAAACAACACAAAAATGTGAAAAATGTGGCACAAAATAAACTGCAAAGGGAATACCTGCTTACGGTATGAGAGTTGAGCTGAGCTGAAACAAGAAGGCAGAGTGTTGCTTTATTCGACCTCCGCTGAGAACATGCACGTCAGGCAGCTGGCGTTCCTTCCCACTCTTCTCGTGTCCACGGATGACTGCGCGGCTGCTATTGATCTGGGCTTTACAAATACATTTTAGCAAGTAGGTGAATTCACAAATATGGAATCAGATAAAAATGAGGATAGCCTTCATATGTTGCTTCAAGTTGATCTAGAGGTCATCTCTCTTATATTTTGTTCTAAGAAATTGAAATTGCCCTAATAGGCTGAAAAAGTGTAAAAATTGTCTTCTTTATCAGATATAATCCACCAAATCCATTCTGAAGAGTAATCTACGTGCTGAAATATGTGACTATCTCTATCAAATGTCTACCTTTTCTAACGCAGAATCAAATAAAGATATTATCCTTAGCAAAATATGTTAATAAAGGTATTATATGACCATATAATTATAGAGTACACATTAATTTCTGAAGTACAGCTCAAACATTCCTTTAAAAAGCTATTATTATTTATCTTCAGATGGTTCCAAATAAGTAGATGTTAAAAGTTTGACATACTTCCACATATTCTTGGCAGTGCTGACGTTGAAATCTGTGTCAGAGACATGGGTATATTAAGGATGGCCACAGCAAAGCCACATCCACGAGCATCTCAGGGAGTCGGGAAGGAGCTGATGCGAAAATACTGCCTTCTTCCCAAACTGAAGTCATAAATGGCTTATGTGTAATGTACATTTTATTATGTACGTATGCATTATATGTGATATGTGTAGTACATATACTGTGCAATTTAAATGTGAATTCACTTAATTTAATACTATTTTTCTATACTACCTTTTATGCCTGATAGTAGCGTAGTAATTTTTAAGACAAGAGACAACTACAAAATTTCTTTGTGTAATTCAAAATGTGCCCATTTCACATTTTTTCTTAAAAAAATGTCCATTTTAACAGAGATTTCTGCATCAATAGTGGAGATAAAGGAACATAAACAATTGCATCAGCTTAGCAAACATTTCTCTTATTAATTCAATTTTGCATCCAAATTATAAAAGAGATAAAATGTGTGTTTCAGAAAACAATAATAACATGGCTCATTAGGTTGTATTTGAGTGAGGACACGTGTATGTAATACTTGAAATAAGAAAGAAAGGCATCATAACGGAGGTTAATACCAGAAATTTGGTATTACAGGCAATTCCTTCAGATCATAAATACATAGCCAATAATGTAATTTGAAGTATTAGACATTCCACATTGTGCTTATGTTCATATTGCACTGATAATACCACTAAAGACCTTATGCAATTGAACAGTGTCATGAGTTTGCACAGAGAGGAGTAGGAACACTTCAGCATCCAAGCCAAGGTGGAATAATGTGAACTTTTTCCACTTCTATTTGCACTACCTTTTCCTGACCTATACAGTTTCTCTGGATCTTAGTGACTGTGCAAAGGAATTGATTTTACCAGGACTTCTAATGCTGCCAGGCTTCTATTCACTTAAGTCAGTGTTTGATTTCACGTTTATGGGTGAGATTGGGAGATTAGATAAGTAATAGAGTAGAGAGAACATATGAAATAGTTTTGCGTGTGTTTCTTGTCCTTGGAACTTCCTTAGAATGATCTATGTCTCCTTACGTTTACATTTGCCCCAAATTCTCTCTCTGTCGTGCATGCGCACACACAGGTTTCATTCCTTTCATTCCAGATTCCTTACCATCTACAGTGATGACAAAAAGATGAGAAATTTCTCGACACTAGTGTCTGGCAGAATTCTTTTGTCTTATAGACTTAAAGCTGTTTGTGGCAAGTTCTAAGTACAGTGTTTAGCTGACTGCATATGCTAAGTAAATGTTAATGAGGGAAATAACAAATTGAAGACAGCTAGTGGAATCTGTAACTACATATCTTCTCTGGAAGAGCAGATCTAGCAAGGTGACTTTTCACACACTTGAATCGACCTGCCTCATCTCTTGTTAAAGAATAGCTATCTATCTGCTAATGTCTAAATGAGAAGCTGAGTCTGCAAGTCAAAGCACTACATTTATATTGACTTTTTGATGTTTGTGAGTAGCTGTGTTTATATGCCTACATCATATTAGTACCACAGGCAGATACACCAGAAAGGCTTCACTTTTGCTCACGTACATCATAGCTAAAACATAGATATATAGGCAGCCCATAAACATACTTAAAGTGATGAAAATAATGGCATAAGAAACCCAGATCTGGAGAATTACAGAAATCAAAACTCAATGAAGGATATAAGTCAAAGACATGAACAAAATTACTTCCATAACAGAAAATAATTTTTTAGAAAGCTGTAAAATATAGATGTTGCTAAGTGATGAAATAACTAAAGTGAATTTCAGAATTGTACGTGTAGATATTTATGCAAAAAGTAAACAAGTAATATTTAGATGTGTTTGTGTCTAGTTAAATGCCTATTGATTAAAGATATTTCAGATCACTGGCTGCAAATCAAATGTGATGAACATAATCAGTAATGACTATGAGGAGTGAGTAGATAGTATCCTCATCTGCTTATATGGGCAGAATCTTAGTCATAAATTGAATTAGTTTCTTCTATTGTGGAAACATTTTATTTTTGTTAAAGTTAATGTGATCCTAATACTTACACTTAAAATCCAACCGTTATTTGTATTAGGTATTTGAGAATCATACAAAAACCAAAAACAGCTAAAAAACAAAAACAAAAAACATTGCGTAGGCAGACCAAAGAAGACAGAGACGGGTTAGGAAACATCAGGTGTGCGGTGTCTATAGAAGTGATACAGAGAAATCTTTAGCTTCTCAACTTGTGAAATTAAGCAACGAAATGGAATTAGAACTCAATTTGTTGCTTTTCACAAAGATGCTAGAGGAATGGCTTCTTTTCTCTAAATTACTCTATTTAATCTAATATTCTCCCCTCTTGCTCAAATACCCCTCTCACCAGTCCACTCAAGAAGTCACTGAATGTTTAGAATCGAAATAAGAGCTATTTTCTAGATTTTGGATGATGTCTTCAAGGTGGCGATTCAAAGTATAAAGTATCCTGGTGACTTTGTCCCATTATCAGCTTATTATTTTTGTGTACATTAAAAAAAAAAAAAAACAATTCTCGCAGGTATTAACAATTGATTCACCATAGTACAAGAGTTACTGAAGATTATTGTAGTGCTCTCTGTAGTAATTAACATTATACTGGATGCATCTAAATATTAAGGTGCTTACAATATATGTTTCATAATACTATGCTTTAAAAAAAAAAAAGATTTTATTTATTTATCTCAGAGAAAGAGAGAGAGAGAGAGTGCAAGCATGAGTGGGGGGGGGGGGAAGGGGCAGAGAGACAAGCAAACTCCCTCCTGAGCAGGGCCCTGGGATCATGACCTGAGGCCAAAGGCAGACGCATAACACACAGAGCCACCCAGGTGCCCCAACACTATGCTTTTATATCCGACTCCTCCACTAGTTCATGAGTTCCCTGAAGATTTTATCACTTACTCCCAATCTAACTCAGCATCTCATACACAGAAAGTGCACAATAAATATTTTTGAAGGAATGAAAGTGATTAATGAAATTTACATTTAAATTTGCTGTAGATTTATTTAAAAAAACTGTCCATTTGTCTGTACGTTTCATTCAATTAAAGAACAGGAAATCAAAGATAAAAGTTACAATGCTTTTTTAGTGCTATTTCATTTATATCAACTCTTTAAAAATGCTCCTTTTTTTAAGCATAATATTCCACATTTTTATGCAATTTAGAAATTTGTTATTCAACTATGAAGTCTTTTGAGTGCATTACTATTGAAAAAGCTATCAAATATTTACTGCATATGTAAATATGTAAATAAGAAAGTTGAATCCTCTTATTCTTACACTGAATACATGCAAAATTACCACACTAACAACAACAAAAACCTTGAAAATTGAAATTTAGTTGTAAGGTTCCATGTAAGATTACAGAATATTTATTAGAAATGAGAAAGTAATATTAGATAAAATTACAGTTGCCCATATTTTTTTAAATTTCACTGCTATATAATGCCATGATTTGTGATGCTTGTTTCTCATTACTATAGCAATGAGATTTTATTATAATAATACTTCAAGAAAAGAAGGTTTCAAAACCTTTTAAAAAGTGATAATCTGTTAGATCTTTTCAAAAAGATTCTGTGATTCTTCACTTGTAACTCACTAGGTTCATGTTGAATGCCTTATACACGCAGACCTAAAAACACACAAAATTGTTAAACTCTAGCAAATAAAACTTTCAATTTTTAATGGGCTCTAAAGCAGTCTTATGTAGATTAGGAAAAGCTTGAAAAATATAATTTTGAAGTAATCTCATTCAGAAACTAATACCTATCTGAATTTTTGAAAAAAAAAAAAAACCCAGAGTATTTTACTTAATACAATAATGACCTTTTTCTAGTAATTTGCAATATGTATTATTCCTTTAGGGGAATATCATCATGCTTCCTGGTAAGATGAGATTTCCTATGTAAATGCTACCCTTTTAAGGTCAAAAGCTATACTGAGTTAATGATGGCAAATGAAAAATGGTCAGGTGTTCAATATCAACAACAATGAAAATCCAGAGCTTTGTGATAATCCTCTAATATATTTTAAAGCAGTTATAGCTATTTTAATATACCTATATATGTATGTCTACTTATAAACATAGCTATATAGATATATGTACACAAATACACTAGTTTCTTCAGCACAGAACACAATTATGCTATTATTTTAAATATCAATTTGAGCCTTAATCTATACTAACAAAGTCAGTAAGACCCTTCTAAATATTATTAGTATTTTACATTCAATATTTTCCTTCAAGCATTAGCCACGTATCTGTTTTAATATCATAGTCTAAGGTTCACATTGGACCACACATCTAGACAACAAAAATTATTCACTGTAAAAGTCACCCTTGAAAGAAAAAGAGATTGAATCTTTTAAATAGTTCTCTCTTTGTTTACAATCGAGGAACTTTTTTACTCCCTTCTCTTATTTAACAAGATGATACAATCTAAAAAGAAACTAAATGCAACCATATTATATTTTATTATTATTATTATTATTATTATTATTATTTATATTTTGGGCAAAATTAGCTTTTCTAGGTCAAAAATTTTAAGAGTAAAAAAACACTGAAATAAAGAGAAAAATAGAACTTGTTCAAAGCAAATTTTAAAAAAGGCAGTTACCCATAAAGCTGTCAAATGGCACTGCTAACTGTAGTAATTTTTTCTATAATTTGATGTAATCTTGACCCCTGTCACATGTTAATACAGCATGAAGAATAGTGGGTAAGAAAACATGCTTATTAATGAATTGGAGATATAACATGACATTGTTTTTTTTCCTTTGAAATATCTTAATATTGGAATTAGCAGAGCCTAGACAATTTCAATATATAATTATGTCTGTCCATATCTTGCTGGTTAGTGCTGTGATTAAGAGACATTTAATTTTTAATTATGCCATAGATGGCAGGTTGATTTTTGAGTCAGGTATAACAAGGATAACTCTGGACATGAACTCTGTTAACATGAATTGTAATTTGTTGGCTAGGAAAGCTTCTGCTGGAGACTTTTAGCAGAAAGACAAACTAGAGTTAAGGTGGGGGCAGTTGCTTAGCTGATTATCTCTACTATTTTAATGACCGTTCTGGTTAAAATACTTGCAACAGAAATAAGGTCAATGCAATTTTTTAAGTCTTGTGTTGACAGATCAGTGCCATGACATACTTCACTCTATTCTTTCTTGTGTTTCCCATTTTGCACCTCCCCAACAAGTACACACACACATACATTCATAAAATTACTAACAATGATGTCTGCTGCTAATTTCCTCATTTCCTACTCCATTTGTAAAAGCCACAAGGTAAGATTTTGCGGATAGGAAGAGGATAATTTCTTTGTTTATGGGAAAAAGCATCCTCTGCTAGGAAGCACTTCGAGGGTAGTTCCCTCTTTCCTTTGATTGTGATTTTTCTCAACCTTTAATACTGCACTTCATCACTTCTTCCAATCACCAATATATAATGAAAGTGAAATATTAAATTAGTGTGAAAATGGATGAATGTTCCAAGACTATTCTTTGGAAAAGGATAGTCACTTCAGTCCACTAAATCAACCTGCAAGACATTGATAAAGGGTTATCAAGTGCATAGGATGATAACTTCTGATTTTTGTTGGTCTGACAATACTGGGCAAGTTATTAGAAGCACAGGGCTCAGTGAGACTTTGAGAGAGTTCTACATTGTACAAACTTAATGCGTGTAAGCCACTCCAAACAAATGGAAATCTATGGTGTATAAGAACATTATTTGTTTAATGGAACTGAATATAACAAGAACACTCTCCTTTATATCTTCATGTCACAAGGAGCATCATTGCTGCCTATGTTGCGTGTATTACTTTAAAGTATTACTTGACTCACCCTTTTGAGTCTGTGATTTCTCTAACACTTCCCAAGAAATGGTTTTTCACCTCAAGTTGACTGATACCATATCCTGATCCACTGAAAAGAGCCATCACCTGCCCAGCTCTTTTTGCCAAAGCTCACAAGGAGAGTGAGTGGCTTGCTTGTCCATCAGCCAGTGCCAGACCAAACACTCTAAGCTGTAATGTAGATGCAGGGTGTTCTGCATGAAGCCTTGCCAAATTTCAAGTCTCCCAGTATCACAATACAGAACTA
The DNA here is from genome assembly GCF_029215605.1 of Mirounga angustirostris. Classification (NCBI taxonomy): domain Eukaryota; kingdom Metazoa; phylum Chordata; class Mammalia; order Carnivora; family Phocidae; genus Mirounga; species Mirounga angustirostris. The sequence continues at coordinate 87,622,464 of NW_026991713.1, read as the reverse complement.
AAAATTTTCATGCAAATTTAAAGTTTTCCTTGGGATGGATTAAAGGAAAACACAGACTATTATAAGGTGGGGTCCCCTGTGTATATGTGCTTAGAACCTGACTTGTCTTTTTCTCTTCAGTTCCTCCAAATCTACTGCAATCTCTCTTGAGAATCAGTCTGGGGACCACCTCAACCCACCTTAAGAAACATCTTAATCTTCTCACAGGAAATATTTTCCCTCTGATTCTTTTGTGAGTTTTGAAAATTCCAGTAGTTCTTCAGGATATAGCGAGCATCTTTTCATGTTCTCCTTAGGCACTGGAGCCTAGTGCAGAAAATGAACATGGGTGCACCAGTTCCTGTTGAGTCCCTCACCAGTAAATGTGACTTACTTGTAAAAAAAAAAAAAAAAATGTTCTTCCTCTTAGTAGCACACATTTTCCTTGGAGAAAAAACATTATAATCCTGAAGGAAGTGAATAATTGTTTCCTCTTACTTTTTGTGAGCTGTAAACCTCCTCGCCATTAGGAGAGAGAAATATCTGGCTCTGTTTTGCCCTTCCTGGGACATGCGGTATTAATCGCAGCCAGTGCTTGTCACTGTGATACCCAGGAACAAAGTTACTGGTTCTGATTATGCTAGGCTTTAAAAAAAAAAAATCGTTTCTACCATTGGCAATTGCGTAGTGTTAAGAGTCCAAGCTCTGAGTGCAACTGGCTGAATTTGAAGCCACTGACTCTATTGCTTTGGACAATCTGCCTAATCTCTACAGGCTGTTTCTTCTTCTGTTAAAAATATTACCTAACCGAGTGTTACACACAACTAATGAATCATTGAACATTATATCAAAAACTAAAAAAAAAAAAAAAAAAAAAAAAATTTCCTAACCCAAATAAAATGTTTAAAAGATTCAATGAATATATATAAATATATACGTATGTATAGAAATGAATGTGTGTGTGTCTATAGATATATAGAAAGAGAGAAGAGGGCGCCTGGGTGGCTCAGTTGGTTAAGCGACTGCCTTCGGCTCAGGTCATGATCCTGGAGTCCTGGGATCGAGTCCCACCTCGGGCTCCCTGCTCGGCAGGGAGTCTGCTTCTCCCTCTGACCCTCCCCCCTCTCATGGTCTCTATCTCATTCTCTCTCTCATATAAATAAATAAAATCTTTAAAAAAAAAAAAAGATTCTCTTGCTGCCTCTCCCTCTGCCCTTCCCCCCAGCTCGCTCGCTCGCTCTCTCTCTGAAAGAAAGAACGAAAGGAAGGAAGGAAGGAAGATACTGCGTTAAATGCATCTTTTAAAAAAAATTAAAGGGGCGCCTGGGTGGCTCAGTTGGTTAAGCGACTGCCTTCGGCTCAGGTCATGATCCTGGAGTCCCCGGATCGAGTCCCACATCAGGCTCCCTGCTCGGCAGGGAGTCTGCTTCCCCCTCTCCCACTCCCCCTGCTTGTGTCCCCTCTCTCGCTGTGTCTTTCTCTATCAAATAAATAAATAAAATCTTTAAAAAAAAAAAAAAGAGAGAAGAAACAGAGGAGAGAGAGAATAGTGCCTGCATATAGTAATGCTATTATCAATCAAAGGCCTGGATGAAGGGTAGAGTGGTTGTACAATGTAGTCCAAAATTTACATGACCCAGCAAAAGATTTATAACCTTCTTCAATAAATCATTATGAGGTTTAATTATACTCAGTTCTTTGAATCTTGGAAGCAGTGTGAACAAGTAAATAAAAAAAAAAATGTTCTGGTTCTCTGTTCCCACCAAACTTTGCCCACCATTCTGATCAGTGTAAATTTTTCCACCAGAATATTGCTGAGCAGTGAATCACTTAAACAGTAATATACTGTCAGTTCAGCCCAGCTAGGAATTTTTTCACTACCATAATTTATAAGAATTTTATTATTAAATAGGATACCATGATGTTTGAATTACTATCAGTCCTAGTTTTTTATAATTCTTTCATATTTTAATTAAAAATGAATATTTTCAAGATCAGCCAACGATAATGGACACTATTTAAACTGAAAAATTTACCAAAACAGTAATATATATTTATACAGATGTGTGTGTGTGTGTGTGTAGTGAAGCTGGTCACTAGTCTAATATTTCAGTGATTCATCACTATTGGGATTATGACAGCCATAACAAAAAAATGCTTAAGCTGGAACAAGTTTGGGAACATGTACAAATTATGTCCAATTTGGGATGGTTACTCAATGAATCATACAAGTTGGTTTTTCTGTGTTAATATCCACCAACATCACATTTATAGATATATTTACCTGCTTTTTTATAGTAGCAAGGAGCTGCAAAAAGCTCAATAAATGTGTGTATCATCTCACTTGAAATTTTGTGCAGTCTTCTATAAAATGTGAAAGCATATTAGGAGCATGCATATACAACTATCTTAAACATGTCTTATCATATTGAATCAAGCAATAATCCTTTTTGAGCAAAATTTACTAAAGGTAAAGAGAAATGTGACATTAGAGAAGGAACTTGACAATTTATAAATCTGTTTGTGAATGGGTGAGAAGATAACCCAATAACACTCAAGATACTCCAGTAAGATAAATATGAAGGGTGAGAGCTATTCAAAGCAGAAGGCTCACTATGAGGCACTCACAGACTAAGCCCCCGATAACAAGTCTCCTCTTTCCATCAGAGATCTAGTGTCAAGGTGGTTAAGTCATATATTTCTTTGTCATTATAATTAGAAAACATTGTTGTTCCCACTTAATTAAACTTAAAAATAATTTTTCGAACTTTTTACCCCTATTGCCAGTATTTGGGGGCAGATTTACAATTCAAAAATTAAGCATTTTTTTTTTCAGATTTGGAAATATCTTACATGCTAATAGTGATCAAGCATTTAAAATTATAGAAAAAAAATTGAGAGGTTTTGTGCCTCTTTTCACTATAATTTCATTAATATTGTGTCCTTGTATTTCTTGTACTTCTTAATAGCATATGTATCAATGCCATGATTCCATAATTCTATACATCTGAAGTAATGTACTATAGCCATCATTTCTGTGTGAGTACAGCCTCTATTTTTACATCCTTTCTACTTTATTCAGTAAAGTATTTGGTTATATGTCATCCTTTCCCAATTTTATTCTATCTAACTTGCATGAATTAGAACTCAGTCATACATGTTGCTAAAGCATATGTCAAAAAGTCAACTAGCTTCTACTAAACACCTACTATACCTTAAAATAATATTGGATATAAAATAATATTACTTTGCCAAATATTATTTAGTTACTACTTCTTCCAAGCATTTGAAAATTTGGGTAATAAGAGTGAAATATGAAACTTTCTTTAGAGAGGTCACAGTTTAGCCAATAAATACTCTATCTATGCATACATATATATGTGTATGATAAATATATATGTGTGTGTATATAAGAACACAGCAATAACAGCCAAGTTGTACAATTACTATGAATCAATGAAATTACTTGATCTTCATTATCTCATGTCATCGTTACAATATTTCTATGAGTGTGATATATTTTAATCTACATTTTGATGATGAGAAAACTAGTAGGCACAGAGGCTTAGAAACTTCCTAAAGTTCACTCAGATGTAAGTGATGACTCAAATGTAAGCAGAGGGTCAACAAGATCTGTCTTACCCCAAAACAGTGTATCCATAATCACTTCACTGAATCAGTCAAGTTTGATTTTCTCTTTTTGTGTGCAAGTGTGATGTCAAAAGGCAGTGTCATGGGGTTGGTAGAATAGAGGAAGAGCAGTGATGAGGGAGGAGAGAGAGGAATAGAAATGTCCTCAAATGGAGAGAATATGAGATCTTTGGAAATGGAAGTCTGAATAAGATTTACTAGGATAAAAAGGAGAGTAGGAAAAGAACAATGTATTTTGGATAATGATGAATGAAATGAGAGCAGAAATAATTAGAGTTGATAGGAGAGAAGCAGTGGGAGGTAAATTTGGAAATTTATACTGAGACCAGAGTTTAAAGAGCTTTGAATTCCTATTTTGTGTTTCTACTTGATCCTGTAGGCCTCAGGGAGTTCCTGAAATTTTGCAAATGGAGGAATGACTTAATTGCCTACATTTTAGAAAGAGAGTTCTGGTTGCAATATAGAGGATGGATTAGAGTAAGTAAGAGGAAGAAGAATGGGGCAGTCACACTAGTCAAGTGAAATGTGATAGAGATCTAAATTAGAGCACTGTCAATAGGAACGGATAAAAGGGAGTGAGCACTATTTCAGTAACAAAATTGTTAGGACCTTGTGATGAATTAAACATGGGAGATAAGTAAAACAGACTCTGATATTTCTGGTGCAGGCTGAATGATGTTGCAATTAACAGATATAGAAAATAAAGAATGGGATGATTTGCAGCAGGAAAATGATTAAATAATCTACATGGATATATGGCATAATGAAGGAGATAATCAGAACAAATAAAGACAGTATATGATCACTTACTATATTGGTTGGTCCATGCTGTAAATGGAAAGGTTTTAGAGAGGAGGTGAATGAATCTCTGCCAGGAGGTTTAGAAACTCTTCCAGGGCTTTTCTTTGTCCTTTTTGACTATAGTACTGTAGTTGTTATTCTGTAAGTCAAGGAACTAATGTGATGCATTTTGACAACTGCTAAGCATGGCTTTTCAAGTAGAAATTTGGGAAATGAATGGATTTATAGATTTAACAGGCCCACTGTGAAAAAGTCCTAGGCTAGTCCTATATATTGTACTTACCCAACCCCCATTTGTCCCCACCATAATGGGGAGTGCATGATGGAAATATATGTCTCCAGACTTCAGCATAAACTCTGGCCCTGGATCAAATAACCTTCAATAGATTTGGTTTCACCAGTGTATGGCCAACAAAATAAATGGCTACATGTCTCTTTAGGGAAGAACTGGAAAACCATTACTGTAATTGTGGGGTTTTTTTGTTTTGTTTTGTTTTGATTTTTTGTTTCGTGTGTGTGTGTGAGTGTGTGTGTGTGTGTGTGTGGTGTTTCAAGGCTCTTCATAGAGAAGTAGCCTTTTAGTTAGTTGTTGGGATCTGGGTCTGAAAACAGATTTGAATCAGGAATTGGGGTACCTAATCTCGGCTCTCAGCCTTCTAGTCAGTTATTCTTAATCTCTTTCTCTCTCTCTCTCTCTCAGAGAGATTTAGTCTTCCCCATTGCCACCAGATAGCCCAATTCTGTTACAGCATTCTCCTAAACTTCAGAGGACAGTCACTACTGAACTCTTAGCAATTCTGGGGACCTTCTCACTAGAATCTTAACATCTTTGTAAACAGAATGTCACATGGGTCTTCTGGGACATCACCTCTTGTGTTTTCCAGTCTTCTACAGAAGACTCATCTAGCATCCCGACTTTTCTGAGCCTTTTGATCCCTCCTCCACAGTTGACCACAGTGGGTCTGGTAATGTTTTTACAAGCTTCCAAACAAATACAAACCACCCCCAAGAGCCCATTCCAATGTGTTGAATCTTGTGTCATTGGTGAGTGCCCATTTATTCAGCTTTATATTCAACACTGCCTTTGTGAAGTATAGTCTCCTGGTTTCCACTGGTTTATATTAGCTAGGTCCTACAGCTCCACTGGCTTATAATTCTTTCATTTCTTAAGAGCCTAGCATTTACTCAGCCTGGATATGCTGGTATTTGACATTATGAGAAGTTACAGTTCTAGTGACAAAGGGGGAAAGTGCTGGCAGATCCTGAGGAAGGTGGACATTTACCTCTAAGACCTCCACTTCATTTGAGGTCCCTTAATAGTCTCCAACCAAGGCAGTTGGGATCTCTCCTTTAATAAAAAAAGGTTTAAAGTACTTCAGCATGCCCAGTAGGTCCAGTGGAATCAGAAGATTCAAAGTTTTCCAGTGCACCAACCTAGATACATCCTCCCAAGTCACAAGATCCCACTTTTTCCCTATCACATCCCTGGCTATGGTATATGTGGCTTGCCAAGGATGAGCATTTGGTTTTCCATGAATCTGTACTACTCTTATAATAAATCATGGACTTAGTCATCAGCTGAGTGTGTTCTCCTGCTCTGAAAGATAGGGTCTCTTTATATGTTGCCATTCAGGACCTCGACACTGACACTTTTATTTAAATTGTTAATTAGTAGATCTGAATCTGTCATTTTCTCTCTTCAATGAATCAGTGATACTTATCAAAGCTGTCAATTCCATAATCCTTATAGTTATTTGTTTCTCTTTATCTTTCAAATGCTATAGACCAGGATTCGACAAACTTTGATCCATGGATTAAATGGGAACTGTCACGAGTTTTCATGAGTACAACTTTATTGGAAAACCGCCATGCTCATTTATTTAGGCACTGTCCGTGGCTGCCCTTGGACTGCAACAGCAGAGTCGAATACTTGATACCGTAAGATTTGCATAGTCTAAAATACTTCCTATTTGGTTCTTACCAAAGGTTTGCCCACTCCTACTTCAGACATTGTTCCTGCTAATGCATCCCTCCCCACTTTGATTCCTGTTACATCACTTTCATTTACCAGATAGTCATCATGGGTGTGTTCCTTGATTTTTCTAAGCCTTACTTTGCTTATTTCTATGTAACTTGGAAAAAACCAATCTTTTTTTGGATCATATTAGCACTATGATACATCAAAAATAACTCAAATACAGTATCTAAAAAAACAAAATTGAGAGGAAATTTAGACCTCTACTGAACTGCTTCAAAAATGTACTGATGAGGCATTTTATTGTATGCCACAAAACAACTTCCTTTCTGTTCTTTCAATCACACACAAGAGTGCTCTCTTAATCTCCTCAAAAGTCTTAACTATCATCTCTTTCCCCCATATTCTCCTCAAATTAACTTCTAAAAGTGATTTTATTTGTGTTTTCCTGACCCAATTCCTGTTCCTCCTTTTCTTATAGGCTTCCTATTCTATTCTGTCTACAATGAGCAGTGTTGTGTTTATGTGTTACTATAATAAATCAGTCCTTTTCCCTGATTTACTTTAGCTCCATAGTCCTGCTAGTTAAGCAAATCAAAACAACTCAGACGGGAGGAAGATTCTGCCTACTTATATATGACAAATATTTTGCTCTTGTCACCCATTTCTCCTAGAAAAGTCTGCTCATTCCCCCTGTCATGGGCATATTCAAATTCTAGCCAAAGCCTCTCTTCATCTTCTAAAACTAACTTGGTTCCTCCGAGAGATCCTGGGCAGTGCTTTCATTTTAGCCTGTGTGCATCCAGAGACATAGTGTCTAGCAATATTTCAAGTGTTTTGGAATTTGGAACTATTCTGGAATCAAAACCAGAAATGATAGAATTCGATTCCCACTTATTTGAGAATCTATAAGATAAGAAAGCTGATGTTTTAACCAAATCCTTTTCTCATGGTGTCAAACCTCAATAAAGCTGAAAGACACATAGAATACTACTTTTGACTATAGACTTCCCAAAAAAGGGCACTAAAATAACCTGGTGATAAAGAAAAACCAAATTTACTGCTTACTATAGCAAAGAAGACCACTATCTAAACAAAATCTTAGTGGAGTCTCTGAATTCAGAGGTCAGTTGTAGGTGGAACATTTATAAGATTCTGAGACTAGTTTCCAATGAAGGGGTCTGACTGGAATGAGGCAAAGTTTGTGATACAATAATTTAGGTTTGATAGACACAACAGGGGCAGAGTTTGAAAGACATGGCCTAGTTAATAAAATCAGTTGAGCAATCTATTATGATAAGGACAATATTTTTCTGAGGGTTAGTTGAGTAGTCTGTTTTCCACATAGATAGATATTCAGTAAGTTCCTGGGGAAAAGAAAAATGTTTAAATTATTTGCAGCTGGGTTTCATAAGCCAAATTCTAAAGATGTTCCCCAAGAATCTTGTCCCCTGATATTCAATCAAACATTAATCTAAGTACTTCTGTGAAGGGACTTTGAAGATATAAACAAAGTTATGAACATTAAAATAGAGAGGGGTAGATTATCCAGCTGTGCAGAAGATAATGACATGAGCCCTTAAAAACATAAATTTCTTCAGCAAGAGTCAGAGAGATGTGGTAAAATAGGAGAGAGGAGAGATGAAGCCAAAGGGGGTGGGTGGGGTGGATCAGAGAAATTTAAAGAATGAGAACGACTTGACCCACCATTGCTTTCTTTAAAAATGGAGGAAGAAAGGAGCGCATAAAGCATGGAATGTGAGTTCCTCTAGAAGCTTAGAAAGATCCAACAAGGAAATGATGAAAATGAAAATTAAACAGGGGCCAAATCTTCAGGTAAAACTCTGAGGACTTCATAATTAAGTGTGAGGAATTCCTTTATTTGCACGTACAAGAACCTTGCTTGTTAGAGATCTGACTTCAAGAGATGGAAACTTAGTCTGTATTACCTCCAGCTCCCCAAATCCACCCTGATATCTTGATTATGTACTGTTTGGACTCAGTTTCTTTATATCACATTCCTGTCCTTCAGTGTTTTCCCTAATGCTGAGAATTCAAAGTCTCTTGTGTTTGAAATGACAGTTAAATAGCCATAATCACTGCCATATTGATTGGATTCAGGAGTAACTAAGCTTTCACATTACTCACCACCATTGCCAAATAGCCATCCACAGGAATCCCCCAGACCTAAACACACACACGGAATATTTTCCTGATGGCATATTGTTATACATTCAACATATATTTACTACAATAGCTAGCTAGCTATCAAACTGCATATCCAGTCTATGGCTGCTAGGCATTTTGTCCCCCAAACAAAGACACGTAATAACTTTAAATATGCAAATTTATTTTTAATGTGAAATTTCAGACACTTGCTTAATCTACACCATTTTTATGCCTCTAAGATTTGTTACCTCTTGCATTTCAGTAGGATGTTCTATTAACAGCTCAGAGTTTTTCCCCATCTCTGATACAACACTTTCTAGAATATCTCCATTGTTGTAATGGGCCATGTAGGTTCTACTAATGTTAAAGCAGCAATTTTCAAAGCTGCTTGCTTTCTGTCTTATTGAGGCATCCCAGTATCCAGTGGAAATGAACTCTCCTAATAAACAAGGCAAAATCCCTGAATAAGTAAATTCCTGTCTTCCACTGAGATCCCTCTCCTTTCTAGAGATTACCAAAAATTCTTAGAGAATAGGAGGTAGAAAAAAAATAGAAGCTTGCAAATAAAAGCATTTTACTACACTCCCTCAATTTTGTGAATTCATAATGCTTTATATCTATTACATCTGGTAGTCTCTAAAATAATAATTCTATAATAGAGCAGTATAGATAATTTCTATTGACTTGCAATGTTTTAGAAACAATCAGAAGTCATGTCTTGTCAATACCCACTTTCTAAAAGCATAATCCAAGAACTGTTTAAAATGAAATTGTACCCTTAAATAATCATGTATTTTTGACCAGTGTCATGATTTAAATTAAAAGTTGCTCCCCCTATGTAATCCACACATAGAAGTTCATCTCAGCATTGTATTAAATTCAAAAGAAATACTAGAAACCTATTTACCCACCTACCCACCCAGTTCCAAATAGAAATGGAAAGAAATTGAAATACATATTAAATCTCATGACAAAATAAATAAATAAATAAATAAAACTTCAAATCCACCCTGGTATCTTGGCTCAAATTATATTCTTTACTCAAATGATAGTTTCATTTAAAGGTTTAGGATAGCTACTCAAAAGTTCTCTCGTACTCTTTTCTTTCTTTCTCTTTCTTTCTCTCTTGTTCTCCTTTCCTTAACTCCATTCTTTTTTTTTTATGTTATGTTAATCACCATACATTACATCATTAGTTTTTGATGTAGGGTTCCATGATTCATTGTTTGCGTATAACACCCAGTGCTCCATTCAGTACATGCCCTCTTTAATACCCATCACCAGGCTAACTCATCCCACACCCCCCTCCCCTCTAGAACCCTCAGTTTGTTTCTCAGAGTCCATAGTCTCTCATGGTTCGTCTCCCCCTCCGATTACCACCCCTTCATTTTTCCCTTCCTGCTATCTTCTTCTTCTTCTTTTTTTTTTTTTTTACATATAATGTATTATTTGTTTCAGAGGTACAGGTTTGTAATTCAGCAGTCTTACACAATTCACAATGCTCACCATAGCACAACTCTCCCCAATGTCTATCACCTAGGCACCCCATCCCTCCCACCCCCCACCACTCCAGCAACCCTCAGTTTGTTTCCTGAGATTAAGAATTCCTCATATCAGAGTGATCATATGATACCTGTCGTTCTCTGACTGACTTATTTCGCTCAGCATAACACCCTCCAACGTCGTTGCAAATGGCAAGATTTCATTCCTTTTGATGGCTGCATAATATTCCATTGCATATATATACCACATCTTCTTTATCCATTCATTTGTCGATGGACATCTTGGCTCTTTCCATAGTTTGGCTATTGTGGACATTGCTGCTATAAACATCGGGGTGCACGTACCCCTTCAGATCCCTACATTTGTATCTTTGGGGTAAATACCCAGTAGTGCAATTGCTGGGTCATATGGTAGCTCTATTTTCAACATTTTGAGGAACCTCCATATTGTTTTCCAGAGTGGCTGCACGAGCTTACATTCCCAACACGTAGGAGGGTTCCCCTTTCTCCACATCCCCACCAATATCTGTCGATTCTTGACTTGTCAATTTTAGCCATTCTGACTGGTGTGAGGTGGTATCTCATTGAGGTTTTGATTTGGATTTCCTTGATGCTGAGCGATGTTGAACACTTTCTCATGTGTCTGTTGGCCATTTGGATGTCTTCTTTTTTTTTCTTTTTTTTTTAAATTTTATTATGTTATGTTAGTCACCATACAATACATCATTAGTTTTTGATGTAGTGATCCACAATCCATTGTTTTCATATAACACCCAGTGCTCCATGCAGTACATGCCCTCCTTAATACCGGTCACCGGGCTAAACAATCCCCCCTCCCCCCCCCCCTCTAAAACCCTGTTTGTTTCTCAGAGTCCATAGTCTCTCATGGTTCATCTATCCCTCCAATTCCACCCCCCCGCCATTTTCCCCTTCCTTCTCCTAATGTCCTCCATGCTATTCCTTATGTTCCACAAATAAGTGAAACCATATGATAATTGACTTTCTCTGCTTGACTTATTTCACTTAGCATAATCTCCTCCAGTCCCATCCATGTTGATGTAAAAGTTGGGTATTCATCCTTTCTGATGGCTGAGTAATATTCCATTGTATATATGGACCACATCTTTATCCATTCATCTGTTGAAGGGCATCTCAGCTCATTCCACAGTTTGGCTATTGCGGACATTGCTGCTATGAACACTGGGGTGCATATGGCCCTTCTTTTCATTATATCTGTGTCTTTGGGGTAAATACCCAGGAGTGCAATTGCTGGGTCATAGGGTAGCTCTATTTTTAAATTTTTGAGGAACCTCCACACTGTTTTCCAAAGTGGCTGTACCAACTTGCATTCCCACCAACAGTGTAAGAGGGTTCCCCTTTCTCCACAACCTCTCCAACATTTGTTGTTTCTGTCCCTGTCCATTTTTTTTTTTTAAAGATTTTACTTATTTATTTGAGACAGAGAGAATGAGAGACAGAGAGCATGAGAGGGAGGAGGGTCAGAGGGAGAAGCAGACTCCCTGCCAAGCAGGGAGCCCAATGCAGGACTCGATCCGGGGACTCCAGGATCATGACCTGAGCCGAAGGCAGTCGCTTAACCAACTGAGCCACCCAGGCGCCCTCCCTGTCCATTTTTGCCATTCTAACTGGTGTAAGGTGGTATCTCAATGTAGTTTTGATTTGGATTTCCCTGATGGCTAATGATGATGAACATTTTTTCATGTGTCTGTTAGCCATTTGTATGGAGATGTATCTTTTTTTTTTTATCGTTCCAACTTTTTTTTATTCTTATGTTAATCCCCATACATTACATCATTAGTTTTAGATGTAGTGTTCCATGATTCATTGTTTGTGCATAACACCCAGTGCTCCATGCAGAATGTGCCCTCCTCAATACCCACCACCAGGCTAACCCATCCTCCCACCCCCGTCCCCTCTAAAATCCTCAAGGAGAATACAGGCAGCAACCTCTTTGACCTCAGCTGAAGCAACTTCTTCCTAGAAACATCGCCAAAGGCAAGGGAAGCAAGGGCAAAATGAACCTTTGGGACTTCATCAAGATAAAAAGCTTTTGCAAAGCAAAGGAAACAGTCAACAAAACCAAAAGACAACGGACAGAATGGGAGAAGATATTTGCAAATGACATATCAGATAAAGGGCTAGTATCCAAAATCTATAAAGAACTCATCAAACTCAACACCCAAAGAACAAAGAATCCAATCAAGAAATGGGCAGAAGACATGAACAGACATTTTTCCAAAGGAGACATCCAAATGGCCAACAGACACATGAAAAAGTGCTCAATATCGCTCGGCATCAGGGAAATCCAAATCAAAACCTCAATGAGATACCACCTCACACCAGTCAGAATGGCTAAAATTAACAAGTCAGGAAACGACAGATGTTGGAGATGTATCTTGAAAGAAGTTGCTGTGGCCTGTCAAAGAGGTTACTGCCTATGTTTTCCTCTAGGATTTTGATGGATTCCTGTCTCCCATTGAGGTCTTTCATCCACTTTGAGTTTATCTTCGTGAATGGTGTTAGAGAATGGTCGAGTTTCATTCTTCTGCTTGTGGCTGTCCAATATTCCCAGCACCATTTATTGAAGAGACTGTCTTTTTTTCCATTGCATGTTTTTTCCTGCTTTGTCAAAGATTATTTGACCATAGAGTTGAGGGTCCATACCAGGTTCTCTATTCTGTTCCATTGGTCTGTATGTCTGTTTTTGTGCCAGTACCATGATGTCTTGGTGATCACAGCTTTGTAATATAGCTTGAAATCGGGCAACGTGATGTCCCCAGCTTTGTTTTTCTTTTTCAACATTTCCTTGGCGATTCGGGGTCTTTTCTGATTCCATACACATTTTAGGATTGTTTGTTCCAGCACTTTGAAAAATGTCATTGGAATTTTGATCGGGATGGCATTGAAGGTATAGATTGCTCTGGGTAACATAGACATTTTAACAATGTTTATTCTTCTGATCCATGAGCATGGAATACTTTTCCATCTTTTTGTGTCTTCTTCAATTTCTTTCATGAGTGTTTTGTAGTTCCTAGAGTATAGTTCCTTTACCTCTTTGGTTAGGTTTATTCCGAGGTATCTTATGGTTTTTGGTGCTATTGTAAATGGAATTATTTCTCTAATTTCTCTTTCTACAGTTGCATTGTTAGTGTATAAGAAAGCAACTGGTTTCTGAGCATTGATTTTGTATCCTGTCATATTACTGAATTGCTGGATGAGTTCTAGTAATTTGGGGGTTGTAGTCTTTTGGGTTTTCCACATAAAGTATCATGTCGTCTGTGAAAAGAGACAGTTTGACTTCTTCTTTGCCAATTTGAATACCTTTTATTTCTTTTTGTTGTCTGATTGCTGTTGCTAGGACTTCTAGTACTATGTTGAACAACAGTGGTGAAAGTGGGCACCCTTGATGTGTTCCTGATCTTAAGGGAAAAGCTCTCAGCTTTTCCCCATTGAGGATGATATTCGCTGTGGGTTTTTCATAGATAGATTTTATGAACTTGAGGAATGTTCCCTCTATCCCTATACTCTGGAGAGTTTTAATCAGGAAAGGATGTTGTATTTTGTCAAATGCTTTTTCTGCATCAATTGAGAGGACCATATGGTTCTTCTCCCTCCTCTTATTAATGTGTTCTATCACACTGATTGATTTGCGAATGTTGAACCACGCTTGCATCCCAGGGATAAATCCCACTTGGTCGTGGTGGATGATCCTTTTAATGTATTGTTGGATCCTATTAGCTAGGATTTTGTTGAGGATTTTGAATCCATATTCATCAGGGATATCGGTCTGAAATTCTCCTTTTTGATGGGGTCTTTGCCTGGTTTGGGGATTAAGGTAATGCTGGCCTCATAGAATGAGTTTGGAAGTTTTCCTTCTGTTTCTATTTTTTGAAACAGCTTCAGTAGAATAGGTATCTGTGAAGTCCATTTGGTCCAGTGTGTCATTTAAAGCCTTTATTTCCTTGTTGATCTTTTGCTTAGATGATCTATCCATTTCAGTGAGGGGGGTGGTAAACTCCCCTACTATTATTGTATTGTTGTCTATGTGTTTCTTTGCTTTTGTTATTAATTGCCTTATATAATTGGCTACTTCCATGTTAGGGACATAGATATTTACAGTTGTTAGATCTTCTTGTTGGATAGACCCTTTAAGTAGGATATAGTGTCCTTCCTCATCTCTTATTATAGTCTTTGGTTTAAAATCTAACTTGTCTGATATAAAGATTGCCACCTCAGCTTTCTTTCGGTGTCCATTAGCATGGTAAATGGCTTTCCACCCCCTCACTTTCAATCTGGGGGTGTCTTTGGGTCTAAAATGCGTCTCTTGCAGACAGCATGTCGATGGGTCTTCTTTTTTTACCCAATCTGATAGCCTGTGTCTTTTGATTGGGGCATTTAGCCCATTTACATTCAGGGTAACTATGGAAAGATATGAATTTAGTGACATTGTATTTCCTGTAAGGTGACTGTAACTGTATATTGTCTGTGTTCCTTTCTGAGTTCTCTCTTTGCTTAGAAGACCCCTTTCAATATTTATTGTAGGGCTGGTTTCCTGTTTGCAAATTCCTTTAGTTTTTGTTTGTCCTGGAAGATTTTTGTCTCCTTCTATTTTCAATGACAGCCTAGTTGGATATACTATTCTTGGCTGCATATTTTTCTCATTTAGTGCTCTGAATATATCATGCCAGTCCCTTCTGGCCTGCCAGGTCTCTGTGGATAAGTCTTTGCCAATCTAATGTTTCTACCATTTTAGGTTACATATCTCTTCTCCCGAGCTGCTTTCAGGATTTTCTCTTTGTCTCTGAGACTCGTAAGTTTTATTATTAGATGTCAGGAAGTTGACCTATTATTATTGATTTTTGAGGGGGTTTCTCTGTGCCTCCTGGATTTTGATGCCTGTTTCCTTCCCCAAATTAGGGAAGTTCTCTGCTATAATTTGCTCCAATATACCTTCTGCCCCCCTCTTTCTTTCTTCTTCTGGGATCCCAATTATTCTAATATTGTTTTGTCTTATGGTATCACTTATCTCTCAAATTCTGCCCTTGTGATCCAGTAGTTGTTTATCTCTCTTTTTCTCAGCTTTTTTATTTTCCATCATTTGGTCTTCTATATCACTAATTCTCTCTTCTGCCTCATTTATCCTAGCAGTTAGAGCCTCCATTTTTGACTGCATCTCATTGATAGCCTTTTTGATTTTGACTTAGATTTTAGTTCTTTTATTTCCCCAGAAAGGTTTCTCTAATATCTTCCATGCTTTTTTCAAGCCCAGCTAGTATCTTTAAAATCATCATTCTGAACTCTAGTTCCAACATTTTACTAATCTTCATATTGATTAGGTCCCTGGCAGTTGGTATTGCCTCTTGTTCTTTCTCCGAGGTGATTTTCTCCATCTTGTCATTTTGTCCAGGGGAGAATAGATGAATGAGAGAACAAAATGCTAACAGGGTAAAAATGACCCCAGGAAAATATACAATAAACAAATCAGAAGAGACCTGAAACCAGGGGAAAAGAAGGGAAGAAAGAAAAATAAAAAAAAAGAAAAAGAAAAAGATAAAAAAACAACAAAAAACAAACAAACAAACAAACAAACAGAAAACCAAATATGATCAAATATGATCAGGCTGGTGCATAGATCAGTGCCATGCACTAGATTTTGGGCGTATTTTGGTCTGTTAGAAGAAAGTGCCTCCCAAAATTTTAAAGAAAAAAAAACTTATATATGTACAAAATTAAGGGTTAATACAATGAAGGGATAGAATGTGACTGTGAAGATGAAAATTATAAAGATTTTATAAAAGGAATTGATAAGATAAGGAGTTGGTTGAAAAAGAAAGAAGAGGATTTTTTTTAAAAAAGGGGGGGGGGAGAGAAAATGATCAGGCAGGAGACTAGAACAAAAACATACACTAGAGATTTAGGGTATATTTTGGTCTGTTAGAAGAAACTTATCCCAAAATTTTAAAGAGAGAACAACTTATATATATATATATATACCAAAAATAAGGTTAACTACTATGAAGGGATAGAATATGACTCTAAAAATGAAAAATAAAAAGTATTTTTTAAAAAAGGGATTGATAAGATGTTGGTTGAAGAAGGGAAAAAGAAAAATTAAAAAAAAAAGAGAAAAAGAAAGTTTAAAAAAATCAACTTTGAAAGACTAAAGAATCATGGTAAAAAAGCCATGAATTCTATGTGCAGTATTCCCCTAGCACTGTAGTTCTGCCGTTCTCATTGATCGGTAAACTTGGTCTTGGCTGGCTGTTCTTGCTGATCTTCTGGGGGACAGGCCTGTTGCCGTGATTCCCAAATGTCTTTGCCAGAGGCGGAATTGCCCCGCCCTTGCCGGGTCCCAGCTTAGTAATCTGCTCGGGTTTACTCTTGGGAGCTTTTGTTCCCTGCAAGCTTTCCCTACAGCTTTGGAGGAGGAGAGTGAAAATGGCGACCTCCCAATCTCCACCCCAGAGGAGCCGAGAACTCGGGGCCCCACTCCTCAGTGCACCCCCAGTGAAAAGCAGTCAATCACTCCCGTCTCCCCAGTCTCCGGCCACACTCCGTGCTCACCTGGCCTGTGACCGAGCATTTCTATCTCTGGCACATGACCCTGTGTAGAGTCACCAGACCCAGCAGATCCCTGTGGTGCGCTCCTCTGCCTCTCCTCCCTGGGGGAGGAAGGGGAGTCTCCCCAGATCTGCCACTTGCTGGGTCCCTGCTGGAGGAGCAGTGGCCCGACTGTGCCACGGATCACAGTTTATGGCAACCCCAAGCTGAGAGCCTGCACGTCGGTTCCGTCTCTGCAGCCGGCCTCCCTGCTCTGATACCTGGAGCTCTGCCACACTCAGGCACCCCCAGTCTTTCTGTGACCCCGAGGGTCCCGAGACCACACTGTCCCAGCGAGGATTCCACCCCCCACTTAGCCACTGGAGCGACTTCCCTCAGCAGAGCCGACTTCTAAAAGTTCTGATTTTGTGCTCTGTGGCTCTATCACTTGCCAGAAGCAGCTGATGGAGACCCCTCCCCACCATCTATCTTCCTGAATATCGCCTCGGATTCACTTCTCTGCACGTCCCACCTTCCAGAAAGTGGTCGCTTTTCTGTTCAGAGAGTTGCTGCTATTCTTTTCTTCGATCTCCTGTAGAGTTCATAGGTGTTCAGAATAGTTTGATCCCTATTAGCTGAATTCCTGGGACCAGATGAAATTTAGGTCTCCTACTCCTCTGCCATCTTGCTCTCACTCCTTAACTCTATTCTATGTTGTTTTATTCTCTCACTTATTCCTTCTTTTCCCTCTGTCCTGAGGGGATACCTTTCTTTCATATAAAAGGTGAAAAATAATATCTACCCTGTAATACTGCTTTAAGGATTATATAAAATAATGATTATAATACCCCTAGCACTCTGCCCATTATTTAGTAACAATTACATAAATTTTATCTATCATTAGTAATACGTATATGCATATAATCACTTATTTATTTTTTTAAAGATTTTATTTATTTATTTTAGAGAGAGAGAGAGTGAGTGAGAGTGAGGGGAGGAACAGAGGGGGTAGGAAAGGGAGAGAGAATCTCAAACAGGCTCCACACTCAGTGTGGGGCTCAATCCCAAGACCCTGAGATCACGACCTGAGCCAAAACCAATAGTTGGACACTTAAGCAACTGAGCCACCCAGGCATCCCTATAATCACTTATTTTAAAAATCATATAGTTTATAATTCAATTAAATTTACATTTTAAGTGAATGTCCTTATATGATTGAATAATAAAAGTGATATATAATTAATAGCTTTAAGGAAAGAATAATATTTGAATATATCTAAATATTTTAGTTAAAAGTATAAGATTCATTTTTTCTCCAAATCTACAATACTAACTTTATACCTGTTATTCACTAAGTACTATGTTGGATACTGTATACAGATGAAAAAGAGATTAGTACCTGCCCACACAGAGCTTATGGTCTATTGTGTAAAAAATGATAAAAAGTTAACAAATAAGTGCAAACTACTAAGAAAGAAATAGCAATAGTTCTATGATAAGGAATATGAAGTTAGAATGTTGACAGAAGGCCTACTAAGGAGACAGTGTTAAAATTGGGAAAGAAAAAAGTAGAAAGAGCAACTCACACCAAAAATAAAGGATCACATTAGCATAAAAGAAAGATCTTAGAGTTAAATTGTTTCATGTTTTCTAAGGGTTAATAAGATACAATTTATTAAATTTGAAATTATAGGATAAACCAACTACAATCAATATAATGCCATTATATATTTTGCTTTTTTTATGAAACTAAACTATTATTCATAACTTGCATTCACATAACACCTTTAGTTGTTGACCTTTAAATTTGTTACATAGCACTAATTAGTGCTATGTATACAACATATAGTATTGTTATATGCTACCCACATAGCATTATATAACATATTATATTATATTATACATGTGTATGTATGACAGACCTATCAATATTAGTTATTACTATTTAGTAGTAATTGGACGGTAAACGTTTTCCTCAAACTTATGGAGATTTTAAGAAAATTACTCATGATAAATGGTGAGCTAGGACAGCTGCTCTATTAAATAAGATTTCTTATGCTTTAATACTTCATGTATAAAGTTACTTTTCCCTCAGAATGAATAACCTGCCAAAAGTTGTTTTATTCCTGGAACTCACAATTTTTCTGTTCTTCTAGATAGCTTGAGATCAGTGAATAGTGGTTCATAAAATGCACAACTTTTGGAAGTTTCTATTTGAGACATTTCTAGCCATTTCTTCAAGAAGCAGTGGCCAGCATTTGATTAGATTTAACTGTAAGAAAATTTAAAGATTATTAAATTGATAATTTTGTCCTAAATAGGAAATTATAAGTATTTTGTTTATATTTATCCTGACACAAATATTGTCTCTTTTACTTTAAATAAACTTTTAAAAATTGACTTACATATAATATATTTTTCTCTAAATATTTTTAGATCAACAGTCTTAACTATTACACAGATTAAGACAACAGTTCAGGAAGTCTCTGGGTACTTAAATGATAACAGTTTTGTTTCTGCCACCCATTTATTCTTGTAAAAATCTATTCTTTCTTCCATTAGTGAGCTCATCCAATTTCCAGTTAAACCCCTCTTTCCTCTTCTCTAACTAGTTTGATTTAAAAGTAACAGATACAGATTCTTTGGCTGCCAAATATTAAAAGAATGAAATCAGATATTTAAATCCCTATGACATAGATTTGACTTGTTTGGGGATATCAGAAATATTTGTTACCCCAGTTTCCTTTCTTTGAAAAACCAGATAGGATAAACCACATGTCTAAAATACAAATTATTATATTTCTGTGAAAATGCAGCTGTAGATGTCATCATGAGTAGGGACTTTTATAGTGTCATAAAAATTCAGTGTCACTATAAATTTATGCTGCTGAAAATGTCGACATTTATGGCAACTTCTACAAGGACATATTTTAAAATGATACTAAAACTTGATGCAGCAACTTTTATTTAGTTAAAAAGTAAGATTATAGAACAAAAACATTTACTTTAATTTTTGAAACTATCAATATGGGTGATTAATTTTTAAAATTCTCAAATCATATCATGGTTTGATGGGTACTTAAAAATCAAATAACTCAAAATTAAAAAGCATGAAAACATGTTCATGTATTATTCAAATTAACAGTTAATTGCATATAATTAATATTCATTTACAATGCATTTAATACAGACTTTTAATACCTGAGAAAATTATTAATGATGCAAGTATATGATGATGCTTATTTAAGAATTATAGATAATTATAGATTTATATCTGCAATCTATTTTCACTCATTTTGTATCCTAGGGCAAGCACAGTTACTATCTTGATTAATAAATAAGAAAAAAATCACTTAAAAAATCATAAAAGGATTGTCCAAATTAACTAATCCATGAGGAAGAATTTTCATCTTTTTTAGCAACAGAAGATCCTTTGCAATGAGGAAGAGTAACCTCATTAAATGGTCTGATTTTGGCAACTACAGAAGAACCAGAGAAATTTCACCTTCAAACCCAATTCTAAATCAAAAAAGCTGCTGTGGACTGTAGGCATATTTTGACAGTGCTAGTGATAGGTGGGATACTTGGGCAAAGATTTACAAAGTTCATTTAGAATCTCTTTTCTCCAGGGCTAGGTGACTTCACACCCACCAGGAGGCTCAGCCTTATCCAGGAAAAAAATCCTGTTTTTAGAATTAGGGATGCAGAGAGCTCTAGTTCAACCCTCAGAGACAGGTTTGCTGCCCCTTTGGCTCAGACACCATGTTATAGTTCCTGTGTATGAGATATTGCTATGTAAGCACTTCCTGAGGTCAGATGCTCACATTTAACTAAGTATGGTATCTGGGTAATTTTATTATTCCAAAGTTTCTATCTTGAGCTTTTGTAAAGTATAATTGATGCTGGATAGGATGGCTGGGTCCTATAAATGTTACTGATGTATTTTTACATGATTTGCTATGTATCCTCATATTTGAATGTGTTCAGAGGTGATCTGTCAAATAAGTACCTTGTCTATCTGGAAGACATAAAGAGTTTCAAGTTGAAGGGTAACTTCTGAGAGCTTATAGAGTTGCTCAGACTTCCAATAACTAATTGCTACATCCCTAATAAAATCAGGGACTACTACTTCCACTAAGATGAAATAGATATACTTTTCTTTATGTCTATTACTAAGTCACTAAAAACCTAAGACATTATACAGGCATACCTTATTTTATTACATTTTGCTTTATTGTGTTTCAGGGATATTACATTTTTTAATAAACTGAAGGTTTGTGGCAACCCTGTGTTGAGCAAGTCTATTGGTGCCATTATTTTCCAACAACATTTGCTCATTCCATGTCTCTGTGTCACATTTTGGTAATTTTCACAATATTTCAAACTTTTTTCTTTCTTATGTTTGTTAGGGTGATCTGTGATCCATGATTACGACTCATTAAAAACTCATAATATGGTTAGCATGTTTTAGCAATAAAGTATTTTTAATTAAGGTATGTACCTTATTTTTTTTAGACATAATACTATTACACACTTAGTAGACTACAGTATAATATAAACATAACTTTTATAACACTGGGAAACCAAAAAAATTAATTTGATTCACTTCATTGTGATATTCACCTTATTGTGGTGGCCTAAATCCAACCCATAATATCTCTGAGATATGCCTGAATATAAAATAAAAATAAGATTCTAAATGTGGAGTGAAGGAAACAGAGCAGCTAGGGACTTTAGGACACAAAGAACAGGATGATGGTGAATTTCCTGAGTTTTCTCTTTACCCCATATATTCTGTACTTGGGTTTGGTGAAGTTGCCAGCCTGGACTATTAGTGGTGTAGGAAAAAAACAAAAAACAAAACAGGACCTCTAATAAAAGCCTGCTTTCTTTAACCAAAGTACTAGAGAAGGGGCAGCCTAGCAAGACAAAACACTTTTTTTTTTATTATGTTATGTTAATCACCATACATTACATCATTAGTTTTTGATGTGGTGATCCATGATTCACTGTTTGTGTATAACACCCAGTGCTCCATGCAGAACATGCTCTCTTTAATACCCATCACCAAGCCAACCCATCCTCCCACTCCCCTCCCTTCTAGAACCCTCAGTTTGTTTTTCAGAGTCCATTGTCTCTCATGGTTCATCTCCCCCTCCGATACCCCCTCTTCATAAGACAGAACACTTTTAAGCAACAACTACCCTGTTCTTGCCACGGGGGCGGGGGGTGGTGGTGGAATATAATCCATCCTTACTCATGACAACACACAGGCCAAGTGGGACCCTCAGGGATTGGGAGGCTATTAACAGAGCATCCTAATCCCCATGCTAGGTGATGCCAGAGAAGGTCTAGTTAGAAGCCAAGACATTTATCTCCACTGAGTGGTTATAAAGTCCCCTTTAATACCCACAGCATCAGTGGAGATCATGAGAGAAGCTTCCACCCCACTCACAGTAATGGGGCATCCCTCCTCTGCTCTGGGTGGTGTCAGAAAAGTGACAGTGAAGAGTTGAAAATTGAAAATAGGGATTCAGACAAAAACTTGTGCCCAAGTGTTTAGAGCACCACTATTCACAATAACAAAAAAGGAAACAACCCAAATGCCCATCAATTAATGAATGGAGAAACAGAATGCAACACAGTCATACAATGGACTACTATTTAGCCATAAAGAGGAATCAAGCACTGATACATGCCATGACATTGACAGACCTTAAAAACATCAAGCTAATCAAAAGAAGCCAGACAAAATATTCACATATAGTTTG